>NW_026606132.1:23427500-24027500 GCF_029834395.1 Sorex fumeus | reverse complement strand
ATTAATGCGTGGTCCTATGTATTTTATAGATTAAATATATTTCACACTTTTGTACAGAAAGTCTATTGTATAGAGGTACTTTTGCACATGATATCTAGTTTTGAAAATGTCTCTCTGGGGCTGGAGCAATAGCACAGAGGGTAGGGTGTTTGCCTTGCACGTGGCCGACCCAGGTTCGATTCCAAGAATCCCATATGGTCCCCTGAGCACCGCCAGGGGTAATTCCTGAGTGCAGAGCCAGGAGTAACCTCTGTGCATCGCCAGGTGTGACCCCAAAAAAGCCTCCCCCCAAGAAAATGTCTCTCTGATCTTCAGTATTTTTATTATAAATTTTATATGCATTTTACTCAAATAATTTTTGAACTGTCAGTCCAATCCCAATAAGGACGCTAAAGGTGATCACTGACAAAAGATAAGAGTAAAATGTGTCAGTGTTGTTTATTTGTATATAAACCTTTGTATTCTACATAGGTTTATATTGGAAATAGGATTTCTATGCGCAGTCACTGGATTTCTTTCAGTATACTTTGATGCAGTCAAATGCATAATTATGCTTGCATTCATGATTTTTTATTTTCCCCTGATTTTATTTCATTTGATGGGACCCAGAATCACATACAACAGGGCTGCCAGACTCAAAAAGCATCAGCGCCAAGATCACAGTCAGAACATCTGGGACCCCTGGGATTTAAACTCATGACCATATACTTGAAAGATTGCAAGGCAGGCTTTCCATACTTTCCAGGCTTTCTATTTCTGTGGACCCTCGTTGCATTCTTAGTGGAGGGAATAACACTCGAAAGAATGGAATACTGCTAAGTTATATTTTCCTTTATGACTGCTGTCTCTTAGTCCATTGATTATTCTCTTGAACATTTTAAATATTTCTTTGGCATTATGTTGCTAGTATTAAAATGAGGTTTCTCTCACTTATGAGTGAACATATTCCAGGAATGGGCGGCTGCATTCGTGGCCACCGGACACACCATAATACACTCCCTACCCATTTTTCATAAGTACCACACCACATTTTTTTTCAAATTGGTATTTTTATATTTATTTATTTATTTATTTATTGAATCACTGTGGGAAAAGTTACAAAGCTTTCAGGTTTAAGTCTTGGTCATGTAATGATCAAACACCTTTCCCCTTACCAGTACTTATTTTTCACCAATAAGAACCCCAATATACCCCTCTCCCACCCCTCCCAATGCCTGTGAGGCAGATGAATTCTACTTAATTTTCTATCTACTTTGATTACATTCATTATTTCGACAAAGGATGCACCATTATTGTTTAGAGTTTACACCCAACAATCAGAACTGTTGAAAAGGCATTGTGTAGCCAGAATCTGGAAAAAACCTGAGTGCCCGAGAACAGATAACTGGTTAAAGAAACTTTGGTACATCTACACAATGGAGTACTATGTAGCAGTTAGAAAAGATGAAGTCATGAAATTTCCCTATAAGTGGTCACTTAATCACTTAACTTCCCATTAGTCGTCGATATGCTCGAGCGGGCGCCAGTAACATCTCCATTTGTCCCTGTCGCGTGCTAGTGTAGCCCAATGGTATCTCCTCGCTCCGGGAACATGAAGGGCCTCAAACCGATCGTTCATGATCTTGACGAAGAAGTCTGACCATCTGGTAGGTGGGCGGCCACGCGGTCTTTTGACATCCCGTGGAATCCAGTCAGTAACAGCTCTAGTCCAACGGTCGTCTTTAAATCTCATTACGTGACCAGCCCATCTGATTTTCGACACCTTGGCAAATGAGACAGCGTCCCTGATCCTTGATCGTCGACGGATGTCAGAACTCCGGATTCTTTCTCTCATTTGAGTGAAACGTGATATTCCAAGCATAGCTCAGTAACTACAACTGGTCTCATTCACCTGACCCTATAAGTGATACTACATGGAAAATATCATGCTAAGCGAAATGAGTCAGAAAGAGAGGGATAGACATAGAAAGATTGTATTTATCTGGGGGACATAAAGTAACAAAATAGGAGATTAATACCCAAGAATAGCCGAGATCAGTACCAGGAGTATTATTCCATGGCTTAGAGGCCAGCCGGGCATTCTAGGGGAAAGGGCAGCTCAGATAGAGAAGGGAGCACCAAATAAAGGGTGTTGGGAGTATCCTCCCAGGATGGGAGATGCATGTTGAAAGTAGACTATGGACCAAACATGATTGCAACTCAATGCCTCTTTTGCAGACCACAACACCCAAAAGGAGAGAGAGAACAAAAGGGAATGCCCTGCCACAGAGGCAGGGTGGGATGGGGGAGGGGGGATGGAGGTGGGAGGGATACTGGGATCCATGGTGGTGGAAAATAGGCACTGGTGGAGGGATGGGTATCTGATCATTGTATAATTGAAACCCAAGCACAAAAATTTGTAAGTCTACAACTGTACCTCATGGTGTTTCACTACTAAAAGTTAATAAAAAAATAAAATAAATAAATAAATAAATAAATAGAAAAAAGGCATTGTGAAATAATTTGTTTTCTACAGCTGGTTATGAGAACCATATGATGTCATGTGGGCGCTATAGCAGCCACGCGATTTTGGATTTCTGATATTTTATTTATTAAGCCTGGAGGGATTTCTGCCAAGAGACAGATAATTACAAGATTGGTTTCTGTGGCTCTGGAGCCATGGCCGTGCTGGAGAGCCGCTGGTGGGGGGCAACTTGTGACCTCAGTAGGGTGTGAAGGACTAGCCAGGAATGGTCCCCTTCCCATGAGGTTGCAGTTGTCCTGTCACCGCCGGCTCATACCTGGCTTTCCAAAAAGCTCCAAGGCGGCCACCATCTTGCTGCCCAGGGGAAAAAAGGCGGAAGGGAGCAACACCCCTTCCCTCCTGGGGAGGCATGGTACCATGGATTAATGCATAGTCCATTCACTTTTCTGCCGCAAGTTGCTGGGCTCTTCATTAAGTCCTTGTGCCTCTGGAGCCATGGCCGGGTACCACACTACATTTGATGGGGGTCAAATTGAAGACAAAAAAATCATAGAGGGAAATATATATATGCATATGGACATATTTTCAGATATATATGTATATATATGAAAACTCACAACCTTTAACAACATGTTATTGATATCCTAAAGAATGTCTTAATGGCTTCTGCCAAAATAGAACAATCTTCACACTGTTTCCTCTATGGATACTTTTTTGTACCATTTTCAGTGGTTTTTCATAACAGACAATACAAACAATTTTTTTTATAAAATAAAATTTTTTTTGGTTGTGCTTTGGGACAGGGCTTGGGGCTTGGGAAGAAAAAATCCCACGTTTGGTTTTGAGAATGTGTAATGGTGTTGGGCTAGGTGTTTGAATATTAATGTAATAAAATATTGTGAACTAACTTATAAAATAAAAATATTAAATAAAAAATGAAAAACAGTAAATAAAATGAGGTTTCTGTAGGCAGTGGATATCTGGATTGATTTTTGATCCAGTAATACACTCCAAACATTTTTATTGATTTCATTTTTCATTTTCATTTCATCATCCTGTTAATCGTCGATTGCCTCGAGCAGGCCCCAGTAACGTCTCTTTCATCCTAGCCCTGAGATTATATTCACGGCTCTTTAGGAGAATGAGACCCATCATTGTTACTGGTATTTGGCATATTTGGTAGGCCACGGGGAGTTTGCCAGACTCTGCCCTGTGGGCAGGCTACATTCGATAGCCTGCAAGTTTGTCCAAAGTAGGAATGAGATAAAATTTTTCTTGATAAACTCTGACAATTAGCATTTAGGAACATTATGTCAATAACTGTGGGGCTTCACTCATGCATAAGGCTTGGCCCAAGCCATCTGGAAAGTGGCCTGGAGCGTGGCAGGGGCTGGGTAATGGAGGTCAACTGATGAGGTATATATCTGGCTATGGCAGGGTGGGTCTTCTAGGTGTGATCCCTAGGTCGATGGAGATTGATAGAAGCAGGCAGTTCTGGGTCCCGTTGAGTCTGGAGTCCAAAGTCACAAAGTTCCGCTTTACCTGGTTCTGTGAGGCTTCACTCATGTGTGAGGCTCTGCCCAAGAAGTCTGAAAAGTGGCCTGGAGCATGTAGGCGGCTGGGTAGTGGAGGTAGTGGAGATCAGCTGATGAGGTATTAATCTAGCTCTGGCAGGGTGGGTCTTCTGGGTGTGATCCCTGGGTCGCTGGAGATTGGTGGAAGCAGACAAAGGATCCTTGTGAGCCTCAAGCAACCACAAGCTAATGTTCGAGCTTGCAAAGCAGTGTAGAGAAGCAATAAAGGAAGACCTTAAAGAGAGAAGAGCAGCAGTGCTGGCCGATGCGGCAGAAGCTGGGAAAAGCATTCACAACGCCCACCCGTCCTTCGCCAACTACAAGACCAAGATGACTGCCCTTTGATGTCCTGATGGATCTATCACATCTTCTAGAAGGGCAATGGAGAATATTATCCATGACTTCTATTCGGATTTCTTTGATAGCCACATCCACCTGCCCACATACCAAATTCCGCAGGATATGTTGTTCCCAACGTTCTCCCTTCTGAAATCTGACATGTCATTTCATCGGTAAATAAGCTAACAGCACCCAGACCAGACAAGGTCAGACCCGAACACCTGAAGAATCTGCCATCAGTACTCATCAATACACTGGCTCGGCTCTTCACACGCTACCTGTGTGAATGTAAGTTTCTGTCCCAATGGAAAACCAGCAGGACTGTGCTACTGTACAAGAAGGGAGACATCCATGACATTGGCAAGTATGGCCGATCTGCCTGTTGTCTGTCGTCTACAAGCTGTTCACTCAAGTCATCCTGAATAGGATTGGCAGAACAATAGATGAAGGACAACCATGTGAGCAAGCCAGTTTCCGGAAAGGATTTAGCACAATCGACCATATGCACACGATAACCAAGCTCACTGAGGTTTCTTGGGAGTTCAAGATGCCGCTCTGTCTAACGTTCATTGATTTAAAGAAGGCCTTTGATTCTGTTGAGACGGAAGCAGTCATCGAAGCCCTACCAAACACGGCATTCAAACTCAATACATCAGGATCCTCCGTGAGCTGTACTGCGGATTCACTGCCAGGATCTCACCATTCTACAAAGAAGTGATCATCCATGTCAAGAGAGAGGTTCAGCAGGATGATACCATTTCACCCAAAGTCTTCAGCGCCACCCTCGAGAATGTCATGCGATGACTGGAATGGGAAGGAATGGGAGTGAAGATAGACAGTCGGCAACTACACCACCTCTGCTTCACGGATGACATCATTCTAATAACACCAAACATTGGCCAAGTTGCACAAATGCTGGCCGACTTCGACCGTGAGTGTGGAAAGGTCAGACTATTGCTGAATCTTACGAAGACAATGTTTATGAGAAACAGCCTCGTTCCTGATGCTCCATTCACTCTCAACGGAACGACCATCTCTGAATGCAACAGTTATGTGTACCTAGGTCGAGAAGTCAACATGGTGAATGGCCTGGCACCTGAGTTGTGCAGGAGGAAGAGAGCAGCTTGGAACTTGGACGCCCTCAAGAGCGTTGAAGAAATAGCTAAGTGGACGAAGAACCTCTGGCTCCGCACACATCTCTTTGACTCCACCCTTCTTCCTGCATTAACATACGCCTCAGAGACCTGAGCCCTACGAAAACAGGATGAGAATGTTATTTGGGTCTCCCAAAGAGGAGTCAAAAGAGCTATGCTTGGAGTATCATGCTTCACTCAAGTGACAGAAGGAATACGGAGTTCCGACCTCCGTCGACAATCGAGAATCAGAGACGCTGTCTCATTTGCCTAGGCATCGAAAATCAGATGGCCCGGAAAAGTAATGCAATTTGGAGACGACCGCTGGACTAGAGCCGTTACTGACTAGATTCCACACGACGTCAAAAGATCGTGTGGCTGCCCACCTACAAGATGTCAGATTTCTTCATCAAGACCCTGAATGATCGGTTTGAGGCTCTTCATGTTCCTGGAGCGAGCAGACGCCATTGGGCTATACTAGCACCTGGCAAGGATGAATGGAGATGTTACTGGTGCCCGCTCCAAATGTCAAGTGTCAATAACAGCTTTGAAAACATTTTTATTTCAGCACAATAGTTCTTATAATATTTTAAGAATGCAGGAACAGAGGGAGGGAGCATGCCTTATATGTGTCGGACCCAGGTCCAGAGGGAGGGAGCATGCCTTATATGTGTCGGACCCAGGTCAATCCCTGGCACAACATATGGTCCTGCACGCCCCACTAGGAGTGATACCTGAGTACAGAGCCAGGAGTAAGCCCTGAGATCAACTGGATGTGCCACAGAAACCACACAACAAAATGTCAGGAATACAATGTTCTAACTCCACACCCAACACAAGCATTTCAGCTCCCCCCCGAAATGTCTCAAGGTCGCTCTCTCCCATCCCACACCCCATCCTCTTGGTTGACTCAGTTCTATAGGCAAACCTTTCAAAGTTTGATGCCATTGGCCACTTGGTAGTATTGTCTTTTTTTTATAATCCACATGAGAGGAATCCTCTCAAATTCTTTGAGTCAGAAGGACAGCAATTTGTGGATTGTCTCTATGCTTTGGCCACTGCTGATTCTCTTCTCTCCTGCTTTCACATTTTACTTTGCTGTTATATTTGAATTGCTTTTCCAATATTGTAAAAAACTATGCACACAGAAGGTTGCATGTTCGCGGGCTCTCCGGATGACTCTATCTCGCCGCTGCCCGCGTTCGGTGCCCTTGAGCCGCTGTGTGTGGCCTGGATCGGAACGGCTATTGGCCAAGGGCAGACGAAGGAAGAGACCGAGGGCCAGGCCAGTTGATCTTAGTAGCAGGTTATGACAAGGAAGTTTATCCCATAGAAGAAAATTATGTTATGGAGGGTCTAGGTTCTCTCAAGCATGTTCCCCTTGCTAGTCTCTCTGTGGTCCCTCTTGCAGCCCTGCTCTCTCTCTCTCTCTCTCTCTCTCTCTCTCTCTCTCTCTCTCTCCAGCTCCTTTTTCTCCAACTCCCTGGCAGTCTGGGCTGACACTCCCCCCAGTCAGGTAGCCAAATCAACATAAGAAAGCCCTTCCTGAGGACCCACCTAAAAGGTAATTGTAAAGCCCTTCCTGACTGTCCAAGGACAAAATACCTCTTAAGGTGTTTTTCTCTTTTCCTCAGTCCAATAAACTATCAAATATCAACTATTCCTGAGGTTATGCAGGAAGGACAGAACAGTGTTATCCTACATCTCCCCCTTTTTCTTTTTACAAAAAACACAAAATTTGAAACAGGAAAAATTACTAGCTATTTTTGTGTGGACACAGTAAGAGATAACATTGAGACTTGTAGGGCAGCTCTTCTGGGAACACCTTGCCACAGACTCAGACTACAGTGCTCAGGCCAGATTAATCATTCCTAACCCTAGCAGGGTCCAAATCCAGGTATTACTTTTTGGATCATGACAGCATTTGTCTATGACCAAGCTCTTAACTTATAGTTAAGCATTATGGCACTTTGGCCAGGCCCATCTCGATGCCAAGGTAGCACATAGCTTACGGCTTGCCCTGGGTCCATCCAGTCCCTCATCGGGACCCTGCTTTTAGGGGCGCTAGGAAGTGAGGGCAACTGAGGCTTAAGTTGAGAAAGTGGATGCCCAGAAATGAAATATCATTGAGAGTCACGTTACAAAAGCATGTCTTCTTGTGTCCATACAAAAAGAACATTGCACTGAAAAAACTATGCAAAGGACTTAAGGAGAAGAGAAAAACAATATAAATATTGTCAAGTCAACAGAGCACAAAAAAAGAAGTTATGAATAAACACAGACGAATGGGAGCACTGTGATGAGAGCAACCCAATAAATCTAAACCCTACATCTCCCCTCTTTTCTTTTTACAAAAAAACAAAATTTGAAACAAAGGAACAATTCCAAATACAAAACAGTCTGATTAGTTGTACCAAGATTTCAGTCCAATCCTGGACCTAGAGCAGTGCGTAAAGCGTAAATTGGACGTAAAGTGTCCAATTGTCCTGCACTGTCCAGGGGTGATAAGAGTCACCAATGATGAGAGTCATTTTGTCCCATTCTGAAGGAACAAAGTGTCGGGATCAAAACTGAAGAGTTGTTCCTGTAACAGCATCAGGAGTGGTTGCAGCAATGAATCCCAGGGGAGCAGCTATTAGGAGTCCAATAAATTTCAGGAAGCACTGGATCAGTCAGGGAGCACTGGAACAGGAGCATCACAACTTCTGGCAGGAGTACTTCAGTAGGGGAATGCAGCCATTCTCCGGTCAGGTTCATCAGCAGTCATAGATGTGCAACCTAGCTTATGTTTGAGAAAAAACACTTTTTAAAAGTTATCAGAGGCTTTAACCATCAGGGTTTGGTCTCCGTGCCTGTGAGTAGAGAGAAAGACAGAGGGTAGCTCCAATACAAACGGATATCCTAGAGAGAAATGAAAAGGTGTTCCTGTTTAAAAGTCATTCCTTTCTCCTTCAGGAACCAGTGTATTCCAAGAAAAGGGTAAAAGTATTGTTAATTCAAAATATGGAGGCTTGGTGTTGTCCAATCCACAACCTGTAAAGAGAAGGATATAAGGAATGCTTTAGTGTGAACTCATTATGTGTTAAAGGAGCTAGTGGTCTTGCTGCAGGTCCTCTGATGCTGGCTCCTCTTCTTTCCTTTGTGACTTCCAGCTGAAATCAGTTTGGAGATGGTTTGGGGCTGGATTTTGAAAGGTTGTGAGTCTCTGCCAGTCTGAGATTCAACTCAGGCGGGTGAATTCGACTTCGGATGAGACGTAGTGGGACCCAAAGTCTCTCAGTGGGGTTATCATCTGTTGAAACAAAAGCATAGCCTTTTCCTCATATGAGGAGTTTCCCTGCTACCCATTCCTTGTCAACTTTAATCCAAATAGGAGAATTAATAGTTTCCTGAGCCTGTGCACCTTCTTGAAAATGCCTCTCAGATGCTGTATTGGGCTCACCTTGAGGTAAATTTAAGAAGTTTAAAGAAAACAATGTCAAGGACAAGGAATCAAGCGGGGGCATACCTCCTTTTTTGTACTTTAATAACTGTGTTTTGAGGGTTCTGTGGGCACGTTCTTGACCACTGTGGTTATACGGGATTCCAGTAGTGTGTTTAATTTGCCATTCATCACAGAAATCTTGAAAAGCTTTACTGGAATAGGCTGGGCCATTATCAGTTTTTATAGCAGAGGGAACGCCCATTACAGAAAACCATTGTAGTAGGAAGGAGCAGACTGCTTTGGTTCTCTCAGAAGACATGAGAACAACCCATAGGAAGCGAGAGTAAGTATCTATAGCTACATGGAGAAAAGGTTTCTTGGGGAAACATGTGACATGAGTCATATCCATTTGCCATAATTCATTGGTCTGTAGGCCTCGGGAATTAGCCCCAGCCACATGGGAGGTACATTGTAAAGGAGCACAAATGGAGCAAGCATGGACAATATGCCTGGCTTCCTGCATTGGGATACGATGTTGAACATGAAGATGGCGGGCATTTGTGTGTAAGACTTGGTGCTCCTCTTCAGCAGAGGTAAAAATTGGCGCCACCAAGAGATCAGCGGCTTCATTTTCTTGAGTCATAGGTCCAGGAAGACCAGACTGAGATCTTATATGAGTAATAAAAACAGGTTCAGAACGCTTCTGCAAAAGTGCTTGTAGCTGCTGAAGCAATTGTTGGACTATAGGGTTGGGGGCATTTAGAGAAGCAGTCACGATACCAGGGAAGAGACCAACCACATAAGCTGAATCAGAGACTATATTAGCAGGCCCTGGCATGTGGGAGAGTAGATAAACCAAAGTGGCAAGTTCCACTTGCTGGGCAGAGGTATAGGTAGTGTTTACTGTTGTGGTTAAAGAGGGTCCAGAAATTCCGCCTTTCCCCGAGGCAGAGCCGTCAATATAGTATACCCGAGCATCCGGGATAGATGAGGAGCGAATGATGGAGGAAATGATAAACGGAGTTCTTTTGAAAAAAATCCCAAGTTTTTCCTGCTGGATAATGGGAGGAAAGTTCTCCCGAAAAATCAGCTAAAACTCTTTGCAAAACATCACTGAGGGGCAGGATGGAGGTAATTTCTTTCACAGGGACAGGGAGAACAATGATATGAGGATCAAATCCCAGCATGGCAAGGGCTCTCAGTCTTCCTTTAATTATGTTTAGCCACTAGCATAAGGCACCAGACTCTTTGTTGTGCAAATGGAGCCATTCTAGTGCCAGAAAGCTGTGCAAGTGCAGCAGTGGGCGACTGGGGGGGGGGGTATCAAAAAGCAGGAGACACAATTTTTCTCCTGGAACAAACCTAGAAAGATGGGATTTCTGGAGTTGGTCCAGAAAAAAATTCTAATTCTTTCTGAGCTTCAGGAGTTAGCTGCCTAAGACTGTTCAGGGCGGAATCGCCTTCAAGGGTCAGGAATAGATTATGGAGGTCTGAGTTGGGAATGCCTAGAGAGGGCGGACCCAGTTAATGTTTCCTAGCAGTTTTTGAAAGTCATTAAGGGTTTTAAGTTTGTCATGGCGAATAGAAATTTTTTGAGGTCGTACAGTAGTACGCTCAAGAACATAGCCTAAATACTCATATGGAGACAGCATCTGAATTTTTTCTGTGGCTATTTGTAATCCAGCTTTGGGTAAACGAGTTATAACATCCTCATGCAATCTTTGGAGCTCTGCATCATGAGAACAAGCAAGCAAGATATCATCCATATAATGAATAACATAGGCCTGAGGAAACTTGACACAAGAAGGGCGCAAGATTAAGTCAACAAAATACTGACACGTGGTAGGGGAATTGGCCATACCTTGAGGTAGGACAGTCCATTGATATCTGTGCATAGATGCGTGATTATTAAGAGAGGGGACAGAGAATGCAAAAAGCTTATGATCATCTGGATGTATGGGAATGTTGTAAAAACAATCTTTTAAATCAATGACAATCAGTGGCCAATCCTTAGGAATGGCAGCAGGGGAAGGAAGGCCGGGCTGAAGAGCCCCCATGGGAACCATGGTGGAGTTAACATTCCGCAGATCAATCAACAGACTCCACTTTCCTGACTTCTTTTGGATAACAAAGACAGGTGAGTTCCATTTGAAAATGACGTTTCAATATGTCTCAACTTCAGTTGTTCTTCTACCAAGGATTCTAACACCCTTAGTTTTTCATTATTAAGGGACCACTGGGAGGACCACACAGGATCATGGGATTTCAACTGAATACAGAGGGGTGCTGGGTGTGAAGCCGCAGCAGCTCCAATGAAAAGAGTGGAACACTCAGAATCGAAGTCCACAGCGGGAAGTGGGATGGGAATCCTAATCTCCGCTTGCCATTGCTCAAGTAAATCTCGTCCCCATAAGTTCAGAGGTATGAGTGCTACATAGGGCTGGAAAGTGGCTGTAATGTCCTCTGGGCCAATAAACCTTAACCATCTGGCACTCTGCTGGACAGAGGAGGAAGGTATCATGCCTATTCCCTGCAAACCATAGGGTATTGCCTGCACGGCCCAGTTACAGGGCCAATATTGGGTGGAAATGATAGAGGCGTCGGCTCCTGTGTCTATCATTCCCTTAAATTTCTTTCCATGAATCTCAAGAGTTAGAAGTGGGTGGTTGCCTTCCCTCAGACGGGCAACATAGGGAATCAAAGGATTAGTACCATCAAAACCTCCCCCACTAGAAGAGTGGATAGATCTGGCACAACAGAAGGAAGTAAGAGTAGCTGAGCTATGTGCTCTCCCTTATCAAATGTCCAAACAGTAGGCACTGTGATAACGATTGTTATTTCACCAGGATAATCAGAATCAATGACCACAGTAATTGGACAGTAATTCCCTCAATAGTGGAACTGTTTCTTCCTAAGATTAGGCCTATAGTGCCTTGTGGAATTGGTCCCTTTACACCAGAATTTAATTTGTAGGGACATTGGGCAGGGGTTATAGTAACCGTATTAGGGCAGGAAATATCCAAGGCTGCGCTTCCTGCCATCACTGACTGCAGTGAGTCTACTGATTGGAGCTCTGAGACTCCTTCTCGGGGAGAGGGGCTGCAACTGGGAACATCCCCGGATTTTGTGGGGCCAGGGGTCGGCCCCCCTGCAGGTTTTCCAAATTGGGGTCAACTGCTGCATTAAAATTGAAGTGACAATCTTTGGCCCAATGGTTTCCCCTCTTACATCTGGGACATAGCCCAGGAGGGTCAAATCTGGCTCAGCAGTCCTTGGCCCAGTGATTTCCCTTCTTGCACCTGGGACAGGACCCAGGAGGTGCTTTCACAGTAGCACTGTCTGGAAGTGCCCCGTGATCTTTGTGAAAGTGGTCTGGTTCTCCAGGATTAAAACATTCTTTCTGAGCTGTTCTCTATATTGTACAGGTCTCAACAGTCAGTCCTTATCTGCATCTTATGTTTAACAGAACCAACATTCCTGCATGCTTTCAAATACCCCATAATATCTTCATTTTCTTTGAATGGCCTGGCAATCCTCATTAGCATTTTAAAAGGCCAATTGTTTAGTCAACAGCTCCTAAGTTTCCTTACACTTAACCTGCATTTCAATAGCTTCCATCAACCTCTCTATGAAATCTGCATCTGAGGTCCTCTGGACAATCTTAGTAAAACTTTCCTTAAATTCTGCATCTGCATCAATCTTCTCCCATGCATGCAGGGCTGCATCACGGACATGAGCACAAACAGCATGAGGCAAGGTGACTTGCCTTTCTGGGTCGCGCCATTTCTCTTCACCTATTAACATCACATAAGTCAATTTAATCCCTGAAAATCTTTGTCCAGCATGGCCTAGGCTCTGAAGCTTTGCCTTGGCCTCATCACTGAACCACATCCTCCACTGAAGGTACTGAGAAGGGCTTAAGCATGTTATAGCAACCATGTGAAAATTTTGAGGTACCTAGTAAGCCTTACTCCAGTCTGTAAGTTGCTCCCTACAGTATGGAGATGTAGGCCCGTACGAAGCACAGGCCTTTTTGAAACGACCAAGAGAATCCATTCTTACCCTAGGATAAGATGAAGGCTGCTTCTTCTCAGCCTGAACTGGGCGATTGGGAGCAAGTTCCGAGCGGTCTGGAGGCCACTTTGCTGAGCTACTCTCAGACTCATAATCCGAGTAAGTGCAAGCAGACTCATAATCTGCATCACTTTCATCTGATGCATTAGAAGTGGAGCTATATTCATCAGCCTGAGAAATATTTTCACTATGAAAACCCTTTCGAGACTTAGGTATGGGAGGAGCTAAGGCCCTATTATCCCTAATATTCTCCTCCTCCTCAACTGTGCTTTTCCAAAACAGGAGAATAGAATCAACAATCTCCCATGTATTCCAGAATTCAAGGGGGATCTTAGTCCCTTCCTTAGATGCCTTATAGACATTTTTCTTAACTTTTCCCCAAATCTTGGTTTCTAGAGTCCCTTCATCCGGGAACCATGGGTTTACCTCATAAACTAAGGCAGGACCGGAGCTGGCCTCTGGAAATGTATACTTCTGGGTTCCCTGTCTTGGGGAGAGACACTGAATCAAATCCATAAACGTCTTGGCCTGTTCAGTATGGCTGTATACACTATGAAAGATCTTGGGAAGGCGCAGAATCTGTCCCATCTTAGTGGGGGGTTGCTGCTAGGATTTTAACTCCCAGCAAACTAAAAAATCTTATTCTACCACTCACGTTCTACAGTGGGGTGCACCGAATGCAATTCTTACCTTTAATTGGTAGCTCGAGCCCGCCCAAGGGAAGCCAGCTGTAAAAAACTATGCACGCAGAAGGTTGCGTGTTTGCGGACTCTCCAGATGGCTCTATCTCGCAGCCCACATTCGGTGCCCTTGAGCCGCTGTGTGTGGCCTGGATCGGAACAGCTGTTGGCCAAGGGCAGACAAAGGAAGAGACGAGGGCCAGGCCGGTTGATCTTAGTAGCAGTTTATGACAAGGAAGTGCATCCCATAGAAGAAATTTATGTTGCGGAGGGCCTAGGTTCTCTCAAGCACATGTTCCCCTTGCTAGTCTCTCTGTGGTCCCTCTTGCAGTCCTTCTCTCTCTCTCTCTCTCTCTCTCTCTCTCTCTCTCTCTCTCTCTCTCTCTCTCTCTCTCTCCAGATCCCTTCTCTCCAACTCCTGGGCATTCTGGGCTGACACTCCCCCCAGTCAGGTAGCCAAATCAACATAAGAAAGCCCTTCCTGAGGACCCACCTAAAAGGTAATTGTAAAGCCCTTCCTGACTAGCCAAGGGCAAAATACCTCTTTAGGTGTTTTTCTCTTTTCCTCAGTCCAGTAAACTATCAGATATCAACTATTCCTGAGGTTATTCAGGAAGGACAGAACAGTGTTATCCTACACAATATCTTATGTTTTTCTTCTCTGAGAAGTTGTCGTTCTTATATCAAGTAAATATAATATTTTCTACTTATTATCGATTGGGCCAATTTTTATTCTTTCCCCCTGTCCCCAGCAGGTGCATTTTGAGTGTCTGATAGTCTCTTAGCTGATAGATCATATACATGATTATCACATTTTAGGCTTCCCTTTATATTTACAGCAAGGTCAATTTAATTATTAGGACTTTATTAAATTTAAATTTTTATTTGTTAAGGGCTTGCTTTATCTGTCTTATTCTGAATGACAACTCAGGACGATAAAAGGACTCACAGCACTTCATCAGCACTTTTTGTATATTGTGTCACTCTTTTTCACCTGAAGCGGTTCCACTGAGAAATTTCTAAATTACTGTACAGAGTCTCTTGTAAATTATTTTTGTATTTAACCTTTTAGAATATCTCTGCTTGGGGCTGGAGATATAGCACAGCTGGTAGGGTGTTTGCCTTGCACGCGGCTGACCCGGGTTCGATTCCCAGCACCCCTGAGCACCTCCAGGAGTGATTTCTGAGTGCAGAGCCAGGAGTAACCCCAGAACATCGCCGGGTGTAACCGCCCCCAAAAAAGTAAAAAAAAAAAAGAATATCTCTGCTCATGATTTCTTTTTTCCACTGTAGCTTTACCATAGCTCAATAAGATGGGATTTCATGTCTGCAAACTGTCTGGAGCTCCTTGGACAGGATGTTTATTTCCTACCAAAACATTTGATAACAGCTCTTGTATTATGTCTTCTAATTATATTTCTATGACTTGCTCGTAATTCATCCTTGGTTTGTTGGGATCGGGAGTTCCCTAGCCCTGGGAGGCGCGGAGAGACCAGATAGACACAATTCCTGCAGGAGTAAAAACGGGGTTTATTTAGACCAGCATGCTGGGGCTCCGCAGCATACCCTAAAAATGGGCAGTGGCTGAGAGCCCCGAACTTCTTCAAAGGGGATCTTATATAGGCCTTCACTGGCCGTTACAGCAAAGCCCGCACATTTCATAGCCAATAGATTTGTAACAACATATACTTTCTTAACCAATCCATTTAAAAGTACCTCACTCCTTAGCCTATAGATTCAAAGATCAGCATTTACGTACATTGATTGTCAGCACAAGCAAGGTTATAGCTGGAATCATTAAGCCTTAGGTAACCTCCCTTGACCATCCTCGTTTTGAGTTACCCAAGTCTGCAGGGTGCTTTAGTGAGACAATACACTCCAAGAAAGGGCAATTTCCCCCAAACACCGCATCCTGAGTTATCCTTTACCCAAGTCTGCAGGGTGCTTTACTGAGACAATACATGTCAGGAACAGTAAATACACCTGAATCCTGTCACATTTGGTTTAGAAAAGAAGTTATGCCCTGTTCACTTTCCAAGTCCCCTCTCCCCCAGGTGCAAAGCAGCCAAGCAGTTTTACAGAAAGCAATGTTGCAAGTTAGCTAAAGTACACAAAAATTTGATGCCCTAATATGGATTCTTTCAGGTTCCCCATGTAGCTGCATCTTCTTTTGCTTTTTCCCCATAAGAATTTTAGGCAAGTATTCTAAATTTTATTATTTTATATTCTCGATAAACCCTTTGCGTGTTATTCACTGCCCTGGCTCTTTAAATGCTTGCCATTTTCTTGGATTTTTATCTTTTTGATGATAAGTCCTATGCTTGACTATTCCTTTAGTTGTTTCATTGGAGCAGTATTTGGAATTTCCATCAGGAAACAACAGGCCATGCAAGTGTTGAGCAAATTCCAATAGTATTTTATGGATCGAAAGCCTTTATGAAACTGGAATAGGGTTCTTCTTGAATATTATCAGCAAATGGCCCAAAATCTTTTTGGCTTTGACCTCAGGAAAGTGCGCAATACACCTAAGCCTGCTCCTTCTAGAAATGCTGAGAGACTCACGTTTGGGATGAGCATGTGTGGCATCTCCTTGAAAGAGGAAGCCTGAGTTTCTCCCTTGACTACTGCTGCTTGTGTCTCCATTTTACCTGCCACTGAAAATTCCCAGACTCTCGTTCTCTTAGACTAGGTAGTTTATACTTTCTCAAGACCATCAATTCTTTACTAGCTATTGGCATTGCAGAAGACCAAGAGATAACGGACAATATGTAGGGAATTGGCCAAATTAATCATCTAAATGATCCTTAATACATAGAGGGTGTTAGTCTTAACACAGATTAAGGTAACAAGGTAACAAGACATCTATATAAACAAATGAGAATCCTCTTATACTTTGAGAAGGAACACAATGATGCAGTTTACAAATCAAAATCCCCCCAAAGGAGCCATACTTAACTTAGGCCTATACTAAATTCTTCCTCTGTTGGGGTAGTTCTTTCAAATCAACTGACTTTAAAATAGTAATTTTTTCTATTTTCTAACACTTAGTCTGTGCATCTTTGTCACTCAAAATATTCATTCATGAACTTATTGAAGCATGTGGGAGGAGTAGACAAAAACAGACACCCACCTTCACAACTCCTGCCTCATCCTGACTTCCACATCTGAAGCTTTCAGAATCTGGGGACTAGAAACAAGGAGCATAGCAACAGAGGGTACAAGGGGCACCCAGATTCATAGCATCACAAGATCATGTCTCCAAGAAAGGCGTGATGGAAGCACCACTGCATGACACGGGGTGCCACAGAAGGCCCAGGGAAAATCCCTCAAACCTTGGAGTTCCCCAATCCCCTTGATGCCAAAGCAGTCCTAATTCTGTGTCAGAGTGTGTGTAAGAGACTGATGCTGGAGATTGGGAGAAAGATAGTTGGAGCTCTGGACTAAGAGGAATAGCAGGAACCCAGGTCTTTCTCAAACCCACTAATGAGTGTCAGAAATGTAGAAGAGAGGATCTGAGTGTGTGCTTCAGGAAGTCATAGAGAAAATTTTGGACTTGAAGTGGTTAGGACACTCAGAGGAAAGTATTTGAAGGTTCTCGTGCTCTGTGATGACATGAAACCTGATCTTTGTTTCTTTTAGATATGGTTCAAGTGAATCAGTATTAGTAGAAATTTGAGCAGGAAGTTTCCTCAGCTTCAGTTTTTTATTTATATATGACTTTATCATTCATGTTTATATACATACTTAATTCATGGTCACGGTCATGGTCATGGTCCTCCCATTTTTCATCGATTTGCTCGAGCGGGCCCAGTAACGTCTCCATCGTGAGACTTCTTGTTACTGTGTTTGGCATATTGAATACGTCACGGGTAGCTTGCCAGGCTTTGCCATGTGGGTGAGATACTCTAGGTAGCTTGCAGGGTTCTCCGAGAGGGGCGCAGAAATCAAACTCGGGTCGGCCATGTTGGCTGCATGCAAGGCAAACGCCCTACCGCTGTGCTATAGCTCCAGCCCACATACTTAATTCAAAAGAAATAATTGTAGGTTTATTTTTCCATGGAGAAAAGACCATTTTAATTTTGACATGGAAATGGACATTGATATTAGTATTTCTTTTGTATTATCAATAGGTCTCCTACAGGTCACTAGCTATCATTAGGTTGTGGTGTCCCATCACAGTTTCCTATGTCTGTGCAAAACATCTTAAACACAATGGAAAGACAGGCAATAAAATGGATGATAGTGACTGGTGCTTAACTAATTTGTAATATACCCCTGTCATCATAATTCACTAATGAGAGCTTTGGATGAGCAAAAACTTGCAAAAAAGGCTACTCGAGCTCCCCTGCATCTGATGGGCCCTGTCAACCACTGAAAGTGTTCTGTGAGCTCAGAATGTGGAAGTACCTGATTAGTACAGTTGTATGTGAATACAAAAAAATCAAACATAAAGAACAATTCTTCCCAGAAACGGAGCAAATACACCATTTTCAGTCCTACAAATCAACAAACCCATGCCTTAGATAAAGAACTGTTGACTCATAGGCTCATTGTGAAACCAGAGGGTTAGGCTCAGACCATGCAACAAACACTGATATTGCAATAGCAGTATAAGTTGCTCCCCTTCAGAGGGAAAATGACTGAGATAATTGCTCTCATGTGGAATATGAAGAACTACTTTTAAGGAATAAATGCCACATGGTCAATGGTGTCAAACATTGAGAGTCGGCTTGCAGAATGAAAGACCAAGAGCATGAGGTTTGAGATGGTAGAGAGGGGATAAATGAGATACTGGTGGAAAAAAATGACGTTTGGATCACGATACAGTGTTGGAACTTTGAATGGCTAAAGACTTATTACTAGATCTGTAAATCAAAGCACGAGAATAAAGTTTAATGGGTGTGCTAATAATGATTTTAATTTTGATGATTCAAATTCACCAGCTAATACTCTTGGTGAATTTGAGGGTATTTTTGGGCAGTCCAAATTTCTCTGCCCACAATAATCTCATTTTCATTCTAAGAAAAATTATTGTACCTAAATCTCTCCAATATTCAAGACAATAGTGAATGAAATGTATGAGCATACTGTGGTTATCAAAGAAAAAAATTGGCATTATATCGTTGAATTGCTTCCATTCAAAATGAATTGAAGTTTCATAAGAATAGAGGAGCAGTTCATAGAGTCTGCTTTGCCAGCAAGCATGTGGTCATGAGTTCAAATTCCTGGTATTCCACCTGCACGCAATATGATTCTGACACTGCAGCTATTTTAGTTTGAAAACCCTGCTCTCGGTCTGTGATTCTAGGCATCGCCGAATAAAATGAAAGAAGAGTATTCTTTTAATTAATAAAACAAAAGAAAGATTTTCTATATCAAGCAGACTGAATGAAAACGCGGTGAAAGCAATGCAATGTGTCTGAGGGAAGCAGTGGGGTGGCAGTGGGCAGAAACAGCCCTGCCTGAGTCAAGCGTGAGGACGAGAGAGGACAGAGAGGGACGTTGGAATTTTCCACTGTCTGCCCCCCCCCCCCCCCCCAGACCCACTCGGGTTCCAAAAGGCACGAACCGGATGTGACCTCACTTCGCTTCCACCTGAATGGGCGGCCTGCGAATTCCAACAGCTCAGTGTGGGAAGCGGCTTCGGGAGTGCAGTGAGAGGGCCCAGCTCGGCCAGGTACGGAACCCAGGGGTGGACAGGTAGGACCCATCAACACCTCTGAGGGAGTCTGGGCGGGGTTTGGGGTGCGCGTTCCCCGCCGCCGTCCTCAGGACCCGGGAAATTGCTGAGGTCTAAGGGGTGTGGGCCCGGCGCCATCTTCATTCTCGGGATCGGAGCAGACGCAACTCAGGGATCCCGATGGGGACCCGGGACCCGACATCAGGGATAGAATTCAGTTCAGTAAGACAGGGTGAGGAGTTTTTGCACAGATGCTCATCGAAGATATCAGTCTATAATTTTTCTTTACTGCGTGCAATTTGTGGGTGTTCAGAGCTGAGTATATTTCTAGGTTATTCTTGGCTCTATGCTTAGGCAACAGCCCTGGCGAGGTTCCAGGTCTAGATGAGGTGAGCAGATTCACATCTTTTCTGTCACGTGCAAGATAAGACCCTCATATTAGGCAATATTTCCTTGCCTCTTGTCACTTTCTTTCATAGTAACATCTCTAGCTGCCATGGCTATTTGGAAATCCTTGACTTCATAAAAGTTGTTAGGTACAATTCATGTTTATGTGATATTTAGAAGTGCTTGAGGACTATACATGCTAAGACGTGGCATTCTCAATGCAATTCAACTTTGTTCCTGTAGAGATTAAATATTATTGTTTCAGTTTACTTGCTCTTGACTTTTCTGCATAGATTTTCTGTTGCCTCTTTATTCAATTTTAAGAGGATATAACAGTAGAAGAATTGATTCGTTTCTTCTAAGTTTACCAGGTCTATGGTATAGAATTGTTTGTAATGATCACTTAGAAAATGAATTTAAGGGTTTTTTACCTTCTGAGTTTTTGTTTCTATCTCTTCAAATCATATTCGATATATTTGGGTGTTCCCTGATTTTTTTCCTGTGGGTCATACTTAGGATTAGTCTCATTTACTAAGCTCTTCAAACTTCCTAATCCTGTTTTTAATGATTTGTCTGTTTGTTTTCTTTCTTTCTAGATCATTCTTAACTTCTCAGGATTTTATTATTTCCTTTCATGTACTAAGTTTGGGATTCGTTTGTGTTTATTTTCTAGATTGTTTACCATTGGGAGTTTGATTAATCTGATTTTTATATTATCTCCAGTTATACTATCTATATGGCCCCAATGCTAAATTCTCCAGTTATAAATGTCAAAGGATGCTAATTTGCATGAGAATTCACATGCAAATTTTCTGCAGCACATCCTTGGTGCCATCATGATAGTACAGTGAGAGATAGGACATATAGGACAGATTGAGGACATTGTATAAGAAATGAGAATCAGGTCATATTTGAGAGTGTATGCAGGTTGCCCTTACCATTAGTGTGAAAATCTGAGCTAAGACCTACGTGTCTTTAATCTCCTAATATAAAAATTGCTCCCCTGAAGCCCATTGCTGCTATCTGACTTGGAGAATTCACATAGAACAGAGAATAATGTAACAGCCGTGATATCTGAATATAGATTTAAGGGAGTCAAAGAATGGGGATTGCAGCTGGGAGGAGAACCTGCTCGTGGTACAACTCCAGGAAACAACCCTTAGAGAGGAATGAAGGAACCTAGAAAGCAGCATAAGGACATGCTGGGACACTTCGAGGCAGGAGTCATTACCCCTTTGTCTGTTGCCAAACAACCCTTCTTGAAAATTATTTCACATGATACCCATTTTCAGATCTCAAGCACCTGGATATTAGACTCTGCCTGGCTGAACCAAAGTCATGAATGAAATCTACAAGCAGGAATAGTGACAGGTATTACATCTACATTTCTACACTTTGTGTCTGAGGTGTTATATTGATTGAGAAAAGGGTACCACTTTTTTTGTAGGAGTACTGCTACTTCTTCAGCCACTGGTTAGCTGATTGAATTGGGCATGAACTCCATCTTAATTTTTTTAATTTATTTTTTATTTTTATATTTATTTATTGAATCACTGTGGGAAAAGTTACTAAGCTTTCAGGTTTAAGTCTCGGTTATACAATGATCAAACACCTTTCCCTTCACCAGTACTCATTTTTCACCACCAAGAACCCCAGTATATCCCCCTTCCACCCCTCCAAATGCCTGTGAGGCAGATAATTTCTACTTAACTCTTCTCTACATTGATTACATTCATTATTTCAACAAAAGATGCACCATTATTGTTTTAGAATTCCCCCCCAAACAATCAGAATTGCTGAAAAGGCATCGTGAAATATTTTGTTTTCTATAGCTGGTTATGAGAATCATATAATGTCACATAGTCAGGATTTTGGATTTCTGCAAAGAGCCAGATAATTACGAGATTGGTTTCTGTGTCTGGTGTTATGGCCGTGCCGGAGAGCCGCTTGTGGGGGGCAACTCGTGACCTAGGTAGGGTGTGAAGGACGTGCCGGTACTGCCCCCCTTCCCATGAGACTGCAGTTGCCCCTTCACTGCCGGCTCATACCTGGCTTTCCTATGAGCTCTGAGGCAGCGGCCACCTTGCTGACGGGGGGTGGGGGCAAAAGGCGGAAGGGAGCAATACTCTTTCCCTCCTGGGGAGGCATGGCGCCGTAGTATAATGCATGGTCCATTCACTTTTCTTCTGAAACCTGCTGGGCTCTGGACTAAGTCCTTTTGCCTCTGGAGCCATGGCCATGCCAGAGAGCCACTTGTGGGGGGCAGCTCATGACCCCGGTAGGGCATGAAGGACAAGCCGGTACTGTCCCCCTGCCCATGAGACTGCAGTTGCCTCGTCATCGCCGACTCATACCTGGCTTTCCTATAAGCTCTGAGGTAGCGGCCAAGGGGTACCACTTTTGAACAGGAGTAAAGGAGCACCAGAATGTACCAGAATGAAAATCTATAAACTTGCTATGGACAGAGTATAACCCCATGTAACAAATCATGGATTCTCTAGATTCTTGATATCACCTTGCTGCTTGTTCTGGAAGGCTCATTGTAAGCAGTGTCCCTGAGTGACACACTGACAATTGTCTGTGAGGAGGCCTACAGATATATGGGGAGAAAACTCAGGATGTGATGTGGTTCTAAAATGCAGATAGAGAACATGTGTGGCAAACCAAAAATCAAACTACAGTTTCAGTTCATGCCGCAATAGCTATATTTATCCCAAAATATCAATACCATGGATACAAGGAACTGGTCAGGATAGAATAATTCTCTGCAGACTCTTTTGATCATGTAGGAAGAGAGTGTATGTGCACAGGGAAGGGAGGCTGTGTAGAACATTTCTATGGTTCTCTTGTGTCACAGGGAGAAACACAGCTGGATCTCAGAAGACATCTGTCTGTAGAAGGAAATCAGACTACACAAGAGAGTGCCAGTGGTACTGCTGAATCCAGTGAGTATCCAGATAGGATGGAGAGTGCCCCACTATACAAAAAAGTGGTACCCAAAGAAACTTTAACTTCCCCTGTTAAATGACATATTTTTGTCACATATGCATGCAGGTGTGAGGATGGGAAGAACTTGATCTAAGGGTCTTGTTACAAGTCAGTGGCCGCAGGCAAATCAATCTCCCTTTCCAGGATTATAAGGGACCCTGGGCACACTACTAGCAAAGAGATAGTTCCCCACAAAGAACAGAATAAATTGACAGTTACTCCATCAAACACCTTAGAGTTACAACAAACTGATGCTTTGCCATCTATTCTCTTTCAGTCTAAGTGCCATATCCCAAAAACAACCAAATTTTTGGGACTGACTGCACCTTATATTTTGAGCTGGGTAAGTCTCCTTATATTGACTATGCCAAACTTTACCCTTATATTCAATATGCTGAGGACCATTACATTCCACGAGTATGTGCCTTTAAGCTTCAACAAATGCCCTGAAAAGTATATGTAACCAACAAAAAGCAGCATCATAGTTTGCATATCCCTGTACCCTAGTGCACTGAAGACCACCTCCAAAATTCCTCTAACTTTTTAACCTCAGATACAATAGCTGATGCCCTTCTCCAGTTTGCTTTCACTGGTTGTGCCTGTTGCTGTTCTTTTTTTCCTCTTTAATGCACATATTAGTTTGGCTATTGTATATTTGACTTTCATTCTTAGTTAAACTGGGCATGTCTAATTTGACTTCTCATATCCCCTTTCACCCTCAGGCTTCCATCCCATCGACCAGCACCGGTGCACATACCTGCTGTCTGTGTGGCACTTGTCATCATGTCTCACTGTGATGAGATTTTGGCCTTCAAGGTTGGAGAAGAAAATGAGGATGCACAAGATGGACAGCATCTGGAGAGTGGTCAGCTGTCCAAGGCTGAGATGGGGATGGCTGAATTGCCCTCCTCCACCACTGCCTCTTTCCCCTTTGAAGAAATCCCTGGGGAGGTAGCAGCTGCTGGAGTATCCAGTGATGTAAAAGGTCCTCAGTGTAGTCCTGCCATGGCCCAGCACATCATGGTGGCCATGGCTGAAAAGCTAGACAGCCATCCCCAAAGTGGCAATGCCAACAGCCCAAAAGAGAAAGGCCTAAAAGATAGGGAGGAGCCAGCACAAGCTGGGGCCAGCCTCCAGGAAGCATTATATAACAAGATGTCTGATCTGGTGGGGTTCCTGGTCCACAAGTACCGTACTAAGCAGCTGACCACGAAGGACGAGATGTTGAACACCATCCTCAACAATGATGAGGAGAACTTCTCTTACATTCTAAGCCAGGTGTCTGAGTGTGTGCGGGTGCTCTATGGCATTGATGTGAAGGAAGTAGACCCCCAATTCCACATCTATGCTTTGGTCACCACGTTGGGCCTCACTTATGATGGGATGGTGAGCCCTCAGCATACCATGCCCACCACAGGCCTGCTGGTGATAGTCCTGGGGGTCATCCTTCTGGAGGATGATTGTGCCTCTGAGCAGGCTATCTGGGAACAATTAAGTTTGATGGGAGTTTATCCGGAGAGGAAGCACTTCATTTATGGGAAGCCTAGGGAGCTCCTCACCAATGTGTGGGTGCAGGAGCAGTACTTAGATTACCAGAGGGAGCCTGGAAGTTATCCAGCCCGCTATCAGTTCCTCTGGGGCCCCAGGGCCCATGCAGAAACTAACAAGGTGAAAGTCATGGAGTTTTTGCTCAATATCTATAATAGTCCTAATAGGTCCCTCCTGTTCTTAACTGATGGGCATCATTCCAATGATAGGAATGAAGGGGCCTGAGCAAGGATTACAGGGGAATGTAGAGAACAACTAGGTTGAAAGTGTTGGCGATTAGGGCAAGTGAGACACCTATTGGAGAGAATCCGTGGGTTCCTGTTCTCTATGATGACTTATAAATCAATCTTGTTTTTCTTAGGGATCCTATAAAATATTTTGGGTTTTTGTTTTAAGAAAATATGTTTGTCTGAGTTTGTGAATAAATAGATCTCTCATTTTTTTGCTCATGCCATGTTCAAGAGAGAGAGAGTGCTGTTACTGAGTTCAAGAGAGTGTGAAAACTTCTGTATTCTAATGTGAGTTGTCAAAGAAAACTTAGACTTGGAAAAGAAAGTGCCACAAAAATGTGAACAGAAGTTAACAGTGGCAAAACACAACAGAGAGCATTTTCTTTTATTGCTCTTAAGTTCTATAATAAATAAAATTTGTGGTTTGGAGTTTATTGTTCATAGTTTTGCTTCCTATTACAGGTATTCACTGAGCTCTTCTGATGACCATGGGTTACTAGCAGGAGAATGAGGATGAGTGGGATGCAAGGCACACGGAATAAGAGTGATAATGTGGGACCCTGCTCTTTTAAGGAAGAAGGTGTGAGGCTTTGTAAGACACACTAAGCAAACGTTAGAAGGGGAGGGCAGCTGGGCTCCAGGAGGGAGGAATCTCTTGTGGCTACCTTAATCAGGTAATTTTGGGGCCATGGAATAGACCGATCTTTGAGTTGGATGTGATTGGCACTAATCACTAGGGATAATCATGGAGTACGTGTCTTAGTGGTTCAATAATGTCCTGGAATGCATGTGTGACCAGGGATCCTTGGGGACCATGGAGACAATTGAAAAGATCATTGAAAATAGTTGCTCACCTGCAAAAGAAAATTCCAAGGGGGTGAGGAGCTGGTATCCAACTTGGATAGTTCCTGTATCTGATGAACTGTCACTGATATGTTGAATAATCCGCCCACTAGGAGAACATATGCTGAAAAAGATTTATTGATTTTCTTGTCATTTTACCACATAACTGCATGATCCTTGCTGAAGGGACGGAAGGGACCCACATAGCCTAGCTCAGACCCATCACATCCCTGGGGAGTCCAGACCAGGGTGTCAGATGCATGGTCACCTCCCCACCTACTCACAACTCAGGGGTTCTTAAACCTATGTTTGATGGGTGTGTATGTTTCATGGATGCAGACTCTGGACATCATAGTTTCTTCACAGAATCAGAGTAAAGCTCCAGAGGGAGCCCTTAGGAAAGATGTCTCTACCCCACATCATAATGCCTCCTAGTTGATCCCTAGTAGGGTGCCCAGGTCACCATGCCGGGATACGCATGTGTCTCATTGTCAGGAGAATGGTCACATGTTGACAGCAGTGAGAACTGTGTCCTTTGGTCAGCAAGTGGGAACCTTAATAGTAGCATGGACTCTACAACCACTTGTGACCCCTTTGGTACAAATCAGGAGTTCTATTACTTTTGGGGAGGCGTGGGACACATCCAAAGGTGCTCAGGGATTTTTCTGAGTTTTGTGCTCTGGGATCACCGCTGGGTAGGCTCAGGACCCACTTGTGCTGCAGGGGTTGAACGAGATCTGCCAAATGTCAGATCATGTCCACAGAATGAACTCTCTTTCAGGCCATGAGCATCATGGCATCATGTTTTAAAAATGGGAAATAGTTATTAAAGAGCAACAACTTAGGTGTGAATAAAGTGGCTCATTTCTCTTAGCGGTGTTTTGTCTCAATTATTTTAAAACTTACTAACTATGATTTACTTAATAATAGTCCTGGGCATTCAAAGCCTCATTTACAAAGCCACCAATAGTGTCTTATCAGACAACAACCAAAAATTTATATTCTCTACCCACCTGGCCTTTCTTGGTAAACAATTTTGTGTTTGTTGAATTATTTGTTTGTTTTGGTTTCTGCCAACCCTACAGTGCTCAGGGATTAGTCTTTGCTGTATTCTCAGGGTTAATTCTTTTGCTACTCTGGGAACGATACGGGATTAATCCTAGAGTTGCACACAAAGTCAGCGTCCTATCAGCTGTACTGTTCCTGCAGCCTCAACAGTTGTTCGTTAATTAACTTTTTATAATTTGGGTCATGTGCTTAAAATAATGATTTCTCTTATTTCTTTGATGTATACAATGACCTATTGTCTATACCATGAAAATACCAGGGGCACATGAAGATTGCCCCTACGATATTTCCAGGCAGCCTACTAACCTTCTCCCAATTCTCCTCTGGCATTCTATTTTCTCTCACACAGGGAAAAGGACTTGCCATTCTTTGGCAACTTTCATTCCCTTGCTCCTCTCTATGCCACACATAAGTGAGAAAATCTGGTATTTGCCTCTCTCCCTCTGACTTTATTCACTCACCATGATAGCCTCCAGTTCTGTCCAGGTTGCAAGTAAATTGAGTGAGTACTACTTTTCTTATGGCTGCATATTATTTCATTGTGTATATACATAACATTTTAATTTAACTCTTTCAATAACTCTGTATATTACTAATCACCAAAATGAACTTGTTTGTACATGTATGTTTTCTACTTTATGCCTTTGTGTTTGGGGGTTGGAAGCCAGTGAGTGAAACCCCTATGTAATATAGGATCTCTAGTCTTAGGTTTTGGAGAAATCTCTACACTGTTTTACATGTGCTCTGAATCACAATATTTTCATCAGTAGTGAATGAGAGTTTCTTTCTTTTTCGTAACAACATCACAACCCCACTGTCACTGGTTCTTTTCTTTGCTCTGGGTATATGCTATTCTCCCTGGTGTGAGATGATTATTCACTTTTATTTAAATTTGGAATCACAGTCAACAAACATGTCTCTTTGTGGGGGATTTGGGGCCACACTCGAAGGAGCTCAGGATTTGATTCTGGCTCTGTGCTCAGGAATTGCTCCTGCCTATCTTGGGAGAGAGACTATATGGAATGCCAGGGATCATAACCTGATTCTGCTGTGTGCAAGGTAATAGCCCTAACACTGTGCTGTTTCTCAGGTCCCAGCAAAATCTTTTTGGGGCGTGGGAGCCAAAACTGGCCTGGCTCTTCACTCAGGGATCACTGTTGGTGGACTTTGGGGACCAAAAGTAGTGCTAGTGATCTAATCCAGGTCAGCCACATGCAAGGCAAGCACCTTACCCAGAGTACCAATCTCTGCAGCTCAACAAACACTCTTTATATTACTTCTTGCCCATCTGTCATACTCTTTGTGAAAGTGTCACCTCATCTCTTTGTCAATGTATTTCACTTTGTTTTGTGGCCAAACTCAGTAGTGCTCAGGGCTTACTACTTACTCTGCACTCAGGGCTCAAACTTGACAGTTCTCAAGGGACCAAATGTGATGCTGGCGATTGAACTCTGATTGGCTGTGCCAATCAATAGGACTCTACCCACTGTGCTATAACTTCAGCCCAATTTCTTTTTTGTTTTGGGCACTACTCCTGACTCTGTGCTCAGGACCTAATTGTAGGTCTGTGCTCAGAGATAAATTTCTGACTGTGCTCACAGGACCATATGTAGCCATTGAAATGAGTTTCCTTACCTTTATATTAAATCTCAGGCTATCAGTTACCATTTCTTGTTGCAGTTCCTGGAGGTTTTGAGTGTTCTATGTGGCCTGGGAATTAGTGCTTCCCCCCCATGTTTAACTGTTCCTTTTGTCTCTTATTCCACAAGGTGTCTTTATTTTGAAGACTGAGATTCAGTTGCCATGGTAAACCGTTTCATTTTCATGTTTTCTCATTAATTTTCTTATGTTTCTGTGTTGTTTCCTCATGTGATCCATCACTGATAACACATTTGAAGTCAATATTCTGGACATTCTGCCAATTTATGTATCATTCTCAAATACTGACTTTTTTATTTCGCATTTCTTTTTGGTACGAATTGATATACAGTTCCACTTTGATTTTATTGGCCAGTGTTTAACAATTTTTCCAAATGTGTTTATTGAAGAGGCCTTCCTTGCTCCACTTCATGTTTCCAGCTCCTTGTTCATAGATTAACTGCCCGTATATTTGAGGGTTTATCTTTGATCTCTTGGGCTGGAGCAATAGCTCAGCAGGTAGGGCGTTTGCCTTGCACGCAGTCAACATGGCCGACCCGATTTCGATTCCTCTGCCCCTCCGGAGAGCCCGGAAAACTACTGAGAGTAGCTCGCCTATAGGGCAAAGCCTGGCAAGCTACCCATGACGTATTTGATATGCCAAACACAGTAACAACAAAGTCTCACACTGGAGACATCACTGAGCCCGCTCGGGAAAATCGATGAACAACAGGAGGAGAGTGACAGTGACAGTGATCTTTGGTCTCTCAGTTTAAATCCATTGCTCAGAAATTTTAGCATTTTACCAGCAGTATGATTTTTTTTATTTACTATATCTTTCAAGTATAATTTAAAGTTGGGAAATGCAACAGATCTCTATTTGTTTTTCTCAGAATGGCTTTAGCCATTCAGGCCATTTTATCATTTGTAAACATTTTAATTATTGCGTCTTTTAAATTCTTGTGTAATAGAAATTTTCATGGAGATTCTAATGAATGAGTATAATATTTTGGTTAGGGTGGTCATTTTCACAATATTAATTCTTTCAACCCATGATCATGGAATGTGTTTCTATTTCCTAGTGTCCTCTTTTTATAAATCTCATTAAGTGACCTATGGTTTGCAAACTATTACTTTTTCATAATTCTAAGTAGGTTCCTAGGTAGAAGAGGTTTCTTCACACTATTTTGATTGGGATAAGTTAAATAAACTCTATCTTCTTTTTTTAAAATTTTTATTAGTGAAACACCATGAGGTACAGTTGTAGACTTACAAATTTTTGTGCTTGGGTTTCAGTTATACAATGATTGAGTACCCATCCCTCCACCAGTTCCCATTCCTCACCTGCAATGCTCCCAGCATCCCTCCCACCCCCACCCCCCATCCCACCGCACCCCTGTGGCAGGGCATTCCCTTTTGTTCTCTCTCTCCTTTTGGGTGCTGTGGTTTGCAAAAGAAACATTGAGTGGCAATCATGTTCAGTCTATAGTCTACTTTCAGCATGCATCTCTCATCCTTGGAGGATCCTCCCAACACCCTTTACTTATTGCTCCCCTCGCTATCTGAGCTGCCTTCATCCCCAGAATGTGTGGCTGGCCTGCAAGTCATGGAGTGAGCCTCCTGGTACTTATCTCAGCGGGTAGGGCGTTCGCCTTACACGCGGCCAACATGGCCGACCCGAGTTCGATTCCTCCGCCCCTCTCGGAGAGCCCGGCAAGCTACCGAGAGTATTCGATATGCCAGACACAGTAACAACAAAGTCTCCAATGGAGACGTTACTGGGCCCGCTCGAGCAAATCGACGATCAACGGGAGGGCCTTTACCTTTATTCTTGGGTGTTAGTCTCCCATTTTGTTACTTTGTATTCCCCAGATGAATGCAATCTTTCTGTGTCTGTCCCTCCCTTTCTGATTCATTTCACTTAGCATGATACTTTCCATGTAGATAAACTCTATCTTCTAATTCATTTTATTCATATAGTTAAACAATGGATTTTTAATTTTGTACCTTGCTGGAAAGTTAACTTCAGAACAGCAATAGAGGGGGCCAGAGAGATATCACATCACGTCCGCTACTCTCCTTGCATTTGGCTGTCCTGCCATAGATGCATGGAACTGAAAGTAGTCCCTCAAGTACTACCAGGAGTGATCTCTGAGCACAGATCCAGGCGTAAACCCTGGGCTGCAGCTGGGTATTTCCCTTACAAGAATAAAATGGCACAAATATGATGAAACTGTTCCTACCAAGAAGGAGTCTTACATATGCAAGTGTAAGTAGATGACAGTGGTGATGTAAGAGTAACTTACAAATGGGAAGGTGCTCTTATGTTTCCTTATGTAACCAGAGCTTTGGAAAGGGCATTTTAGGTCTTCCAGATGAAGTGAGACTATTTTTTGTCCTCCTGGTCAGTGTTTGAATTAGAGTGATCTGAATTGTTTTTGTTTTTGTGTTTTGTTTTGGGGGCACACCCAACAATGTTCAGGATTACTTCAGCTCTGTCCTCACTCCTGGTGAGGTCCGGGAACCATATGGGATTCCAAGTATAAAAGTTGGGTCACCGGAATGCAAGGCAATTGCCCTATAACTGTACCATAGCTCTAACCTGAAATGTGAGTTTTTCTACCTCTATCAGTGGAGATTTCTCTAAGTCCTGGCTTTCCAGTATGAAAGATTTATCCACCTCTTCACAGTAGAGTGAATGAGTGATTCATTTCAAAATTCCAGAAGCCTTGATTACTGTGGGAATAGAGAGGAGGACCGGAAATGGGCCCTTCCACAGAGTCTGTAGCTCTGGTAAATGTGTTCTACCCCAATAATCAGTTAACTTGGGAGATTGAGTTCCCTGTAAAACCAAGTATACTTATTTACCAATGTCCCCAATTATTAAGTAAAACTGAAAAGGCAGCACCTGTGTTCAGAAGAATGTTAAGTATTGCCTGCCACTTTGAATATGACCCTAGGCTCCACTTCCCGAACTCTAGAAGTCACAGTGAGATTTATGCTCTGTGTGAAAGACTGCTTCGTATCTACATTTGAATGTCCCATTTTGATATATCTGGGCATAGTACATAGTGCAAAAGTCTGTGAAAAGTACAGTACTTTTGTCTCCCAGGCTCAGTGATAATTGGGCGTCATTGGCTTCTTTCATAATTCTGTTTTATTCCTTTCCACCTTTGTCCCTTTTTCCTTTGTTCTTTCTTCCTCATTTCCTTTCTCCTGCCCTCCGTCTCCTTCCTTTCTTCTTTGTGACTTCCTTTCACTCCCTCATTTTCTTTTTTACTTTCAAACTCCCCCCTCATTCTTCCTTTGATCCTTCCTCTCTCCCTCCCTCCCTCCTCTATTACTACATTCAATCTAACCAGTTCCTTTTCACTGTAAAATGAGTACAGTGGATGAGAAACTTGCATGTGTTCAACCTTGCATTGATTCTATGAACTGTATACAGTCCCCCCAATTTTTTCCTATATAGATTACTCCTGAGGTCAGAGCTAGGTGTATCCACTGAGCAATACCAGGATTGGCCCCAGACCCTGAAATATCAAATACGTATCCAAGAGTTCTTCCTGAAATAAAACAACTAATGTGAACGCATAAATGGGTAATACTTTGAAATTATTTCATAGAATAGGAATCCAGCCCAGTTCAACTAGGCCCAGTGATGTCAGCTAAAAACAAGTTTCAACTAGGATGTCGGAGCAGGAAGCACTAGGTCAGGAAGAAGTTACAGGTGGGCCCTGAATTTGCGCAGGTGACAAGTGTAGGATGCTGCGATCTATCCAGTAAAGATAGGGCTGGTCCATTTGATTTTATCTAATTACACTCAACAAGTTGATAAGATTCATGGGCAAAGGAGTAGGATAACACAAAAATCCCAGTCTGCTGGCCTCTGATCTTATAATTCACGAACCAGAGAGGGAGCACAATATCTAAGGGGAGCCTAGGGATCTCCTCACCGATGTGTGGGCGCAGGAGCAATACATGAGTGCCCGGCAGCAACAGGTGCCCAGCAGCAACCCTGCCTACTATGTATTTCTGTCGGACCCCAGGGCCCATGCTGAAACCAGCAAGATTAAAACCTTGGAGACTTGGGTCAAAGTCACTCGCATGGATCCCCAATGCTTTCTTGATCTGTGAGAAATGCATGAGGAGACAACCTAGCCAGGATTTCAGGAGCTGCAGAGAGCAGGCAAGGTTCTTATTGGTGGAGACTTGGGTGAGCTGCATACACAAAAGAAAGCATATTATGTTCTCATTCTCTGTGGGGATTGATAAATTGATTTTGGTTTCCTGTACAGTGCGGGGGGCCCTGCCAGACCAATCCTCTGGCCCGCGGAGGTGGCCCTAGGGTTCGTAGGTGCAAGGAGGGACCAACCAAATGAACACAAGACACAGGAAACAGAGTGCAGTTTAGAACCAGAGAAAAAAAGGGACAGACCTTTATTGGGGGCAATCAGGGTATGTATACCTATTAGTCAAGTCCATATATGGTTAGGAAAGTTACAAAGTCTATACGTTTCACATACCAGGCATGAGGTAGTTACACAAAGGGTCATGTCAATATATGGTTTAAAAAAATTTATACATTTTACATACCAGGTTAATCACTGTCAGTTACTTCTTGTTTTTACAGACAGCCATGACAGATGTTTTCTCAAGATAACCATACATAGCACAGGCTTTGCCTGCAGCGGGTCACGTAGGTCAAGATAACCATACATAGCACAGGCACATAGACCCTTGGTTAGTTAAAGGCCCAGCTTCCCACAGTACAAGTTTTTAGCACAGTAGTAGGTAGGGCTTTCACCTTGCACGCGGCCGACTTGGGTTCAATTCTTCTGCCCCTCTTGGATAGCCCGGCAAGCTGCCGAAAGTACCCCGCTCACATGATAGAGCCTGGCAAGTTCCCCATGGCGTATTGATATGCCAAAAACAGTAACAAGTCTCACAATGGAGACGTTACTGGTGCCTGGTCGAGAAAATCGATGAACAATGGGATGATAGTGCTACAGTGCTACAGTCTCTTTATGTGACAAATTAAATTCATCTTTTTTGGGTGGGAGCTTTTTGGGTCATACTTGATGATGTGCTTAGGGGTTACTCATTTTCTGCCCTTAGGAATTAATCCAAGTAATGCTCAGAGTACCATATGGAATGGCTCATCTAACCCAGGTGGCTGCAAGGAAGGCATAGAAACTACCCGCTGTACTAATCCTCTGGTCCAGTTGAAGTCTGTGTATGACATTGATAGCAAATGTACTTACCTTTACCCAATTTTTAAGAAGAGTTTTGATGTTTTTATAAACACATGGAAAATATTCATAATAGCTTGTCACCTAGAAGTAGATATAACATTAGAATTGGAATTTCCTTGGGAATGGGATAAAATATGAGTAAAATGGAAAACCAATACAAATAAAAGAACTATTTCTTTAGGTCTCCATTCATTTAAGTTAATATTTATGCAACAGAGCATGTATTAAAAAGACAATAAGAGTAATTTGGTCTCCAGAAAGGAGCGCCCTTCAGGAAGGGGTCTCCACAAGGGAGTGCAACCTTACTGTAGGATGGGTGCCTGGGAGGGGAAGCCACTTTGCTGGAGTCATATTTGAGAGCATATGAAATAAAGGAGATTCCAGGGTACCAGGTGAGGCCCTTCCTAGGAATTAACCCCTTCACTCAAATCTCAGAGGATTGGGATACAAAATCCAGCTGTCATTGTACATGTCCCTAACAAAATCCAAGCCTCCAGATCCCCAGTGTTACACTCACACCTACCCAGGATGGAAAGCTAGGAGGCTCAGTGAGGAGATCTGGCAAGTGCAGCTAATGTTGTGTTGGCAGAGCAAGGGCAGACCTGGCAGGAGATAAATAACCAGCAGGAGGGAACCCGTGTCCCTCCTGACTTTTCTGATTATAAGAGAGCCAGACTGTGTGGACCCTTCTCATGAGACTCACATGGTCTCAGAAAGAGGAGCTCCTGCTTCTGAGATGACATCAGACATCAAGGTAGATTCACCTTCTCTGTTTTAGTTCCTGACAGGACTGTAGGTAAGCAACTAAGTGAGGGGAGAGTGTACTCCAAAACCCATAGTGTTGGAGTACAAGGAGCTTAGGTTTATAGGGTTGCACCCATCACAGTGCTCCCGAGTCACTCCCATTACTTTGTCTGTCTGTAACCACTTCTATGCTCTCTTCCCCAACCAATTTGTAAGGTCTCATCCTTCTTAGACACTGAAGCTGTATTGTAAGTTAATATTGCCTTTCTCCTCTCTTATGTCTTTTGAGCAGTGTACTTTAACGCAATGTCCTTTTGTATAGATACAGGAAGACAATTAATTAATGTGCTTTGTAACTTAGGAATTGATTGGCCTTGAATATTATTCACTCCTGGGCATCTACCTTCTCAACTTAAGCCTCAGTTGCCCTCACTTCCTAGCACCTCAAGGGCAGGGGCCCGACGTGGGACTGGATGGAACCAGGGCAAGCCGGTAAGTTATGTGCTACCCTGGCATCGCGATGGGCCAGGCCAAGGTGCCACGATTCTTAACTATAGGTTAAGAGTTTGATCATAGGCAAATGCTGTCATGATCCAAAAGTAACGACGAGACTAGGATCCTGCTGCTAGGAATAGGAAAGATATCTGGTCTGAGCACTGCAGTCTGAGATCGAGATGACCCTAGGAGAGCAATTCTATAAGCTCAAAGTATTTCTTACTGTGTCCATACAAAATGATTTATATTATGTATGCTTATATGTTGATCGGACAAGGAGAGGAGAAACACATCCAGGGAAATCTATTCTGGGGTGGGTTGATCTGTCCTAGAAGCAGTTTTCCTGTGCATCCTGACTAGCTTGGATGAGACTGAACTTTCTCCCCTTCAAACTGCCTTCAGTAAATGATTTCAGTATATTGAGGCAGTTTCCCTTTTCTCACAGAAACCTAGCTGCGCAGATCTCAGGTGCTAGCCAGGCCTGATCTTTGGGATGTAGATTCCCAGCTCTGGCCAGGCTGGTCTTTGGGATGCAAATCCAAGTGCTTGTAGCTTATAAAAGGTGAGGCCAGGATTCCTGGCCTGCAGATGTAAAGAAACAATGTGGATGTAAAGAAACAATGTATGGTTTGCCGCCTCCATGTTCTTTCTGTAACTCCTTTTGATGACATCACTATATTGTGCCCTTTAGAGGTACCATGATCTATATAAGGGAGATTTCAGGGCTCTTGGGGGACATGTGCATCAGAGAACCTGGGAAGATGGGGCTGAGGACAGAAGCTGAGAGAACAAAGGTGCACGTGCTTGAGAGATCCTGGGGCCTCCATGACATACATCTCTTCCATGTAATAAACTGCTGCTAAGACCAATCAGCCTGGCCCTCGTTTCCTTCCTTCGCCCGACCATTGCCATCGACCTCCGTGGAGTGGGGAAACGGCCTGACCGCCGGCCTTTTTATTTTTTGTGTGTTTACACACCATAGCAAGGAAAGAGCCCACCTAAATCTGGCCTGATCCTATTGTCAGCCAGAAAACCATATGCAGACCACAGGCCTGGTACTACCTCGCTTCCAGATGGTACTTGTTGAATGGAGCGGTCTTGGTTTAAGTGGTTGGAGCAAATCAATTTTAGGGGACCCCAGGGGCTAGTTAATCTCAGGGGACAATTCACCCATCACCATCTCCTAGTCCCTGGAGGGCTAGAGCTGGTAAGGAAATACTTGTTTTCTGACTTCATTCTGTGTAGTGTGGGGAGTATGGTCTTATTCTGAGAATTTTACCTCAGCCAGCATGAGCTCTATAGCAGACAGGTAATTGCCCTTATGAAAGAGAGAGGATAGGGGCTGGAGAGATAGCACAGCGGGTAGGGAGTTTGCCTTGCATGCTACTGACTCGGGTTCGATTCCCAGCATCCCATATGGTCCCCTGAGCACTGCCAGGAGTAACTCTTAAGTGCAGAGCCAGGAGTAACCCCTGTGCATTACCATGTGTGACCCCCTCAAAAAAAAAGCAAAAAAAAAAAAAACAGAGAGAGGAGACCATCTGCGCAGGAATGGGAGGGGGGAACATGTTCATCCCATCCCATCCTGCACCCTTGTCAGATCAGAACCCCAGGCAGAGACTACTGTTCCCGCCACTTCCATTTCAGGTTCTAAGAGATATTTTCCCAGGGGGATAGAGCCTGTGGAGCTGGGAGTACCCAATTAGAGAAGCTCGAATATCTCATGGTCAAAGTCACCAAGGGTTCTGTCTTCGTTGAGGTCACTCACACTCCTTATGACCTGCAGACCTGTTTCTAGGAGCTTCTTGGTAGAGGCTTTAAAGTTCTCTATAGTATCATGTCATCTACAAATAGTGAGATCTTGATTTCTTCCTTTCCTTTCTGGAAGCCCTTAATATATTTTCCTTGCCTAACTGCTATGGCAAGTACTTCCAGTACTATATTGAATAGAAGTGGTGAGAGTGGATATACTTTTCTTGTCCCTGATCTTAGAGGAAAGGCTATTAGTTTTCCCCATTGAGGATAGCGATAGCACAGCGGGAGGGCATTTGCCTTGTATGCAGCCAACGTGGCCGACCCAAGTTTGATTCCTCTGCCCCTCTCGGAGAGCCCCGCAAGCTACCGAGAGTATCTTGCCCGCATGGCAGAACCTGGCAAGCTACCCGTGATGTATTTGATATGCCAAACACAGTAACAACAAGTCTCACGATGGAGACGTTACTGGGCCAGCTCGAGCAAATCGATGAACAATGGGAGGACTGTGACTGTACCTGTGAGGATAATGCTTGCCGTAGGCTTGTGGTAGATGGCTTTGACTGTATTGAGGAAAGTTCCTTCAATTCCCATCTTGCTGATAGTTTTCATTATAAACCGGTGCTGTATCTTGTCAAATTCTTTCTCAGCATCTTTTGATGTGATTATATGGTTTTTATCTTTTCTTTTATTGATATTATGGATTATGTTGACTGACTTGCGAATGTAAGCTATTCTTGCATCTCTGGAATGAATCCCACTTGGTTGTAGTTTATGAACTTTTTGATGAATTGTTGGATTCTATTTGCTAATATTTTGTTGAGGATCTTTGCATACGAGTTCATCAGGGATATTGGCCTGTAGTTTTCTTTTTTGTGGTGTCTCTGTTTACTTTTGATATTAGGGTGATCTGTGCCTCATAGAAACTGGGAATATTTCTCTTTCTTCAGTTTCTTGAAAAAGCTTGAAAAGAACTGGTAATAGATCCTCTTTAAATGTTTGGAAGAATCTGCTAGTACATCTGGATCTGGACGTTTGTTTTGGGGAAAAACTTTTGATTACTGTTTCAATTTTCTTGATGGTAATGTGTCTATTCAGGTATTCTAAATCTTCTTGGTTCAGCTTTTGGCGGTTATAGGAATCCAGTTTATCCCTTTCTTCTAGGTTCTCTTGTTTCGTGGCATACAGACTTTCAAAGTAATCTCTGATGATCTTTTGAATTTCTTTGGTTTCTGTTGCGATGTCCTCCTTTTCATTTCTGATTTGGTTTATTAAGGTTCTCTCTCTTTCTTTGTGAGTCTTGCTAGTGGTTTATTTTCTCAGAGAATCAGCTCTTGGTTTCATTGATCTTTTCGATTCTTTTTTTGGGTTTCCCATGTCATGAATTTCTACTTTAAATTTTATTATCTTATTATTTCTTTCCTCTTGGCTCCCTTTGGCTCCTATTGTTGGTCCTTTTATAAGATCTTGAGCTGTGAAGTCAAGTTATTTATGTGGGCCCTATCTTCCTTCCTGAGAAATGCTTGTAGAACTATAAATCCCCCCCCCCCCGCGCCCCTTAAGACTGCTGTAACTGTGTCCCACAAGTTCTGGTAACTCGTGTCTTCAGTCTCATTTGTTTCCAGGTATCTTTTGATTTCTTCCTTGATTCCCTCCCTGACCCACTCGTTATTCAACAACAACAACAAAAAAGATCAACATTGAGTTGTTTAATTTCCAGGTGTTTTATTTGATTCTCTGCATCTTTATGTGATTAACTTCTATCTTCAGTGCATCGTGGTCTGAAAAGATAGTTAATACAATTTCTTTTTTATTAATTTTTATTGAAAATATATAAAATCCCTTAGCAAGTTAGCAGGAAACATAACTTTATTAATCTAGTTGAGGGCAAACATATACACCATTAGTGAGTCCCATACTCAATGTCATATATTGGGAAGTTTTTTCAGTCCTTCTTCAGAAGCTCTTCTTTTTGTTTGTCTTTGAGTTTTGGTTTTGGGACACACGTGGTAGGGCTCAGGGCTTACTCCTAGCTCTGTGCTCAGGAGATGCCCCATTTGGAGCTTGGGGGACCATATACAGTGCTAGGAATAGAATCCAGGTAGGTCATGTGTAAGACAAATGCCCTACCTGCAGTACTCTGACCCGTAGAGAAGTTCTTTCAATGCTGATTGCAAAATTACTTCAAGGCTATGAATTTCCTAAGCTGTTGCCTATCTATGAACTTCTGTTCCATTCCTTCATAACTGATTGTCTAGCTGAATAAAGTATTCCTGGTAAAGAGTTCATTTCATCGAGTGTTTGTACTATGTTCATGCATAGTTTTCTGGCTCTTGATAGATCTGCTGTAATTTTATGGGATCTACTTTATATGTAACTTCCTTTTGTGATATTGTTGCTTTTACCATTTTGTCTCTATATTTGAATTTTGTTATTTTGAGTACAACATGCCTTAGTGTTTTTCTGGTTGAGTCTACGTTTGCTCTGACTCTTTGGACCACTTGGAGTGCCTATATCTTCAACTCTGGGAAATTCTTTTTAAAAAATTTTTATTAGTGAAATACCATGAGGTACAGTTGTAGACTTACAAATTTTGTGCTTGGGTTTCAATTATACAATGATTAAGTACCCACTCCTCTACCAGTGCCCATTTTCCACCACTACGGATCCCAGTATCCCTCCCACCCCCCCATCCCTCCCTCCCTGCCTCTGTGGGAGGGCATTCCCTTTTGTTCTCTCTCTCCTTTTGGGTGTTGTGGTTTGCAAAAGAGGCATTGAGTGGCAATCATATTTGGTCTATAGTCTACTTTCAGCATGCTTCTACCATCCTGGGAGGATCATCCCAACACCCTTTAGATATTTAATACAATTTCTATCTTCCTGAATATATTGAGGTATGTTTTGTGGCACAGCATGTGGTCTATCTTGGAAAATGTTTGGCCCATGATGAAACTACTCAGGTAAAAGTGCAGACCTCTGGATTAAGATGAACAGCAGCAACCCAGTACTTTTTCTCACCCACTAATGGCACTAAAAGAAATGGAGACGAGAGAGCCTGAGTCAGGGCTGCAGGAAGTCACAGAGAACACTTTGGACTTGATGTGATGGAGTCCACAGTTAGTTAGGACCCCAGAGGAGAGCATTTGAAGGTTCCCATGCTCTATGATGAAAGGAAATTGGATCTTTGCTTCCTTTACACATGGTTCAAGGGAATTCAATTTCGTAGAAATTTGAGAAGAATATTTTCCCAGGTCCAGTTTCTGATTTGTAAATAACACTGGTCACATATGTCTAAGCACATATTTAAAGCAAAATCAAGAATTGTCTTTTATTTCCATAGTGAAAAGGGTATGTAAGTTGTGACATGGAACGAGGCAATGAGATGAGAATTTCTTTGGAAATGTCAATGAATTTGTCAGCAATATAAAAAAAGACAAAAGTAAAATGGGTCTGATTGTTGGCATTTTTGTCATTTTTGTCCATACCCATGTATAAATCCTGTATGTACAAATTATGACACGGTTGCAGAATTCATGAAACACATAGTTGGGTTCAGTAGGCTCTTGTTCAGATTTTCACTTAACATCTGATATTGGGGGCCCTGTGTTAGGAATGGGGTATGAGATAAGCAGGATGTACTCAACACTGAATGATCCTAATAAAAGTGTAGCTCCTGGTTCATTTAAGGAATATGATTTGAGGTTCCCTAAAACCCAAAGAACAAGGGAAAGGAGAGCTGATGGGCTAGTAGAGGACACTAAGTATCCTTTTGATTTGGTTTCCCATCAGTTGTCCATATATGTGCAAAACACGCTCAATACCATGGAAAGACATGTAACCAAAAAGAATGATAGTGTTGGGTGCCTAACTAATTTCAAGTATCCACCAGTAATAAAATATACTATGAAGGCTTAGGGAATTAGATCATAGGATGATCAAAGTCTTGCATAGAGGAGGCCAGATTTGTTCCCCAGTGCATGATGGACACTGAGAACATCCTGTGAGCACAGAGTGTGGGATTACCTGATTTGTATAGGCATGTGTGAACTTCAAAACCAAGCAGAAAGAGCAGTAATTACCAGAAAACGAGCAGATACAGCATTTGCAGTCCCACAATCAACAAAACCGTGCTATAGACAGAGAACCGTTGACTCTGACACCAAGAATTTTCCTGAGACCAGAGAGCTAGGATTGTACCATACAACAAAAACTGATATTGCATTATTTTTGCTTCTCTTCTGAAGGAAAATGAATGAGAAGATGCTTTCATATGGAATATAAAGAACCATCTTTAGGGAATAAATACCGCAGGGTCAAGGGAGTCAAACCCTGAGGGTCAGCTTCCAGAATGGAATCGACCAAGAGCAAGATGTTTGAGATGGTAGAGAAGAGAACAATGAGACCTTGGTGGAGGGAAAAGGATGTTTGGGTTGCAGATACAGTATTAGAACCTTGAATGCTTGAAATCTTATTACCAGTACTTTAATCACAGTAATAAAAACAAATTAAATGGGTTTGTGAGTAAAAGGGAAATTGTCTGCCTTAGAGGCATGGGGAGGGATTGGACGGGGTGGGGGGAGGTATTCTGGGGACATTAGAGGTGGAAAATGTACACTGGTGGAGGGACGGGTGTTTGATCATTGTATGACTGAAACACAAACATGAAAGTTTTCTAACTGTAGCTCACGGTGATTCAATACAAATAAATAAATAAATGGGTTTGTGAATTACTGCCTTAATATCAATGATTCAAATTTACCAGCTAAATCCGTTGCTGTGTTTGAGCAGATTATGAGACAAGTCTAATTTCTTTGTCCAAAATAACCTCATTTTCATTCTCTGAAAAATTCTCACATGTTAACCTTTCCAATATTAAAGAAAATAATGAATAAAATGAACAAGCATACTGTGGTTATCAAGTGAAAATACAATTTAGCATTAAGTCCATTGAAAATCTTTTCATTAACAACACACTGAACACCCAGGAAAAAAAAGACCAGCTTTTTAGAAAGCCTGCTGTCATCCAGCAGGCATATGGTCATGAGTTTAAATCCCTGATATGCCATATGCCCTCAATATGATGCTGACTTATGCTATTTGAACCCTCGAAGCCCTGCTATATGTCTGTGAGTCCAGGCAGCACTGAAAATAATCAAAGAGAGAAGAGTATCCTTTTAATTAAAAACTCAAATAAAAGAAACATTTGATTCCATCTAACATACTGAAATAAATGCAGTGAAAGTAATGCAGTGGGTTTGCAGGAAGCAGTGAGTTGGTAGTGGGCAGAAAACAGCCTCCCTGAGTCAAGGTTAGGGCGTGATGGTACGGTGAGAGCGAGATAGTACAGTGAGGCCCCTTGACATCTTCCTGTTTCCCAGGAACCTCTGGGGTCCCGAAAGGTGCCAACCGGATATGACCTCACCTCACTTCCGGCTGGAGAGGGCGGCCTGTGGAAACCAGAAGCTCAGTGAGGAGCTCCGCTTCAGGAGTGCGGCAGGAGGACCCAGTTCGGCTAGGTGCGGACCCCGGGGGTGGACATTGGGAACCCACCATCACCTCCAAGGGTGTCCAGGCGTGTTGTGGGGCACATGTTCCCTTCCCCCATTCTCTGGATTCAGGGAATCCACTGAGGTGTGAGGGGTGCGGGCCCGGTGCTATCTTTCTTCTCAGAATCAGAGCAGACGCTCCTGAGGGATCCTGATGGGGCCCCGGGGCCCACAGTAAGGATAGAGTTCAGTTCAGTAAGACAGGGTTTCTTAAGTTTTCAAAGTGTCTTAAGTGACATTCGTGGAGGAGATCAGCCTATAGTTCTCCTTTTCCGTGCGCAGGGTAGGGGTTTCTCAGAGCTACGTAGTTTCGGGGTTACTGGTGACTCTGAGCGACGGCGAAGCCCGCTAGGTTCCGGGGCTACGGGGTGAGCCGACTCGAAACTTTCCCGCCGCGTGTAAGGAGGGAGCCGTATTCTCGGGGCTACGTCCTTGCCTCTTGTACTTTCTTTGAGACGAACATCTCTGTCTGCCTCGGGCATTCGGACGTCATGGGATTTGTAGAATTTGTTCGGCACAATTCACGGTTGTCTGACATTTGAAAGAACTGAGCACTATAGATACTGAGACTTCTCTGTATTCTAGGGTAAAACTCACAAAGGAGCACATGTAGAACAGGATTTTTGTGCTGTAGAGATGAAAAATTGCAGTTTTAATTTCCTTAATTATGATTTTCTGCATGGATTTTCTTTTGTGTCCTCATTCAAGTTTAGGAGGATATATGAGTCGAAAAAGTCATCTGATTCTACTAACTTGACCAGTTCTATGGTAAAGTTAGAAAAGTTCACATAGAAAATGAATCTGTGCATTCTTAGTATAAAAATGGGATAGGATGGACTTGATCTAAGGGTCTTGTCATAGGTCAGCTGAAGGGTATCCCAGAGGGTGCAGGCCCAATTATCTCTCTATTCAGGATTCTAGGGGACCCTGGGCATAACTAGTAGGAAAAAATAGCTCCCCACAAATAATATAGGATAATTTGACAGTTACCCTATCATACACTCACCTCAGTGTCATAAAGAATTGAATGCTTAGTCATATGTGCTTTCTGGTGATACTTTTCCCTTTCTTTCCAGTCTTTTGTAGAATTTGTCCAGAAGAAAAGAGCCTGTGGGACTGATTGCACCTCATCATTTGAGCTAGGTAAGTCCCCTTATGTTCAATATGCAGAACTTTCTTATTGAGGACCATTATATTCCAGGAGTATGTGTCTTTAAGCTTCAATACATGCCCTGAAATGCATATGTAACTGATTGAAAGCAGCACTGCAGTGTGAAGACCTCGCCATTCCCATCATTTCAGCCTTGGACAGCTGTGCACCGAAGACCTCGCCATAATCTTTCTCATTCCCCTCAAATACAATACCTGATGCCCTTACCCATTTTTAAAATTAATTTTATTGAATCACCATGAGATAATTATAAGCTTTCATGTTTGGGTTATAATTACACAATGATCAAACACCCATCCCTCCACCAGTGCACATTCCCCACCACCAATATCCCCGATATAACCCCCCCTTTCCCACCCACCCTCCCCATAATCTCTCTCTACTTTTGGGCATTATGGTTTTCAATACAGACCCTGAGAGGTTATCATGTTGGGTCCTTTATCTACTTTCTGCACACATCTCCCATCCTGACCGATTCCTACCCAGCTTGTTTTCATTGTGTTTTTCTGTTGATGTTTTTTCTCCTCTCTGATGCACATATGAGTTTGGTCATTGAATATTATTTTCTACCTTAGTTAAATGGAGTATGTTTAATTTGGTTTCTTATACCCTCTTTTACCCCCAGGTCTGCATTCCATCGACCAGCACCTGTGTACACATCTGCTGTCTGTGTGACACGTATCATTATGTCTCACTCTGATGAGTTTTCGGCCTTCAAGGTTGAAGAAAAAAATGAGGATGCACAAGAAGGCCAGCGCCTGGAGAGTGGTCGGCTGTGCAGTGCTGAGATGGGGATGGCTGAATTGCCCTCCTCCACCACTGCCTCTTTCCCCTTTGAAGAAATCCCTGGGGAGGTAGCAGCTGCTGGAGTATCCAGTGATGTAAAAGGTCCTCAGTGTAGTCCTGCCAAGGCCCAGCACTTCATGGTGGCCATGGCTGAAAAGCTAGACAGCCATCCCAAAATTGGCAGTTCCTGCAGCCCAAAAGAGAAAGGCCTAAAAGATAGGGAGGAGCCAGCACAAGCTGGGGCCAGCCTCCAGGAGGCATTGTATGGCAAGATGTCCGGTCTGGTGGAGTTCTTGCTCCTCACGTACCGCACTATGCCGTTGACCTCAAAGGAAGTGATGTTGAACACCATCCTCAACAATGATGAGGAGAACTTCTCTTACATTCTAAGCCAGGTGTCTCAGTGCATGCGGGTGCTCTTTGGCATTGATGTGAAGGAAATATACCCCAAATCCCACATCTATGCTTTGTTCACCACCTTGGGCCTCACTTATGATGGGATGGTGAGCCCTCAGCATACCATGCCCACCACGGGCCTGCTGGTGATAGTCCTGGGGATCATCCTTCTGGAGGATGATTGTGCCTCTGAGCAGGCTATGTGGAAACAATTAGGTTTGATGGGAGTTCATCCTGGGAGGAAGCACTTCATTTATGGGGAGCCCAGGGAGCTCCTCACCAATGTGTGGGTGAAGGAGCATTACATAGCTTACCAGAGGGAGCCTGGAAGTTATCCAGCCCGCTATCAGTTCCTCTGGGGCCCCAGAGCCCACAGAGAAACCAGTGCATTGGAAGTCCTGAATTTTTTGCTCAATATCTGAAATAATGGTGACAGGTCCCTCCCGTTCTTAGATAAAGATCCTCATTCCCATGAAAATGTTGACGAATTCCAAGCTAGGGTGACAGAGAATTTCACTGTGCCATCAAGATTCCAAATGTTGGCGAGTAGCTCAAGTGGGGCACCTTCTGGAGAGCATCCTGGTGTTCCTGTTCCTTGTGATGACTTGTACATCAATCTTGTTTTCCTTAAGGAGCCTATTAAATGTTGTGTTTTCTTGAACAAACTGTTGTTTTTTATCTAAGCTTGTGAATGAATTGATGTTGCAAATATGTGTGCATGCCATGTTTAGGAGGGAGAGTGCTCTTAGTTCAAGAGAGTGGGAAAATTTTTGTCTTTTGTTGGGAGTTATCAAAGATAACAATCTGGGAAAAGGAATTGCCATGAAAATATGACAGAAGTCATCAGTGGAACTCAGTCATGGCAAAACTATCAGAGAGCCATTTTATTTGGTTGCTCTAAGTTCTCTAAAACTTAAAATTTAAGGGTGTTTATTTTATTATTAATAATTGTATTATTAATAATTGTATTACTCATAATAGTATTACTAATAATTGTATTATTAATAATTGTATTACTAATAATTATATTATTAATAATTTTGGGCTGGAGCAATAGCAAAGCACGTAGGGCATTTGCCTTGCACGTGGCCAACCCGGGTTCGATTCCTCTGTCCCTCTCAGAGAGCCCGGCAAGCTACCGAGAGTATCCTGCCTGCACAGCAAAACCTGGCAAGCGTCCCGTGGCTTATTAGATATGCCAAAAACAGTAACAAGAAATCTCCCAGTGGAGACCTTACTGGGCCCAGTCCAGCAAATTAATGAACAACGGGAGGACAGTGCTACAGTACTACAGTGTTGCATATGGCAGGTCTGCACCGAGCTCTTGGGTAACTATCAGTGGCACAAGGATGAGTGCTATGCTCCCTTACACATTATAAGTGTGACAGTGTCATGACCTCCTCAATGAATGAAGAATGTGTGAGGCTTTGTAAGACACACCCTCCAAATGAAAGGGGGGATGGGCAATGGGTTTCTGGGGAGAGGAATCTATTTTAACTACCTGAATCAGGTAACTTTCTGGGCCGTGAAATTGGCAGGAATTAGAGTTGGATTTGCTTGGCACTAATCCCTCAGGGATGATCATGGACTAGTTGAATTACTAGTGTGATAATATACTTGAATACATTGGTTCCCAGAGATCCTTCGGTACCACAGAGACAACAGAAATGATCTCCTGAATACCCCTCCAGGTGTGAAAGTGTGGTAAAGGTAAAGGCCCTCCCATTGATCGTCGATTTGCTCGAGCGGGCCCAGTAACGTCTCCATTGGAGACTTTGTTGTTACTGTGTTTGGCATCTCGAATACTCTCGGTAGCTTGCCGGGCTCTCCGAGAGGGGCGGAGGAATCGAACTCGGGTCGGCCATGTTGGCCGCTTGTAAGGCGAACGCCCTACCCGCTGTGCTATCGCTCCAGCTCCAGTGAAAGTGTGATGGCTCTCTATTCCTGTTATGCTTTGAGGTCATGATCCAAGTATTTGTCCATCATTAGCCAGATGTATCTTTTTTTTTTTCTCTTTGGGTCACAACCGGTGATACACAGGGGTTACTCCTGACTGTACATTTAGGAATTATGCCTGGCGGTACTCTCGGAACCCTATGGGATGCTGGAAATCAAACCCCGGTAGGCACCGCGTGCAAGGCAAGCGCCCTATTTGCTGTGCTTTCACTCCAGTCCCTAGCCAGGTTTTTCTCACAAGAATACACACACATATTCTTTATTATTACTGTTATACCCATAAGACTCTAGATGGAGCTGTTTTATGCTGAACAGTAAAGTAAAGTAAAAGTAAAGTAAAGTAAAGGCCCTCCCGTTGATCATCGATTTGCTCGAGCGGGCCCAGTAACGTCTCCATTGGAGACTTTGTTGTTACTGTGTCTGGCATATCGAATACTCTCGGTAGCTTGCCAGGCTCTCCGAGAGGGGCGGAGGAATCGAACTCGGGTCGGCCATGTTGGCTGCATGCAAGGCAAACGCCCTACCTGCTGTCGTGCTCTGCACGCATGCTGAACAGAAGAAAAAGAAACCCAGGGAAATGTTAAGGAACTGGTTCACCTAGTCTATCCCTTGGCCAGCTCTAAATGGGACCGAGACTTGTCTGAAGCTGACAATTGTGGTTCCTCTGCAAGATAAGCAGCAGAAGGGGAGAAGCTGGTCTCTGCAGTGCAGAGTTTCTGCACCTCACATTGTTCCTTCTTCAGATCCTGAGAAGATGTTGTGTCCGATCTGCGTTAGCTGCTAAGGAGACCACCCCCCCCCCCCCCCCAGGATAGTTTGTTCTCTGACCTCCCGTAGTGAAGTATCTCTTTCAACCTCTGCTCCTGGGACTCAGCCCTTCCTGTGAGGGTTGGAGGGATTCTATTGTGTGAGAAGGCAACAAGCACCTTTTCTACAGGGAGGGGAGACAGTGATCCAGCTGCTCACTGAGGGGGGCCCAGGGTGGTTCTGAGGTTTCACATTCTCTTACCCCAACTGGGAACTTGGGGATCCAGAGCCTAAGTTCAAGGAGAGCAGGCTGATATGGCAATTGGCAGAAGCAGCCCTGCTGGAGTCAAAGTGTGGGCGAGAGAGGACAGTGAGTCCCCTAGAGACCTCCTCTGTTCCCCTGGAGCTCTCAGGTCCCAAAAGATGCCAACTGGATGTGACCTTGCCTCATTTCCCTGGAGGGCACATTCTGTAGAGGCCAGGAGCCCAGTGAGGGGAGCGGCTTCAGGATTGCATCAGAAGGGCCCAGCTAGGCCAGGTGTCCTGTCCCGCGGGAGGACAGGAGGGACCCACACAGCCTAGCTCTGCTCCATCACAGCTCAAAGGGAGTCCAGTCATGGGTGTGGGGTGCGCGTTTTACTTCCTCCTCCTCAGAACTCAGGGATTCTGATGCTGATGTCTGAGCGATGTGGGCTCTGGGGTCCATCGTTCCTTCTCAGCCTCAGACTAAACTATTGAGGGAGTCCTGAGGAAGGGTCTCTCAAGCCCAACTCAGAATGTATCCTGGTGGCCCCAAGGTGGGTGTCCAGGTAATGATGCTGTGAGCTTCATGGGCTCGGTGTCAGAAGGGTCTCAGGTCCACAGTGATGGGATGATTCAAGGTGGGAGTCCCTAAAAGTATCCTGGACCCCCACAGTTGCCTGTCTGCTCTGGGTTGTGGAAGACCACAGGGCAGTGCGAACTCAGGGCATCGTGTTCCGGTTGTGAATGTGGTGCACACCGGAAGGTGCACGGGTGGTTCTCCTTTGCTCCTGGTTAGTCTCAGTACCCATTTGTGGTGCTGGGAATTGAGCCCGGTCTGCTATATGCCAGGTAAATGCCCATCCTGATGAATTCTCTCTCAGTTCAGGGCATCATGTTCAGAAAGCAGCAACTCAGGTCTAAGAGGTGACACATCTCTATTTCTAATCCTATTGGCCTCAATTGTTTCTCATTTCCTACCATAATTAACTTGATAATAGTTCTGTGCACTCAGTTCTTCATCTCCAAACCCACCAAGTGTGTCAGCGTCCTCTCATCTAGGAGCCAAAATTTATCTGGACCTACTTGAACTTTCTTGGTAAACAATTGTGTTTTGTGTGTTTGTTATGGTTTTACCCACACCCAGTAGTGCTCAGGAATCACCTCTTCCTGTATTGTCAGGATTCACTTCTGATGGTTCACTTCGGACCTTATGGGATTGAACCCAGGTCAGCTGCACAGAAATCCAGCATACCACCCACTGTACTGCTCCTTCTGCTCAACAATTGTGTTCTAATTAACTTAATTCAAATATTGCTCATAGGATTACATTAAAGTTCTCTTCTGTGGCTTTCATCTACACAATGATCTCTCATCTAAACCACCAAGATGCCAGGGATGCTTGAGAATGTCCTCATGATATTTCCAGGCAGACTACTAACCTCCTCCCAATTTTACTTTTGTATTCTCATTTCTGTTATGCAGAAACAAGGACTTGTAATTCATTGGTAACTTCCATTCCATCTTTCATCTCTATGTCACACTTAAGTGAAAACATCTGATGTTTATCTTTCTCTCTCTGACTTTCTTCACTCACCATAATAACCTCCAGTTTTGTCCAGGTTTCAAATAGCTTCATAAATTTATCTTTTCTTAAGGCTGCATAATATTCTACTGTGTATATAAACGACATTTTTGTTATGGGAAATTTCTGTTTCTTGCATGATTATATATATACTACTGAAATAAACTTGCTTGTGCATGTACATTTTCGAATTTATTTCTTTGTGTTTGGTGGTTATAAGCCACTAAGTATAAAATCCAAGTAATATAGGAGTTCTAGTGTTAGATTTTGGAGAAATCTCTACACTGTTTGATTTAGGCTCTGAAACAGAGTCTATTTAAATCAGCAGTAGATGAGCATTCCTTTCTTTTCCATAACCACATCACTATACCACTTACATTGGTTCTTTTTCTTTTTTTTCTTTTTCTTTTTAATTTTTATTAGTGAGACACCATGAGGTACAGTTGTAGAATTACAAATTTTGTGTTTGGGTTTCAATTATACAATGATCAAATACCCATCCCTCCACCAGTGCCCATTTTCCACCACCACGGGTCCCAGTAACCCTCCCACCCCTACCCCCCCCCCATCCCACCCTGCCTCTGTGACAGGGCATTCCCCTCTGTTCTCTCTCTCCTTTTGGGTGTTGTGGTTTTGCAAAAGAGGAATTGAGTGGCAATCATGTTTGGTCTATAGTTTACTTTCAGCATGCTTCTCCTATCCTGGGAGGATCCTCCCAACACCCTTTATTTGGTGCTCCCTTCTCTATCTGAGCTGCCTTTCCCCCTAGCATGTGTGGCTGGCCTCCAAGCCATGGAGCAAAACTCCTGGTACAAATCTCGTCCACTCTTGGGTGTTAGTCTCCTATTTTGTTACTTTATGTTCCCCAGATGAATGCAATCTTTCTATGTCTATCCCTCTCTTTCTGACTCATTTCGCTTAACATGATACTTTCCATGTACTACCACTTGTGTGTAAATTTCATGACTTCATCTTTTCTAACAGCTACATAAGACTCCATTGTGTAGATGTACCAAAGTTTCTTTAACTAGTCATCTGTTCTCGGGCACTCAGGTTTTTTCCAGATTCTGGCTATTGTAAAGAGTGCTGCAATGAACAAACAAGTGCAGATGTCACTTCGGCTATACTTTTCTGCCTCTCTGGGATATATTCCCAGGAGTGGTATTGCTGGGTCAAATGGGAGCTCAATTTCTAATTTTTTGAGAATTGTCCATACTGTTTTCCAAAAGGGCTGAACCAATTGGCATTCCCACCAGCATACACTGGTTCTTTTTCAGCTCTTGATTTATGTCATTCTCTCTGGTGTTAGATGATTGCTCGAGCGGGCCCAGTAACGTCTCCATTGGAGACTTTGTTGTTACTGTGTTTGGCATATCAAATACGTCACGGGGAGCTTGCCAGGCTCTCCAAGAGGGGTGGAGGAATCGAACTCGAGTCGGCCATGTTGGCTGCGTGCAAGGCAAATGCCCTTACCGCTGTGCTATCCCTCCAGTTAGATGATTATTCATTGTTATTTTAATTTGGCGTCACAGTCAACAAACCCATTTATTTTTTTAAATGTAAGAGTACTGCTATTTATTCAGCCATTGATTAAGCTGATTTAGTTGGACATGAACTCCACATTACTTTTTTTTAATTGAAACACCGTGAGATACAGTTATAAAGCTTTTATGTTCTAGATTCAGCCGTACAATATTTGAACACCTATCCCTCCACCAGTGCACACTTTCCAACACCATTTCCCCAGAATACTCCCCCACCCCAGTACTCACCCCACCTCCATTGCAGGCAATTTTGCCAATACTCTCTCTGCAAACAAACAAACTGCCCTCCCGTTGTTCATCGATTTGCTCGAGCAGGCCCAGTAACGTCTCCATTGTGAGACTTCCTGGTACTGTGTTTGGCATATTGAATACTCTTGGTAGCTTGTCAGGCTCTCCAAGAGGGGCGGAGGAATCGAACCCGGCTCGACCGGGCTGGCTGCGCGCAAGGCAAATGCCCTACCGCTGTTGGGCATTATGTTTTGCTTGTATTTTCCCACCACCATTCAAGCCTGCCTGCCAGGGGCAGATGCTAGATCATTTCTTGTACCAAACAACTTTTTATGGGGTCTTGGGACACATCCAGAGGAGCTCAGCATTTATTCTGACTCTGTGCTGAGGAATGACTTGGGCAAGCTTGTGGAATCATATAGGATGCCAAGGACTGAACCTGGGTCAGCTGCTTGAAAATTAATATCCCTATTCACATTCCTATCTTTCTTGCTGGAATCTGAGTTTTTCTATCTTTATTGATAAAGAAGTATTTGAGGAGTTCCTAGCCTCCTAATGTGAAAGATGTATCCTCCTCTTCACGCTAGAGTGATTGATTCAGTTCAGGATTCCAGAAACCTTAATAGCTAGGGAGTGGAGAGGAGGACAGGAAATGGGCCATTCCACAGAGTTTGTAGTCGTGGTGAATGTATTCTATCCCAATAATCATTCAACTTGGGAGGTTGAGTTTCCTGAATGGCCAAGTACATTTACCAGTAGCCCCAATTATGAAGTAAAGCTGAGTAGTCTGCTGAGAAGGCTGCTCCTGTGTTCAGAAGAAAGTTAAGTATTGTCTGCCACTTTGAATATTACCCTAAGTTCCAATTCCATGACCTTAGAGGTCACATTGAGACTGATAACTGCTCAACTTTGAAAGACTGCTTCCTATCTACAGTTTGGTGTCCACTTTGGAACATATTCAAGCATACTGAAGCAGGCACAAAAGTATAAAATTCCCAGCGCTTTATTTCTACTAGGGTAAGGGATAACTGGGTCTCATTGGCTTCTTTCATCATTCTCCTCTGTCCTTCCAATTTCTCCCCATTCCTTTTTCCTTCGTTTTTTCTTCCTTCCTTTCTTTCTCCTTTCCTCCCCCTCTCTTTCCATCTTTCTGTGACTACTTCCTCCCTCCAACCCTACTTCTCTCTTTTCTTTTCAACTCCTTCCCTGCATCCGCCCCTTCCTTCCATCCTCCCTCCCTTTTCAATTACACCATGCTTCCTCTGTTCCGCCTGGTCTCATATAGTACAGTGGGTAAGAAATTGGCAAGTGAGTAACCTTGGCTTGATTTTCTGAATTGCATAGAGCCCCCTAATGTTTGTCAGAGGTGATTTCTGAGTTCAGTGCCATGTGTAGCCAATGAGCAACACCAGGCTTGGCCTAACCCCATAATCATCAAATAAGTATCTAGCAGTTCATACCGCAATTCATAAAAGACAAGTTGAACCCATAAGTGGATAATAATGAGATTATATGCCAGAGAATAAGTGTTTCCTGCCAGTCCTACAATTACTCACCTCCCAAGGAGGTAGAGTCTACCGCCTCATCCCTAAATTTGGAATTGTGTGCACCGATGCCCTAAAATACAGAAAGGGGGTGGTAATAATTTTAGAGGGCAAATTTGACAAAACTAACTTTCTGGATGTTCATGATCATCAGGAACAGAAATGTTATTATTAGCAAGTGTTGTGATTATGATATAATGCAAAGTGCACTCCATGCTACTTACTTTTCTTTGTACCCCAAGCTCATTACATTGCTAAAACGATGAGAAAAAATCAGAAAATTTCAGTAGAGGGTCATTAAGCAACATTATGGGCGTTTGCCTTGCACGCAGCCAACATGGCAGATCCGAGTTCGATTGCTCCGCCCCTCTCGGAGAGCCTGGCAAGCTTCCAAGAGTATCTCGCCCGCACGGCAGAGCCTGGCAAGCCACCCGTGATGTATTCGATATGCCAAACACAGTAACAACAAAGTCTCCAGTGGAGGCTTTACTGGGCCCGCCCGAGCAAATCGATGAACAACGGGAGGACAGTGACAGTGACAGTGACTAGCGAGTACTTCTGAAAATTGTTCGTACCATTAAGAACATGTATGTTCTGAGAGACCGTATGAGCCAACAGAAACCTAAAGAAGCAGTTTTATTAAACCAATGTGATGCCCCAGTTGATACCAAGAAGAAATAATTTCATGGGTAGATGATATTGTGTATGTGGAGGTTTCTAGGACGATTGTGAAGTAAGCCCAGTTTTTTTCAGGTAGAGGCAAGCTTTAGCTAGGATGCCAATGCAGCAAGCAAAGGGTGAGGAAGATGCTGTGGGCAGGGACTTAATTTGGGCAAATCGGGTGTAGAGGTTGCTGGGATGCACCTGGTAGGGTTAGGGGTAGGTTGTGCCCGATGTGATTTATCCAAGTGCACTCACAACATCGATGAGATTCATTGGCAAAGGAGGGGGTATTGTCAGAATCACATTCTGCTGGCTTCTAATCTCAAAATTCATAGCCTCTGAGCATGGTTCAAGTTAAGGTATTCAGTCTAATTTACATGGTTCTTAAATGGACAACTTGGGAGAACCCACACAGTCAAAGTTAGGCATTAGGGCTAGAGATAGTGTAAAGCAGGTTGCATATTTGCTTTACATGCTCCTAACCTGGGTTCAATCCTCAGGATCTCATAGGGTCCAGCTCCAACCAAGACTGAGCCCTGATCACACAGCATGGAATAAGCCTAATTACATCAAGGAGTGGCCCAGAAGCAAAACCATAGAAGAAATGGGACCGAAGAGATGACACAACAGGCTGGGCCTTTGCCTGGTACACAGCCATCCAGGGTTCAGTGCCAGGCACCACATATGTTCCAATGAGCACTTCTATGAATGTTCCCCGAGTGCTGAGACAGCTGTAACCCACAGCACAGCAAGATGTGGCAGGATATGAAATGAAAAAAAGAGAAGGCCTTTTAGAACACATGTATCTTTTAAGGTAAGTGAACAAAATCCCAACCCTTGCGGAGTGGTTTACAAAAATGTCTCCTGTGACCACGACAACCCACAGAAAACTGTCTCCACAAATTATACATCCTCATTCTTCTCTGGGCCTCTGGGACATATGACCTTGTCTGAGGGTGCATATTTGACAGCAGAGATAATACTCTGGAGTTGCCAGGGTGAGGTGAGGCAGTCCTAGTAATTGGTAGCACCACCTCACAACATTTCAGAATCCAGCTGTCAATGGACTCAGCCCTGACATCACCTAGCACAATCACATTACCCACTACAAGAAGGTGGGAAACCTCACATGGAGCGAGGTATGGTGCTAGAGGGAAAGGCCAGCTCACCCAGTGAGGGCAGAGCAGGGACAGCCTGACAGGAGAGGCTTAATAACATGGAGGACAGTGAGGGAACCTGTGGCCCGCCAGACTCTTCTGATGACAGGCAGGGATGTTCTCTGTGAGTCCTTCTCATTCTTCTCTCATGGTCTCGGAGAGAGGAGCTCCTGGTTCTAGTGCCCATCAGAATCAAGGCAGCTTTACCTGCTCAATCTCAGGTCCTTCCCGCAGTACAGGTAAGCATCTGAGGGAGGAGAGAGCGTCCCGCAAGCCCCAGAACAAGGATATACCTCAGCTTAATCTGGCCCACAGCTGCTGTAGGCCTGGAACCCTAGTCAGGCCATCAGACAGAACATCTGCTCACTTCCAGACGGTTCTCCTGATGAGCATGGTCTGAGGTGGTGGACACAGAAACTGGGACTTCAGTGGTGGGACTCCAGAAGCTGGCTCAGCACAGGAGAGGACCTAGTCATGGGGTCATCCTGGATCCTGGAGGTTATTGGGCAGTTGAGACCATGACTATGTCCAAATTTCTTTCCATTGGTCTGTGGTCTCTTGCCTTGTTCTGAAGAGAGATGTAACTACCTGCCAAAGAATAATGGGAACAATATATGGTCATTCCACCCTACCATGACTCCTCTATCAGAATCAGATCTGCAGTGATGCAGCTGATACCTGAGACAGCATTTCACTTACTTCTTCAGGTTCTGGTATAAATCACTCAGGGGAATAGAGCTTGTGTAGTTGGGAATAGCCCTGTAAGTCAGCCTGTTCTGAGCCACTGACACTCCCTTTCTTCCCCAAGTATTTGGGTGTCATCACTCACCTCCTGAGAAATCGCTTTCTACCTGGGTGACCTGTGTTGTCATGTGTCTCCATAACAAGTATTTGGGCTGCAAACTGGAGCCGAAAATATCCTCCCTAACTGGACCTAGGGAATGGGGGACTTGCAGCTGTATTAGGCTGAAAAGGAGATACCACATCTGCAAACGCCTTCTCCTCCTACCCCAGTGCATTCTTGTTCTACTCCTTCAATGTCTCTCCCTCCCCCTCCCCCTGCCCCATCCAGTTCCCAGGCACCCTGGAGGAGGTTGCTCCTGGGATACCTTATTGGTGCCCAAATGCTTCCAGGGCGTTATGCTTTTCCAGAGCCATGGCTCCCAGTTTACAGAGCCAACTGGACAGAAATGCAAACAGTAAAGTAGAGGGGCCAGGAAGCCTGAAAGAGGTAGGAGACATTTAGCCTTCTCTCAGAGAAGAAGAATTATTTGGGAAAATGGAGACTTGGTGGGGTTCTTTTCATTCAAGAATTGCAGAAAGGAACCAACTAATGAGGGAGCAATTCAGAGTAGAGTGTACACAAATAACAGACTTCTACCCTGTCATCTTCAGCCAGGTCTCTGAGTACTTGCATCTGATCTTCAGCATTGAGGTGCAGGAGGCTGATCTCCAAGGTCATTCCTATGTCCTTGTCACCACCTTGGACTCTACTTCAGAGTGGCATGGGGGATCCTGAGCACCATGCCCAAGAATGGCCTCCTGATGATGGTTCTGACAGTCATGCTCCTGGAGGGTGATTGTTCCTCTGAGAAAAATGTCTGGGATTCACTATGCTTAATGGGGGGTAATTGGGGTAATGGGAGTAATGGATGTAATTATAATTAATTGGAAGGGGGCACATCATCTATGGGGAGCCTAGGGAGCTCCTCACCAATCAGGTGCCACGCTACCACCCTGTCCACTATGTGTTCCTGTGGAGCCCCAAGGCCTACGCTGAAACCAGCAAGAGACAAATATTGAAACTTTGGGTCAAGGTCACTAGCATGGATCCTGGATCCTTCCTCGCTCTGTGGGAAATGAATGAGGAGACAACCTAGCCAGGATTTCAGGAGATGTAAAGAGCAGGCAAGGTTCTAAGTGGTGAAGGCCTGGTGAGTTGCGCACACAAAGGAGAGAATACTATTTTCTTATTCTCCATGAGAATCGAGAACTTGATTTTGGTTTCTTTTACAGATTTATGTAATGTTATTCCTTTCGACGAGAAGTTGAATTGCCGTTAACTTTTGAATATGTGAATGGTATTGATTGTACATATATTTGCACTTACTCTGTTCAGGGCTGGAGCCACAGCACAGTGGGTAGGGCATTTGCCTTGCAAGCGGCCAACATGGCCGACCCGAGTTTGATTCCTACGCCCCTCTTGGAGAGCCCGGCAAGCTACTAAGAGTATCTTGCCCGCATGGCAAAGCTGGCAAACTACCCATGACGTATTCAATATGCCAAACACAGTAACAATTGTCACAATGGAGATGTTACTGGGCCCGCTCGAGCAAATCGATGAACAATGGGAGGACAGTGACAGTGACAGTGACTCTATTCATAAGGAAACTTATGATATTTTCTTTTCTTTCCCCCACACTCTATAGTTTTGTTTTATTTATTTTATTATTTTTAATGAATCACTGTGAGATACAGTTACAGACTTACAAACTTTTGTGATTACGTTTCAATAATACAATGATCGAGTACCCATCCCTTCACCAGTGCCCATTCTTCAGCACCAATGTTCCCACTATCCCTCCTGCCACCCCACCCGCTGCCTCTGTAGCAGGCAAATTCCCTTTTACTCTCTCTATCCTTTTGGGTGTTATGGTTTGCAATACAGATATTAAGTGGCCATCACGTTCGGTCCATAATCTACTTTCAGCACACATCTCCCATCCCGAGCAAGTCCTCCAAGTATCATTTATTTGGTGGTCCTTCTCTATCTCAGCTGCCTTTTCCCCAGCATGTGAAGCCAGTTTCAAAGTCATGAAGAAAACTAACTATATTTTCTTTTTTTGAAAATTTTATTGAGTCACCGTGAGATAGATATAAGTTTTCATGTTTGGGTTACAATCACACAATGATCAAATACCCATCCCTCCACCAGTGCACATCCTCCATCACCAATATCCCCGGTATACCCCCCCTTTCCCACCCTCCCCCTGCATCCATGGCAGACATGATTCCACATAATCTCTCTCTACTGTTGGGCATTATGGTTTGCAATACAGACCCTGAGAAGTTACCATGTTTGGTCCTTTATTCACTTTCTGCACACATCTCCCATCCTGGCCGATTCCTCCAGCCATCATTTTCTTAGTGATCCCTTCTCTATTCCAGCTGCCTTTTCCCCTTAGCTCATGAGGTAGGCTTCCAGTTATGGAGCAATCTACCTGTCCCGGGTATCTACTATCCTTAGGTGTCAGCCTCATGTTATGTTGTTTTATACTCCACAAAAGAGTGCAGTCCTTCTATGTCTGTCCCTCTCTTTCTGACTCGTTTCACTTAGCATGATATTCTCCATGTCTATCCATTTAGAAGCAAAGTTCACGACTTCACCTCTCCTGACAGCTGCATAAAAGTTACTTTATTTTCTTGTACACATTGGAAGATCTGGGCTTGTGACCTAAAGTAGATGTGGCATTATAATGGGAATTTCCTTGGAAATGCGACAATTATTTGGGTAAAGGGGAAAGGGTCAGATATAACATAATAAAAAATATTGAGCTATTTCTTTATATCTGTTTTCGTTTGTTACATCCACATTTATGTGACTAAGCAAGCATTACAAAGACAACAAAAGGAATTTGGTCTACATGAATAAGCTCCCTGCTCACTGGCCTGCCTTCTAATCACTGGGCGTCTTTTTCTTCAGCAGGCCCTAAAAGAAGAGAGTGGGACATGTGTTTGATCAGCAGGCACCCCCGCTCCCCACAGAGCAACAGCTTGGGGTCCTGCTCACTGAAGGAGCACGGTCAGTAGTGCCTGAGACCCACAGAGGAAGTCAAAGAAGGGACTGGTGACGGGGCTCAGGGTGAGAAATGGAGTCTGAAAGCCCAGTCCCAGGCAGTGCCACTCCTCTCTTCCCAGCCTGTTCTCGCCCCCACTCCACGCCTCACACTGCTTGTGCCTTCACAGGACTCCAGAGTCACAGCAGCCCAGGCCCACGGAGTCAGAACAGGCAGGAGGAAGGCTGGCGGACAGCAAGAACACACATGTGTGAGCTTTAGGGTGGTTGAGCTCTGACAGCCCCTTGCCCCGCTCAGCCACAGGAGACGCATTTTCCATCCCCTACTCTGTGCGCCCCCATGTGGCTCTGGAAGGTCTAATGGTTCTGTGTGCACTGAACGCAGCATGGAATCTCCTGCCCTGACTCCCACAAGGCGTGTGTCTTCCGTGCACCCAACTTCCCTGCCAGGTACAGCACCTGTCATATTGCTACTGGCCTGGAACACCGGATTTAAAAAAAAATTTGTATTAGTGAAACACTATGAGGTACAGTTGTAGACTTACACATTTTTGTGCTTGGGTTTCAGTTATACAATGATCGAATACCCACCCCTCCACCAGCGCCCATCCTCCACCACCACTGATTCCAGTATCCCTCCCACCCCCACCCCCCCAATTCCACCCAGTCTCTGTAGCAGGGAATTTCCTTTTGTTGTCTCTCTCCTTTTGGGTGCTGTGGTTTGTAAAAGAGGCATTGAGTGGCAATCATGTTTGGTCTATAGTCTACTTTCAGCATGCTTCTCCCATCCTGGGAGGATCCTCCCAACACCCTTTATTTGGTGCTCCCTTTTCCCCTAGAGTGTGTGGCTGGCCTCCAAGTCATAGAGCAAAACTCCTGGTACAAATTTCGTCCACTCTTGGGTGTTAGTCTCCTATTTTGTTACTTTATATTCCCCAGATGAATGCAATCTTTCTATGTCTATCCCTCTCTTTCTGACTCATTTCGCTTAACATGATACTTTCCATGTACTACCACTTGTATGTAAATTTCATGACTTTATCTTTTCTAACAGCTACATAGTACTTCATTGTGTAGATGCACCAAAGTTTCTTTAACCAGTCATCTGTTCTCGGGCACTCAGGTTTTTTCCAGGTTCTGGCTATTGTAAAGAGTGCTGCAATGAACAAACAAGTGCAGATGTCACTTCGGCTATACTTTTTTGCCTCTCTGGGATATATTCCCAGGAGTGGTATTGCTGGGTCAAATGGGAGAAAGGGACCCTCCTTCATTGTTGGTGGGAAAGCCGAATGGCTATTTTGGAAAATAGTATGGACGATTCTCAAAAAATTAGAAATGGAACACTGGAATTGACCCTCACTGCTGGAGGAAAGGTTGGAAAGTATGATCGTTTTGCAAGTCATTTTGGAAGTCTCTTGCAAAGCTCAAATGTCTTACTGTAGAATCCTTCAATCACGTGGGCACTAAAGGATGAACTATGGAGAAAATAAGGAAATCAGTGGTCTTCGGGAATTGTAGCATAGGAACCATAGGTAGAGCACAGGTTCTTAGGGGAATGAAAATACTTTTGTCAATGTATAATGATGGGTGCATATCATTCTACACTTGTCAAAACCAATTCCATGTCTTCTATCCTGTTGAATCCTGCTTTTAAAGAATTGCCTTGGATGACCAGAGATATAATACAAGGGTTAACATTATTTCTAAAATGTTGTTAATCCTGCTTTGATGAATCCATTAGCATAAGGTCCCCTGAACATTCCAGGTGTGACCCTGACCCTAGAGTCAGGTCTCAGCTCTGAGCATCATGTGGTCAAAAACCAGAAATCTGTAACACATTCAAAATCAAAATAATGCATGGTTTTGGGATGGGTATGATATGGCAACTTAGACTCATAATTTATAAACTAATAAATTAATAAAGAATAAAGAGGCTTCCTGGGCCCTTATCAGAGTTACTCTGGGAAGCTGCAGGTGTGCTGATACCCCATGATGTCCTGCCTTCTGCACCTGGCTCTGCGCTGGGGGCTGAGCATAAGATCAGGTCTCTAGGGAGGGCTCAGAGGCTGTGAGCAGCAAAGGTCAGGACACAGAGGCAGATGAGAGGGACCTTGAAGCTCTGGAGTAGTGAACCACAGAACGCCCTCCCTCTTCTTGGAGACCCCAGTTGGGAATAAGCGTCTAGGGCATTATTTGCATACCAGGCTGAGATTCTGGGAATTCATTGCAAGGAGCAGGAACTCAAGTGAGCAGAGAGGGGTGCACAAGATCACTGCAGTCAAAGGGAGGGGCTGAGGGAGGAAGGACTGAGCCCGACCCAAGGGAGGAGCCAGATCACAGTCCACTGATGCTTTGGGACTTAGAGGCACTTCCGGACCATGTGGAGTCCTAATTTCTACATCTGGGTCTGTGCAGAGATGAAGTGGGTATAAGAAGCAGGGCCACAGGTCAAGAGACCGAGAATTTTGTTCTCCCAGGAGCCTGTGGAAGGTCAAACACTGTGCACAGAGAGGCAGGAGAGATAGTACAGCAGGCAGAATAATTTTCTTGCATATGACTGTCCTTGGTTTGATCTTTGGCATCTCTTTGGTCACCAGAGCAAATCGAGGACTAATTCCTGATTGCAGAGCTAGGAGTCATGCCAGAGCATCACCAGGTGTGCAAAAAAAAAAATCCAAACAAATTTGGGGGGCATGGTCTGAGGAGACCTCAGGGCTTAGGTCCTCAGACCAGTGAAGAAAAGGAGAGAGAGAACAAAAGGGAATGCCCTGCCACAGAGGCAGGTTGGGGTTGGGGGGGTGGGAGGGATGCTGAGACCCGTGGTAGTGGAAAATGGGCACTGGTGGAGGGATGGGTACTCGATCATTGTATAATTGAAACCCAAGCACAAAAATTTGTAAGTCTACAACTGTACCTCATGGTGTTTCACTAATACAAATTAAATTTTAAAAAAGACACATTTATTCCCAAAGTCCTGCCCCAGTGGTCAGGGAGTTCCAGGACTATAAAACTCTGTCCTGGAGCCTAGGCCGACAGGGAGACTAAGGTCTACGATAAAAATACCCAGAGAGATTAGACCAGCTAGACATCCTTGCAATTTTTCTGACATCTTGTGCAAATCCTGGTGAATCGATAAGGAATGCAAGGAACCTTTAAATGGGCACATACAGAACTCCCATTTAACAAGTCCTATAGGAAGTTCTTACCCACTTAGGGACGTTCTTTTCTTATTACTTTCCAATAAACTTTTCGACTTTCCAACTCTGAGTCTGAGAATCTTTATTATTCAATATATTCATACTTGGGGGCTGGAGTGATAGCACAGCGGTAGGGCGTTTGCCTTACAAGCGGCCAACATGGCCCACCCGAGTTCGATTCCTCCACCCCTCTCGGAGAGCCCGGCAAGCTACCGAGAGTATTCGGTATGCCAAACACAGTAACAACAAAGTCTCCAATGGAGACGTTACTGGGCCCGCTCGAGCAAATCGACGATCAACGGGAGGGCATTTACCTTTTACCTTTACCTTATATCATTCTTGAATATATTGAAGAATCTGAGAATCATGAACGAACACAGTGACCCACTGACAGCAGCCTCTGCCTCTTCTGCCTCATCTGCATCACCAGGAGGCACTCGCAGCTCTATATCTGACAGGTCTGGATATGTGGCCTAGGAACAGGACAGAGGTCTGCAGAGGCAGGACCCAGATTACGCTGCCACATCCTTGCGTTGTTGTCCTGTTTTTGAAGTTGCTTTGGTGGCAGGTGCAGTTGGGTGTGTGGAGTGAAAGCAGCATGTCCTGGGATTTGCAGAATCACCCAAAAGTAGCTTTGATGCTGATTCCAGCAGATGGTGTTAGGGGCAGCCATTGTCAGACTGGGAACTCCCAAACCCTCACTCACAGAAGCTTCAGCTACTAAAATTTGAAAAAGGACCAAACTTGATAGCCTTTCAATATCAATATTGCAACCCATAATGCCCCAAAGTAGAGAGAGAGTATGGGAGAAATTGTCTGCCATCGAGGCAGGGGGAGGGTTGGAAAGGGAGCAGAGGGAATACTGGGAAAACTGGTGTTGGAGAAAGTGCATTGGTGGGGGGATGGGTGTTCAATTATTGAATGGCTGAAACCCAAATATGAAAGTTTTGTAACTGTATCTCACGGCGATTCAATAAAAAAAGAAGCTTCAGGAGTAGGAGTTAGTTCTTATGCCTGTGCATGGAATCAGCTCCTGCTCCTTAGTCCAACACAGGAAATTTACACTCTACAGGGAGGATGGAAGGGAAGATGCAAAAATGCAGGAGAGCTGAAAGAGCAAGCAGAGGCAATGGCGGAGGACCCGGGGCTGGGCAGGAGACCAGGAGGTCCCTGAGAAAACCAAGGGAGGGACTCTGTGGATAGTTGATAGAAACAAATGCATTGCACCCTGTGGGGAGTGTGCCCAAAAATGCCGATAAGAATCCCTCAGGAATAACTTTGTAATCTATGGTGATTCAATAAACAATATTGTTTTTAAAAATCAGGCCCTCAGCAGAATGTCTGAGCCCTGCCACAGTAGCACCTAATATGTGGCAGGATACTTGATGGGTGGGCGGGGGGGGTGCCCTTTGCATCTCATGTGAAGCGCCTCCTGAAAGTCAATGGACTTGTCTTCACTAATGAGAATGTCTGGTCTGTGTGCGTATCCCCTAGGCAGCTACGTGTCGGGGGCTCATTCACCTTTTTCAGCCTTACTGAATCCTGGGGATCCGTGACCATCAGTGCATCAGTTTAACCCAGCTCCATAATTGAGGCGTTTTTCTTCCTGCACTTGATATACATAATTCCTTTCTCACAGATTGACCTTTACTAGTGGTTTCTCTCTGTGGTCTCAGTTCTAATCCACTGGAACCACAGTGTAGCCTTATTCCAGAACCATGCAGTTTTGAACAGTGTTGCTTCAGAGTGAGTTAACCTCAGGAATTGTAATAGTCCCAAATTCTTTTGTCTCGCTAAGTGTGATACTTCTCAGATTCTTTTGTCTCAGTGACTTTGGCTATAAAGGGAGTTTCATAGTTTTGGAGACATTTTCTTAGTGTAGGGAACACAGAACACATTAAGAACTTGAGAATGTCATAGGAATTTTGATGGCCGCTGCATTGAATTTGTATCATTCTTTGGGTAGGATGTTCATCTTTAAAATATTAACTCCTATAGCACGGCGGTAGGGCGTTTATCCTGTGCGCGGCTGCCCTGGCAGTGCAGGGTTCAATTCCTCCGCCCCTCTCGGAGAGCCCCGCAAGCTACCGAGAGTATCTCACCCGCACAGCAAAGCCTGGCAAGCTACCTGTGACATATTCTTATGCCAAACACAGTAACAACAAAGTCTCACAACAGAGTCGTTACTGGGCCCACTTGAACAAATCGATGAACAACGGGAGGATAGTGCTACAGTGCTACAATACATAAAGATAGAAGGTTTTTCTTTTTTGAGGTGTCCTTTCCTATTTGTTTCATTAAGTGTCTTTTCCTTCCAATCTATGTGTCGTTCACGTCTTTTGCTCACTTGAATCCTAGGTTCTTGAAGTTTTGACACATTATTTTTTGTTTTATATGAAGAGAATATTTGAATTGATTATTCCACATGGTTTCTTAATGTTTTCCCATTCTCAGCTCTGGTTGGCTCCGGCAGCAGTGTCCCTGAATGACACAATCACATCTACTTGTGGACAGTCCTACAGACATAAGTGGGGTGTACTCAGGGAGGAGCTTCTACTTCTATGATTTGGAGGAAGAGCATGCTTTGTTGGCTAGAAGATGAAAACCCTACAGGACGACATAGGGAACCCACTTCAGGATAGAAGTCCCTAGATGTTTGATCACAGGGTGGATGAGTCCTGGAGCAGAAGTAGGGGTGGGGATGCTGTGGAACAAACTTCCACATTCCCCCGGACACTCACAGAGAACAAGACATGGTTCTTGGCATTGAAGGAGCAAATGTGAGCATTACAGGAGCCTCTGCTTTGCACAGTCCCAGAGACTGTCTAGTCCAGGTGAGGACCTGATTTTGCTGTGTGCAAGGCAAATGCGCTAACGCTGTGCTGTTGCTCAGATCCCAACAAACACTTTTTTGCAGAGTGGGAGCCACAACTGACAGTGCTCAAATCTGACTCCTGGCTCTTCACTCAGGGATAACTCCTCATTGGATTGAGAGGACTGGATGCACACTGGTTATCTAATCCAGGTCATCCACATGCAAAGCAAGCAACTTGCAGTACCAATCTCTGCAGCCCAACAAACACTATTTATATTACTTCTTGCCTATCTGTCATACTCTTTGTGGAAGTGTCACTTCATCTCTTTGTCAATGTATTTCACTTTGTTTTGGGGGCCACACTCAGTAGTGTTCAGGGCTTACTACTTTTTCTGCACTCAGGGCTCTAACTTGACAGGTCTAGAGGGACAACATGTGATCCTGGGGAGCCAACTCTGGTCGGTGCGCATGGGGAGAACCCTACACACTGTGTTATTGCTTAAGCTCCCATTTTACTTTCATTCTGGGGACTACTTCTGACCCTGTGATCAGGGAAAAATCCTAGGTCTGTGCTCAGGGATCAATTCCTGGCTTTGCTCACAGAACCATATGTGGCTATTGAAACCAGTATCTTTACCTTTGTCTTATCTCTCAGGACATAATTCTCTATTTCTTATTGGGGTTCTTTGAGGTGTTCACTGTTCAATGTGGCCTGGATATTAGTACTTTTCTCATGTTTGTGTGTACTTTTTGTCTCCTGTTCCATAACATGTCTTTGTTTTGAAGCCTGATTTTCTGTTGCTATGCTAAAGCTTTTTATTTTTTTCTCAGTTTTTCACATATATTTCTGCTCCTCGTGGGATCCAGCACTGATAACACATTTGAAGTAAATATCCTGGAACATTCTGACATTTTTTCCTCACCATATTTTATGGGTGATTCTTTAGTTTGCATTAACTTTTTGGTATGGATTGAATTATAGTTCCAGCTTGATTTTTTTTGCCTGTGTTAAACCATTTTTCCAGCTCTATTGATGAGGCTTTGCTTCCTCCACTTCAGGTATCCAGCTCCTTAATCAAAGAATATCTGTCCATATATCTGGGTGTTTATTTCTTCTTTTTTAAATTTTATTAGTGAAACACCATGACGTACAGTTGTAGATTTACAAATTTTTGTGCTTGGGTATCGATTATACAATGATCAAATACCAATCCCTCCACCAGTGCCCATTTTCCACCACCATGGATCCCAGGATACCTCCCACCCCCCTATCTCCCCACCCCACCTGCCTCTGTAGCAGGGCATTCCCTTTTGTACTCTCTCTCCTTTTGCGTGTTGTGGTTTGCAAAAGAGGCACTGAGTGGCAATCATGTTTGGTCTAGAGTCTACTTTCAGCATGCTTCTCCCATCCTGGAAGGATCCTCCCAACACCCTTTATTTGGTGCTCCCTTCTCGATCTGAGCTCCCTTTTACCCTAGCATGTGTGGCTGACCTCCAAGCCATGGAACAAACCTCCTGATGTCACTTCAACTATACTATTTTGCCTCTATGAGATATATTTTCAGGAGTGGTATTGCTGGGTCAAATGGGAGCTCAATTTCTAATTTTTTGAGAATCGTCCATACTGTTTTCCAAAAGGGCTGAACCAGTCGACATTCCCACCAGCAGTGAAGGAGGGTCCCTTTCTCTACACATCCACGGCAACACTGGTTGCTTTTGTTCTTTTGGATGTGGGCCAGTGTCTGTGGTGTGAAATGATAACTCATTGTGTGTTTTTTTAAAATTGTTATTAAAACATTTTTAATAGTGAGACATCATGAGGTACAGTTGCAGACTTGCACATTTTTGTGCTTGGGTTTCAATTATACAATGATCAAATACCCATCCCTCCACCGGTGCCCATTTCCCACCACCACGGATCCCAGTATCCCTCCCACCCACCATCTCCCCCATCCCACCCTGCCTCTGTGGCAGGGCATTTCCTTTTGTTCTTTCTCTCTTATTGGGTGTTGTGGTTTGCAAAAGAGGCAATGGGTGACAATCATGTTTTTTAGTCTATAGTCTACTTACCGCATGCTTCTCCCATCTTGGGAGGATCCTCCCAACACCTTTATTTGATGTTCCCTTCTTTATCTGAGCTCCCTTTCCCCCTAGTATGTGTGGTTGGCCTGCAAGCCATAGAGTAAAATTCCTGGTACTAATCTCGGCCATTATCGGGTGTTAGTCTCCTATTTTGTTACTTTATGTTCCCAAGAAGAATGCAATCTTTCTATGTCTATCCCTTTCTTTCTGAGTCATTTCGCTTAACATGATACTTTCCATGTAGTACCACTTGTACATAAATTTCGTGACTTCGTCTTTTCTAACAGCTGCATAGTACTCCATTGTGTAAATGTACCAAAGTTTCTTTAACCAGTCATCTGTTCTCGGGCACTCAGGTTTTTTCCAGATTCTGGCTATTGTAAAGAGTGCTGCAATCAACAGACAATTGCAGATGTCATTTCGACTATACTTTTTTGCCTCTCTGGGATATATTCCCAGGAGTGGTATTGTTGGATCAAATGGGAGCTCAATTTCTAATTTTTTGAGAATCGTCCATACTGTTTTCCAAAAGGGCTGAACCAGTCGGCATTCCCACCAATAGTGAAGGAGTGTCCCTTTCTCACCACATCCGCACCAGCACCGGTTGCTTTTGTTCTTGTGGATATGGGCCAGTCTCTGTGGTGTAAAGTGATATCTCATTGTGGTTTTGATGTGCATCTCCCTGATGATTAATGATGTGGAGCATTTTCTCATGTGCCTTTTAGTCATTCGGATTTCTTCTTTGTGAAAGTTTCTATTCATTTCATCTCCCCATTGTTTGATGGGGTTGAATGTTTTCTTTTTGTGGAGTTCAACCAGTATTTTGTATATCCTTGAAATTAACCCCTTATCAGATGTGTATTTGGCGAATATCCTTTCCCATTCTGTAGACTGTCTTTGTATTTTGGTTACTGTTTCTTTTGAGGTGCAGAAGCTTCTTAGTTTAAGATAGTCCCATTTGTCTATCTCTGTTTTCACTTGCTTGGCCAGCATCTTTGAAAACATCTTTGAAAACACCATTAGCTTTGAAAACACCTTTGAAAACACCTTTGAAAACACCATTAGCTTCTATGTCATGGAGGGTTTTGTCAACTTTTTCTTCAATGTACCTTATAGATTCCGGTCTGATGTTGAGGTCTTTAATCCACTTAGATCTTACTTTTGTACATGGAGTTAGGCAGAGATCTGAGCCCATTTTTTGCATGTAGCCATCTAGTTTTGCCAGCATAATTTGTTAAAGAGGCTTTCCCTGCTCCACTTAACTTTTCTTGCCCCCTTATCGAAGATTAGATGCTCGTATGCTTGGGCGGGGAGATGTCAGTATATTCAACCCTGTTCCATTGGTCTACAGCTCTGCCTTTGTTCCAGTACCATGCTGTTTTAAGTATTACTGCCTTGTAGTAGAGTTTGAAGTTAGGGAGGTTGATTCTTCCCATTTTCTTTTTCCCAAGAATTGCTTTAGCTATTCGTGGGGGCTTATTGTTCCATATAAATGTCAGGAGTGTTTGCTCCACTTTGAAGAATGTCATGGGTATCCTAATAGGGATTGCGTTGAATTTATACAGTGCTTTGGGAAGTATTGCCATTTTGACAATGTTACTTCTCCCGATCCATGACAGGGGATATTTTTCCATTTCCTCGTATCCTCTTTTATTTCCTGAAGTAGAGTTTTGTAGTTTTCTTTGTACAGGTCCTTTACTTCCTTAGTTAAGGTAATTCCTAGGTACTTGATTTTCTGGGGCACAATTGTGAATGGGATTGTTTTCTTCATGTCACTTTCTTCTCTTTCACTATTTGCATATAGGAAAGCCACTTCTCATTTCTGATTCGGTTTATTAGGGTTCTCTCTCTCTCTGTTTCTTTGTGAGTGTTGCTAGTGGTTTATCTATCTTGTTTATTTTCTTGAAGAACCAGCTCTTGGTTTCATTGATCTTTCGGATTGTTTCTTTGGTTTCCATGTCATTGATTTCTGCTCTAAGTTTTATGATTTCTTTCCTTCTGCCTGATTTAGGCTCTTTCTTTTGATACTTTTCTAAGGTCTTGAGCTGTGAGGTCAAGTTGTTTATGTGTATCATTTCTACAGACCTAAGATATGCTTGCAGAGCTATAAATTTTCCCCTTTAATATGGCTTTCGCTGCATCCCATAGGTTCTGGTAGCTCATGTCTTCATTCTCATTTGTTTCCAGGTATCTTTTGATTTCTTCCTTGACTTCCTTCCTGACCCACTCATTGTTCAGCATTGAGTTGTTTAATTTCCAGGTGTTTGATTTGGTTCTCCGTGTCTGTGTGTGATTCACTTCCATCCTCAGTGCATCATGGTCTGAAAAGATGGCTGAAACTATTTCTATCTTCCTGATTCTATTGAGGTATGTTTTGTGTCCTAGCACATGGTCTATTTTGGAAAATGTTCCGTGTGCACTGGAGAAGAATGTGTATTCTTTCTTTTGGGCGTGTAAAGCCCTGTATAGGTCTGTAAGCCCTCTCTCTTCTATTTCTTCTTTCAACGCCAATGATTCCTTGCTGGGTTTTGTTCTTGTTGATCTATCCAGAGGTGATAGGGCGATGTTGAAGTCTCCAAGTACTATTGTGTTGCTTGAAATGTCCTCCTTAAAATCCATTAGCAGTTGTTTTAAATATTTAGCTGTTCTCTCATTAGGTGCGTATACATTTAAGAGTGTGATTTCTTCCTGTTGTACATATCCCTTGATGAAGAGAAAATAGCCTTCATTGTCCCTTCTAGACTGTTTCAAGGTGAAATTAATGTTGTTGGATACCAGTATGGCCACCCCAGCTTTTTTGCAGCAGCTGTTTGCTTGCAGGATTGTTTTCCATCCTTTGACTTTGAGTCTGTGTTTGCTCTGAGTATTGAGATGAGTTTCTTGTAGGCAACAGAATGTTGGGTTCTGTTTCTGTATCCATTTTGCCACTCTGTGTCTCTTAAATGGTGAATTTAGACCGTTGACATTGAGAGAGACTATGGTTATGGGGTTTTGTGTCATCTTTCTGTAAGGGTGTATTGTGCTTGTAGGAGTTGTCTTGTCTTATAGTAGACCCTTTAGCCCTTCTTTTAGGTTTGGTTTTGAGTCTAGAGTTTAGCCGGATAGAGTATTCTTGGTGAAGCATTCATTTCAGTGAGTTTTTTCACTATATCTCGCCACTGCCGTCGGGCTTGTAGTGTTTCCTCTGATAGGTCTGCTGTGAATCTCAGGGGTGCTCCTTTGTATGTGATTTCCTTTATTGCCCTTGCTGCTTGCATTATTGTGTCTCTATCAGCAGCATAGATCATTCTAACTATAGTAGATCTTGGAGTGTTTCTGTTCGGGTCTCTTTTAGCTGGCACTCTTCGGGCTTCTTGAATCTGAACGGCTGTATTGTGGAGCTCTGGGAATTTCTAGGGTATGATTTGTTTAACCATGGTTTTTTCATTGGGATTGTTTCCCTGAGCTTCTGGTAGTCCAATGATTCTAATGTTGTTTCTTTTGGAATTGTCTCCTACGACTCTGATTCTCTGTAGAGCTATTTTGAGGTCGTTTGCCATTTTTGTTGTTGCGTGTTGGCTTGGTGCAGCTGATCTTCCAGCTCACTGATTCTTTCGCTGTGGTCATTCTATTTTTGAGGGCACAGAGTGAGTTTTTTATTTCATCTATGGAATCTCTGATCCGTGCCATTTCTGTGCGAAGCATTTCAATTTCCGCTCTCATTTCTTCCTGTATTTTGTTGATTGTGCGATCAATTGTTTCTTTCATGCCCTCTTTCAATTTAGCGGATATCTGTCTGACTGTTTCATTGAGTTGATTGAACATCTTAATGACTTCATATCTGAATTCCTTGTCAGAGAGGTCCCTAAGGTGGCTAGCACCTACTGAGACTTCTGGACTTGTTTCCTTGTTGTCTCCCTGTGGCGGGGATTTGCGTTGTTTCTTCATGTTGTTGTGTAGATGTAGGGGTCAGATTTCTTGATTTGAGTAAACTACCTGCTGTCGAGTAAGTGGTCGCCACTGAAAATTTGTCCACGCCCACTTTTTAAAAGCCACTCCCACTTCGAAAGTGGCCACACCCCCACGGATACCTGGTGTGTGTCCAGGGAGTAAAGATTGGGTGGGGAGAAGAAACCAGCTCCGATTGTGCGGCAGAAAGGGAGAGGCAGAGAGGCTAAGATTTGCTTTGTCTCCCAGCATCCCGGGGACGCCTCCGGGCTTGCGCAGTGAAATCCAAGTCCCGGGTTCGAGAAACGGCACGAAAACTGACCTGAGGGGGGTGGGGAGAAGAGACCAGCTTGGCTTGGGCGGCGGAAAGGGAGAGGCAGAGAGGCTCAGATCTGCTTTGTCTCTGGGCGTCCAGGGGACGTCTCGGGGCTTGCCCGGTGAAATCCATGTCCCGGGTTTGAGAAACGGTGTGAAAGCTGACCTGGGGGTGTTGGGTAGAAGAGACCAGCTCAGCTTGGGCGGCGGAAAGGGAGATACAGAGAGCCTCAGATCTGCTTTGTCTCCCGGCGTCAGGGGGGATGCCTTTAAGGCTTGCACAGTGAAGTCCAAGTCCCGGGTTTGAGAAACGGCGCGAAAACTGACCTGGGGGGGGGGGGGGTGGAGAGAAGAGACCAGCTCGGCTTGGGCGGGGGAAAGGGAGAGGCAGAGAGGCTCAGATCTGTTTTGTCTCCCGGCGTCCAGCGGACGCCTCGGGGCTTGCGCAGTGAAATCCAAGTCCCGGGTTCGAGAAACAGCACGAAAACTGATCTGGGTGGGTGGGTAGAAGAGACCAGCTTGGCTTGGGCGGGGGAAAGGGAGAGGCAGAGAGGCTCAGATCTGCTTTGTCTCCCGGCGTCACGGGGATGCCTTTAAGGCTTGCACCGTGAAGTCCAAGTCCCGGGTTCGAGAAACGGCGTGAAAACTGACCTGGGGGTTGGGGGTGGGGAGAAGAGACCAGCTCGGCTTGGGCCGCGGAAAGGGAGAGGCAGAGAGGTTCAGATTTGTTTTGTCTCTCGGCGTCCGGGGGACGCCTCGGGTTTGCACTGTGAAGTCCAAGTCCTGGGTTCGAGAAATGGCGCGAAAATTCTCCTGGGGGGATGGTGGGGAGAGGAGACCAGCTCGGCTTGGGCGGCGGAAAGGGAGAGGCAGAGAGGCTCAGATCTGCTTTGTCTCCCAGCGTCCGGGGGATGCCTTTAATGCTTGCATGGTGAAGTCCAAGTCCCGGGTTCGAGAAACGGCGCAAACACTGACCTTGGGGGGGTGGGGAGAAGAGACCAGCTCGGCTTGGGCGGCGGAAAGGGAGAGGCAGAGAGACTCAGTTCTGCTTTGTCTCCCGGGGTCCAGGTCATGCCTTTAAGGCTTGCGCGGAGTCCGAGTCCTGGGTTCGAGAAATGGCCCGAAAGCTTACCTGGGGGTTGGGGAGATGAGACCAGCTCGGCTTGGGCGGCGGAAAGGGAGAGGTAGAGAGGCTCACATCTGCTTTGTCTCCAGGCGTCTGGGGGACACCTCGGGGCTTGAACCATGAAATCCAAGTCCCCCGTTCGAGAAACGGCGTCATTGTGGTTTTTATCTGCATCTCCTTGATGATTAATGATGTAGAGCATTTTCTCATGTGCCTTTTAGCCATTCGGATTTCTTCTTTGAGAAAATTTCTGTTCATTTTGTCGCCCCATTTTTTGATGGGGTTGGATGTTTTCTTCTTGTTGAGTTCAACCAGTACCTTGTGTATCCTTGGTATCAACCCCTTGTTGGGTGTGTATTCGGCGAATATCCTTTCCCATTCTGTAGACTGTCTTTGTATTTTGGTCACTGTTTCTTTTGAGGTGCAAACTTTCATAGTTTAAGATAGTTCCATTTGTCTATCTCTGTTTTCACTTTCTTGGCCAGTGGTGTGACATGTTTGAAGATGTCAGTAGCTTCAATATCATGGAGGGTTTTGCCAACTTTGTCTTCAATGTTGAGGTCTTTAATCCATTTAGATCTTACTTTTGTAGATGGCGTTAGGCAGAGATCTGAGCCCAGTTTTTTGCATGTAGCCTTCCACTTTTGCCAGCACAATTTGTTAAAGATTTCCTTGCTACACTTGACATTTCTTGCCCCCTTATCAAAGATTAGATGATCATATGCTTGGGGGGAGATGTCAGTATATTCAACCTTTTTCCATTGGTCTACAGCTCTGCCTTTGTTCCAGTATCATGCTGTTTTAATTATTACTGCTTTGTAGTAGAGTTTGAAGTTAGGGAGGTTGATTCTTCCCATTTTCTTTTTCCCAAGAATTGCTTTAGCTTTTCGTGGGGGCTTATTGTTCCATATAAATTTCACGAGTGTTTGCTCCATTTCTTTAAAGAATGTCATGGGTATTGTAATAGGGATCACATTGAATTTGTACAGTGCTTTGGGAAGTATTGCCATTTTGACAATGTTAATTCTCCCGATCCATGAACAGGGGATACTTTTCCATTTTCTCCTGTTTTCTTTTATTTCCTGAAGTAGCGTTTTATAGTTTTCTTTGTACAGGTCCTTTATTTCATGAGTTAAGCTGATAATGAGGTACTTGATTTTCTTGGGCACAATTGTGAACGGTATTGTTTTCTTCATGTCACTTTCTTCTCTTCCACTATTTGCGTATAGGAAAGCCATGGACTTTTGGGTATTGATTTTATAGCCTGCCACTTTACTATACAAGTCTATTGTTTCTAGGAGTTTCTTGATAGCGGTTTTAGGGTTCTCTAAGTATAGTATCATATCATCTGCGAATAGTGAGAGCTTGATTTCTTCCTTTTCTACCTGGATACCCTTAATATCTTTTTCTTGCCTAATCGCTATTGCAAATACTTCCAGTACTATATTGAATAGTAGTGGAGAGAGTGAACATCCTTGTCTACTCCCTGATCTTAGGGGGAAGGCTCTCATATTTTCCCCATTGAGGATGATGCTTGCTGTAGGCTTGTGGTAGATGGCTTTAACTATATTGAGGAAAGTTCCCTCTATCCCCATTTTGGCGAGGGTTTTCATCATAAATGGGTGCTGGATCTTGTCAAATGCTTTCTCTGCATCTATTGATATGATCATATGATTTTTATCTTTTCTTTTGTTGATATTATGTATTATGTTGATTTATTTCTGAATGTTAAACCATCCTTGCATCCCTGGGACGAATCCCACTTGGTCATGGTGTATGATCTTTTGATGAGTTGTTGAATTCTGTTTGCTAGTATTTTGTTGAGAATCTTTGCATCTTTGTTCATCAGGGATATCGGCCTGTAGTTTTCTTTTCTGTTTATCCAGAAAATAGTGTACCATTCCTTCGATTTTGAGTGAGATTTAGCTGGATAGAGTAATCTTGGTGAAGCATTTATTTCGGTGAGTTTTTTCACTATATCCCTCCATTGCCTTTGGGCTTGGAGGTTATCCTCTGATAGGTCTGCTGTGAATCTCAGGGGTGCTCCTTTGTATGTGATTTCCTTCTTTGATCTTGCTGCTTGCAGTATTGTATCTCTATCAGCAGCATCGAACATTCTTACTATGATATGTCTTGGAGTGTTTTTCTTAGGGTCTCTTTTAGCTGGCACCGTTTGGGCTTCTTGAACCTGAATGTCTGCATTGTCAAGCTCTGGGAATTTTTCAGCATTGATTTGTTTAACCGTGTTTTTTTCATTAGGATTGTTTACCTGAGCTTCTGGTAGTCCAGTGATTCTAATGTTGTTCCTCTTGGAATCATCTCCTAAGACTTTGATTCTCTCTAGAGCTATTTTGAGGTTGCTTGCCATTGTTTGTTTTTGCCTGTTGAGTTGGTGCAGCTGATCTTCCAGCTCACTGATTCTGTCTTCAGCTACGGTCATTCTACTGTTGAGAGCACAGACTGTGTTTTTTATTTCATCTATGGAATCTTTTATTCGTGACATTTCTGCTCTCATTTCTTCCCGTAATTTGTCGATAGTTTCCGGCATGTTACTGGACATCTGTCTTACTGTTTCATTGAGTTCATTGAACATCTTCATGACTTCATATCTGAATTCTTTGTCAGAGAGGTCTCTTAGGTGAACAGTACCTACAGAGGCTTCTGGACTCTTTTCATCGTCCTCCTTATGTGGTGAGGATTTGAGTTGTTTCTTCATGTTGGAGTGTAGGTATGGGGACTAGGTTTCTCAGAATGCCTAAACTACCTACTGCCCGCGTAAAATTAGGCTACACCCACTACTACAGAAGCCCTGCCCACTTCTGAAGAGGCCACTCCCCCATGAGAACCCGGTGTGTGTGGGTAGAGTAAGGACTCCGTGGGGGAGAAGACCAGCACAGCTTGGGGGACGAAGAGGAAGAGGCAGAGGCTCAGGGCTGCTTTTCTGTGAAGGTCAGAGAGGACACCTGGGGGGTTTGCAGGGAGAAATCCAGGTCCCGTGTAAAACCAGTGGATAAACTGACCTGTGTTTGAGAGAAGGTAACAGAGCTTGGGGGACAAAGAGGAAGAGACAGAAGCTCAGAGATACTTTTCTCCCAAGGTCCGAGAGGACACCTGGGGGCTTGCAGACAGAAATCCAAGACCCGGGTTCGAATACTGGCGGATAAACTGACCTAGGTGGGGGAGACAATCAGCACAGCTTGGGGGACAAGAGGAAGAGGCAGAAGCTCTCGGTTGCTGTTCTCCCAAGGGCCGAGAGGATGACTGGGGGGCTTGCAGGGAGAAATTCAGGTACTGGGTTCGAATAATGGCGGATAAAGAGACCTGTGTGCGGGAAAAGACTGTCCCGGCTTTGATTACCGGCAGATAAACTGACCTGGGTGGGGGAGAAGACCAGCACAGCTTGGGAGACGAAAGGGAAGAGGTAGAGGCTCAGGGCCGCTTTTTTCCCAAGGTCCGAGAGGACGCCGGCTGGGCTTGCAGTGAGAAATCCAGGTCCTGATAAACTGATCTCCATGGGGGAGAAGACCTGCACAGATTGGAGGATGAAAAGGAAGAGGCAGAGGCTCAGGGTTGCTTTTCTCTCAAGGTATGAGAGGACGCCTGGGGAGGTTGCAGGGAGAAATCCAGGTCCCAGGTTCGAATACCGGCAGATAAACTGACGTAGTTAGGGGAGACGACCAGCACAACTTGAGGGACGAAGAGGAAGTGGCAGAGGCTCAGGGCTGCTTTTCTCCTAAGGTTCGAGAGGACGCCTGGGGAGGTTGCAGGGAGAAATCCAGGTCCCGGGTTCGAATACTGGCGGATGAACTAATCTGAGTGAGAAGAAGACCAGCACATCTTGGGGAACGAAGAGGAAGAGGCAGAGGCTCAGGGCGGCTTTCATCCCAAAGTCCGAGAGTACACCTGGGGGACTTGCAGGTAGAAATCCAGGTCCCAAGTTCGAATAGCAGCAGATAAACTGACCTGGGTGGGGAATACTACCAGCATAGCTTCAGGGACGAAAAGGAAGAGACAGAGGCTCAGGGCTCCTTTTCTCCCAAGGTCCGAGAGAACGCCTGGATGCTTGCAGGGAGAAATTCAGGTCCCGGATTCAAATTCTAGCGGAAAAACAGACCTGGGTGGGGGAGACGAACAGCACAGCTTCGCGGATGAAAAGGAAGAGGCAGAGACTCAGGGATGCTTTTCACCCAAGGTCCGACAGAACGCATGGGAGCCTTGCAGGGAGATATCCATGTCCCGGGTTCGAATAGAGGCAGATAAACTAACCTGGGTGGGGGAGAAAACCAGCACAGCTTGGGAACGAAGAGGAAGAGGCATGGACTCAGGGGTGCTTTTCTCCCAAGGCCCGACAGAACGCATGGGAGCCTTGCAGGGAGATATCCATGTCCCGGGTTCGAATAGAGGCGGATAAACTAACCTGGGTGGGTGAGAAAAACAGCACAGCTTGGGGGATGAAGAGGAAGAGGCACGGGCTCAGGGGTGCTTTTCTCCCAAGGCCCGAGTAGACTCCTGGGGAGCTTGCAGTGAGATTCCAGGTCCCGGGTTCGAATACTGGCAGATAAACTGACTTGAGTGAGGGGAAAAGATCAGCAAAGCTTGGGGGCCAAAGACGAAGAGGCAGAGGCTCAGGGCTGCTTTTCTCCCAAGGTCACAGAGACTCCTGGGGGTCTTGCAGGGAGAAATCCAGGTCCAGGATTCGAATACCGTAGGCTAAACTAACATGAGTGGGGAGAAGACCACCAGAGCTTGGGGAACGAAGAGGAAGAGGCAGATGTCAGGGCTGCTTTTATCCCAAGGTCTGAGAGGATGCCTGGGGGGCTTGCAGGGAGAAATCAGGTCCTGGGTTCAAATACTGGTGGATAAACTGACCTGGGTGAGGGGAAAAGATCGCAAAGCTTGGGGGCCAAAGACAAAGAGGCAGAGGCTCAGGGTTGTTTTTCTCCCAACATCCGAGAGGACTCCTGGGGAGCTTACAGGGAGAAATCCAGGTCCTGGGTTCAAATACTGGCAGATAAACTGACCTGGGTGGGGGAGAAGACCATCACAGCTTGCAAGACGAAGAGGACGAGGCAGAGGCTAAGGGCTTCTTTTCTCCCATGGTCCGAGAGGACGCCTGGGGGACTTGCTGGGAGAAATCCTTCAGGTGCCAGGTTCGAATACCAGTGGATGAACTAACTTGGTGGGGAGAAGACCAGCACAGCTTGGGGAATGAAGAGGAAGAGGGATAGGCTCAGGGCAGCTTATTTCCCAAAGTCTGAGAGGACCCCTGGGGGGTTTGCAAGGAGAAATCCAGGTTCCGGGTTCGAATACCAGTGGATAAACTGACATGGGTGGGGAAGACGACCAGCACAGCTTCGCGGACGAAGAGTAAGGAGCAGTGGCTCAGGTCTGATTTTATCCCAAGGTCCGAGGGGATGCCTGCAGGGCTTGGGGGGAGAAATCCATGTCCCGGGTTTGAATAACAGAGGATAAACTGACCTAGGTTGGTGAGACAACTAGCACAGCATGAGGGACGAAGAGGAAGAGGCAGAGACTCAGCTCTGCTTTTCTCCGAAGGTTCGAGAGGACTCGTGGGGGCCTTGCAGAGAGAAATCCCGGTCCCGTTGTCGAATACCGGCAGATAAACTGACCTGGGCACGGGAAAAGACAAGCACAGTCTCGGGGACGAAGAGGAATAGGTAGAGGATCAGGGATGCTTTTCTCCCAACGTCCGAGAGGACGCCTGGGGAGCTTGTAGGGAGAAATCCAGGTCCCTGGTTCCAATACCAGCGGATAAATTGACCTGGGTGTGGGAGACGTCCAGCACAGCTTCGCGGACTGAGAGGAAGAGGCAGAGACTCAGGACTGCTTTTCTCCCAAGGTCTGAGAGGAAGCTTGGCGCGGGGGGGCTTGCAGGGAGAAATCCATGTCCCGGGATCGAATACATGCGGATAAACTGATCTGGGTGGGGGATATGACCAGCACATATTGGGGGATGAAAATGAAGAGGCAGAGGCTCAGGGCTGCTTTTCTCCCAAGGTCTGAGAGGAAGTCTAGTGGGGCTTGCAGGGAGAAATCCATGTCCCGGGTTCGAATACCGGCAATAAACTGACCTGAGTGGGGGAGAAGAGCATCACAGCTTGGGAGACGAAGAAGAAGAGGCAGAGGCTCAGGGCTGCTTTTCTCCCAAGGTCCGAGAGGATGCCGTCTGGGCTTTCAGTGAGAAATCCAGGTCCTGGGTTTGAATATCGGCGGATAAACTGACCTGCTCGTGGAGAAGACCAGCACAGCTGGAGGAACAAAGAGAAGGCAGAGGTTAAGGGCTGCTTATCTCCTAAGGTCCAAGAGGACGACTGGAGGGGTTTGCAGGGAGAAATCCAGGTCCTGGGTTCGAATACCGGCAGATAAGCTAACCTGGGTGGGGAGAAGACCAGCACGGCTTGGGGAACGAAGAGGAAGAGGCAGAGGCTCAGAGTTGCTTTTCTCCCAAGGTCCGAGAGGATGCCTTGGGGGCTTGCAGGGAGAAATCCATGTCTCGGGTTCGAATACATGCAGATAAACTGACATAGGTGGGGGTGATGACCAGCACAGCCTCGCAGACGAAGAGGAAGAGGCAGAGGCTTAGGGATACTTTTCACCCAAGGTCCGACAGAACGCTTGGTGGGCTTGCAGGGAGATATCCATGTCCCGAGTTCGAATACTGGCAGATAAACTGACCTGGGTGGGGGGAGAAGAACAGCACAGCTTGGGGGATGAAGAGGAAGAGGCAGGGGCTCAGGTGTGCTTTTCTCCCAGGGCCCGAGTGGACTCCTGGGGGGCTTGCAGGGAGAAATCCAGGTCCCGGGTTCGAATACCGTCAGATCAACTGACCTGGGTCGGGGAGAAGACCAGTACTGCTTTGAGGACGAAGAGGAAGAGGCAGAGGCTCAGGGCTGATTTTCTCCCAAGGTCCCAGAGACTCCTGAAGGGCTTTCAGGGAGAAATCCAAGTCCTGGGTTCGAATACTGGCGAACAAAATGACCTGGGTGGGGGAGAAGACCAGCACAGCTTGAGGGACGAAGTGGAAGAGGTAGAGGCTTAGGGCTGCTTTTCTTTCAAGGTCCGAGAGGACGCTTGGGAGTCTTGCAGGGAGAAATCCAAGTTCCGGGTTCGAATACATTCAGATAAACTGATCTGGGTTGGGGAGATGTCCAGCACAGATTCGGGGATGAAAAGGAAGAGGCAGAGGCTCAGGGCTGCTTTTCCCCAAGGTCTGTGAGGACGCCTAGTGAGGCTTGCAGGGAGAAATCCAAGTCCCGGGTTCAAATGCTGGCGGATAAACTGACCTGGGTGGGGGAGAAGAGCATCACAGCTTGTGGGACGAAGAGGAAGATGCAGAGGCTCAGGGCGCTTTTTCCCCAAGGTTCAAGAGGACGCCTGGGGTCTTGCAGGAGAAATCCAAGTCCTGGGTTTGAATACCGGTGGATAAACTGACCTGGGTGGTGGAGAAGACCAGCACAGCTTGGGGGACGAAGGAGAAGAGGTAGAGGTTCAGGGTCGCTTTTCTCCCAAGGTCTGAGAGGACTCCGGGGGTCTTGCAGGAGAAATCCAGGGTCAGGGTTCAAACACCGGTGGATAAACTGACCTGGGTGGGGGAGAAGATCAGCACAGTTTGGGGGATGAAGATGAAGAGGCAGTGGTTAAGGGCTGCTTTTCTCCCAAGGTACGAGAGGACACCTTGTGGGCTTGCAGGGAGAAATGCAGGTCCCCGGTTTGAATATCGGCAGATAAACTGAACTGGGTCGGGGAGAAGACTAGCACAGCTTGGGGTACGTATATGAAGAGCTGGATGTTTATTTCTGGTCTCTCAGTTTCAGATCATTGTTTAGATGTTGTAGGCTTATCAACACTATGCTGTTTCATTTACTATAGCTTTGAAGTATTATTTAACGTCAGGATATGGAACAGATCTCAATTTCTTTTCCTCAGAATGCTTTTAGACATTCAGTACATTGTATGTATCTGTAAAGATTTTAATTATCACTTCTTTTAAGTCCTTGTTTGATTTCATGACAATTTTCACGTGTATTCTGTCAAATAATTATAAATATTTTGGTTGGTTGGGAATAGTGTGTTTAGCAAAATTAATTCTTCTATACCACTATCTTGGAATGTTTTTCTATTTTCTGGTTTCATCTTTTAATTATCTCATTAAGTGACTTATGGTTTTCATACTATTATTCTTTCATAACCTCTAAGTAGACTTTTAGGTACATGAGGTTTCTTCACACTATTTTCAATGGGACACATTAAATAAATTCTACATCCTAATTCATTCTGTTCATACAGTTGTAGAATGGATTTTTTGTATTGTAGCTTTCAGGAAATTTAGTTTAAGAGCAGCAATAGAGGATGAAACACCACTAACCACAGAAGTGGAAACAAACATAAACAAATGGGACTATATTAATCTAAGAAGATTCTGCAACTCAAAAGAAACAGTGCCAAAAATACAGAGAGAGCCCATGAAATGGGATATAATATTTGCCCAGTATCTATATAATAAGGGACTAATATCCAGGATATACAAGACACTAGTAGAATGAGAACATTCTACTAATCCTCCAACCCCATAGAAAAATGGAGAGAAGAAATGAAGAGAAGCGTCCTCAAAAAAGAAATACAAATGGCCAAAAGGCACATGAGAAAAATGTTCTACATCGCTAATCATCAGGAAGATGCAAATTAAAACAACAATTAGATATTATCTCACACCACAGGGATGGAGCTATAGCACAGTGGTAGGGCGTTTGCCTTGCATGCAGCCAAAATGGCCGACCCGAGTTCGATTCCTCTGCCCATCTCAGAGAGCCCGGCAAGCTACCAAGAGTATCTCGCCCGCACGGCAGAGCCTGGCAAGCTACCCGTGATGTATTCGATATGCCAAACACAGTAACAACAAAGTCTCCAATGGAGACGTTACTGGGCCCGCTCGGGCAAATCAACGAACAACGGGAGGGCCTTTACCTTTACCTTTACCTCACACCACAAAGACTGGAAAACATCAAAAATAACAAGAACAACCAGTGTTGGCGCCGATGTGTGAAGAAAGGGACTCTCTCATTGTTGGTGGGAATCCCGACTAGTCCAGCCTTTTCAGAAAACAATATGGGCTTTCCTTTAAAAACTTGCAATTGAACTTCCCTATGACCCAACAATACTACTTCTGGGATTATATCCTGAGGGTGCAAAAAAGCACAGTAGAAATGGCATCTGCAACTATATGTCCATTGTCACATCCTTCACAATAGCCAGAATCTGGCAACAGCACTTGTGCCTGAGAACAGATGACTGCTTAAAGAAACTTTGGTACCTCTACACAATGGAATACTAAGAAGCTATTAGGAAAGATGAAGTAATGAAATTTGCTTATAAGTGAATGGTCATGGAGAGTATCATATTAAGTGAAATGAGTCAGAAAGCGAGGGACAGATATAGAATAACTGCACTCATTTGTGGAATGTAAAATGACATGATATAAGACTGACACCCAAAGACAGTGGACACAAGGGTCAAGAATATTGTCCTATAGTTGCAAGGCTGCCTCACGAGCTGGACTGGAATAGAAAAGGGATCACTAAGTCAATAGTGGTTGGAAAAGATCATTTGGGATGGGAGATGTGTGCTGAAAGAAGATAAAGGACAAATCGTGATAGCTGATAGCAGGGCTGGAGCTATAGCACAGTAGGTAGGATGTTTGCCTTGCACGCAGCCAACATGGCCAACCAGAGTTCTATTCCTCCATCCCTCTCAGAGAGCCTGGCAAGCTACCGAGAGTATCTCGCCCGCATGGAAAAGCCTGGCAAGGTACCCATAATGTATTCGATATGCCAAACACAGTAACATGTCTCACAATGTTACTGGGCCCACTTGAGCAAAATTGATGAACAACGGGAGGACAGTGACAGTGATCCATATTGCAAACCATAATGCCAAAATTAGAGAGTATGGGGGAAATTGTGTGCCATGGGGGGGGGGGGGAGGGCTGGAAGGGGGGATACTGGGGACTTTGGTGGTGAAAAATATGCATTGGTTAAGGGATGGGTGTTCAATCACTGTATCTCACAGTGATTCAATCAAAAAAACTTAAAAATAATGTAAAAAAAGAACAGCAATAGAGGACGGTGAAGAGATATCAGGTTTGCTTCTTTCCTTGCATGTGGCTGGCTAGCCATAGATTCATGAAACCAAAAATGATCCCCCAAGTACTACCAGGAATGATCCCTGAGCACAGATTTAGGAGTAAGCCCTGGGTGCAACTGAGTCTGGTTCCCTTATAAGAAAAGAACAGCACAAAACACGTGGGGGAACAGTGTCCCTAACAAGAAAGGGTCCTTCATACACAAATGTAAGCGGCGATGTAAGAGTTACTTACAAAGGTCATGCTCCTATGTGTAGCCAGAGTGTTTAAAGTGACATATTAGGCCTTCCAGATGAAGTGAGATTGTTTTTATCCTCGTTGGCAATATTGATATAAGAGCAATCTGAGATTTTTTGTTTGTTTTGTTTTGTTTGGTTTGGTTTGGTTGCCTATCAAGCAGGGCTCAGAATTATCCCTGTCTCTGTCCTCATCAAGCACTCCTGGTGAAGTTGTGGTACCATATGAGATTCGGAGTATCAGACCTGGGTGAGCCGCAAGCAAAGCAATTGCCATTTCCACAGCCCTATCGCTCTGGCTCAGAATGTGAGTTTTCTATATCTATTGGTGAAGATTTCTCTCAATCAGTTTCTGGCCTCCTTGTGTGAAAGTTTTATCCACCTCTTCACACTAGAGTCATTGGTCCACTTCAGAATTCCAGAAACTTTAATGGCTCTGGGAACAGAGAGGAAGACCGGAAATGGGCTCTTCCACGGAGTTTGTAGTTCTGGTGAATGTGTTCTGCTCCAGTAATCATTCAACTTTGGAGGTTGAGTTCCCTGAAATGCCAGGTATATTTACCAGTGGCTCCAATGATGAAGTAAAACTGTAAAGTATGTTTCTGTGTTCAGAAGAAAGTATTCAACAAGGTTGTCCGAGACTATATTGTGATATTGGTAGTAGGGAATATGAATACAATGTCATAGAACAGGCAATTTACCTTTCTTGACTTTACAGCCCCAAATCATTACATAATTAAAACTATGAGAATAACTCGGGTCGGCCATGTTGGCTGCGTGCAAGGCAAACACCCTACCCGCTGTACTATCGCTCCAGCTGGAGCGATAGCACAGCGGGTAGGGCGTTCGCCTTAAATGCGGCCAACATGGCCGACCCGAGTTCGATTCCTCCGCCCCTCTCGGAGAGCCCGGCAAGCTACCGAGAGTATTCGATATGCCAAACACAGTAACAACAAAGTCTCCAATAGAGATGTTACTGGGCCCTCTCGAGCAAATCGACGATCAACGGGAGGGCCTTTATCTTTACCTTTTATGAGAATAACATCAGAATAGTTCTCGTTGAGCGTCACTGTATCACTGTCATCCTGTTGTTCATCGATTGCCTCGAGCAGGCCTCAGTAATGTCTCCTTCGTCCTAGCCCTGAGATTTTAAGAAGTGCCACATTTGAGGCTCTTTCAGGTCAGGGTAATGAGACCCATCGTTACTGGGTTTTGGCATATTGACTAAGCCACAGAGAGTTTGCCAGACTCTGCCGTGTGGACAGGATACTTTTGGTAGCCTTCCAGGTTTTCCAGAGTAAGAACTAGATAGTAAGATGTCGCTTCCAGGAGCTGGGTTTTATAGTCTCTGGGTTTTGGCCATTGATGGGATTACAGGGCGCCGGGAGCAGTTGGTGGGTGTAACACCTACCTACTGAAAGATGGGGGATCTGGGTGGAGGAGGTCCCAGTCCCAATCCGAGCAGGCTTGGAGGTCTACTCCCCGGGTCCCGCACACCTGGCTTCCTCTGCTGGTTCCTTCATGCATGAGACTCGTCTGAACGTGTGGAGAGTGGTCTTAAGCATGGCTGTGGCTGGAACCGGAGGTCTTCAGCTGCCAGGGCTCTGCTTGGGGTGGGAAACTCAACCCACCCTGCTCCAAGGGGCCCTGGTGAGGACAGCCAGGCACGGAGGCAGGAGATTTTGTTGACTGTTGAGGGTCATTCAACAAAATTACTAACCAGCACTTCTGAAAACTGTCGGTGTCATTAACAACATGGAAGTTCTGAGAAACTGTCTGAGCCAATAGAAACCTAAGCAGGCAGTTTGATTAAAGTAATGTGATATCCTAAAAGATGCCATGAAGAAATAATTCCATTTGCAATGAATTCTGTGCTTTCAGACATGACAAATGCATCATACTATTCTGCAGTGAAAATTCTAGGATTTGTAGGGGAGCTAGTTGTGTGCATATGGAAACACTCAGAACATCTTTTTATTAAATATATATTAAGACACTGAATTTTAAATTTGTTCATAATGGAGTTGCTTCAGGCATACAAGGTTCCAACACCAATCCCTCCACCAATGTTCCTAGGTTCCCTTCCACCCCACCCTTCATAGGCTACAACAAATTTATTTCATATTTCTTGCTCCAGTGAAACTTGAAGAAATGCAAATTATCAGAAAATAAATAATAAAAGGAAATTTGTAATGATTGATTTCTATATGCCTTTAACCTTGCTTTTTCTAGTAGAGGACAACCATATTTACCATTCAGGAGTGCCATACTCAGTGCCACAGGTTGGGAACTTTCTCCTGTCCTTCAAAGAAGCTCTTTTAACACTTTTTGCTGAACCAGTTTCAAGGCTGTAACTTCCTTAAACTGTTGCCTCTCCATGAAGCTTTGTAGAATTCATTCCAATCTGAATGATTATCTAGCTGGTTAGAGTATTCTTGGTGCGGGGTTAATTTGGTTGAGTTTGTGTGCTCTATATGTCCATACTTTTGTCTCATATGGTCTCATTTGATAGAGCTGCTGTACCTCTTACAGGATTTACTTTGTATGTCAGTTCTGTTTTTGGTCTTGTTGCTTGAAATATTCTCTCTCCATCTTTTGATTTGATCATAGTAAGTATAATGTGTCTTGGAGATTTCCTAGCTGAGTCTATTTTTATTGGGACCTTATGGTCTCTTAGATCTTGGTTCCTGTAATGCAACATGGGGAAATATGGGGAAATCCTTATCAAGGATTTTTTTTAACTTGTTTTAGATAACATGTTCTTCAGGAACTCTGAATGCTTCCTGTTTTATTCATCTTTAACTCACCCCGTAGTTCTCTTTTTAGCTATTTATCACTTTTTAGGCTCTTTTCTGCATTCTTCTGTTTTGTCGAACTTTCCTCCTTCTTATCTTGGAGCTCCTTGACCATTTGTTGAGCTGCTGTTACTCTGCTCTTCACAGATTATAGGTCATTTTTTCTGTAATCTACTGTGCTCTTTATTCCTGTCATTTCAGATTGCAGTATTTTTTTTTCATTTTGACTCTTGTTCTTTCTCATGTTTTGGTGACTACTTGTGACATTGTTTCTGTGAGCTCATTGCATATCAACAGCATAATATCACAGATGACGTTGTCTTAGGATTCATTGAGCTTGTTGATGTTGTTTATGTCTTCTATGATATAGTTTTTGCTCCTTAAACTTGGTGGGCTTCTATATTTTTCAGCATTGGTTTCCTTGTGTTCTTGCTATTTTGGGGGTAGTTCTTTTTAGTTAACTCCCTAGAAGATGCTGAAGGATTCAGTTGAAGTTTGCTCTTTTTCTACTCTTCCTGACATGACACAATAACCAGAAGCACAACTGTGAGCAGTGTTGGATCTGTGGAGCTGACTGGGAACTCAACTGTGTAAGTGGCCACGTGCTTCAGGAGTTGTGGTGTGGGTCTATAGATGGCGGAGGTTGGGTGTGGAGAGTACAGAGACCATTCTGGAATAGGCTCAGTGATTTCAGCTTGAGACATCAGATAGTATGATGGAGCAGCAAGCAGAAGATCAGGAAGAAGCTGTGTGTTGGGCCCTTAATTTTGACAGGTCTGGTATGAGACTGCTGGAACCCACTAGGTAGGGTTGGGGTGTGGTGCTTGTTATTTTATCTACACTCAATATGTGAATGAGATTAAAGGGCAAAGAAGTGGGGTATTGACAGAATCCCAATCTGTTGGCCTCTGGATCTCAGAATTCCTAGTCTCTGAGCTGGGCTTAAAGTAAGGTATTCTGTCTATCTAGTTTTTAATGGACAACTTGGGAGAACCCAAATAATCTGTGGGTGAAAGTTAGACTGAAGGGCCAGAGACATAGTATAGCAAGTCATGTGTTTGCCTTATGTGCATCTAAACTGGTTCGATCCTCAGGACCACATCTGGACCAGCGCCACCCAAAAATAATCCCTGACCACGTAGCATGGTGTAATATCTAATTAAATGTAGGAGCGGCCCAGAAGCAAAAGCAAAGCAGAAATGAGACCTGAGATATAATGCCACAGGCACAGCACTGGCATTGTAAACATTGTACACAGAGTTGAATCCCATGTACCACATATGTTACCATGAGCATCTCCTTGCATGTTCCCTGAGTGCTGAGACAACTGTAAACCCTAAACACAGCAAGGTGTTGAGGGGTATCAAAAGAAAGAAGATAAGGCTTTATAGAACAACTATGTAACTTTTATACAAATATGAATCTTAACAAGACACAATGATTTACAAAAATGTCTCCTGTGAGCACCCTGTGACCACTACAACCAAAAGTAAGGCATCTCCACAGATAAGACTTTCACACTCTACTCTGGGCTTCTGGGACAGGAGTCCTAGTCTAAGGGCCCATATATGACAACAGAGATGAGACTCAGGAGTTGCCAGTGGTGAGGTGAGGCTGTTCTCGGAATTGAAAAAAGTTACCCCCAACATCTAAGAGTCCAGCTGTCATTGGACTCATCCCTGACAGGATGCAGGTATTCCGGCTCTCAGCAGCAGGCTCACATCTACCGAGGATGGAAACATAGGGAGGCTCAGGGAATTCGGTATGGCTCTACAGGGAAAGGGCAGTTCACCAAGTGTGGGCAGAGCTAGGGTAGGCCTGACATTAGAAGATGAATAACCTATAGGACCATGAGAGAAGTCATATCCGCTCAGACTTTTATGATCACAGGCTGGGCTTTGTGAACCCTTCTCATGTGTCTTTCACAGTTTCAGGGAGAGGAGCTCTTGGTTCTGAGAGGACATCAGACATCAAGGCAGCTTCCTCTGCTCAGTCTCAGGTACTATCAGTTGTGCACGTAAGCACCAGAGGGAGGAGAGAGCATACCTCAAGGCCCAGAACAAGGATGGCCCACCCCTTAATCTGGCCTTCCATTGCTATAGGCCTGGAAACCATAGGCAGAACACTAGCATGGCAACCTGCTCAGTTCTAAATGTTATTCCTGGAGAGAGAACAAAAGGGAATGCCCTGCCACAGAGGCAGGGTGGGATGGGGGAATGGGGGTGGGAGGGATACTGGGATCCGTGGTGGTGGGAAATGGGCACTGGTGGAGGGATGAGTATTTGATCATTGTATAATCAAAACCCAAGCACAAAAATTTGTAAGTCTACAACTGTACCTCATGGTGTTTCACTAATAAAAATTTAATAAAAAAATAAATGTTACTCCTGAAAGTGATGGTCTTGGTCTGAGGGCCTGGACCCAGATAAATTTTAGGGGAGCCCCCAGAGGCTGGCCCCAACCAGGGAAGGACCTAGCCCTCGCCTCATCCTGGACTCTGGGGGTCCTTGAACAGTTAAGACCACATGTGTGCCCTGACTAGTTTTTATGTGGTCTGTGTACTGTGCTATTGTTCTGAGAATTTTACCTCAGGCCAGCACGAAGCTGGAGCTGACAGGTAGTTGGTCAGACTGAAGAGAGAGATAACTGCCGCCCAGAGAATAGTGGAGACAACACATGCTCAGTCCACCCTTCCATGAACATCCCTATTAGAACCGAAACCCCTGGCTGAGATAGCACATACTTGAAGAGCAGTTCACCTTCTTCTTCAGGTTCTTGTAGAAATCACCCAGGGGGACCTAGCTTTTGGATTTGGGAACATCCGAGAGAATAGCCCAGTAAGTCGCCCTATTCTGAGCCACCAAAGTTTCTTGGTCTGGACATTCACACCCTCTGTCTCCCTCAGGCCTGTAGGTATCATCAGCCACCTTCTGAGCTCACGCTTCCTACCTGGATGATTTGTGTCGTCAAGTCTTTCCATAAGAAGCACTTTTCCTTCAAGCTGGAGCAAAAAGTTCTGAACCGAAGTGAGGCTCAGGGCCTAGGGGATGCTCAGCTTTACCGGGCTGACCAGGAGATGCCCACATATGCCTGTGCCTCCTCCTCCTCTCCCAGGGCATTCTCATTCTGCTCCTTCATTGTCTCCACTCCAGAATCCCCCTCTATCCTGTATCCAGGTACCCTGGAAGAGGAGGTTGCTGCTAGGATACCTTATGATCCTCAGAAACCTCCGAGGGCTTTACTCTCCCCCAGAGCCATGGCTGACAGTCCACAGAGCCTACTGGAGGGGAGTGATAGCAGCGAAGAAGAGGGGTCAGGAAGCCTACACAAACTAGGGAGAATGAAGTCTTCCCTCCTACAAGAAGTATTATTTTGGAAAAATGGTGTATTTGGTGGGGTTCCTGCTCTTCAAGTACCACAGTAAGGAACCAACTAGTGAGGCAGAAATTCAGAGTAGAGTGCTCACAAAATATGAGAATTTCTTCCCTGTCATCTTCATCCAAGTCTCTGAGTGCCTGCAGCTGATCTTTGGCATTGAGGTGCAGGAGGATGACCCCAAAGGTCACTCCTATGTCCTGGTTACCACCTTGGACTCCACCTCTGATGCCATGGGGGATCCTGAGCAGATCATGCCCAAGACTGACCTGCTGGTGATGGTTCTGACCATCCTTAGTTTTGCTGGGGTACAGTGTGGCAGGGAGCAGTGCATCTATGGTAAGCCCAGGGAGATCCTCACCAAAGTGTGGGCTCAGGAGCAGTATTTGGAGTACTGACAGGTGCCCGACAACCACTATGTCCTCCACGTGTTCCTGAGGCCCCAGGGTCCATGCTAAAACCAGTAAGAGAAAAATATATTTTTTTTAATTTTTAAAAAAAATTTATTAGTGAAACACCATGAGGTACAGTTGTAGACTTACAAATTTTTGTGCTTGGGTTTCAGTTATACAATAATAGAGTACCCATCCCTCTACCAGTTCCCATTCTCCACCACTACTGATCCCAGTATTCCTCCCACCCCCCCATCTCCCCCTATTCCAACCTGCCTCTGTGTCAGGGAATTCCCTTTAGTTCTCTCTCTCCGTTTGGGTGCTGTGGTTTGCAAAAGGGGCATTGAGTGGCAATCATGTTCGGTCTATAGTCTACTTTCAGCATGCATCTCCCATCCTGGGAGGGTCCTCCCAACACCCTTTATTTGGTGCTCCCTTCTCTACTTGAGCTCCCTTTTCCCCTAGTGTGTGCGTATGGCTTCCAAGCCATGGGGTAAACTTTCTGGTACTTATCTCGGCTATCCTTGGATGTTAGTCTCTTATTTTGTTACTTTATGTTCCCCAGATGAATGCAATCTTTCTATGTCTATCCCTCTCTTTCTGACTTATTTCGCTTAATATGATACTTTCCATTAGTACCACTTGTATGTAAATTTCATAACTTCATCTTTTCTAACAGCTACACAGTACTCCATTGTGTAAATGTACCAAGTTTCTTTAACCAGTCATCTGTTCTCAGGCACTCAGTTTTTTCCAGATTCTGGCTATTGTAAAGAGTGCTGCAATGAACAAACAAGTGCAGATGTCACTTCGACTATACTTTTTTGCCTCTCTGGGATATATTCCCAGGAGTGGTATTTCTGGGTCAAATGGGAGCTCAATTTCTAATTTTTTGAGACTCATCCATACTGTTTTCCAAAAGGGCTGAACCATTCGGCATTCCCACCAGTTGTCACATCTGCGCCAACACTGGTTGCTTTTGTTAGCAAGAGAAAAATCTTGGAACTTTGGGTCAACCTCATTAGCATGGATCCCCGATACTTTTGCTCTGTGGGAAATGAATGAGAAGACGACCTAGCCAGGATTTCATGAGGTATAGAGAGCGGGCAAGATCCAGAGACTATAAAACCCAGCTCCCGGAAGAGAATAGTGTAGAGTCTCCTGCCCCGCGCCTGGCTGTCCTCACTGGGGCCCCTTGGAGGAGGGCGGATTGAATTTCCCTCCCCGCCCCGAGCAGAGCCCCAGCAGCCTAAGGCCTCCGCTACCAACCACAGCCATGCTTAAGACCACTCTCCACACATTGGGATGAGCCTCATGCATAAAGGAACCAGCAGAGAAACCCAGGCATGCGGGACCTGGGACTGAGATCTCCAAGCCTGTTTGGATCGGGACTGGGCCTCCTCCAGCTAGATTCCCCCATCTCCCAGTAGGTAGGCGTTATACTCACCAACTGCCCCCAGCACTGTGTTATTCCATCAACGGCCAAAACCCAGAGACTATAAAACCTTATTATCTATTTCTTACTCTTGGAGAACCCTGCAGGCTACTGAGAGTATCCTGCCCACATGGCAGAGTCTGGCAAACTCCCCGTGGCATATTCAATATGCCAAAACCCAGTAACAATGATGGGTCCCATTCCCCTGACCCTGAAAGAACATCCAATGTGGCACTTTCTAAACTCTAGGGCTATGATGAAGGAGACGTTACTGGTGCCTGCTCGATAAAATCGATGAACAACGGGATGACAGTGATACAGTGAGAGATCCAGCAAGGTTCTAAGTGGTGGAGGGCTGGTGAGCTGCACACACAAAGGAGAGCATATTATGTTCATATTCTCCATGAGAATTGAGATATTTATTTTGGTTTCCCTTACAGGTTTTTCAAATGTTCCTTTCAATGGGAAGTTGATTTGTATTTAGATTTTGAATCTGTATATTACACTGATTGCACATATATTTGAACTTACCCAATTTATAAGAAGAATTTTGATATTTTCTTAAACACATAGAAAAATATCCATCTTACCTTGTTAGCCAGAAATTGATATGACATTGGCATGGAAATGTCCTTGAAAATGTGACAAATATATGAATAATATTGAAAAGGGTCAGACATAAGGTAATAAAAATCAAAGAACTATTTGTGTTTGGCCTCTAAGCCGTGGAATAAAATTCCTGGTACTAATCTCGGCCATTCTTGTGTGTTAGTCTCCTATTTTGTTACTTTATGTTCCCCAGATGAATGCAATCTTTCTATGTCTATCCCTTTCTTTCTGAGTCATTTCACTTAACATGATACTTTTCATGTAGTACCACTTGTATGTAAATTTCATGACTTCGGCTTAGAGACCAACCACACATGCTAGGGGAAAAGGGAGCTCAGATAGAGAAGGGAACACCAAATAAAGTTGTTGGAAGGATCCTCCCAGGATGGGAGAAGCAAGCTGAAAGTAGACTATAGACCAAACATGCTTTTCACCCATTGCCTCTTTTGCAAACCACAACACCCAATAAGAGAGAGAAAACAAAAGGGAATGCCCTGCCACAGAGGCAGGGTGGGTTGGGGAGGGATGGGTGGTGGGAGGGATACTGGGATCCGTGGTGGTAGGAAATGGGCACTGGTGGAGGGATGGGTACTCGTTCATTGTATAACTGAAACCCAAGCACAAAAATTTGTAAGTCTACAACTGTACCTCATGATGTCTCACTAATAATAAAAAATAAAAAACATTTTTTAAAAAATGGAAGAACTATTTCTTTATGTCTCCTTTCATTTGTTGACTCGAAATTTGTGGAACTAAGCATTTATGAAAAAGACAATAACAGGAATTTGGTCGTCATGAATGCGCTCCCTGCTCACTGGCCTATTTCGCAGTCCCTGAGCCTCTTCTCTTCGGAGGGCTGTGAGTTAAGAGACTGGGACCCTCAGATGAGCGAGAAGCAGCCAGTCCACAGAGCAACAGCTTTGGGTCCTGCTCACAAAAGAAGGATGATCAGCGGTGCCTGAGACGCACAGAGCAAGCCAAAGAGGGGACGGGTGACAGGACTCAGGGAGAGAAATGGAGTTTGAAAGCCAGGCTCCAGGCAGTGCCGCTCCCCTCCTCCCAGCCTGTTCCTGCCCTCTCCCTCGCACTGCTTGTGCCTTCACATGACTCCAGAGGCAGGGGCCCAGGCCCACAGAGTCAGAACAGGCAGGGGGAAGGCCAGCCGCCAGCAGGAGTAAATGTCGTGTGGGCTCTAGGATGGTTGAGCCCTGTTCACCTCAGCTTCAGGAGATCGTTTTCCCATCTCCCACTCTGTGTGCCCCCGCCCCCATGTGGCTCTGGACCTTGTCTGTTGGTCGAATCTCCTGCTTTGCCCAGGATGGTGTGTGCCTTTCGGACACCCAACTCCCCTGAGAGGCACTGCTGTGTTTGGGCAGGGTTGTGTGGCCCTGTGAGGTGGAGTCGTATGGTCACCACTATGTGTGAGTATCCCAACGTGGTGCTCCCTGGAAGGGTTCTGAACTGTCAGTTTGGTCTGTATTCCATGGGGTCTTTCTTGCTCCATAGCTGGAAGCCTGCCTCATGAGCAGAGGGGAGAATTCAGATGGAAGAGAGAAGGGATCACTAAGAAAATGATGGCTGGACGAATCAGTCTGGATGGGAGATGTGTTCCCAAAGTAGATAATGGAACAAACATGATGACCTCTCAATGTTTGTACTGCAAACCATAATACCCAAAAGTAGAGAGACAGTATGGGGAATATTGTCTGCCATGGAGGCAGGGGGAGGGTGGGGAAGGGGGGGTATACTGGGGAGATTGGTGGTGGGGAATGTGCACTGGTGGAGGCGTGGGTGTTTGATCATTGTGTGACTGTAACCCAAACATGAAAGTTTGTAACTTTCTCATGGTGATTCAGTAATCTTTTTAAAAAGTCCCTAAAATTGCACCCATGTGCTTGCAGAAAAAAATTAACTGTCTTTTTATTGGAACCTGAAGCCGGAGGTTCTTCGTCCTCTTAGCTATTTCTTCGACGTTCTTGAAGGCGTTCCAAGCCGCTCTCTTCCTCCTGCGCAGCTCGGGTGCCAGGTCATTTGTCATGTTGACCTCTCGACCTAGGTAGGCATAGCTGTTGCCTTCGGAGATGGTCGTTCCATTGAGAGCGAATGGGGCGTCAGGAACAAGGCTGTTTCTCATAAACATTGTCTTCGTAAGATTCAGCTGCATTAACATATGCCTCAGAGACCTGGGCCCTACGCAAACAAGATGAGAACGCCATTCAGGTCTCCCAAAGAAGAATAGAAAGAGCTATGCTTGGAATATCACGTTTCACTCAAATGAGAGAAAGAATCCGGAGTTCTGACATCCGTCGACGATCAAGGATCAGGGACGCTGTCTCATTTGCCAAGGTGTCGAAAATCAGATGGGCTGGTCACGTAATGAGATTTAAAGACGACCGTTGGACTAGAGCTGTTACTGATTGGATTCCACGGGATGTCAAGAGACCGCGTGGCCGCCCACCTACCAGATGGTCAGACTTCTTCCTGAAGATCATGAACGATCGGTTTGAGGCCCTTCATGTTCCCGGAGCGAACAGATGCCATTGGGCTACACTAGCACGCGACAGGGACAAATGGAGACGTTACTGGCGCCCGCTCGAGCAAATCGACGACTAACGGGAAGTTAAGTGATTAAGTGATTATTGGAACCTGGGAAGGTGCTGAAATGCCCATGAATTACAGATGTGAAGATGAAAAAAAAGTCAGTATCATTGGAAGTCCAAGAACCAACATTGTCTGCAGCCCAATTCCTTCAAACCCCATGTTTTCCCAGAAGTGAGAGAGGAGGAAGTGAGCCATCCACTTCCTTCCTGTTGTGGGGTGTGTGCCTGGCTTGAGGTGATTCCAGAGAAGGAGAGCTGGTGCTCCCACAGGACAGACAAAGGCAGTTAGGAAAGCAGAGACTCAGGGTTCACAAGGCACAAAGGGATCAGAGAAAGCGGACCTGAGATAACAGGTACTTGACAAAGGGACCCCTGGGAATGTGCAGAGATGCCAAGAAATTGATTTCACGCTGTTGATAGTGACAAGTTCCTCTGACAGCTATGACCCTGCAGTTGGAAGCACCTGTCACACATGGCCAGCACTGCACTGCAACCTTCAGAGAATTTATGGCAAAGCTGACCTTACCAGACACTTTTCCAACCCATGAAGAGGGCTGTCGTCTCTCCATGTGCCATTGTCTCTCATTGATCACCGACTTGCTGCACACACAGCAGCTCATTGTTCAGTCTACTTGCTCTGGACTTTGCTGTGAGCTTACAATCAGGAAGTCTCAAGAGCCCGTGAAAGTGAGGCATGGGCAGTAGTTCACATGGGTATCAGAGATCCAGTGGGACTGAACCATGCTCCCATCCTTGGGGCAGAGCAGTAAACATGAAGAACCCGGGTGAGATGGAGCATTCACCGATGGGAGCAGCCTGCCCCCAAGGATCCCTAGAGAGGATAACCTGACTAGTGTACATCATAATAGAGCTGAATGAACACAAAGTGTTTGCATGCATATATATGTATATATATGACCATAAAGGTAAAATGTATACATGAATATGAACAATCTATATGTGTGGTACATACATGAATGTGTGTCCATACACAAGCAATATCCTGTGTTTTACAAAGACTGACTCCAGAAATTTGAAATGTAGGATGGTGGAGAGGTTAAAGTCACTGCACTCGTGATGCAGTATCAGAAACCTGTGAACAGCCCTCGACCCGCCTCACACTGCTGCCTAAGTAGTAACACCTATAGTGCTCAAAGTGCCCAATAGTTCAGCCCCCTAATAAGAAGCCCCGTTGACAGGGAGCCCTGCTTTCGAGGTGCGAGAGGTCAGGGTGGTGCAAAACCCACATATGACATGGCTACTAGAGCCTCTGTCTTTGTCTGCAAAGCATTGATGGGGAGCACCCTGAGATTTCAGAATCCTCCTGCCCTGTGAGAGCTGGGATTCCCAGAACCAGAGAACCAACCTGGTGAAGAGTAGCGCCTCAGAGAAGCCTCAGGGTTTCTGAAGTCACCCATCCCCCTCCCCTCTCATCTCTCAGAACACAGAGGTCTGAATCCGGGGGTGGGACTTCAGTCAAGCCAGAGTGAAGAAAATCAACCTAAAAAGCAAAGGTAAAGTGACTGCCATGAACTGATAGTAAAACAAGTGTGGCATTTGAGGGGAAAGCATTTGAGGTGAGGTGAATACCCTTTTCGGGCAAGCAGCTTCAGGCCAGTCTGTGTTGGGTCACCACATGCCTGAAGTGACAACGATCCCAAATGTAGAATAGGGTCAGTGCCACGCCGTCAATGGTGTCGCCCGCGTAGCAACCTGCTAAGGTGACCTGGGCCTGGCCCAGGTCCCGCGGGAAAGGGAGGTTCGCGACCTTTGGGTCTATGCCTCCGGCGCCCCCTTTTTCTTATCCTGCTTTGTGTGCTTCTGTGGCACTTTGGTATGTGGCTCTTCTGCATCCCGGATGGAGTTTATAATGGTTGCCTGCCAATTTTACTTATAAGTTAGGTATTTAGAATTAATAGGTAGAAGCTTTGTAGTTATAGTTTGCTTTTAATCATTGTGAAATCTGTAGGAAACTAAGGAGATGTTAGGTTTGAAAAAGGTCAGGAGTCATAAGTGAAACCAAACAATAACAGGAGCCAGAAAAACCGCCAAATATTGTGGCTGAAACAATTAGATCCTTAGCATACAGTACAGCCCTCAATTTCAAGCAAGGGTGCCTAACATAAAAGAAAACAATAAGCTACCATATGAGAGAATGAGGGACATTGTGAAACCTCTATCCCCCCATACAAAAACTGATTCAAGCACATACACCCTGGAGTTTATTAACAGAAAAACAAAGTGTTGCAAACCAATATATGGGAAGGTCCAAGACCCTTCCTGGATTGTGATGTGTGGTTAAGACCCTGTCAGATGAAAACATAAGTTGCTGAAGAAAAACAATGATAAAGAACTCTGTAAACAGGGGAACCATGGTTAGACATTAAATCCTGTGTAATCACTGTAAAGAATTCATAGGTAAATGTTTTGTCCTAATTTGAAGCAGGAAGTGTATTAAGAAAGTGTTTTTGTCCCTCGATATTTTTTGGAATATGTCACCAATAAGTGACCACGATATGATGTAATGTCCGATTGTATTCTGGCCCTTTGTTCTATGATTTTGCCTTGACTGTATAAAAAAGGAACTCTGTGCTCAGTAAAATCGCAGCAGCACTCAACCTCACTTGTGTTGGTGTCTGTCTGTCATCGCCGAATCTCCTGCTTTCCTGTAAACCTTCTCCCACGTCCCTCAGCCTGGTGGTTCCCGACCGAGCCAGTCTGCGGCAGGTGGCGCCCAACGCGTGGCGAGAAGGACAGGTAATCTTCTCTTTCTTTTCTTTTCTTTCCAAAGCAGGGATCGGCTCCTGTCAGGATTCCGCGGATCCGCCGGTAAAGGCTCACCGGTTAAGTGCAGGTAATCATGGGTTTGCAAATGTCAAAGGAGGACAAGCTCTTTGCAGCTGTAATCGGGCGCATGCTATCTGAGAAGGGATTGAAAGTGACTAGTTCAGCTCTATCAGAGTTCTTGAATTTAGTAAAGAAACTTTGCCCTTGGTTTCCAGAAGACGGCAGTCTTACTCTAACTGAATGGAGGAAAGTGGGCAAAGCATTGCATAAATACGGTAAAGAAGAAGGGGAGGATAAGCTACCCCTATGCACTTATGCATTATGGTTGCAAATAAAGGAGTTATTAGCACAGACATCTGACCTAGAGGGCTTGGAGGAAGAAACTGCCTCCACGGCCTATGCCTCTGTGGCAGTGGAAAACCCCTCTGAGGGATCAGAGCAGGTGCCCAGAGCCTTGCGGATTGTAGGGCATTTTTGAATCAGATGTAGAGGATGCTGTGAAAGATTCAGAGGCCTTCTTATGAGAGAAAAGCCTCTCGGGCCTCCTCTCCCATGAAGAAGCCCATATCCCAGTGCCCCTTGGTTACTATCCCCATGCCTGTTTCCGAGGCTAATGTTCCTCATTTATACCCAGTTCTTAAGGACAATCCCACAGATCCACCCTTTGCTCCCCACCATGACTTCCCTTCTGTCCTATCCCCAGAGATGAGGCAGACCTCCAGCAGGAGGCTGCCCAATATCTAGAGTGCAAATGGCCCCCACACCTCCCTACCTTTTCTTCCTGACCTCCCCCTTACAACCCTAAAATGTATTTGCAAGAGAAAATTGACCTCTCTTTGGCTGCAGAATTCCAGAGTTATGCACTGCTAATTAGTAACTTGATCTGGAAAACCTGGCGCCAGGAGAAGACTTGGAAGAACTGAAACCTCAAAAGTGAAAATCACGTACACGCCCTTTGGGCAAATTCAGAAATCTCTGTGTGACTGGTGAGTGTGGTGCGCACCTGTGTAAATGGAGGACCGGTCCGAGCGAGTGTAGGAGTGTGATCTGTGCGTGTGTTCCTAGTGTGTGTATTTTCTTAATATCTTTCTCCTAGTTCTGTTAATTAAGATTGTTTAACATGGGTCAGAATCGAACGACCCCCAAAGCTTTAATTCTTAATCACTTCTCTGAGATCCACAGGAAAGTTCAGGATCTGGGCTTGAGGGTCAAGAAAGTTTGGCATTTATTGTTCATCAGAATGACCTTCTTTTGATGTGGATTGGCCCCCACAAGATTCCTTCTCAACAAACCATGTGGCTCCAGTAAAAGAGGTAATCTGTAGAAAATCTGCTGTGAAGGTATACTCCCCTGGAAATCTCTAGGGGGCATGGGGAAGGAATGTGATAACCTCTGTGTGAATGGTCTCTGCAAAAGAGGCACCCCTTCTTTGCCTGTTTTGTGTCACCCTCCACTAGGAGGAAGCCCACTAGTGAGAAAGACTCTGGGAAACTAAGGCAGGCCAATTTCCAGGCATAAGATCCTTTTTCCCACCCAGGTCTAACTAGAAGATAGAGGTCAATTGAAATGTTAATGAAGACAGTTCAAAAAAAAAGGGGGGGGGGTAAAAGGCCAAAGTAAAGGCCAATTTACAAGGGCTTAGAATCCCCTTGGAGAGGCCAAAGTGACAGACCTGGAAAAAAAGTTTTGCCAAGGAACCATCCTTTTTTTTTATATAGATTATTGCTTGCAATTAGAAAAACATCCTAGGAGCCTCCAACTAGGTAGTTTAGATAAAGAGTATCTTGTTGACCTCTGTAACACCTTGTTGCCTGAGTATAGTGGGGAAAGATAGCCAGTAAATGGCAGTTTGCATTACCAGATTATTTTAGAGTCAGATCTTTGCAGGTAAACTAAAGAAATAGGAGTATCAAAGCAGAGGAGGCAGGAAAATGCAACATCTTATGATTAACTGTTTGACATCAGAAACAAAGAAGTGTGTCACTAAGGAGCCAATCCCCATGTCTGATAAGAATCTCCCTGCCTCAGAATTAGCCTTGGCTAAAAAACGGTAACATCTTTGTCATAGTTTATTTTGCCGGCTTATATCAACAAAAGCGCTTTCCTGACCCATTTTTAACAAGCAGGAGACTGGCTGGTCAGGCTGGGAAATGGGGAGCAGTGTTTCTCTGCCCTGGGGACTGTCCCTTCCTTTCTCAGACCATCAGTTTTTCCCTGTCATTTTTGAAGGGTCAGATTGATCAATCAATTGCAGATGTGTGCACATGTATGTTTGGTGTTTTAGTCAGTTCATTGTCTGTCTGTCTGTCTGTTTTGTCTGTCTGTCTGTCTATCTGTCTCTGTGAAACACTCGAGTGTTGGAACCAGGCTGAAATCAGAAGTAGAAATTTTAGAGAAGTTAGTGATATGCAACCCAGTGATTTAAGAAATGCAGTTGTTTTTGGAACCTGTTAGACAAGGGTTAATCCTTATCAGAAGGTTGAGCCTATAGAGAAAGCAGAATTCTCAATCTAAATTTCTTGGTAGAATAACATTAATGATTATGTGATTAACAGTTGAAATCCTTTTGATCTTAAGAATCTTGTAGTATCTAGAAGAGCTATGGAACTAGAGCCTGAAGCTAAAGTGAAATAAGAGTTCAGAGAAAGCAAGACCTTATCTTACAAGCCTCAGCTAACTTTAATGAAAAACTAGGCCGCTTTTACAAACTACATAGGTACAAAAGACATTAAGTTTCCTTATTTTCCTAAACAGTGGCAATTTATAGGATAACAATTGGATTTGTCCATTCTCCCTTGACACAAGGAGCTAAGGTTTATCAGGCTACACCCATCACAGTGCTCCTGAGTTACTTCCATTCCTTTGTTTTTCGTAATCACTTCTATATCTATATGCTCTCCTCCCCAACCAGCTAATCAGCTTTCCCCCTAGTCAGAATCTGTTAATTTGTAAGATCAGATCCTTCTAGGACACTGAACTTGTGTTGTAAATTGTGAGTCATCTGCTAAGTGAGAATCTGTCCTAGAAGAATGTTCTGACTAGTTTGGATGAGGCTAAACATTTTTTCCTTTCAAACAGCCTTAAGTAATAATCTCAGTATACTCCAAGAGGCAGCTTCCCTTATCTCACAGAAACCTTGCTGTTAGAGGCAGCTTCTCTTATCTCACAGAGCAGATCTCAGGTGCTAGCCAGGCCTGATCTTTGGGGTGTAGATGCCAGACTCCAAGCGATGTTGCCTCACCCCACCGATTCCGCCGTGAGCCTGTCTCCGCCTTCACCATCACCACCCTGTTCATCCTTGGCCTTGTGGGCGCCGGCACAGGCATCGCTGCCCTGGCTTCTCAGCACTCTGGTCTAGCCACACTTCGTGCTGCCGTGGATGCCGATTTAGAGTGCCTTGAACAATCCATCTCTCACCTCGAGGATTCTCTGACATCTCTTTCGGAAGTTGCTCTTCAAAACCGCAGAGGACTGGACTTGCATTTTATGAAAGAGGGGGGATTGTGTGCTGCCTTGGGGGAAGAATGTTGCTTTTATGTTAACCACAGTGTAGTGATTAAAAACTCCATGCGAGAATTAAGGGAAGGTTTAGAGCGAGTCTTCTAGCTCTGGGTGGGCCCTGCATTTTTAACTGAATTACCGCTTTTGTTAGACAGCAAATACACTTTGACCTTTTTGCTTAATTGTTGCTTCTAATATGGTGTTATAAGACCGCCCTGGACAGTGGTCAAAAACTACTATCCTGGCTGTGAGAAGTTGTGTTTCTTATCCTTATGCTGTGTTATTAGGGTCTTCAAAAAATTTAGCTATAACCTCCTTTGGTAATAATTCCTATCATGTGTCTTGCATTGATTGCATCTTAACTAATTGTGTTTCTCCGGAACAAAGGAATAATGCAACAGTCCTGTTATTGGTATGGAGGCCATCTTTTGTGATGTTACCAGTACATTTACCCAATATAACTTGGTATGATAATTCAGCTATGCAAGTTCTTGAAGAGTTAACAGCTTTAATTCGACCAAAAAGGTTTATTGCTGCATTGATTTTAGGAATTACAGCATTAATATCTATCATTACCACATTTGCGGTAGCCACAATAGCATTGGTCCAAGAAATTCATACAGCCCATTTTGTGAATAACCTAAACAAAAATGTTACATTTGCTTTATCTGAACAAGTTATTATTGATAAGAAATTAGAAGCAAAATTAAATGTATTGGAAGAAGTAGTGTTAGCCCTTGGTCAGGACGTTAATAATTTAAAAAGAGTAATGGAAACCCGTTGTCACGAACAATTTAAAGCTATTTGTGTTACCCCTTTGCCATACAACACCTCTTTAGATTGGAATAAGGTTAAACATCATCTCATGGGTGTTTGGCAAGACCAATCCATTACGCATGATCTTGAAGGTATACAAAGAGATATTGCAGCCATGAGTCAAGCGTATGATAAGACAACGGAATTAAGTGACCTGGCTACTAGCCTGACTGCTGGAATCAAAGCATTAAACCCATTAGATTGGATCCAATATATTCTTATATTTGCCTTATTAGCAGCTGTCATAGGAGTTATTTTGTTCATATTTCCTTGTTGTTTTAGAGGCATGGCACAATCTCTCCAACGGGTTAAAGAAGATCTGTATGCCGAGCGTCTAAAAAATAAAAAGGGAGGAATTGCCACGCCGTCAATGGTGTCGCCCGCGTAGCAACCTGCTAAGGTGACCTGGGCCTGGCCCAGGTCCCGCGGGAAAGGGAGGTTCGCGACCTTTGGGTCTATGCCTCCGGCGCCCCCTTTTTCTTATCCTGCTTTGTGTGCTTCTGTGGCACTTTGGTATGTGGCTCTTCTGCATCCCGGATGGAGTTTATAATGGTTGCCTGCCAATTTTACTTATAAGTTAGGTATTTAGAATTAATAGGTAGAAGCTTTGTAGTTATAGTTTGCTTTTAATCATTGTGAAATCTGTAGGAAACTAAGGAGATGTTAGGTTTGAAAAAGGTCAGGAGTCATAAGTGAAACCAAACAATAACAGGAGCCAGAAAAACCGCCAAATATTGTGGCTGAAACAATTAGATCCTTAGCATACAGTACAGCCCTCAATTTCAAGCAAGGGTGCCTAACATAAAAGAAAACAATAAGCTACCATATGAGAGAATGAGGGACATTGTGAAACCTCTATCCCCCCATACAAAAACTGATTCAAGCACATACACCCTGGAGTTTATTAACAGAAAAACAAAGTGTTGCAAACCAATATATGGGAAGGTCCAAGACCCTTCCTGGATTGTGATGTGTGGTTAAGACCCTGTCAGATGAAAACATAAGTTGCTGAAGAAAAACAATGATAAAGAACTCTGTAAACAGGGGAACCATGGTTAGACATTAAATCCTGTGTAATCACTGTAAAGAATTCATAGGTAAATGTTTTGTCCTAATTTGAAGCAGGAAGTGTATTAAGAAAGTGTTTTTGTCCCTCGATATTTTTTGGAATATGTCACCAATAAGTGACCACGATATGATGTAATGTCCGATTGTATTCTGGCCCTTTGTTCTATGATTTTGCCTTGACTGTATAAAAAAGGAACTCTGTGCTCAGTAAAATCGCAGCAGCACTCAACCTCACTTGTGTTGGTGTCTGTCTGTCATCGCCGAATCTCCTGCTTTCCTGTAAACCTTCTCCCACGTCCCTCAGCCTGGTGGTTCCCGACCGAGCCAGTCTGCGGCAGGTCAGTCCCAAGAAGAGTGTGTTCACATGGTGGCCTGACATTCCGTCTGGCTCTCAGAGTGGGTGGGGACTCAGTACAGTGTCAAGACCTCAAGTCTTCACAGAGGGTTTCTTCAGTACAGTGAGTTGAGGTGAGGACTGTGAGGAAAAACTGAACACCTTGACCTCAGGAAGTGGGGAACACCCAGAAGCCTGCATCTGCTAGAAATTCAGGAGAACCGAGTTTGGGAGGAGCACACATGGCATTTCCTTGGAAGAGGAAGCCTCAGTTTCTCCCTTGCCCATTGCTGCTTGTGGCTCCATTTGAGCTGACACTGTAACATTTTCGACTTTCTGTCTGTCTGTCTGTCTGTCTGTCTGTCTGTCTGTCTGTCTCTCCTCTCTCTCTCTGTCTCTGAGACTAATTAGTTTATATTTTCCCAAGATCATTAGTTCTGACCTACATCTAGGGATCACAGAAGACCAAGTGATAATAGATAATACCCAGAGAGTTGGTTGAAGTAATAACTTAAAATGCTCTAAATATGTTGAGGGTTTTATTATTATTTTTAAATGTAGGAGTACTGCTATTTATTCAGCCACTGATTAGCTGATTGAGTTGGGCATGAACTCCACCTTACATTTTTTTCATTTTTTATTATTTTATTTATTGAATCACCGTGAGAGCAGTTACAAAACTTTCGGGTCTAAGTTTCGGTCATACAATGAAACACCTGTGCCTTTCACCAGTGCCCATTCTCCACCCCAAACAACCCCAGTATACCCCCATTCCACTCCCTCCCCCTACCTGTGGGGCAGATGATTTCCACATTACTCTCTCTCTACTTTGATCACATTCAATATTTTGACACCAGACCCACCATTATTATTTGAGATTTTACCCCAACACTCAGATCTGCTGAAAAGGCAACAGTAGACAATTTGTTTTCTACTGCTGGTTATGAATAACATATGATGTCGCGTGATTGCAGTAGTGGCCGTGCAATTTTGAAATTCTTAAATTTTAACACTTAAATCTGGAGGGATTTCTGCCAAAACCTGCTGCGTTCCGAGATTTGCTCCTGAGTCTCTGGGATCATGTTTGTTAAGCAGCTTGATCAGGAGCCAGAAAGGCCGTTCATGGGCGGTGACTCGGAGTCTGGTTGGGACGGGGAGGCCGGCTCCACCCCCATCCCATGAGGCCCAGCGTGTCTTGTCACTGAGGGCCCAAACCTGACTGTCCAGTGGCCTCTGGAGGATGGTGGCCACCGAGCCGCCAAGGGGGAGCAGGCAGAGGGACATCACCCTTTTCCCCCTGGGGTGGCTCGGCAACAGTAACCTACTGTGGGTTGGGATGCATTTCTGCGAAAAGCTGCTGGGTTTCGAGATTTGTTTCTGAATCTCTTGGATCATGGTCATTAAGCAGCCTGATCAGGAGCCAGAGAGGCCGTTCGTGGGTGATGACTTGGAGTCTCATTGGGGTGTGGAGGAAAGGACCGGCTGCACCCCCATCCCATGAGGCCCTGCGTGTCTCATCACTGCAGGCCCAAACCTGACTGTCCAGTGGCCTCTGGAGGATGGCAGCCACCAGGCCGCCAGGGGGAATAGGCCAAGGCACGAAACCTATTCCCACCTGGGTTGGTCCAGCACCAGTAACCTGCTGGAGGGACTGGAAGCATTTCTGCCAAAGGCCGCTGGGTTTTGAGATTTGTTTCTGAGTCTCTGGGATCATGGCCATTAAGCAGTTCAATCAGGAACCAGAGAGGGCATGCCTCCAATTATATAGCTGAGCTGGAGGAGGTTTGTGGGTGTGTCTCCCACATACCTAACTTTTGGCCATTTACTTTCTTGATAAACTTTGCCCCAAGTTTTTGGAGTCTGGCCAAAGGGACAGCAGCAATTTTGGGGTATCTGGAAGTCTGAAGGCGCCATCAGGCTGCTGATGCACTCACCTCACAGGTACAGATTGACCTGCTGGCAGCACCATACCCCCGAGGGTTTTATTATTATCTTCAAAACACAAATAGATCCTCAATTAACAAACCTCTCTGGGAAACAAGAGAATCTTCTCATATTTTGTGAAATAACACAAAGATACGATTTTCCTTATTGAAAAGCCACTATCATTCTATATCTCTTCCTCTGTTTTTGACTCATTTCACTCAACATGATACTCTCCAACTCTATCCATTTATAAGTAAATTTCATGGTTTTATTTTTCCTAACATTATAGTATAGTATAGTATTCCATCCTGTACATGTGACATAGGTTCTTTAGCTAATAGTCTGTTATCGGGCACTCAGGTTGTTTAAAGATATTGGATATTGTGAATAGTGCTGTAAAAAAACACAGAAGTACATGTGACACTCCAGCTGTGTGATTTTCTGCTACCAGAACATTTGTGGTGCATAAAAACTATGAGAAAAATATTATGGAACAGTAGATAGAAGGATAGAAGGGCCAAGAGGATTGTTCCATGGTTGAAAGCTTTCTTCAAGTGCTTGGGGAAAAGGCAATTGGGATAGAGAAGAAACCACTATGACAAAGATAGTTAGAAATAATCACTCTGATTAAGAACTGCATGCTGTAAATATGTAAAGGAACAAACTTGATAACCTCTCAGTTTCTGAATTTCAAAATCATAAATTCCAAAATGAAAGAAAAAGAGAGAGAAGAAAAATGCCTACAATTGAGTTAGGCTGGTGGGCAAGATTCGGCGGGAGGAAACTGGAACATTGGTGGTAGGAACTGTACACTGTGGAGGGAGATATGTTGAACCATTTTATGACTGAGACTGATCATGAACAGCTTTGTAACTGTGCGTTTTATGGTGATTCAATTAATATAAATAATTGAAAATACTAAAAACAAAAAATGAACCATACTTAACATAGTCCTATACTAAATTCTTCACCTACTGTGCTAGTTCTTTTTTCTACTGACATTCAAGTAAACCTTTATACTTTCTAACTCTTAGTTGGAACATCATTGTCACTCAATATTTTATTCAAGAAAATATTGAAGAACTTGCAACCACTGGATGAGCACAGAGATCCACCATCGCCACTCGTACCTCATCCTGACTTTGGCATCTGAGGCATCCAGAGTCTGAGGCCTAGAAACAAGGAGCAGGACTCTGTGTGTGTGAAGGAGTACAGAGATCCACAGGGTGGCAAGATCAACACGCTGAGGAAGGCATGAGGGAAATGACGCTGCAAGCCACGGGGCACCATAGAAGTTGGCAACTTCCGCTATCCTCGGAAGCCCAAAGGCCCGTTGATGCCACTGCAGTCCTGATTCTGAGTCAGATTTTGACACAGATTGATCCTGTAAACGAGAAGGAACACAGATAAGGGCAGTGAAATGAGGCTGGACAGAGGAGTGATGACTAGTTATGTGCCGGTCTCCCACTGATTTCTAGAACTGTATGCAGTGCGCATATCCCCAGAATATCAGGATGTCTGAGATGGCCCCAGTAATGCCCACCTGAGACACAGGGCCCCCTCTTGGCCTATATAGTGCTGTGTTGGGTGAAGTTGGGGTGCATCAAGCCATGAGAGCACAGTGGTGGGCTCTTGCTCTGCATGTGCTTGACTCAAATTGGATCCCCAACACACATTTGGTTCCCTGAGGCTGCCAGGAGTAATTCCTGACGACCAAGACACGAGGAAGCCCAGATCAGGCAGTTCTGGCCAGAAAAGGAAAAAATAATCATGATGAGACCAGAATGATGGAATACTGAGGAAAATAACATAAAGCAAAAATCATATTTCCCACTGCTTGGCAGAGACACACAGAGAAAGAATGTAACAGGTGAAGTATTGACTGACTTTTACAGGGTCAGCCAACTCACTGAGGCCTCAGGTCAGCAGAGCAGAGAGTTGTAGGTCCTTGTGAGAAGACTGATAAGTCCCTCATCCATAAACTGGTGCTTCCCAAAAAACTGGCAGTGTCTGATGGTCAGTTGTGGGGTGCTGGAATCTGTAGGATGTCAGGGAGAGAGCCAACTCCTTACCTCCTTATGTGGGGGTCTCAAAAAGATAATATCTTTGGGCTGGAGGATGCAGCCTCAGAAAAGCAGATGGAAAAGGGACAAAGACCTGGAAAGATAGTACAGTGGGAATGGAACTAAACTTGCTCCCAGCCCTCTTGGATAAAAAACATCCCAATGTATATGGTTACCTGAGACATAGCCACCAGTGTTCTTTCAACACAGAAACAATGAAGAGTAAGGTGCTAAGTATAGAAGAGTGAAGCCCCCCCCCCACACACACACCAAATCAGAATAAAACAAACCAAACAGCACCTCATAGGATAAATTTGATCATTTGGGAGTTCTTTAGAGGATGCTCAACTGACATAGTGACACTCCTGTGAGAACCAGAACCTAGGTCTGTGGCTGTTGAACCCCGCAGAGTCATCTCACTTACCTCTTCAGGTTTGGGCAACATGTTTCCAGATAAATGCAATCTGTGGAGCTGGGAGCACCCAGTTAAACAAGTCCAGCAAGTTACTCTTGTCAGAGCCACCAACAGTTTTGCTCTGGACTGAGGCCATTCATACCCCTTCTCTCCCGCATGCCTATTGGTCTTATCAGCCACCTCCTGAGCACACACCTGCCTCGGTGATCTGGGTCATCATGCATATCCATAATAACTGTGTGCTTTTTCAGCACAGTAGAAATGACATCTGTACCTATATGCTCATTGCAGCACTGTTCACAATAGCCAAAATCTGGAAACAACCCAAGTGCCCGAGAACAGACGACTGCTTAAAGAAACTTTGGTAACTCTACACAGTGGAATACTATGCAGCTGTTAGGAGAGATGAAGTCATGAAATTTGCTTATAAGTAGATAGATTTGGAAAGTGCTAAGTGAAATGAGTCAGAAAGAGAGGGATAGACATAGGACTGCACTCATTTGTGGAGTATAAAATAACATAACATGAGAATGACACCCAAGGACAGTAGATACAAGGGCCAGGAAGATTGCTTCATATTTGGAAGCCTGCTTCATGAGTGGAGGAGAGGGCGAGAGAAGGCAGTTGGAATAGAGAAGGGATCACTAAGAAAATGATGGTTGTAGGAATCAGTCAGGAAAGGAGATGTGTGCTGAAAGTAGATAAAGGACCAAACATGACAACCTCTCAATATCTGTATTGCAAACCTTAATGCCCCAAAGTGGAGAGAGAATGAGGAATATTGTCTGCCATGGAGGCAGGGGGAAGGTGGGAAAGGGGGTGTATACTGGGGATATTGGTCGTGGGGAATGTGCACTCATGGAGGGATGGGTGTTTGATCATTCTATGATTGTAACTCAAACATGAAAGCTTGTAACTATACCTCAAGGTTATTCAATAAAATAAAAAAATTTTAAAAAAGACATAATCATTAAAAAATATAAAATAACTGTACTTTTTTCCCTGATAACGAACATCAGTTGCCAGGATAACTGGATCCTGGAATATGTACATTTACACTGTATGAAGAGGAAAAGGACAAATATTCTCCCTCCTCTTCATCTTTCTCGTCCTTTCATGTCCTCCCCCTCATTTTCACTCTGGCTCTTCCTAACCCTGAGTTCCATTCCTAGACACTTTGAAGGAGGAAGCTGATTCTAGGATACCTAGAGATCCCCAGAACACTCCCAAGGCTTCCCTTTCTCCATTCTTCTAGATGAAACTCCACTGAGCCTTCCCATGAGAGTTCCATCAGCAAAGCAGAGGAACAGGCAACTTATAGGAGTGGGAGAGAGTTCTTTCACTCTTCTGTCAAAGATGAACTCCATGAGCAGCTAAGTATACTGGGGAAGATTCTGCTCTTCAACTTCCTTGTAAAGGAAACAAACATCAAGGCAGAAATATGGATGCCACTCTTACTAATAACAAAAAACATTTCTCTGCCATACTTGCAAGGCCTTTGAGTGTTTGCAGGTGATCTGTTGGGCAGAGGTATATAGAATAGACACTCTAGTCCAATCCTATGTCCGGATCCCCATCTTCGGTGTCATTTATGAATCCTGAGTCGTGTGGCTTATGGTAAATCCTGAGTGGACCTTGCCCAAGACTGGAGTATTGGAAACTATCTTGGGAGTCATATATCTGGAAGATATCTGTGTCTCTGTGGAGGCTATGTGGGGAGCTTTAAATGTGATAGGAGTTTGTGCTGCTATAGGTCACTTCACCTATTGGAAGGTCCAGGAGCTCCTCGCGAGTTGTGGATATGGATTTAGGTGCAGGAGCAGTACAAAGACTACTGGAGGTGGCCAACCACAATCAGGAAGCTGATTGTGGGCTATTTAGTGCTCCCCAGAACTGTGGGGAGCCCATATAGATCCAGGCCCCATGCTGAAGCCACTGAGGTGAATGTTTTGAAGCTGTGGATTAAGATGATTAGCAGGAACCCAGTTTTTCTTATACCCATTAACGTGTTTCAGAGAAATGGAGAGGGGATGGCCTGAGTCTGGAAGTCACAGAAAACAGGAAATCATAGAGCACAGTTTCGACTTGAAGTGGTGGCGTCTGGATATGACCTGCGGAGGAGAGCATTTGAAGGTTCTCATCCTCTGTGATGAGATGAAACTGATCTTTGTTTCCTTTATACATAATTCAAGTGAATTCATTATTATCACCATTATCCCGTTGTTCATCAATTTCCTTGAGCAGGCACCAGTATCGTCTCCATTCGTCCTAGTCCTGAGATTTCAGCAAATGCCACACTGGAGGCTCTTTCAGGGTCAGAGGAATGAGACCCATCATTGTTACTGGGTTTTGGCAATTGAATACGCCACAGGGAGCTTGTCAGAATCTGCCATGCGGGCAGGATACTCTCCGTAGTCTGCCGAGTTTTCTGAGAGTGAGAACTAGACAATGAGAAGTTGCGTGGCCACAAATGCTGCAGCGTGCTTCTGGGAGCTTGGTTTTATAGTCTCTGAGTATTGACTATTGATGGGATTATATGGCGCCAGGGGCAGTTGGTGGGTGTAACGCCTACCTACTGGAAGATGGGGAATCTGGGTAGAGGAGGCCCAGTCCCAATCTGAGCAGCCTTGGAGATCTCAGTCTTGGGTCCCGCACACCTGTGTTCCTCTGTCGGTTCCTTCATGTATGAGGCTCATCCGAACATGTGGAGAGTGGTCTTAAGCATGGCTGTGGCTGGTTCTGGAGGTCTTCAGATGCCGGAGCTCTGCTTGGGGCAGGGAGGGAAACTCAACCCGTCCCCCTCCAAGGGGCCCTGGTGAGGACAGTCAGGCGTGGGCGCAGAATACTCTGCGTTGTTCTCTTCTGGGAGTGAATTCATATTAGTAGAAATTTGAGTAGAAATTTTCCCAAGCTCCAGTTTCTGATTTACAAATGATACTTGTCACACATGTCTATATACATACTTAATTCAAGAGAAATGATTCTGTGAATGTTCCATAGAAAAATTGACCATATTAGTTGTGATATGCAGTGAGGCATGGAGATGGAAGTTCCTTTGGAAATGTAAATGACTTTGGCAGCAATATGGATAAAATGTACAAAAGCTAAATGGGTCAGAATTTTAGCGTTTTGTGGTTTTTCCATATCCATCTTTAAACGTTATATATATGTACACACTAGACTTGCTTTTAGTACTGATAAAAGAGATGATTGGGCTCAGTAAGGAAGTAAGGAAGTACCCTATTCTGTCTTATTTTCCACATTTTTACTGAATCTCTAGATACTCTGGGGCCCTGTTTTAGTAATGGGGTTTGACAGTGAGTACGATATACCCTAACATTGAGTGATATTATTAATAGTGTAGTTCTTTGTTCATTTAAGAAACATGATATGAGATTCCCTAAAACTCACAGAACAATGGAAAGAAGGAGAATGCATGGGGCTTCTAGAGGTCACTAGGTGTCATTTTGATATGGGTTCCCATCAGTTTCCCATATATGTGCCAAACACCTTAAATGCCATGGAAAGACAACTAATAAAAAGAGAAAGATGGTCTTGGGTGCCAAACTAATTTGAAGTATCCACGTCATTAAAAGTCACTAATGATGGCCAATGCAGTCACACAATTGACTAAAGCTTGCCACAGACAAAGTACTGTTGACTCACAGACCAAGAATTTTCCTGAGATCTGGAGATCTAGGATAGGACCAAACAACACAAACTGATATTGCAGTATTTGTTGCTCCTCTTCTGAAGGAACTTGACTGAGAGGATTGCTCTCATGTGCAATATAAAACATCGCTTGAAGGGAATAAATATCACATAATCAATGGTGTCAAATCCTGTTGTTGCCTGCAAAATGGAATTGACCAAGAGCATGAGGTTTGGGAGAGCAATGAGATATTGGTGAAGGGAAAATGACATTTGGGTCACAGATACATTGTTGGAACTTTGAATACCTAAAGTTTTATTACAAGTTCTGTAAATCAAGGTGATAAAAAAATTAAATGGGTTTGCCACTAATTGTTCTATTTTTAAAGATTCAAATTCACTAGCTAATACTCTAGTGTATTTGAGGGGATCATGAGGTAAGCCAAACTTCTCTGCCCACAATACCCTCATTTGAATTTTAACAATATTTATCACACATAAATCTTAATAGTCACAAAAATAGTGAAATGTATGAATGAGCATACAATGCTTATCAAAGTAAAATACAATACAGCACTATATCCATTGAAATTTCTTCCATTCAAAACACATGGAAGGCAGCAGTTAACATAACCTGCTTTGCCACACTCCAGGTATATGGTAATGAGACCAAATCCCTGGTATCCCACATGTACTCAATAATATTTAATTTAATTTCATGCTATTTAAGCTTGGAAGTCCTATTCTTCATTTATGATTCTAAGCAGCAGCGAATACAATGAAAGAAATGATAATTACTCTTTTTATTAAAAAATCAAACAGAAGCATGTGACTAAATCAAACATACTGATAAAACACATTGAAATCAATGCAGCAAGTCTGAGGGAAGCTGTGAGGTCGCAGTGAGAAGCAACAGCCCTGCCTGGGTCAAGGTGAGAGTGAGAGAGGATAGTGAGGCCGCTCAGAACTCTCCACTCTTCCCCTGGAACCTCTGGGGCCCCTGATGTGACCTTGCTTCACTTCCGGTGGAGGCAGCAGTCTGTGAAAGCCAGAGCTAGGAGCTTCAGACGTGCGGCAGGAGGGCCCAGCTTGGCCAGGTGCGGATCCCTGGGGTTCGGTTATAAGAAGGGACCCACCTGATGGACTTCGAAGGAGTCTAGGCGGGGGTGTGGGGTGCACATTCCTCTCCCCATTCCTTAGGACTTGGGGAATCCGCTGAGGTCTGAAGGGTGCGGGCCCAGCAGTCTTATGCCTTCTCAGAATTGCTCCTGAGGGATCCCCATTGGGGTCCCGGGGCCCGACAGTAGGGATAGAATTCAGTTCAGTAAGAGGTTGTGGAGTTTTCTTGCTGACATTCGTCGAGAAGATCAGTCTATGATTTTCCTTTTCCTTGTGCAGGGTGGGGGTTGGTTAAAGATGAGTAATTCCTGGATTAATGGTGGCTCTGAGGTAAGGCAAACCCCGCTAGGTTCCAGGTCTATACAAGGTGAGCCGACTCAAAACTTTCGTGTCACATGCTAAGAGCATTACACTCGGCGCTACTTCCTTACCTCTTGCAGTTCCTTTGGGCCTAGCATCTCCATCTGCCTTGGGCATTTGGATATCATTGACTTCATAGAAGTTGTTAGGTACGATTCATGTTTATGTGACATTTGGAAGTGCTCGAGGACTATACATACTAAGACTTCTTTACATCCTCAGTACAACTCCCAAAGGAAGAAATGTGGACCAGGGCTTTTGTTCTTGTAGAGATTAGAAATTACTGTTTTAATTTCCTTTTTCCTGATTTTTCTGCATGGATTTTCTACTGTCTTCTCATTCAATTTTAGGAGGATGTATGAGTTGAAGAAGTCATCCGTTTCTCCCAATTTTACCAGGTATGTGGTATAGAAGAACTGTTTGGAATGTTCACATAGGAAATGAATTTAAGGGTATTTTACCTTTCTGATTTTCTGTTTCTATATCTTCAAGTTAGATCCAATATATTTGGGTCTTCAATCTTTTTTCTTCAGTGGGTCATACTTAGGTTTAGTTGCACTTACTATGCTTTTCAAAACTCCTAATCCTGTTTTTATTGATATCCTTTTTGTTTTCTTGCATTCTAGATCATTGTTACCTTCTCAGTATTTTGCTTCCTTACTAAGTTTGGGATTCTTTTTTTGTTCCTTTTCTAAATTGTCAAGTAATTGGGAGTGTGATTATTCAGATTTTTATATTATTTCCAGTTGTAAGTTGGTATAGCTATGAATTTCAAAGGGGGCAGATTTCCATGAGAATTTATATGTGAACCCTGTGGCAGCACTAAAGTACTTGACCACATAAAAGACTGTAATTGGTGCCAGAGAGATTACACAGTGAGAGAGGCATTGTCCTTGCATGCAACCTGCTGTGGTTCATTCCTCAGCAGTCCGTAGGGTCCTAAAACCCACCATATGTTTTCTCTGAGCTTAGAGCAGGAGTACACCTGACCACAACCAGTTTGGCCCCCAAACAAATAGAAGAAAGAGTGAACCTGAGTCCAGAGAGAGTAAATGTGTGAGTTACTTTCCTGGAACATGACTCTTCCAATTTCTGTCCCTGTCATATATCTTCCAGGGAGCTGGTCTGGATGGATTCCTGAATGCTGAGCTATGTACAAGCCTTAAACAAGGCTGTGTGTGACCCCCAAACTGAACATAATCAGTTAGATCACCAAGTACCTGCTCAATTTTCAGTCTTGGAGCAGGGTTAGCAAGACTAAAGTTAGAAGACTCAAGTTTGGATTTTCTGATTTTCCCATGTTTGTAAAGGAGAATTTGAGGACATTGTATAAGAAATGAGAATTGGGCCCCTTGAGAGTATATACAGACTGCACCTATCATCGGTGTGCAGATCTGAGTTAAGAGCTATGGGTCTTTAATCTCCTAGAATAAAAATTGACCCCCCAAAGCCCATTGCTGCTATCTGACCTGGTGTATTCACATAGAGGACAGAGAACCAATTAGAGTTGTGATATCTGAATATATACTTAAGGGAGTCAAAGACTTGGGATTGAAGCTGACAGAGGTAGATCCCCTTCATGGTAGTACTCAAGGGAACAACCCTGAGAGAGTACTGAGGGAAACTAAATACCAGCAAAGAGGATATGCTAGGATACTTCAATGTAGGAGTGATCACCACTTAGTCTGTTGCCAAACACCTCTTGCTCAAGATTATTTCTCATGGTACCATTTTTCAGATCTCAAACACGTGGGTATTAGAACTAGGAGTTGATATACAGAGCTCTGCATAAGATCAGAAGAGATACCTCTGAGACTCTGAGGAAACTCTGCTACCTACATTGCGGCCCAGAGAAGACTATCTGGCTGACCCAGGGTATGACAAAAATCCATAGTCAGAAATAGTGACAGGTATTACATCTTCATTTTAAAGCATGTATCTGGGAGAACTTGTTCTAGGTTTGATATTAGTTAAGAAGAGGACACCACTTTTGAACAAGACTAAAAGCACACACGAGCCTTCCAGAATGACAATTTAGTGACGTGCTGTGGACAGAGTATTCCCCCATGTAACAAATCCTAGACAATCTAGATTATTGATATCATCCCTTTGCCAATCCTGAAGGCTCGTGGAAACAGTTTCCCTGAGTGACACACTGATATCTGCCTGTGGAAGACGAAAAGATAAGTGTGGGGAGACAATAGAACATGAGCCATGGTTCTAATAGGCAGAGGAAGGACATGTTGGTAGGGCAAATAATAACCTGCATTTTCAGTACATGTTGTCATAGCTATGTGTATCCAAAAATATCAGAACCGTGTATACAGAGAACCGATCATTATAGAACAAGCTCCGTAGCCTTTTTTGATAAAGGAGGATCATGGTGTATGTGCACGGGGGTGAGGGCAGTGAGTCTGTAAGAACATCCCTATGGTTCTCTTGAGTCACAAGGAGAAACTCAGCTGTATCTCAGAAGACATCTAACTGTTGAAAGAACCCTGATGATGATGCAGCAGAGTCCCAACTAGTGCTGAATCCAGTGAGAATCCAAGAGACGATAGATTACACCTCTGTCCTCCCGTTGCTCATCGATTTGCTCGAGCGGGCCCAGTAACATCTCCATTGTGAGACTTGTTGTTACTTATGTTTGGCATATTGAATATGTCATGGGTAGCTTGCCAGGCTTTGCTGTGCGGACGGAATAATTTCGGTAGCTTGCCGGGCTCTCCGAGAGGGGTGGAGGAATTGTACCCCAATATTTAAAAAATTAGTAACCGAAGAAATGTTAAATACACCTATTAAATGACTGTTTCCTCTTCACATGTGGATATGGGTGTCAGAATGAGAAGAGCTTGATCTAAGGGTCTTGTCACAGGTCAGCTGAAGGGTATCCCAGCAGCTGCAGGTCTAACATCTCTCTATTCAGGATCCTAGGAAACCCTGGGCACACTATCAGCAAGGAAATAGCTCCCGTCAAAGAACAGAGGACAAATTTTTTTTTGAATAAAATATTTTTTTTTACAGTTGTAGATTTACAATTTTTTGTGCTTGGGTTTCAATTATACAATGATCAGATACCCATCCCTCCACCAGTGCCCGTTTTTCACCACCATGGATAATATCCCTCCCACCCCCATCCCCCCATCCCCCCCTGCCTCTGTGGCAGGGCAATCCCCTGTGTTCTCTCTCTCCGTTTGGGTGTTGTGGTCTGCAAAAGAGGCATTGAGTGGCAAACATGTTCAGTCCATAGTCTACTTTCGACATGCATCTCCCCTCCTGGGAGGATCCTCCAAACATCCTTTATTTGGTGCTCCCTTCTCTATCTGAACTGCCCTTTCCTCTAGGATACCCGCTGGCCTCTAAGTTATGGAGTAATCATCCTGGTGCTGATCTCAGCTATTCTTGGGTATTAATCTCATACTTTGTTACTTTATATCCCCCAGATGAATGCAATCTTTCTATGTCTATCCCTCTCTTTCTGACTCATTTCGCTTAGCATGATACTTTCCATATTGTACCACTTGTATGTAAATTTCATGACTTCATCTTTTCTAACAGCTACATAGTACTCCATTGTGTAGATGTACCAAAGTTTCTTTAACCAGTCATCAGAACAGAGGACAATTTTACAGTGATCCCCAATCATACACTCAACTCAGTGTTATAAAGAACTGATGCTTTGCCATCTATGCTCTTGAGTGCTACATTGTTCTTTCCTTTCAGTGTCTAGTGACATCTGCCTGGACGAACAGAGCCTGTGGCACCTTATCGTCTGAGAAGGGTAAGGCCCCTTATGTTTAATATTCTTAACTTTCTCACTGAGGATCATTGTATTCCATGAGTATGTGTCTTTAAGCTTCAGTAGTTGCCTGAAAGTTACATGAAACCAACAAAAATCAGCACCACAGTGTGCATATCCCTGTACCACAGTGCACTGAAGACCACCAATTATTCCCTCTAACTCATTCCACTCAGATACAATAGCTGATGGCCTTTTCCAGCTTGTTTTCAATGGTTTGGTCTGTTGCTGTTCCTTTTCTCCTCTGTAACCCACATATGAGTGTGGTCATTGAATATTTGACCTTCTCCCTTAGTTAAAATTGAGCGTGTCTATTTTGACTTCTACTCCCTCTCATTCTCAGGCCTACAACCCATCGACCAGCACCTGTGCACACATCTGCTGCCTGTGTAACACGTGTCATCATGTTTCACTGTGATGAGTTTTTGGTCTTCAAGGTTGAGGAAGAAAATGAAGATGCACAAGATGGCCAGCATCTGGAGAGGGCTCAGCTGTCCAAGACTGAGATGGGGATGGCTAAATTGCCCTCCTCCGCCACTGCCAATGTCCACTTAGAGGACACCCTGGGGGAGGTAGCAGCTGCTAGAGTCTTAAATGATGTCAAAGGTCCTCAACATAGTCTTGTCATGGCCCGCTAATTCCCGGTTTCCATGGCTGAAAAGCTAGAGAGCTATCTCCAAGGTGGTAGTGCTAGGAGACAAGAAAAGAAAAAAGTAGATGGTAGGGAGGAGTCAGCACAAGTTGGTGCATGCCTCCAGAAGGAACTGGAAAACAAGATGTCTAATCTGGTGGGGTTCTTGCTCTTCATGTACCTCACTAAGCAGCTGACCACAAAAGAAGTGATGCTGAGAACCGTCCTCAACAATGATGAGGAGAATTTCTTTTTTATCCTAAGCCAGGTGTCTGAGTGCATGAGAGTGATCTTTGGTATTGATGTGTAGAAAGTAGACCCCCAAGCCCACAGCTATATCGTGGTCACCATCTTGGGGCTCACTTATAATGGTCTGGTAGGCCCTCAGCAAACCATGCCCAATACCGGCCTGCTAGTGATGGTCCTGGGGGTCATCATTATGGCAGATGATTGTATCTCTGAGCAGGCTATGTGGGAAAAATTAAGTTTGTTGGGGGTTTTTCCTGGGAAGAAGCACGTCATTTACGGGGAGCCCAGGGAGCTTCTCACCAATGATCCCCAATCATACACTGTGGGTGCGGGAGCAGTATCTAGAGTATCAGAGGGAGCCTGGAAGTTACCCACCATACTATGAGTTCCTCTGGGGCCTCAGAGCCCACATAGAAACCAATGAATTGGAAGTCTTGGAGTTTTTGCTCAAAATCTAAAATAATAATAACAGCTCCCTCCTATTTCTAGTTAAAGAGCCTCGTGCCAATGAAAATGTTGATGAGGCATGAGCCAGGATGATAGGGAATTGCACAGAGCAATCAAGGTTCCAAGTGTTGGAGACTAGGGCAAGTGTAGCACCTATTAAGAGAGAATCCTGGTGCCCCTGTTCTCTGTCATGATTTGTAAATCAATCTTGTTTTTCTTAAGGATTCCATCCAATTTTGTGTTTTCTTGAACAAACTTGTTTTCTCTTTGTGTCTGTGAATGAATTTATCTCTCAAATATGTGCCCATGTTATGTTCAAGAGGGAGAGTGCTGTTATTTATTTCAAAAAAGTGGGAAAATTTCTGTCTTCTGTTAAGAGTTGTCAAAGATAACTCAGCCTTGGGAAAGGAATTGCCGTGAAAATGTGATAGAAGTCAGCAGTAGAGTCCAGTCATGGCAAAAACTAGCAGAGAGCCATTTATTTGCTTGCTCTAAGTTCTCTAAAAAAATAAAATTTGAGAACTGGTGTTTATTGTGTTATTCATAATTGTGCTTCATATTTCAGGTCTACATTGAGTTCTTCTGGTGGCTCTGGGTTACTAGCAGGGACACAAGGATGAGTGGGATGAACCCTCACACAGAATAAGAGTGACAGTATTGTGCCCTGCTCATTGAATGTAAAAGGTGTGAGGCTTTGTAAGACATACCCATCAAATGGGCGTGGGACAGGCAGTGGGGCTCCAGGAGAGAGGAATCTATAGTGACTATCTGAATGAGGTAACTCTCTGGGCCGTGGAATCAGCAGAACTTAGTTATATGTGGTTGGCACTAAGCACTAAGGGATAATTATGGACTAATTGAATTAGTAGTGGGATCCTTGGGTACCACGGAGATAATTGACTGCTCAAAATCCCTCTAGGTGTGAAAGTGTGAGGGTTCTCCATCCCTGTGATGCTTTAAGGGGATAGTCTGGGTGTTTGTGCATCATTCGTCAGGTTTTCCTCAGAAGAGTACAGATACACATATGTTCTTCCACCTTGATGTCAAACAAGACTCTATGTAGGCCTGTTTTATACCACACAGAAGGGGAAAAAACAGAAAAAAATGTAAGGAACTCGCTTACCTAGTCTATCCCTTGGCCAGCTCTAAACAGGGTCGAGATTTGTTTGAGAATGCAAGTTGTGGTTCCCCTGCCAGATAAGCAGCAAGAGGGAGAGTAGCTGGTCTCTGCAATGGGGAGTTCCTGCAGCTCTTTGACTTCTACTGACACATCATTGAATATGCAGTTCTCTAGGAAGCCGTATATTGAACACTAATTCTTCCTGATATTCCCGAAAGTTTCACATACAAAAATGAGACTTCCTCATAATACCTCAAAAACAAATGCAATGAATAGTTGAATGCTGGATCCAAGACTTGTGCTGGAGGTGGTGGTCACAGAACTGTGTTGTGTGAGGGGGCGATTCAAAAGCTAGTGTTTCTTTTAAAATGTTTTTATTTTAATGTAGGAGCATTGCAATTTTCCAGCCATTGATTAGGCTGATTGAATTGGGTAAGAACTTCATCTTACTCTTTTTTTTTTCCTTTTTATAAATTTATTTATTGAATCACCATGAGAGCAATTACAAAGCTTTCAGGTTTAAGTCTCGATCATACAATGATGAAAAACCCGTCCCTTCACCAGTGCCCATTTTCTACAAACAAAACCCCCAGTATACCCCCCTTCTCCCTACCTGTGGGGCAGATCAATTCCACATTACTCTACTTTGATCACATTCAATATTTCTACACCAGACCCACCATTTTTATTTGGGGTGGGTCTGCTTAACTACAATATCAAAACCCTTTCACCAATCTGTCTCTGGCAGATCTGGGTGTTGGGCTTAAAATACAAAAGCACCACACAGGGTTCCCCCAAGTACCAAGCCAGGAGTAATCCCTGAGTACCGCTGGGTGTCGGTCCCCCAGAATAAATCTTGTGGACCCTTTATTTATTTTGCCTATTTTCTTGTAAGTAATTGGTGGCAGGGTGGGTTTGGGCCACACTTACTCAGAGGTACTCAGAGGTCACACCTGGATCTGCTCCAGTTCTTTGGTGTTGGGGATTGAGCTGGGGTGGGCTGCCAGAGTGAGGCGGGGATTAACCTGCTAAACTCTCACTCCAGCCTTGTGTCTTGTCAAGGCAACTTGCTAACACAGTTACCAGTGATGTTGGAGATTAAAGATTTTCTAAAACTAGATAAATTATTTTTGGCTTACTTTATTTATTTGCATATCCTGCTGCATGGCAGAGCCTGGCAAGCTCGATATGCCAGAAACAGTAACAACAATTCTCACAATGGAGAGTTACCCCAACACTCAGATCTGCCGAAAAGGCAACTGTAGACGATTTGGTTTCTATTGTTGATTATGAATAACATATGATGTCACGCAGCCACAGTAGTGACTGAGTGATTTTGGAATTCTGAAATTTTAACAATTAAATCTGGAGGGATTTCTTCCAAGACCTGCTGGGATCTGAGACTTTTTTCTGAGTCTCTGGGATCATGGCCATTAAGCAGCTTGATCAGGAGTCAGAGAGGCCGTTCGTGGGCGGCGACTCAGGGTATCATTGGAGAGGGTAAGAAAGGGCCGGCTCTACCCCATCCCATGAGCCCCCACATGTCTCATCACTGCGGGCCCAAACCTGAGTGTCCAGTGGCCTCTGGAGGATGGTGGCCACCGAGTCACCAGGGGGAACAGGCCAAGGCATGAAACCTATTCCCACCGGGGGTGGCCTGGATCCGATAACTTACTGCGGGGAACTGACGCATCTCTGCCAAAAGCCTCTGGGTTCTGAGATTTTTTCTGAGTCTCTGGGATCATAGCCATTAAACAGTTTGATCAGGAACCAGAGAGATCTTGCCTTCAATTATATAGCTGAGCCGGAGGTGGTTTGTGGGTGTGTCTCCCACATACTTAACTTTTGGCCATTTACTTTCTTGGTAAGCTTGCCCCCAAGTTGTTGGGTTTGGCCAAAGGACAGCAGCAATTATAGGGTACCTAAAAGTCTGAAGGCACCATCAGGCTGCTGATGCACTCACCTCACAGGTACAGATTGACTTGCTGGCAGCACCATACCCCAGATGAGCTAGTGCTTCTGAGTGGACTTAAATGTCTGTTATACACATATGGTCTGAGCATTCTGTTGGTGTATGGAGAAACCTGAGAGAAACTTCCTGGGGTGGTTGTGAAGGTGTATGTGATGTCTCTCCCAGCTGTGGAACAAGGTGTGATATAGTGTGTTTTCCCATCGTCAGCTAGGATAGCCTCCCAAGTCTGCAAGTGGTTCTTCCTCTTTGACCTGAAACCCACAGTCATTGGGTGTAGTAAATAGTTGGACTGAGGAAAAGAGAAAAACACCTTAAGAGGTATCTTGCTCTTGAGCAGTCAGGAAGGGCTTTCTTATGTTGATTTGGCTACCTGACTGGGTGGAGTATCAGCCCAGACTAGAGGGGAGCTGGAGAAGGAGAGAGCAGGGCTGAAAGATGGACTACCGAGAGACTAGCAAGGGGAACATGTGCTTGAGAGAATCTAGGCCCTCCACAATATAAGTTCTTCTATGGGATAAACTTCCTTGTAATAAACTGCCACTAAGATCAACCGGCCTGGCCCTCATCTCTTCCTTCATCTGCCCTTGGCCAACAGCTGTCCCGATGCAGGCCACACACAGCGGCTCTAGGGCACCGAACGCGGGCGGTGAGATAGAGCCGTCCAGAGAGCCCACGAAAACACAACCTTCTGCGTGCATAGTTTTTTGCAATTGGGAAGGCATTTTTCCTGCCTAGTCGACTACAAAGTATCCCAGAGAAATGTCAATGAACTAAGTGATGTAGTTTGTCCCTGGTAAACTATTAAATAGGGGCTATGTTTTCTTGCTAATGAATCATTGAAAATAGTGTCTTGGGTAATCAGTTATAGAGTGTAATTCTCATAGTGGAGAGAAAGATCTACTTTGATTGGAATAGTGCAGAAGGTTCAAATTTGAAAAAAAAATTAGTGGTCTATGATTGATTGCTTGCAGAATTCCACATATGATTTTAGAAGAAAGAGGCATGTTTGTGCAACTAGACTGACAGTGTATTTTTATTTGAAAAGTTTTAGTAAAGTATATAAACATCACACGTGACAGCTACATGGGTGAAAAACAAAAAATTAATTTTCATTTATTTTCAGTTTTGTTTTCTAAGTAGAAAATTTAGAAAACTGGTGCTCCCTAGGATAACTCTATCTCATTAACTTTGTAATATAGGAATATAAAAACTACAATATCAAAACTCTTTCACCAATCTGTTTTTAAAGAGTGTCATTAATGGATTTTCATGATGCTTTCGAGGAGCACTGAATGCAGTAGTGTCCATTTTAAAGAGAAAAAAAAGCAAAGTAGATTTTTTTTGAAATGAGTAGCAAGATGTTACTAACAGTCTCTTCCACTTGGAGTCAGCAGCCTGAAAATGGTGTTGGCTTTACCACTTATTTGCTGTGTGACTTTGGTCAAGTTAATTAACCTATTTGAGGCTTAGTTTATTTATCTATGAAAAATAGTGTCTTGCCTGCAAGAAAAATTTAGAAGGTGTTAAGGAACTGGTATCTAAGTTGGAGGGTTCCTGCATCTGATAAACTCTCGCTAGCATAATGAATAAGCTGTCTTATTGCATATGCAAAACAATATTTCTCGATGGTCTTGTCAGTTTAATACATAATTACACAATCTCTTTAGCATCATGGAAAGAAAGGCACTTCTTCCATGGAAACAGAGGCAAGCGATTGGTCTAAATGACAGAAGCAGGTATTTAACAGGTGCTGTTACTAGCACCCTACAAATCTCAGGGGAAGCCTAGAGACAGGACATCTTTAGGAAGGACTGGAAAGGTCTCACGGAAAATGAGAAATCTGCAGGTCTTCAATGACTGACCCATCCTGAACCCTGCTCTCAGAGTGAAGAAAAAACTGGAAACCAGAATCTCTCCAGATCTGAAGAAGAGATGGGATGGAGTCCTTTCTGCCAAGACATTGCAACGGAAAGTGAGAGGTCCGAGGACACATCCAACTTGACGTGCAGACTCGAGGTCACCTCCGGTTCATTGTGGGAGCTGATCTTCACATTTTCACAATGGCTGAGCTTGGGTTAGCCCTAACGAGACAGGTAAAGTATTAAATGTCGTTACTGGTGTTTTTTCTCTGTCTTAGTCAATCCCCAGGACTTCTCAGTAAACAACAGGGTGCCCCAAATTGAGAGTCTCCAATCTTGCTGTGTTTACACAAAAGAACAAGTCAGGTTCGTTTAGTCATGTGGTAAATTTAAAGTCAAAGTGGAGAGAAAAAGATGTTTCTGTAACTTGCCCTTTGTGTAAATCAGATTCTAGTTTTACAAAGGTGATTGAATAAATATATTCTAGTAGGTTTGATTTAAATTATAACCTTGGAATATCCAGATCAAACTTGCTTTACTGAATGTAAGAAAGTGGCCTACCCTATGAAGGATCTCTAAGTTGTACATATTGTCACTAGTCTGACCAGGATAGTTGAAGCTAGAGGCTTACCAGGGAGAATCTCAACTCAAAAGGCAGAACTCTCACCCTCACCCCCAGGCTGTTAATTAGCTGAAGGGCATAGAGGAAACATCCAAACTGGTTCTAAGTATTCTTAGTTCTATGAATACATATAGGCATTTAGAGAGAGCAAGGGTTTTTAACAGCTCTTAATTCTGGTTCCAGCATGGGACTATTACCTTTAAGCCAGAATACTCTGCAGAAGAGGATCAATGGGCATTAGAATGGAATTTTCAAAAGGAAGTTCTTGGATGCTTTACCAAACAAGGCAAATTGCTTATTACTGAACCAATGCAGTGGAAAATTATTATGGGAATACACGAAGATTTCCACCTGGGAAGAGATGGTTTAATAACATTAGTGAAAACCGTATTCTTGGTCCATGGAGAGAAAATGAAACTTCCAGTTACAAACCAGAGTAAAATCAGCCACATCCTTTAAGGATTTGGCTCTAGGAATTTATGCTCTGTTTAAATTTAATTGCAGTCTTGCTAATCTGTAATTGCTGTACAAAAAGAAGATGCCCTCAAAAAAGAACAAGAATAACCTTGAATAGCTTCCAATTTGCTGCATGTCTCCTATTTTATTCTAAAAAGATAACCATGCCTTTGTCCCACTCTCTAAGCAACACGACAAGCGGAACAGGCATGCAAACACAATTAAGAATGAGAATCATTGATGTGAAATGTCACAAAGATGTTCTGGGTGATACTTGATAACGTGGATGACCTAGGTCCAGCCAAATAATTTATATAATTGAACATAAGAAAACAATCATCTCAGCATCTTTGGCCCTATTTTAATGGTTGAGTTTCAGTCATGCTCTAAAAGGGCCCACAAAACTAGGGAAAAATTAGTATTTGATATCCAAATATTATACTCATCCCCCAGACATGAGGTCATTTCAACCCATCCTGTGTGTACAATGTTTGGAACTGAACATTGAATCTTTGTGAATAAGTCTAGATAAATCCAGACCTATTTTGACCTACAAAGAAGACCTTCCAATACTGGGTATTGGATTCCTAGGAGTTGCTTTTATGGAAATATGTTGTCTTGACTCGCGTGGGTGCTGCCCTTCTTGGTGCTTTGGTGGACCTCTGCTTGTCATAGCTGGCAGGACCTGGACTTGTAACTGCCATGTCAGATTTGTTTCCTCTAGGCTCGAGTCAGTCACACTAAAGATGGTGATTAATGCAGAATCATGGATGCAGGTGACTGAGGCGTGGTGTTGAAGACCTCCAGGCATCCCCCTCCTGCTATACCTTGATTGCACTAGGCCCCAGACTGTGCTCCCAAATCAACACGAAGAATCCAGATAGGCTTGACGTCTCATTTATTGTTGGTAGATCATATGGGTGTCTTATGTGAGGCAGGGAGGAGAGAGACAGTCATTTTCTACAATCAGCCTTTGCCACCTGGGACCCAGGGTTACTGGGTCAGTTCTCAGTTCAGGTCTCAGTTCGTGTTTTCTGCAAATTCATGGCTATTGATGTTATTTTCCAGGAAATTCATTGCCATTGTCTTGGGACGGGGTCCTAGCTCCCTGCTTCCCAAATCAACTGCAGTCAAGGTTTCATCTCTGAGAATGGGGAAAGAGGAACCCTCAGTTTTCCCATGCCAGTGAAAGAGAAATTCAGTTTCCTCTCTCCTGATGTTCCATCCCTCCCCCATCAACCTGACACATACTCCACCCCCAACGTTCTATCTCAACATTTCCCAGGATTCCCGATCACAATCACAATCATCCTGTTGTTCGTCGATTGCCTCGAGCAGGCACCAGTAACGTCTCCATCGTCCTGGCCCTGAGATTCTAAAAAGTGCCACATTCAAGGCTCTTTCAGAGTTAGGAGAATGAGACCCATCATTGTTACTGGTATTTGGCATATTGGGTACGCCACAGGGAGTTTGCCAGACTCTGCTGTGTGGGTAGGTTACATTCAGTAGCCTGCAAGGTTGTCCAAAGCAAGAATAAGATAATAAGATGTCACGTGGCCACGAATGCAGCCGCGCGCTTCCGGGAGCTGGGTTGTATAGTCTCTGGGTCTTGGCTGTTGATGGGATTACATGGCGACGGGGGGCAGTTGGTGGGTGTGACCCTTGCCTACTGGAAGATGGAGGATCTGGGTGGAGGATGCTCAGCCCCGATCTGAGCTGGTTTGGAGATCTCAGCCCCGGGACCCGCATGCCTTTGATCCTCTGCTGGTACCTTCATGCGTATGGAGAGTGGTCTCAGCATGTTGTGGCTGGTTCCGGAGGGCTTGGGCTGCTGGGGCTCTGTTCGGGTTGGGGAGGGAAACTCAACCTGCCCCCCTCCAGGGGGCCCCAGTGAGGACAGCCAGGCGCGGGGGCAGGAGACTCTGCGCTGTTCTCTTCCGGGTGCTGGGTTTTATAGACTCTGGGTCTTGGCCGTTGATGGGATTATATGGCGCCTGGGGCAGGCAGTTGGTGGGTGTGACCCCCGCCTACTGGAAGATGGAGGACCAGGGTGAAGGATGCTCAGCCCCGATCCAAGCAGGATCCGAGCAGGATTCCCAGGAACATAATATTCAGACCTGATTGTTAGGCTGACAGGGAAACTAAGATAATGGGCAATCCTGGAGACTAGGCTGACAGGAAAACTGGGATCATTGGCAATAAGGACTGGAAGATTTGCTTTCGCTTGCCAGTGAGAAAGGAAGCCACAGTTTCCCCTTGCCACCTTGTGCCGTTGACCTCACACATTTCATTCCTGCCCTAGTGGTCAGAGATTTGCAGGAACATAAAAAACTCTGTAGTGGAGACTAAGCCAAACAGGAAGACTAAGATAAGGGTGGAAAATGCCCAGAGAGAGTTAGAAAAGCTGGACATCATTACGATTTTCTGGCAACTTTTGTCAATCCTAGTCAACTGATTAGAAATGCAAGGAGCATTTAAAGGGCATACAGGCAAAGCCCCAGGCATCCTCTAAGATCCTGGGACAAAAGAAGACCTGAGCCTCTTCCTATTCGTCTCCAAGGCTGTGCAGGTCTTCTTCCCAAAGGAGGTCAGTCTGCCCGCCAGTATTCGAAACCAGGAGTTGGCTTTTGGCGTGCAAAGCACAGGCGTCCACTAGGACCTTTGGTCAAAATCAGACCTGAGCCTCTTGCTCTTCATCCCCAGAGGTGTGTCGGTCTTCTTCCCCACCCAGGGCAGTCTGCCGACCAGTATTCGAACCCGGGAATTGGCTTTCGCAGTGCAAAGTCCCAGGCGTCCCCTAGGAGCCTGGGACAACAGCACACCTGAGCCACTTTCTCCTCATCCCCAACCCTGTGCCGGTCTTTTCCCCCACCAAGTTCAGTGTGCCCAGTAGTATTCGAACCCGGGAATTGGCTTTCACTGTGCAAGGCCCCAGGTACGTTCTAGGAACTTGGGGCAAAAAGCAGACCTGAGCCTCTTCATCTTCATCACCAAAGCTGTGCCAGTCTTCTTCCTGACCCAGGTGAGTCTGCCCGCCAGTATTTGAACCCGGAACTTGGCTTTCACCGTGCAAAGACCCAGGGGTCTTCTGGGACCCGGGGAAAAAAAATCAGACCTGAGCCTCTTTCTCTTCGTCCCCAAGGCTGTGTCAGTCTTCTCGACCCAGGTCAGTCTGCCCGCCAGTATCCGAACTCGGGACTTGGCTTTCACTGTGCAAAGCCCCAGGCGTATTCTAGGACCCTGGGACAAAAGCAGACCCGAGCCTCTTCCTCTTCGTCCCCAAAGCTGTGCCAGTCTTCTTCCCCACGTAGGTCACTCTGCCCAGGAGCATTCGAACCCAGGACTTGGCTTTCGCTGTACAAAGCCCCAGGCATCCTCTAGGACCCTGGGACTAAAGCAGACCTGAGGCTCGACATTTTCATCCCCAAGGCTGTGCAAGACTTCCTCCCCACTCAGGTCAGTCTGCCCACGAGTATGCGAACCCGGAACTTGGCGTTTGCCATGCAAAGCCACAGGAGTCCTCTAGGACCCTGGGACAAAAGAAGACCTGAGCCTCTGCCTCTTCGTCCCCAAGGCTCTGCAGGTCTTTTTCCCCATACAGATCAGTCTGCATGCCAGTATTTGAAGCCAGGACGTGGCTTTCGCGTGCAAAGCCCCAGGCGTCCTCCTGGACCGTGGGACAAAAGCAGACCTGAGAGTCTTCCTCGTCATCCCCAACGCTGTGCCATTCTTCTTCCCAGGTCAGTCTGCCTGCCAGTATTCGAACCGGGGACTTGGCCTTCGCTGTGCAAAGGCCCAGGCGTCCTCAAGGACCCTGGGACAAAAACAGACCTGAGCCCACTCCTCTTCGTCCCCAATGCTGTGCTGGTCTTCTTTCCTGCCTAGGTCATTCTGCCCGCCAGTATTCGAACCCCGGACTTGGCTTTCGCCGTGCAAAGACACAGACGTTCTCTAGGTTCCTGGGACAAAAGCAGACATGAGCCTCTAGCTATTCATCCCCAACGCGATGCAGGTCTTCTTCCCCACCCAGTTCAGTCTGCCCGCCAGTATTTGAACCCAGGACTTGGTTTTTACCAGGCAAAGCCCCAGCGTCCTCTAGAACCCTGGGACAAAAGCAGACCTGAACCTCTGCCTCGTTGTCCCCAAGGTTCTGCAGGACTTCCCCTCACAGGTCAGTGTGCTCACCATTTTCGAACCCAGAACTTGGTTTTTACTGTGCAAAGCCACAGGCGTTCTCTAGGACACTGGGACAAAAGCAGATCTGAGCCTCCAATTCTTCATCCCCAATAGTCTGGAGGTCTTCTTCCCCATGCAAGTCAGTCTGCCCGCCAGTATTCGAACCCGGGACTTGGCTTTCGCTGTGAAAAGCCCCAGGCGTCCTCTATGACTCTGGGACAAATCAGACCTGAGCCTTTTCCTCTTCGTCCCCAAGGCTGTGCCAGACTTCGTCCCCACCCAGGTCAGTATGGCCGCCAGTATTCGAACCCGCAACTTGGCTTTCGCCGACAAAAGCCCCAGGAGTCTTTTAGGACTCTGGGACAAAAGCAGACCTGAGGCTCTTCCTCTTCGTCCACAACACTGTGCTGATCTTCTTCCCCACCCAGGCCAGTCTGCCTGCCAGTATTCGAACCCGGGACTTGGTTTTTGCCGTCCAAAGCCTCAGCCCTCTTTTAGGACCCTGGGACAAAAGCAGACCTGAGCCTCTTTCTCTTTGTCCCCAATGTTGTGAAGGTCTTCTTCCCCACCCAGGTGAGCCTGACCGCCAGTATTCGAACCCATGACTTGGCTATCACACTGCAAAGCCCCAGGCGTCCCCTAGAACCCTGGAACAAAAGAAATCCTGAGCTTCTTCCTCTTCATTCCCAATGCTGTGCAGGTTTTTGTCCCCACCCAGCTCAGTCTGCCCACAAGCATTTGAACCTGGGACTAAGAATTCACCATGCAAAATTCCAGGCGTCCTCTAGTACCCTGGGACAAAAGCAGACATGAGCCTCTTCCTCTTTGTCCCCCAAAAGTGCCGGTCTTCTTCCTCACCCAGTTCAGTTTGCCTGGCAGCATTCAAACCTGGGACTTGTCTTTCGGCATGCAAAGCCCAGGCATCATCTCGGACGCTGGGACAAAAGCAGACCTGAGCCTTTCTTCTTCGTCCCCTGTTGGAGTACAAGGAGCTTAGGTTTATCAGGTTACACCCATCACAGTGCTCCCGAGTCATTCCCATTACTTTGTCTGTGACTACTTCTTTGTGCTCTCTTCCCCAACCAATTTGTAAGGTCTGAAACTTCTAGGACAGTGAACTTGTACTGTAAGTTAATATTGCCTTTCTCCTCTCCTTCTGTCTTTTGAATAGTTTACTTTAATGCAATGTCCTTTTTGTATAGATACAAGAAGACAATTAATATTATGCTTTGTAGCTTAGGATTTAATTGGCTTTGAATATTATTCACTTCCGGGCATCTGCTTTCTCAACTTAAGCCTCAGTTGCCCTCACTTCCTAGCACCCCAAGGGCAAGGTCCTGACGAGGGACTGGATGGAACCAGGGCAAGCCGGTAAGTTATGTGCTACCCTGGCATCGAGCTGGGCCAGGCCAAGGTTCCAGGATTCTTTTTTTTTTTTTTTTTTTTTTTTTTTTTTTTTCCCCCTTTATTTTATTTTATTTTTTTTTAAAGTTGTAGATTTACAATTTTTTGTGCTTTGGTTTCAATTATACAATGATCAGATACCCATCCCTCCACCAGTGCCCATTTTCCACCACCATGGATAATATCCCTCCCACCCCCATCCCCCCATCCCCCCGTCTCTGTGGCAGGGCAATCCCCTGTGTTCTCTCTCTCCTTTTGGGTGTTGTGGTCTGCAAAAGAGGCATTGAGTGGCAAACATGTTCAGTCCATAGTCTACTTTCGACATGCATCTCCCCTCCTGGGAGGATCCTCCAAACATCCTTTATTTGGTGCTCCCTTCTCTATCTGAATAGCCCTTTCCTCTAGGATACCCGGCTGGCCTCTAAGTTATGGAGTAATCCTCCTGGTGCTGATCTCAGCTATTCTTGGGTATTAATCTCATACTTTGTTACTTTATATCCCCCAGATGAATGCAATCTTTCTATGTCTATCCCTCTCTTTCTGACTCATTTCGCTTAGCATGATACTTTCCATATTGTACCACTTGTATGTAAATTTCATGACTTCATCTTTTCTAAGAGCTACATAGTACTCCATTGTGTAGATGTACCAAAGTTTCTTTAACCAGTCATCTGTTCTTGGGCATTCAGGTTTCTTCCAGTTTCTGGCTATTGTAAAGAGTGCTGCAATGAACAAACAAGTGCAGATGTCACTTCGACTATACATTTTTGCCTCTCTGGGATATATTCCCAGGAGTGGTATTGCTGGGTCAAATGGGAGCTCAATTTCTAATTTTTTGAGAATCGTCCATACTGTTTTCCAGAAGGGCTGAACCAGTGGACATTCCCACCAACAGTGAAGGAGTGTCCCTTTCTCGCCACATCCACGCCAGCATCGGTTGCTTTTGTTCTTTTGAATGTGGGCCAGTCTCTGAGGTGTGAGATGGTATCTCATTGTGGTTTTGATCTGCATCTCCCTGATGATTAATGATGTAGAGCATTTTCTCATGTGCTTTTTTGCCATTCGGATTTCTTCTTTGAGAAAGTTTCTGTTCATTTCATTGCCCCATTTTTGGATGGGGTTGGATGTTTTCTTCTTGTGGACTTTAACCAGTATTTTGTATATCCTGGATATCAACCCCTTGTCAGATGTGTATTCGGTGAATATCCTTTCCCATTCTGTAGACTGTCTTTGTATTTTGGTCACTGTTTCTTTGGAGGTGCAGAAGCTTCTTAGTTTAAGATAGTCCCATTTATCTATCTCTGTTTTCACTTGCTCGGCCAGTGGCGTGGCATCTTTGAAGATACCATTAGCTTCAATGTCATGGAGGGTTTTGCCAACTTTATCTTCAATGTACCTTATGGTTTCTGGTCTGATGTTGAGGTCTTTAATCCATTTTGATCTTACTTTTGTACATGGTGTTAGGCAGAGTTCTGAGCCTATTTTTTTGCATGTAGCCGTCCAGTGATGCCAACACAATTTATTAAAGAGGCTTTCCTTACTCCACTTCACATTACTTGCACCTTTATCAAAGATTAGATGAGCATATGATTGAGGAGAGATGTCAGTGTATTCAACCCTGTTCCATTGGTCTGCAGTTCTGCCTTTGTTCCAGTACCATGCTGTTTTAATTATTACTGCTTTGTAGTACAGTTTGAAGTTCGGGAGGTTGATTCCTCCCATTTTCTTTTTCCCAAGAATTGCTTTAGCTATTCGTGGGGGCTTATTGTTCCATATAAATTTCAAGAGTGTTTGCTCCATTTCTTTGAAGAATGTCATGGGTATCCTTATAGGGATTGCATTGAATTTATACAATGCTTTCGGTAGTATTGCCATTTTGACAATGTTAAGTCTCCCGACCCATGAGCAGGGGATATCTTTCCATTTCCTCATGTCCTCTTTTATTTCCTGAAGTAGCGTTTTGTAGTTTTCTTTGTACAGGTCCTTTACTTCCTTAGTTAAGCTGATTCCTAGGTACTTGATTTTCTGGGGCACAATTGTGAATGGGATTGTTTTTTTCATGTTGCTTTCTTCTCTCTCACTGTTTGCGTATAGGAAAGCCATGGACTTTTGGGTATTGATTTTATAACCTGCAACTTTACTATACGAGTCTATTGTTTCTAAGAGTTTTTTGGTGGAAGTTATTGGGTTCTCTAAGTAGAGTATCATATCATCTGCGAATAGTGAGAGCTTGATTTCTTCCTTTCCTACCTGAATGCCCTTAATATCTTTTTCCTGCCTAATCGCTATTGCAAGTACTTCCAGTACTATATTGAACAGCAGTGGAGAGAGTGGGCATCCCTGTCTCGTCCCTGATCTTAGAGGGAAGGCTCTCAGTTTTTCCCCATTGAGGATGATGCTTGCTGTAGGCTTGTGGTAGATGGCTTTAATTATGTTGAGGAAGGTCCCCTCTATACCCATTTTGGCTAGGGTTTTCATCATAAAGGGGTGCTGGATCTTATCAAATGCTTTCTCTGCATCTATTGATATGATCATATGCTTTTTATCTTTTCTTTTGTTGATGTGGTGGATTATGTTGATTGATTTCCGAATGTTGAACCATCCTTGCATCCCTGGGATGAATCCTACTTGGTCATGGTGTATGATCTTTTTGATGAGTAGTTGGATTCTATTTGCTAGTAGTTTGTTGAGGATCTTTGCATCTGTGTTCATCAGGGATATTGGCCTGTAATTCTCTTTCTTTGTGGTATCTCTGTCTGCTTTTGGTATCAGTGTGATATTTGCTTCGTAGAAACTGTTTGGAAGTGTTTTTGATATTTCAATTTCGTGGAAAAGCTTAAAGAGTATTGGGAGTAAGTCCTCTTTAAAGATTTGGAAGAATTCACTAGTGAATCCATCCGGGCCAGGACTTTTGTGCTTGGGGAGACTTTTTATTACGATTTCAATTTCCTTGATGGTGATAGGTCTGTTCAGGTATTCCAGGTCTTCTTGGTTCAGCCTTGGGAGTCTGTAGGAGTCTAGGAATTTATCCATTTCCTCGAGGTTTTGATGTTCCGTGGCATAAAGCTTCTCAAAGTACTCCCTGAGGATCCTCTGAATTTCTGTGGTTTCTGTTGTAATGACCCCCTTTTCATTTCTGATTCGGTTTATTAGGGTTTTCTCTCTCCCTTTCTTTGTGAGTTTTGCTAGAGGCTTATCGATCTTGTTAATTTTCTCAAAGAACCAGCTCTTGGTTTCATTGATCTTTCGGATTGTTTTTTGGGTTTCCATCTCGTTAATCTCTGCTCTGAGTTTTATTATTTCCTTTCTCCTGTTCGGGTTGTGCTCCTTTTTTTGGTCCTTCTCCAAGCTCTTAAGCTGTGAGGTTAGGTTACTTATGTGTGCTTGCTCCTCCTTCCTGAGGAATGCTTGTAGAGCTATAAACTTTCCTCTTAACACAGCCTTTGCTGTGTCCCATAAGTTTTGGTAACTCGTGTTCTCATTTTCATTCGTTTCTAGGAATCTTTTGATTTCCTCTTTGATTTCCTGTCTAATCCACTCGTTGTTCAATAGTGCACTGTTTAATTTCCAGGTGTTTGATTTAGTTTTCTGTTTTTGTGTGTGATTTACTTCTAATTTCAGCGCATTATGGTCTGAGAAGATTGTTGATACAATCTCTACCTTCTTAATTTTATGGAGGCATGTTTTGTGGCTCAGCATGTGGTCTATCTTGGAGAATGTTCCATGTACGCTTGAGAAGAATGTGTATTCAGCTTTTTGTGGATGAAGTGTCCTGTATATATCTACTAAGTCCCTTTCTTCCATTGTTTCCCTCAAATGAAGTATGTCCTTGCTAAGCTTGAGTCTGGTTGATCTATCAAGAGGTGACAAAGCAGTGTTGAAGTCTCCCACTAGTATTGTGTTGCTATTGATGTCTTTTTCCAAATCTATGAGTAGTTGTTTTAAGTACTTTGCTGGTCTCTCATTAGGTGCATATACATTTATTATTGTAAGTTCTTCCTGTTGTACAGATCCTCTGATCAATAAGTAATGGCCTTCACTGTCTCTTATGACCTTCCTCACTCTGAAATCAATGTGGTCTGATATAAGGATGGCTACCCCAGCTTTTTTATGGGAGCTGTTTGCCTGTAGGATTGTTTTCCAGCCTTTGACTCTGAGTCTGTGTTTGCTTTGACTATTGAGATGCGTTTCTTGCAGGCAGCAGAATGTTGGGTTCAATTTTCTAATCCATCCTGCCACTCTATGTCTTTTAATTGGTGCGTTTAGCCCATTGACATTGAGAGAGATTATTGTTATGGGATTTTGTCCCATTGTTATGTTAAAATTGGGTGTATTTGAGGGGCCTTTCTTGCCTTAAAGTAGCCCATTTAGTTGTTCTTTTAACCATGGTTTTGAGTCTATGAAGTTCCTGAGCTGTTGTTTGTCTGTGAAACTGTGTGTTGTTCCTTCTATTATGAATGAGAGTCTTGCTGGGAAAAGTATTTTGGGGGAGGCATTTATTTCATTGAGTTTTTTTACTATGTCCCACCACTGTTTTCGGGCCATGAGGGTTTCATCAGAAAAATCAGCTGTGAATTTTAAGGAAGCTCCTTTGTAAGAGATTTCTTTCTTCGATCTTGCTGCTTTCAGAATTTTGTCTCTGTCTAAGGTTTTGGTCATTTTGATCAGAATGTGTCTTGGGGTATTTTTATTCGGATTTCTTCTAGCTGGTACCCTTCGGGCCTCCTGAATGTGGTCACAAGTTTTCTTCAGCTCTGGAAATGTTGTAGCAATGATGTCTTTGACAGTTTCTTCTTCATCGAGGTTTTCTTCCTGTCCCTCTGGGACTCCAATAATTCTTATGTTACCCCTCTTGGCTTCATCACGATCTTCTCTTGCCATCTGTTCCCGAATTGTGAGTCTCTTTTCCATTTTCTGCTCTTTTCGGGAGAGTCTCTGAACTTCATCTTCGAGCTCACTGATTCTGTTCTCAGCCGCTGTTACTCTGCTGCTGAGGCCTTCCACTGAGCTTTTCAATTCGCCTACGAGATTTTTCAGGTCTGACATTTCTGATTGCATTTTCCTCATTTCTGCCTTCAGATCCTCTTGTCTTCTATTGGCATTGCTTTCCATTGTTTCTTTTAATTCCCTAAGCATCCTAAGTAGCTCCCTTCTGAATTCCTTGTCAGAGAGGTTGTCTAACACTACAGTACTGTTGGTGTCATCTGGGCTAGACTCTTCAATATGAATGTTTGGTGGGCTTTTGCGTTGCTTTACCATTGTGAGAGGTGTGGTTTAGTCCTTCACGTTCAGTGTTACTATTCTGCTTGATATGCAGTGTGAGTTAAGATAGGCTTATGAGTTATTGGCAACTGTATTTCTAGTGGCTGAGCTAAAATAGAGAAGTTTCCATCTAAGAAGTTAGCTTATGGTTCCTATGGCATATGTAGTGGGAAAATATTTCGCGGCCGCATTAGCGGCCGCACCTCCGGAAAGAGTCCCTGGCACTGGGCGAGGAGTTGGGAATGTCTCCTGTTTGGAATTGGAGCCGTTCAGCTTTGTTGCCCAGAGCTGGGCCTCTGTGCCCGTCCCACGCGGCTCAGGGGTTGAAAACCGGCTGTCTCGGGGCTGTTTCTAGCTGCGCGTGCCCAGAGAGGAACCCAGGCCCTTGGGGGCGGGCTGTACCTGTTGGAATTGGAGCCGTTCAGCTTTGTTGCCCAGAGCTGGGCCTCTGTGCCCGTCCCACGCGGCTCAGGGGTTGAAAACCGGCTGTCTCGGGGCTGTTTCTAGCTGCGCGTGCCCAGAGAGGAACCCAGGCCCTTGGGGGCGGGCTGTACCTGTTGGAATTGGAGCCGTTCAGCTTTGTTGCCCAGAGCTGGGCCTCTGTGCCCGTCCCACGCGGCTCAGGGGTTGAAAACCGGCTGTCTCGGGGCTGTTTCTAGCTGCGCGTGCCCAGAGAGGAACCCAGGCCCTTGGGGGCGGGCTGTACCTGTTGGAATTGGAGCCGTTCAGCTTTGTTGCCCAGAGCTGGGCCTCTGTGCCCGTCCCACGCGGCTCAGGGGTTGAAAACCGGCTGTCTCGGGGCTGTTTCTAGCTGCGCGTGCCCAGAGAGGAACCCAGGCCCTTGGGGGCGGGCTGTACCTGTTGGAATTGGAGCCGTTCAGCTTTGTTGCCCAGAGCTGGGCCTCTGTGCCCGTCCCACGCGGCTCAGGGGTTGAAAACCGGCTGTCTCGGGGCTGTTTCTAGCTGCGCGTGCCCAGAGAGGAACCCAGGCCCTTGGGGGCGGGCTGTACCTGTTGGAATTGGAGCCGTTCAGCTTTGTTGCCCAGAGCTGGGCCTCTGTGCCCGTCCCACGCGGCTCAGGGGTTGAAAACCGGCTGTCTCGGGGCTGTTTCTAGCTGCGCGTGCCCAGAGAGGAACCCAGGCCCTTGGGGGCGGGCTGTACCTGTTGGAATTGGAGCCGTTCAGCTTTGTTGCCCAGAGCTGGGCCTCTGTGCCCGTCCCACGCGGCTCAGGGGTTGAAAACCGGCTGTCTCGGGGCTGTTTCTAGCTGCGCGTGCCCAGAGAGGAACCCAGGCCCTTGGGGGCGGGCTGTACCTGTTGGAATTGGTTCCAGGATTCTTAACTATAGGTTAAGAGTTTGATCATAGGCAAATGCTGTCATGATCCAAAAGTAACGATGAGACTAGGACCCTGCTAGAAATAGGAAAGACTATCTGGCCTGAGCACTGCAATCTGAGATTGAGATGGCCCTAGGAGAGCAATTCTAGAAGCTTAAAGTATTTCTTACTGTGTCCATACAAAATGATTTATATTATGTATGCTTATATGTTTGTTGGACAAGGAGAGGAGAAACTCACCCAGGAAATTCCGTTCTAGGGTGGGTTGATCTGCTAAATGAGAATCTGTCCTAGAAGCAGTTTTCCAGTGTGTCCTGACTAGCTTGGATGAGACTGAACATTTCTCCCCTTCAACTGCCTTCAGTAAACAATTTCAGTATATTGTAAGAGGCAGCTTCCCTTTTCTCACAGAAACCTAGCTGGTCTTAGATATGCAGATCTCAGATGCTAGCCAGGCCTGATCTTTAGGATGTAGATTCCAGGCTCAAGGCAGGCTAGTCTTTGGGATGCAAAGCTCAGATAGTTGTTGTCTTTGGGATGTAGATTACAAACTCCAGCAGAGTGGTCTTTGGGATGCAAATCCAAGTGCTTATAGCTTGTGAAAGGTTTCAGTCTTGGTTTTGTGTCTTTCTGGAGGCCAAGATTACTGGCCTGTGGACTTATAGAAACAATTTATGTTTTGGGGTCTCAATGTTCTTTCTGTAACTCCTTTTGATGACATCACTGTATTGCGCCCTTTAGAGGTACCATGATCTATATAAGGGAGATTTCAGGGCTCTCTGGGGGAACACGTGCCTGAGAGAATGGAGAACACAGGCTGAGAGAATCTGGGGAACACGTGCGTTAGAGTACCTGCGAAGATGGGGCTGAGAGAATGGGGATAGAAGCTGAGAGAACAAGTGAGCACGTGCTTGAGAGATCCTGGGGCCTCCATGACATACATCTCTTCCATGTAATAAATTGCTACTAAGACCAACCAGCCTGACCCTCGTTTCCTTCCTTCGCCTGCCCATCACTATCAACCTCCCCAACCTCCCTGGAGTGGGGAACCGGCCTGAGACTACCGAATGCGGGAGGCAGGAGAGATAAGCCGCTGCTGTCCCATTGCCCGTCTTTTTGTGTGTTTACAGAGTCCCCAACGCTGTGTCTGACTTCTTCCCCATGCAGGTCAGTCTGCCCACCAGTATTTGAACCCCGGACTTGGATTTCACCGTCCTAAACACCAGGTGTCTTTTAGGATCCTGGGACAAAAGCAGACCTGAGTCTCTTCTTCTTTGTCCTCAACGCTCTGCTGGTCTTCTTCCCCACCCAGGTCAGGCTGTGCTCCAGTATTCAACCTCGTGACTTGTCTGTCACCCTGCAAAGTCCCAGACGTCCTCTAGAAGCCTGGGACAAAAGAAGACTGAGCTTCTTCCTCTTCGTCCCCAACGCTGTGTCAGTCTTCGTCCCCACTCAGGTTAGGCTGCCCGCCAGCATTTGAACCCTGGACATGGCTTTCGCCGACCAAAACCCCAGGCATCTTTTAGGACCCCGGGAAAACAGCAAAAGTGAGCCTCTGCCTCTTTGTCCCCAACGCTCTATCTGTCGTCTTCCACACCCAGGTCATTCGGCCCGCCAGTATTTGAACCTGGGACTTGGCTTTCGCTGTACAAAGCTTCAGGCGTCCTCTAGGACACTGGGGCAAAAGCAGACCTGAGCCACTTCCTCTTCTCCCCCAATGCTGTGCCGTTCTTCATACCCACCCAGGTCAGTCTGCCTGACAGTATTTGAACCTGGGACTTGGCTTTGGCCGTTCAAAATCCCAGGCGTCCTCTAGGACCCTGGGACAAAAGCAGACATGAGCATCTTCTTCTTCGTCCCCGAAACTGTTCTTGCCTTCTTCCCCACCTAGTTTAGACTGCATGCCTGCATTCGAACCTGGGACTTGACTTTGGCTGTCAAAAGGCCCAGGCGTCATCTAGGACCCTGGAACAAAAGCAGATCTGAGCCTCTTGCTCTTCGTCCCGAAAGCGGTACCTGTGGGCTCCCCCACCCAGATCAGTCGGTCCGCCAGTATTCGAACCCAGGACATTGCTTTCGCCATGCAAAACCCCAAGCATCTTATAGAACCTGGGCAAAAAAGCAGACTTGAGCATCTTCCTCTTTGTCCCCAAGCTGTGCCGGTGTTCTTCCCCACCTAGGTCAATCTGCCGAAAAGTATTCGAACCCGGGACTTGGCTTTCGCCATCGGAATTCCCAGACGACCTCTAGGGCCCTCGGAAAAAAGCAGACCTGAGCTTCTTCCTCTTCAACCCCAACGCAGTGCCAATATCTTCCCTACCCAGGTCAGTCCGTCTGCCAGTATTCGAACCTGGGACTTGGCTTTCACCATGCAAAGCCCCAGACGTCCTCTAGGACCGTGGGACAAAAGCAGATCTGAGCCTCTCCTATTCGTACTCAATGCCGTGCTGGTCTTCCCCGCCCAGGTCAGTCTGCCCGACAGTATTCGAACCCCAGTCTTGGCTTTCACCGTGCAAAGTCTCAGGCGTTCTCTAGGATCCTGGGACAAAAGGATACCTGAGGCTCTAACATGTCATCCCCAATGCTCTGTGGGTCTTCCTCCCCACCCAGGTCAGTCGGCCAGCCAGTATTCGAAGCGGGGGACTTGGCATTCCCTGTGCAAAGCCCCAGGCATCCTCCAGGACCCTGGGACAAAAGCAGACCTGAGCCTCTTCCTCTTTTTTCACAAAACCTTGCCAGTCTTCTTCCCCACCCAGGTCAATCGGCCTGCCAGTATTCGAACTCGGATTTCGCCATGCAAAGCCCCACCCGGGGACAAAAGGAGACCTGAGCCTCTTCCTCTTGGTCCCCAACACTGTGCAGGTTTTCTTCAGCACAAAGGTCAGTCTGCCCACCAATGTTCGAACTGGGGACTTGGCTTTCCCCATGCAAAGCACCAGCCGTCCTCTAGGCCACAGGGACAAAAGCAGACCTGAGCCTCAAACTCTTCGTCCCCAACGCTGTACTGTTCTTCCCCACCCAGGTCAGACTGCCAGCACACATTCAAATCTGGGACTTGGTTTTGGCCATCCAAAGCCCCAGGCGTCTTCTCGATCCCTGGACAAAAGCAGACCAGAGCCTCTTCTTCTTGGTCCCCACAGATGTGTCGTTCTTCTTCCCCATCCCGGTCAGTCGCCCGCCAGTATTCAAACCCGGGACTTGGCTTTTGCCATGCAAAGCCCCAGGAGTCCTCTAGGACCCTGGGACAAATCAGACCTGAGCCCCTTCCTCTTCGTCCCCAGTGCTGTATCGGTCTTCTTCCCCACCCAGGACAGTCTGCCTGACAGCATTTGTACCCGGGACTTGGCTTTCGCCATCCAAAACCCCAGGCGTCTTATAGGATCCTGGGACAAAAGCAGACCTGTGCCTCTTCCTTTTTGTCCCCAACGTTGTGCTGTTCTTCTTTCCCACTGATGTCAGTCGGCTAGCCATTATTTGAACCCGGGACATGGTTTTCGCCTCTTCCTCTTCGTCTCCAACTCTGTGCCGGTCTTCTTCCCCACCAAGGTCAATCTGCCCGCCAGTATTCGAACCCAGGACTTGGCTTTGGCCGTCCAAAGCCCCTGGCGTCATCTCTGACCCTGGGACAAAAGCAGACCTGAGCCTCTTCCTCTTCGTTCCCAACGCTTTATTGGACTTCTTCCCCACCCAGGTCAGTCTGCCTGACAGTATTCGAACCTGGGACTTGGCTTTAGCTGTTCAAAATCCCAGGTGTCCTCTAGGACCCTGGGACAAAAGCAGACAAGAGCCTCTTCCTCTTCGTCCCCATAACTGTGCCGGTCTTCTTCCCAACCCAGGTCAGTCTGCCCATCAGCATTTGAACCCGGGACTTGGCTTTGGCCGTCCAAAGCCCCAGGCGTCTTCTCAGACCCTGGGACCAAAGCAGACCTGAACCTCTTCCTCTTCATCGCCAACGCTGTCCCAATCTCTTCCCCACCCAGGTCAGTCTGCCCAACAGTATTCAAACCTGGGACTTGGCTTTCGTCCGGCAAAGCCCCAGGCATCCTCCTGGACCCTGGGACAAAAGCTGACCTGAGCCTCTTCCTCTTCATCCCTAACGCTGTGCCGGGCTTTGTCCCCACCCAGGTCAGTCTGCCTGACAGTATTCAAACCCGGGACTTGGCTTTCACCATGCAAAGCCCCAGGCGTCCTCTAGAACCCTGGGACAAATCAGACCTGAGCCTCTTCCTCTTCGTCCCCAAGGCTATACCGGACTTCGTTCCCATCCCCACCCAGGTCAGTCTGGGTGCCAGCATTCGAACCTGGGACTTGGCTTTCGCCGTCCAAAGCCACAGGCCTCTTTTAGGACCCTGGGACAAAAGCAGACATGAGCCTCTTCCTCTTCGTCCCCAGTGTTGTGCTGGTCTTCTTCCCCACCCAGGTCAGCCTGCCCGCCAGCATTCGAATCCTGGACTTGGCTTTCGCCCTGCAAAGCCCCAGGCGTCCTCTAGAACCCTGAAACAAAAGAAGACTTGAGCTTCCTCTTCTTCCCCAACGCTGTGCTGGTTTTTGTCCCCACCCAGCTCAGTAGGCCCACGATTATTCGACCTGGGACTAGAATTTCGCCGTGCAAAGCTGCAGGCGTCTTCTAGGAGCCCGGAACAAAAAAATGACCTGAGCTCTTCCTCTTCATCCCCAACGTTGTGTCGGACTTCTTCCCCACGCAGGTCAGTCTGCCCGACGGTGTTCGAACCCAGGACTTGGCTTTCGCCGTTCAAATCCCAGGCGTCCTCTAGGACCCCGGGATAAAAGTAGACATGATCCTCTTCCTCTCCATCCCCCAAACTGTGCCGGTCTTCTTCCTAACTCAGCTCAGTCTGTCCGCCAGCATTCGAACCCTGGACTTGGCTTTGGCCATGCAAAGCCCCAGGCGTCTTTTCAGACCCTGGGACAAAAGCAGTCCTGAACCTCTTCCTTTTCATCCCCAATGCTGTGTCGGATTTCTTCCCCACCCAGGTCAGTCTGCCTGCCAGTATTCGAACTATGGACTTGCCTTTCCTGGTGCAAAGTCCCAGGCGTCCTTAGGACCGTGGGACAAAAGCAGACATAAGCCTCTTACTCTTCATCCCCATAACTGTGCCGGTCTTCTTCCCCACCCAGGTCAGTTGGCCTGCCAATATTCGAACCTGGACTTGGCTTTCGCTGTGTAAAGCCCCAGGAATTCTCTAGGACCCTGGAACAAAAGCAGATGTGAGCCTCTAACTCATCATCCCCAATGCTCTGCAGGTCTTCCTACCTACCCAGGTCACTCTGCCCGCCAGTATTCAAACCCGGGACATGGCTTTTGCTGTGCAAAGCCCCAGGTGTCCTCTAGGACCATGGATCAAAAGCAGACCTGAGCCTCTTCCTCTTTGTCCACAAAACTGTGACAGTCTTCTTCCCCACCCAGGTCAGTGGGCCCGCCAGTATTTGAACCCGAGACTTGGCTTTTACCGTACAAAGCCCCAGGCGTCCTGTAGAACCCTGTGACAAAAGCAGAGTTGTGCCTCTTCCTCTTCACCCCCAACACTGTGCTGGTCTTCTTCCCCACCCAGGTCTGTCTGCTTGACAGTATTCGAACCCGGGACTTGGCTTTCGCCGTGGAAAGCCCCAGGCGTCCTATAGGACTCTGAGACAAAAGCAGACATTAGCCTCTTCCTCTTTGTCCCAAATGCTGTGCTGGTCTTTGTCCCCACCATGGTCAGTTGGCCAGCCAGTATTCGAACGCGGGACTTGGCTTTCGCCATGCAAAGCCCCAGGCGTCCTCTAGGACCCTGGCACAAAATCCGACCTGAGCCTCTAACTCATCATCTCCAATGCTCTGCAGGTCTTCCTCCCCACCCAGGTCAGTCTGCCCGCCAGCATTCGAACCCGGGTTTGGTTTTGGCCGTCCAAAGCCCCAGGTGTCTTCTCGGATCCTGGGACAAAAGCAGACCTATGATTCTTCCTCTTTGTCTCCAATCCTGTGCCTGTCTTCGTTTCCACTCAGCTCAGTCTGCCCACGAGCATTGGAACCCGGGACTTGGCTTTCGCTATGCAAACCCCCAGGCGTCTTCTAGGATCCTGGGACAAAGCAGACCTGAGCCTCTTCCTTGCCGTCTCCAAGCTGTGACGGTCTGCTTTCCCCCTCAGTTGAGTCTGCCTGTTAGTATTCAAACTGGGGACTTAGCTTTCACCGTGCAGAGCCCCAGGCACGCTCTAGGACCCTGGGGCAAAATCAGACCTGAGCATCTTCATCTTCGTCCCCAATGCTGTGCTGGTCTTCTTCCCGACCCAGGTGAGTTGGCCCGCCAGTGTTTGAACCCCGGACTTGGTTTTTGCCGTGCAATGCCCCAGACATCCTCTAGGACCCTCGGAAAATAGTCGACCTGAGCCTCTTCCTCTTCAGCAGCAACGCTGTGCTGATCTCTTCCCCACCCAGCTCAGTCTGTCTGCCAGTATTTGAACCTGGGACTTGGCTTTCGGCGTGCAAAGCCCCAGGCATCCTCTAGGACCATGGGACAAAAGCAGACCTGAGCCTCTTCCTCTTCGTCCCCAAAATTGTGCTGGTCTTATTCCTCACCCAGGTCTGTCTGTCCACGAGTATTTGACCCGGGACTTGGCCTTCGCTGTGCGAATACACAGGTGTCTTGTAGGATTCTGGGACAAAAGCAGTCCGGAAACTCTTCCTCTTTGTCCCCATAACTGTGCTGGTCTTCTACCCCACCCAGGTCAGTCTGCCCGCCAGTATTCGAACCCGGGACTTGGCTTTCACCCTGCAAAGCCCCAGGCATCCTCTAGGTCCTGGGACAAAAGCATAACTGAGACTCTTCTTCTTTGTCCCCAACGCTGGCTGGTCTTCCCCTCTCAGCTTTTACCCCCCCCCCAACACACACTAGTTTTATGGGGCGTGGCCTCTTCAGAAGTGGACATGGCCTCTTCAGAAGTGGACGTGGCTTCATTAGAAGTGGATGTGGCCTAATTTTAGCAGGCCAATGCTCACTTGGCCACAGGTAGTTTAGTCATACCAAGAAATTTATTGTAACTGCACATGTCCCATACCTACATGCCAACATGAAGAAACAACGCAAATCCCCACCACGTGGCGAGGTCGATGAAAAGAGTCCAGAATCCTCAATAGGTCACCTAAGGGACCTCTCTGAGAAATAATTCATATATGAAGTCATAAAGATGTTCAATGAACTCAATAAAACAGTCAGACATATATCCAGTAATTTGAAGGAGGACATGAAAGAAACAATGGATCGTACAATTGAGAAAATCCAGGAAGAAATGAGAGCTGAAATTTGAAAGCTACACATGGAAATGTCATGAATTAAAGATTTCATAGATGAAATAAAAAACTCAGTCTGTGCCTTCAACAATAGAATGACCACAGCTGAAGACAGAATCAGTGAGCTGGAAGATCAGCTGCACCAAACCAACAGGCAACAACAAACAATGGCAGGAGACCTCAAAATAGCTCTGGAAGTGGGCTGGCCCAATCAGAGTCCTAGGAGATGATTCCAAGAGGAACAACATTAGAATCACTGGACTACCAGAAACTCAGGGAACCAATCCCAATGAAAAAACCACGGTTAATGCCCTGCCACAGAGGCAGGTTGGGATGGGGGGGAATGGAGGGTGGGAGGGATACTGAGACCCGTGGTGGTGGAAAATGTGCACTGGTGGAGGGATGGGTAATTGATCATTGCATAACTGAAAACTAAGGACAAAAAATTGTAAGTCTACAACTGTACCTCATGGTGTTTCACTAATTAAAAAAAATAAGATTTGTGTAAAGAATAAAGAATACATCAAAAATGTTGATAAAAAAAGCCACGGTTTAACAAATCATTGCTAAAAAATTCTCAGAGCTCGACAATGCAGCCATTCAGATTCAAGAAGCCAGAATGGCGCCAGCTAAAAGAGACCCTAACAAAAACACTCCAAGAAATATCATAGTTAGAATGATCGATGCCACTGATAGAGACACAATAGTGCAAGCAGCATGGTCAAAGAAGGAAATTACATACAAAGGAGCACCCCTTAGATTCACAGCAGACCTAACAGAGGAAACCATCCAAGCTCGAAGGCAATGGTAGGACATAGTGAAAAAACTCACTGAAATTAATGCTTCACCAAGAATGCTCTTTACGGCTAAACTCTCGCTCAAACTCCAAGGCATGGCACACTATTTTCTAGATAAACAGCAGCTCAGGAACTTCATAGACTCAAAAACAAACCTAAAAGAAGGGCTAAAGGGCTACTATAAGACAAGACAAACCCTACAAGCACAACACACCCTTACAGAAAGTTGACACAAAACCCCATAATAATAATCTCTCTCAACGTCAACGATCCAAATTCACTAATTAAGAGACACAGAGTGGCAAAATGGATTCAGAGACAGAACCCAACATTCTGCTGCCTACAAGAAACTCATGTCAACAGTCAGAGCAAATACAGACTCAAAGTGAAAGGATGGAAAAGAAACCTGCAAGCAAACAGCTCCCTCAAAAAAGCTGGGGTGGCAATACTAGTATCCGACAACATCAATTTCATATTGAAAAATAAGGGACAGCAAAGGCTATTTTCTCTTCATCAAGGGATACGTACAACAGGAAGAAATCACACTCTTAAATGTATACGCACCTAATGAGGGAACAGCTAAATATTTAAAACAACTGCTAATGGATTTTAAAGAGGGCATCGCTAGCAACACAATAGTAGCCAGAGACTTCAACATCACCTTATCACCTCTGGATAGATAAACAGGAACAAAACTCAGCAAGGAAACATTGGCTTTGAAAGAAGAAATAGAAGAGAGAGGCTTATAGACCTATACAGGGCTTTACACCCCAAAAAGAAAGAGTACACATTCTTCTTCAGTGCACACGGAACATTTTCCAAAATAGACCATGTGCTAGGACACAAAACATACCTCAATAGAATCAGGAAGATAGAAATAGTATCAACAACCTTTTCAGACCACGATGCATTGAGAACAGAAGTGAATCGCGCACAGACACGGAAAACCAAATCAAACACCTGGAAATTAAACAACTCAATGTTGAACAACAAGTGGGAAGAAAGTCAAAGAGGAAATCAAAAGATACCTGAAAACAAATGAGAATGAAAACATGAGATACCAGAACCTATGGGATGCAGCTAAAGCCATGCCAAAAGGAAAATTTATAGCTCTGCAAGCATTTCTCAGGAAGGAAGAAAGGATGCACATAAACAACTTGACTTCACATCTCAAGATCTTAGAAAAGGATCAACAGAAGGAACCCAAATCAGGCAGAAGGAAAGAGATCAAAAAACTTAGAGCAGAAATAAACGACATAGAAACCAAAAAAAAAATACAAAAGATCAATGAAACCAAGAGCTGGTTCTTTGAGAAAATAAAGAAGATAGATAAGCCACTAGCAACACTCACAAAGAGAGAGAACCCTAATAAACAGAATCAGAAATGAGAAGGGGGACATCACAACAGAAACCAAAGAAATTCAAAAGATCATTAGAGACTACTTTGAAAGTCTGTATGCCACGAAACAAGAGAACCTAGAAGAAATGGATAAATTCCTGTATTCCTATAATCTCCCAAGGCTGAATCCAGAAGGCATAGAGTACTTGAATACCTATTTAACATCAAGGAAATTGAAAACTGTAATCAAAAGTCTTTCCAAAAACAAAAGCCCAGATACAGATGGATTCACTAGCGAATTTTTTCAAACATTTAAAGAGGACCTATTGCCAGTTCTTCTCAAGCTTTTCCAGGAAATTGAAAAAACAGAAACTCTCCCAAACAGTTCCAAACAGTTTCTATGAAGCCCATATCTCTCTAGTACCAAAAGGAAACTAAGACACCACAAGAAAAGAAAACTACAGGCCGATATCCCTGACGAACACGGATGGGAAGATTCTCAACAAAATACTAGCAAATAAAATTCAACAACTCATCAAAAAGATCATACACCATGACCAAGTGGGATTCATCCTGGGGATGCAAGGATAGTTTAACATTCGGAAATCAAACAACATAATCCATCATATCAACAAAAGAAAAGATAAAACCCATATGATTATATCAATAGAAGCAGAGAAAGCATTTGACAAGATCCAGCACCCATTTATGATGAAAACCCTCACCAAAATGGGGATAGAGGGGACTTTCCTCAATATAGTTAAAGCCATCTACCACAAGCCTACAGCAAGCATCATCCTCAATGGGGAAAAACTAAGAGCCTTCCACCTAAGATCAGGGACGAGACAAGTATGCCTTCTCTCTCCACTGATGTTCAATATAGTACTGGAAGTACTTGCAGTAGCGGTTAGGCAAGAAAAAGATATTTAGGGCATCCATGTAGGATAGAAAGAAATCAAGCTCTCACTATTCGCAGATGATATGATACTATACTTAGAGAACCCTAAAACCTCTACCAAGATACTCCTAGAAACAATAGACTTGCATAGTAAAGTTGCAGGCTATAAAATCAATACCCAAAAGTCCATGGCCTTCCTATACACAAATAGTGAGAGAAGAAAGTGCCATGAAAAAAGAATCCCGTTCACAATTGTGCCCCAGAAAATCAATACCTCGGAATCAGCTTAACTCACGAAATAAAGGACTTGTACATTGAAAACTACAAAACGCTACTGCAGTAAATAAAAGAGGACACGAGGAAATGGAAAGATATCCACTGCTCATGGATTGGGACAATTAACGTTGTCAAAATGGCAATAGTTCCCAAGGCATTGTACAAATTCAATGCGATCCCTATAACGATAACCTTGACATTCTTCAAAGAAATGGAGCAAACACTCCTGAAATTCATATGGAACAATAAGCCGCCATGAATAGCTAAAGCAATTCTTGGGAAAAAGAAAATGGAAGGAATCAACGTCTGAACTTTTTTGTTCATTGCAGCACTGTTTACAATAGCTAGAATCTGGAAAAAAACTGAATGCCCAAGAACAGATGACTGGTTAAAGAAACTTTGGTACCTCTACACAATGGAGTACTATGGACCTGTTAGAAAAGATGAAATCATACAACTGGTACTACATGGAAAGTATCATGCTGAGTGAAATGAGTCAGAAAATGAGGGACAGACATAAAAAGATTGCATTCATCTGGGGAACATAAAATAACAAAATAGGAGACTAACATCCAAGAATAGCAGAGTACCAGGTTTTAAGTAATAGGAGGTTTACTCCATGGCTTGGAGGCCTGCCGCACACGCTGGGGGGAAAAGGCAGCTCAGATAGAGGGGAGGACCAAATAAAGGGTGTTGGGAGGATCTTCCCAGGATTGGAGATGCGTGTTGAGAGTAAACTTTAGACCGAACATGATTGCCACTCAATGCCTCTTTTGCAAACCACAGCACCAAAAAGGAGAGAGAGAACAAGGGGGAATGCCCTGCCACAGAGGCAGGGTGGGTTGGGGGGACGGGGGTGGGTGGGAGGGATACTGGGATCAGTGGTGATAGAAAATGGGCACTGTTGGAGGGATGGGTACTCGATCATTGTATAACTGAAACCCAAGCACAAAAATTTGTAAGTCTATAACTGTACCTCGTGGTGTTTCACTAATAAAAATAAATTTAAAAAATGGCTGGAGCGATAGCACAGCGGTAGGGCGTTTGCCTTGCACACAGCCAACATGGCCGACCCGAGTTCGATTCCTCCGCCCCTCTTGGAGAGCCCGGCAAGCTACCGAGAGTATCTCGCCCACACGGCAGAGCCTGGCAAGCCACCCGTTATGTATTCGATATGCCAAACACAGTAACAACAAAATCTCCAATGGAGACGTTACTGGGCCCGCTCGAGCAAATCGATGAACAATGGGAGGGCCTTTACCTTACCTTTTTAAATAAAAAATAAAACATTGAAAAAAAGTATAGTCGATGTGACATCTGCACTTGTTTGTTCATTGCAGCACTGTTACAATAGCTAGAATCTAGAAAAAACCTGAGTGCCCGAGAATAGATGACTGGTTAAAGAAACTTTGGTACATCTACACAATGGAGTACTATGCGGCTTTTAGAAAAGATGAAGTAATAAAATTTACATACAAGTGGTGCTACATGAAAAGTATCATGCTAAGCAAAATGAGTCATAAAGAGAGGTATAAACATAGAAAGATTGCATTCATCTGGGGAACATAAAGTAAGAAAATAGGAGACTAACACCCAAGAATAGCTGAGATAAGTAAACCAGGAGGTTTACTCCATGGCTTGGAGGCCAGCGCACATGCTAGGGGAAAAGGCAGCTCAGATAGAGAAGGGAGCACCAAATAAAGGGTGTTGGGAGGATCCTCCCACAATGGGAGATGCTTGCTGAGAGTAGAATATAGACCGAACACGATTGCCACTCAGTGCCTCTTTTGAAAACCACAGCACCCAAAAGGAGAGAGAACAAAAGGGAATGCCCTGACACAGAGGCAGAGTGGCATGGGTGGATGGGGGGTGGGAGGGATACTGGAATCAGTGATGGTGGAGAATGGGCACTGGTGGAGGGATGGGTATTCAATCATTGTATAACTGAAACACAAGCACCAAAATTTGTAAGCCTACATCTGTACCTCATGGTGTTTCACTAACAAAAATTTAAAAAAAAAATAAGGGTACCTACAAAACCGGCTTTTAACTTAATCTTACAGGAAGTTGCACTTGGGGAGCATCTATTCTTTTGTTGTTTACTTTCCAATAAACTTTTCTACTTTTCAACTCTGAGTCTGAGCATTTTTATTCTACATTTTGATTCTTGAAAATATTGAAGAACTTGGGAATCATGAACGAACACAGCGACACACCAACCACATTTTCTGCCTCCTCTTCATCACTGGGAGGCATCCACAGCTCTGTTTAACGCAGGACTGGGTACATGGCCGAGAAACAGGGCAGAGGGCCACAGAGGCAGGGCCCAGATCACAATGCCACATCCTTGCGTGTTGTTCTGTTTCTGAAGTTCCTTTGATTGCAGGTGCAGTTGAGTGTGTGGTGTGAAAGCAGCATGTCCTGGGATTTGCAGAATCACTCAAAAGTAGCTTTGATGCTGATTCCAGCAGATGGAGTTAGGGGCAGCCACTGTCAGACTGGGAAGTCCCAAACCCTCACTCACGGAAGCTTTAGGAGTAGGAGTTAGTTTCATGCCTGTGCGTGGAGACAGCTGCTACTCCTTAGTCCACACAAACGGAATTTACAGTCTACAGGGAGGATGGAAGGGAAGATGCAAAAATCCAGGAGAGCTGAAAGAGCAAGCAGAGGAAATGGCGGAGGGCGGGGGGCTGGGCAGGAGACCAGGAGGTCCCTGAGCAAACCAAGGGAGGGACTCTGTGGATAGTTGATGGAAACAAATGTGTTAAATCCTGTGGGGAGTGTTCCCGAGAGCCCTGATAAGAGTCCCTCAGGAATAACTTGGTAATCTATGGTGGTTCAATAAACAATATTGTTTTTGAAAATCAGGCCCTCAGCAGAATATCTGAGCCCTGCCACAGTGGCACCTAATATGTGGCAGGATCCTTGACAGGGGCACCCTTTGCACCTAGTGTGAAGCGCTTGTTGAAAGTAAGTGAACTTGTCTTCATTAATGACAATGTCTGGTCTGTGTGCGCATCCCCTAGGCAGCTGCGAGTCAGGGCTCATCCACATCTTCTGGCCCATCTCCCACTGCATTCTGGGGACCCGTGGCCACCAGTTCATCAGTTCTACTCAGTTTCATTATTGAGGGGCTTTTTCTTCCTGCACTTCATGCACATAGTTCCTTTCTCACAGTTCTTTACTAGTGATTTCCTTCTGGGATTTCAGTTCTAATCCACTGGACAGTGTAGTCATATTCCAGATCTGTGTGGTTTTGTACACTGTTGTTTTAGAGTGTGAGTAAATGTCAGGAAGTGAAATAGTTCCAATTTTTGACTCCCTAAATGTGATATCTCTCAGATTCTTTTGTCTCAATTAATTAACTATAAAGGGAGTTTCATAGTTCTGGAGATATTTTCTTAGTGTAGGGAAAACACTTAACACATTAAGACCTTCAAAATATCGTGGGAATTTTGATGACCACTGCATTGAATTTGTATAAAACTTTGCTAGGCTGATCATATTTTAAATATTAACTCCAACAATACATGAAAATCGAAGGTTTTTCTGTTTTGAGGTGTCCTCTCCTAGTTGTTTCATTAAGTGTCTTTTCCTTTCAATCTATGCGTCTTTCCTTTCACATCCATTGCTCGGTTGAATCCTAAGTAATTAAGGTTTTGGGACATTATTTTGCATTTTAAATCAAGAGAGTATTTCACTGACTAAATCATGCAGTTTCTTGATGATGTTGTCCCATTCTCAGCTCTGGTTGGCTCCAGGCCGCAGTGTCCCTGAATGACACAATCACATCTACTTTGGGAAATCCTACAGACATACGTGGGGTGTACTCAGAGAAAAGCTTCTGCTGCTAAGGACTGGAGGAAGAGCATGCTTTCTTGGCTAGAAGATGAAAACCCTACAGGAGGACATAGGAAACCCACCTCAGGATAGAAATCCCTAGACTTTTGATCACAGGGTGGATGAGTCCTGGAGTGGAGACAGGGGTAGGGATGCTGTGGAACAAATTTCCATGTTACCCTGAATACTCACAGAGATCAAGATCTGGTTCTTAGCATTGCAGGAGCTAATTCAGCATTGCAGAAACCTCTGCTCTGCACAGTCTCAGGGACTGTCTAGTCCAGCTGGAGACCCGAGTGGTCAGTAACTACATCTCAAAGCCCCGACAAATGGAATAGAACAGAAATCTGACGTTCCTCTGCTCTCTGGCTGGGCCCTGATCACTTGCACAGATTCTCAGGATGGGTCGGCCTTGTTCTGTGGTCTGCACACAGGCCACCTTGAGGGGGCCTCAGGGGCTGGAGGGGCTCCGGAGAAGGAGCCAGCAGTTTCCCCATGCAGGATCCTGGAGACCCCTGGGACTATGGGCACAGAGATGATCCCCACCAGTGGATACTGGCGAAGTGCTCAGTGCCCCCACTTACCCCAGCCCCAAGTCACACATGAACCAAGGCTTTGGCATTTGTGTCTTAGGCACCATATTATTGTTTCTTCCAGGCTTAGGTGACATCTGTCCAGAAGGACAGATCCCGTGGCTGTTTGCTCCTCTTCATTTGCATGGGTAAGTTTACATTGGTTCAAACTGTTCAGTGTTCTCAGTGAGGGATCATGAGCTTCTCTGACTGTCTGCTGGTGCCCTGGAGAGATAGATAACTGTGCCAAGAAATATGGCACAGCCCAAGAAATATGTACCACCAACCAAATTGATCACCAGATGTACTGCACCACGGTATACTGAATCCCCCTCCCTAGTGATTCACCTGCCTGGTCCCCCTCTGAATACCACAGTTCTGTGGTCTCCATCCACTGCGTTTGCAGTTGGTTTTTGAATTTACTTGCTGAGCTTTTCTCCTCTGCAGCCCACATATGAGTGGGATAATCTAATAGTTTCCTTTCTCCTTCAGGTAAGTCACCTTCGTGAGGGTCCCAAGGGTGCATGTGTCACCACGGCCTCTTACACTCCGTGTCTCCCTTTGACCTGCAGCCCATCAAGTACCACCCGTGAACATGCCGGCTTCCTGTGCCATATGTGACGCCATGCCTCATGGTCATAAGTGTGAGGTCTGCAAGGTTGAGGAGGAAGGTCAGTACCCACTAGAGGCCCAGGGTCAGAAGCATGGGCATCTGTCCAGGCTGGGAAGGGGAAGGCTGAATTCCCCTCCTCTCCCTCCCATTCTGTCCTGTTTCAGGACAGCCCAGAGGACATGGCACCTCCTGGTTCATCAGTGCTCACAATGGTCCTTGTGAAAGTCCTTTCAAGGTCTTTGTCTCCCCTAGGGAACCAGGCTGTCGCTCAAGGACACCAGCCCGATGACAGAGCCACCAGCCAAGAAAATGAAGTGCCAGACCGTCGGGAGGGTGCAGAAGAATCTTTGGCCGCTCGCCAAGAGGACTTGTACAGCAAGATGCCTAGGCTTCTGGGGTTCCTGCTCCTCAAGTTCGGCAGTAAGGAGCTGACCACTAAGGAAGAAATGCTGAGAACCGTCCTGAATAATGACGAGGAGAATTTCCATTTCATCTTCAGCCAGGTCTCTGAGTGCTTGCAGCTGATCTTTGGCGTTGATGTGAGGGAAGTAAACCCCGAGGTCCAGAGCTTTACCTTGGTCACCACCCTGGGCCTCACTTATGATGGGATGGTGAGCCCAGACCAACCAATCCCCAACACTGGCCTGCTGGTCATAGTCCTGGGAGTCATCGTGCTGGCAGATGACTGTGTCTCTGAAGTTGATATGTGGAGGGCGTTGAGTTTGCTGGGAGTGTACCCCGGGAGGGAGCATTTCATCTATGGGGAACCCAGGGGGCTCCTCACTCACGTGTGGGTGCAGCAGCAGTATCTGGAGTACCGGCAGGTGCCCGGAAGTGACCCTGCTGTCTACCAATTCCGCTGGGGCCCCAGGGCCCGCACTGAAACCAACAGGGAGAAGATCTTGGAGGTTTTGCTTATTCTCTATAATAGTGAGCGCAGGCCTTTCCTCACCGTACCTAATGCATCACAAATCGGAAGAGGAGGAGGTGCCCTGAGCCCGTGATCCAGAGATCCAGAGGGCAGTTGGGTTTCCAGGTGCCAGGTCCAGTGGCCACTCACTGAAGTGCATTTTGCAGTACTCATTCCCTGTCATGTTTTGAAAATTATCCGTAGAAAAATTTCAAATGTGGTTTCTACTAGAAAAAGTGTAAGTTTTACATGTGTCTGTGAATAACAATGAACTCCCTTATAGTTGCACTGGCCAAGTTCAAGAAAAAAATGCTTTACTGTTTTGTTAAACAAATGGAAACATTCCCATCAATTTGTGACCTCTATTTGATAATTGAGCATTGGAATAGAAATTGCCAGGAAAATGTAACTGATGTTGAGTTCAATCCAGTCATATGAAGTAAAAAACAGTGAATTTTGTACTGCATAATACTTAATTTCTCTAAAAAAATAAAACATGTGTGTCACCTGGAGTTCATTCGATTATGAATAACACCGCCTCATTTTCTAGGTATACACCGAGTCTCTATTCTTTTGAGGGCTCGTTTTTACCAGCAGGGACACAAGGATGAGAGGGCTGGACCCCCATAGAGAATAAGTGGGAGACTGAAACCATATTCATTAAAAGGGAAGATTAGATGCTTTGTAAGAACATCCGACCCATGAAAATGGGGATGGGAAGGAGGGATCCAGTTGAAAGGAATCGAGTGTGACTGCCTCAATCAGGTTAGTTTAGGGCCCTGCAACCTGAAGGACTTACAGGGAGCAGTGATGGTCACTGAGCTGTGTGGTGTTAGGGGCCAGTCCTGAGCCGCTGTTTCTGATGGGAGTGAAAGGACTTTTATTGAATTATAGCAGCAGTGTAGTTTTATTGAATGCAACTTACATAGAATGATGTGAGGAGAGAAAAAGGGAGGGACTATGTGTTCAAGAGAGAGAACACTGGTAGGGGACGGAGAGATAGTCCAGTGGGTAAGGCATTTAAATTGCATGTGGCCAACCCGAATTCAAATGATTCCCAGCATCCCATATGATCCCCAAGCATTTTCAGGAGTGATTGCTCAATGCAGGGTTTGGGGTGACCTCGAGAGTAATCGTGTATGTGTGTGTATCTGTGGGAGGGTTCAAGAGAGAGAGAAAAGGAGAGTGAGAGAGCCCTTCTCCAGACTCAAAAAAAGCAAGGAAAGGTACATAGATACAAATGGAGAGAAGTGAGTTGAAGGTAGAACAAGGGTTTGAAGAGAGAAAGAACATGAAGAGCTAGCTGAGAGTCCTTTTAGTCACAGGTGCTTTGAGCATCCAGAGGGTTGATGGAGACAGCTGAGAGAAAGATCCAGGGAAAGGTGTGAAAGTATGTATGTCTCCCCCAGCTCGGTGACAAGGTTATTTCCTCGTGTTGTTTCCCATCATCTGCAAGGATTTTCTCACAAGCACACAAGCAGGCTCTTCCTCCTTGAACACAAGTCACCGGGAAGGACTGTTCTCCCTGCCCAGCAGCACCAGAAAGTCTCCAGAGAAGGACAGTGAAGTAGGTGACCTGGTCTGTAACTTGGTCAACTATTAGTAAGGACTAAATTTAGGTGGTAAGGAATGGATGTGAACAGAGCCTCTCCTGCAGTAGAAGCTGGTAATGGGTAAATGGCCTGATCTCTAAATTGGGGTGTGGGAGGAATCTACAGTTGTTGAACTCCCACTTAGTACTGAATGAACCCGCTTCTACGTGGGCTCATGAAGAACAAGTTTTCCTGATATTATCAGTTTACCACATAGCTGCAAAATCTCTCAAATATAGATAAAAATCAATTTTCAGAGATTTTGGGTTTGGAGGCCAAAATATTTGGGTATCAACCAATCCTTAAAATTTGCTACTGATACCCGCAGAGAGACACTTCAGTGGCTCTTCATCCAGGGGGCCCAAGTCTGATCTCCCCCACAAGGTCCTTGAGGGCCACTAGAAGAGACACTGGAGAACGAAGCATGGAGGACTCTCCCCGAACAAAGCTGTGTGTAGGTTGAAAAATGAAAATTTTCAGTTCTATCCAGTCACTGAGCCAAATTTATCAAGACATCTCTCTAGTCCCATACACACTGACACTGCTTTGCAGATGAAGAACCCAAGGATCATACCTGGTCAGTGTTCTGCCTTTCGAGAACTCATACTAAAATTTACTTCTGGGAACTCATTTATAATAAGTCCTCACTGCCTGGCCTCAGAACATCTTCTGTGGTTTCATTCTTCTCTCTCTCCCCACTCAGTGATGTTTCTCTATTGGCTGAAGTGAGACTGACTCCAAAGTAGTAAAAGATAAATTCAAGGTGTCGGGAATATTAATCCAAGTGTGGTTGAACCTGGAATTTTGTCTAGCAGGCTCCTGTTGAACGGCAGAGCTTTCTGTCAGCAGAGCCCGTCAAGACATTTCCATATGGTCCAAGAACTTTTCCTGTAGACTGTCGCCCTTCTCCTGGGTTTCTGCTGTCCACATCTGGAACACTTTGTGATGACCAGCTGGCCACTGCGCCTCCTTTCAGGGGAGTCCTGATCTCCCAGCTCCAACGCAGCTGGACAGTGCAGGTCTTCAGCTGCAGATGTCCCCTTTGTTTCACACCACTCATTGAGTGTCCATCATGAGTAACTTGGAGCCGTTCCTGCTCCCAGGAGGATTTTCAAGGTGTGACACAGTTTAGGGTTGCTAATTTCCCCACAGTAAACTCAGATTTTGAATTTCTGCTCCTGCATTCTAGAAAGTGGCCACCAGAGGGATTGCTCCAAAGGACAGTATTTCCGTCAGTATTCAATAGGAGTCGGTTTAATGGTTTGAATCATATTTGAGCAAATTAGTCAACCTGACTGACTTTGAAGAAGTGCGAAACTGAACCCATAGACCACACAGAGTCATGTAAACTAAGGGTATCTCAAAAATTAAAAGTGCACAGCTTTTTTCAGATTGAGCTCTGTAGGCTGTCTCTTGACAATGTCACATGAAATACCTAAGAGTCTCATATGAATGTCTTGCCTGAAAACATGGCAGGAAAAGTCATAAAAGATTGTTTGCAGTGAATTAGCAGGTGTGTGAGAGACTCACAGAGGGTTTATCAGGAGTATACAATAATAAAATTTAGAAAACTTGCCTAAAATTCTTATGGGGCAAAAGCAACAGATAATGTAGCTTTATGGAGAACCAAGGATGAAATCTGAGAAAGAGATAGAAATATAATTTGAAGACATAATAGGGGATCTGTTACCAAATGTTATCTTAGGAAGCAGACATCCTGTCCAAGATGCTCCAAGTGGTCCACAGACATGTAATCCCTTCACTCATCAAGCCATGTTAAAGCTACAGTGCGAAAAAGAAATTTTCGAGCAGAGATATTCTAAAAGGTCAAATAAAAACATAATTGACAAGGATCTCTGTACAGTATAATTTAGAAATTTTTTTAGTGAAATGGCTTCAGGTGTGAAGGGAATTACACAATATCGTCAAAATGCTGAAGAAAAAGATTTTCAAGTGAGGTGTTTTATCCTCCTAGGTTGTGATTCAGAATAATTCAGAATAAGAATTTATTCAGATAAAGAGAACCCTTCACAAATAAAAATTTCTGGATGTTTTTGGCTGCTCTGGCTGGGTCCCTTGTGTCTGGAGGGGCCTCACCTGCCCCCCTCCGGGGCACCCCGAATGAAACAGCCTGGTGCAGGCCCCAGCAGCATGGACATGGCAGCGTGGTTTAATGCTCTCTTCTGAGAGAGAAGCAGAGTGAGTCTCTGGTTCACAGCTGTTGACGAGATTTTCTGGCTCTAGCCAGAGGTGGCTTGTAGGTGTGACTGCTGAGATGTCGGAAATGTGGGGGACATGGGTGGAACTCGACCACTGCCATGTTTGGTTTCTGGGAAACATCCAGCTCTGCTCAGGGCTTACTCTTGGCTCTGTTCTCAAGGATCACTCCTAGTGGGGCCTGGGGGACCATATTGGGTGCCAGGGATTGACCTAGGTACGACACATTCAAGGCATGCTCCATCCCTGCTGCGCTATCCCTCCGATCCTGTATTTCTAAATTTTTATCACTGTCACTGTCACTGTCCTCCCGTTGTTCATCAATTTGCTTGAGTAATGTCTCCATTGTGGCACTGTTACTGTGTTTGGCATATCGAATATGTCACGGGGAGCATGCCAGGCGTTGCCGTGTGGGCGACATACTCTCGCTAGCTTTCTGGGCTCTCCGAGAGGGGTGCAGGAATCGAACCTGGGTCGGCCTGGTTTGCTGCATGCAAGGCAAATGTCCTACCCGCTGTGCTATTTTTAAAATTAAATTATGGTGTTGAAAGAAGAAACGCTTTAAAAACTGTCGTTGACATAATAATCTTAAATGTTGATCATCATTATTCACCTATTTAAATGTTTGGAGTGTGTTACTGGATCAAAAAGCCATCCAGCTGTCAACTGCCTACAGGCACCTATTTTAATACTAGCAACACATATACCAAATAAATCTTTATAATGTTCAAGAGAATAATCAATGGACTAAGAGACTGCAGTCATACAGGAAAATACAACTTAGCAATATCCCAGTATTATTCCCTCCACTAAGAATGCACCGAAGATCCATGGGAATAGAAAACCTGGAAAGTTGGAAAGCCTGCTTTGGAATCTTTCAAGTATATGGTCATGAGTTTAAATCCCAGGGGTCCCACATGATCTGACGGTGATCTTGGGGCTGATGATTTTTGAGTCTGGCCTCCCTGCTGTGTGTCTTTCTGGATCCCATCAAAAACATTAAAGGCAGAGGAAAAAATCAAAGAGTAGAAATGCAAGCATGATTATGCATTTCACTTCATCACAGTGTACTGAAGCAAATTCAGTAATTGATCATAGAAACCCTATTTCCAAATAAACCTAGGTAGAACACAAACAACAGTGACATAATTTACTCTGAACTCTGTCCCTGATCACCTGTAACCTCCTTACTGGGATTAGACTGACCTTCAAAAATTATTTGAGTAAAACGCATATAAAAGTTTAGAATAAAATGCAAAGCATCAACGTGATGTTTTCAAAAATGAGACACTGTCTGCAAAAGTACCTCTATAGCAAAGTCTTTCTCTACAAAAATACAAATGATAGTTAATCTATAGGATACATAGGGGCATACATTAACATCCTTGGGTCTACCTATGTGGCATTTACATGCACGTGCATCTTTGCACATACAGTCTTCCTATGTTATCCACAATGGCACCAGGCAGAGGTGTGGGAAAAGTTTCTGCCTAGGATGAAAGGTGGAGAAGGTAGTCAGTGCAGTGCTCTCCATGCTGCAGTCAAATGTCAGCTCTGAACCCAACTCTTGCCCAGCCCCCCTTCCCCCCCCCACACTGCTCAGACCATTCCTTCTCCAGATCCTGAGAACACAATGTGTCCAGTCTGTGTTCGCTATTCAGGAGACCCTGGGAAACAAGATAGTTTTTCTCTTACCTCCCTTGCTGCAGCAGCTCTTCCATTCTTTCCTCCTGGGACTCAGCCCTGTCTGCTAGGGTTGGAGGGAAGTCACCTGTGTGGGAAGGCGAAGGGCACCTGTGTCCCATAGAAGCAGAGAAACTGAGCCCAGCTGCTTCCCGAAAGGTCCAGGTATGGTTTTGGATTTTCACATTCCCTGGGGCCGAAGCAATAGTGCGTTTTCCTTGCACACGGCCAACCTGGTTAAGATCCCTGGCATCCCATATGGTCCCCTGAGCACCCTTGAGAGTAATTCCTGAGTGCAGAGCCAGGCGTAACCCATGAGCATCTCCGGGTGTGACGCAAAAAGAAAAAAAAATTGGGATTTCACATTCCCTTCACTCATTTCCTCTGACCTCGGGGAGTAAGCGCTTGCATTTGAGGGAAGCATGCCAAGGTGAAGTGTGCAGAAGCAGCCCTGCCGAAGTCAAGGTGAGAGCGAGAGAGGACACTGAGTGCCTTGAAACTCTTCTCTGCTCCCTGGGGTCCTGAAGACAGCAAGACCGTGGCTCACTTCTGCCTGGAGGGGGCGGCGTGCAGAGACCAGGAGCTGTGTGGGAGTGACTTCAGGAGGGAGGCAGGAGGGCCTAGCTAGGCCAGGAGTCATGGTATGGACCTGGTGGAGAACAGAAGGGACCGACACAACAGAAGGGACTTCCGAGGGAGTCCAGGCATGGGTGTGGGGTGCGCATTCCCTTCCCTTCTCCTCAGAACTCAGCGCTTCTGAAGCTGATGTCTGAGGTGTGAGGGCTCCCTGTATTGTCCTTCCTTTGAGGAATCAGATTAAAACTTGTGAGGGAGACCTGAGAAAAGAACTCTCGACCCTTCCTCAGAATGTTTTCTAGGTGACCCTAGTAGGGAGCCAAGGTCATCAAGTTGTGGGGCACGTGGGTCTCCCTGTCAGGAGAAGGGGAACATGTTCACAGCAGTGGGACCCAGGTCTTGGGGAATCAGGTGGGGTCCCTAAAAGTAACTTGAGCCCACAGTCACTTGTCACTGCTTGGTACAAAGTCAGGGCTTCCAGTACTTTTGAGAGGAGGTGGGGCACACCCAATGGTGCTCAGGGGGTTCTCCTGGAATCACTCCTAGTTAGGCTCAGGACCCATTTGTGGTGCCGCGGATTGGACCTGGTATTCCAGGTGTCAGTTCATGCCCAGCAGGATAAACTATGTCTCAGGCCAAGAGATTCTTGTTCTGAAACTGGGGACCATGTATTATGGAGCAACATTTCGGATGTTAAGAAATGGCTCATTTAATGACTACATAATATTCCATCGTGTACATACACAACCCTTTTCATATACTCTTTCCATCACTTGATCACTTGACTTCCCGTTACTAATTGATTTGTTCGAGCGGGCAGCAGTAACGTCTCCATCCATCCCTGTTACGTGCTAGTGTAGCACTATGGCATCTGTTCATTCTAGGAACACGAAGAACTCTTTCCATAGCTGGGTATAATACTAATCACTGAAATAATCTTGTTTGGGAGAAGCTCAGGGTCTTTACCCAACCTTCCGGACCTGCGTGTCTGTGTAGGCGGTTGGACCCTGGCTAGCCAGTCTTACAATAAACCCTGCTTGCTGTTTGCAGTCTCTGGAGTCTCTTTGTCCTTAAAGGGAGATTTTGATTAGCGTCCTAATATTTGGACGTCCCCGCAAGAATCTCCCGACGGCAATAGAGCCCAGACAGCGGGTTTTGAAAAGGCCTTAAATTCTGGGGAATATTCCATCTGGTTTCTGTGTGGACAGTGTCCCCATCTGGACCGCGGCAGGGAAGTGGCCAACCCTGACTGGGCGGACTTGAGAGACATAAGGTTTCTTCAGGTCCTCGTCTGTTATCCTAGGATCAGGAGGACATATTTTCTGGGTCCTCATCTGTTCTGGAAAACCTGGAGCCAGGAGAAGACTTGGAAGAACTAAATCCTCCAGAGGTGAAAAATCACGTGGATGCCCTTTGGGCAAATTCGGGAATCCCAGTGTGACCGTGGTGAGTGTGGTGTGCACCAGTGTGAGAGGAGGACTGGTCCGAGTGAGTGAAGGATTTTGATCTGTGCATGTGTTTGTTGTGTGTGTATTTGTCTTATTACCTTTCTCCTAGTTCTGTTTACTAAGATTGTTTAATATGGGTCAGAATCAATCGACCCCCAAAGCCTTAATTCTTGGCCACCTCTCGGAGGTTCAAAGGAAGGCCCAGGACATGGGCCTGGTGGGGAAGAAGGGTAAGTTGGATACCTTCTGCTTGGTCGAGTGACTTTCTTTTGGGAATTCGACCACGAAAGGACTGATGCAGTGAAGAAATCCATGAGGAAGGAGGTAATCTGTGGAAAATCTGCTGTGAAGGTATGCTCCCTTGGAAATCTCTAGAGGGCATGGGGGAGAAATGTGATAACCTCTGTGTGAATGTGTGCATGCATGAGCACCCTGATAGGTCTTCCTATCGGCCGTGATTTTGTAGCTCCACGACTGGCACTCTAAAAGTCCCTCTAAAGTCATGGAGCTCGAGTGGGCTGCCTGCGATTCTGCGGAGAACATACAGTCAAGGGTGGCACTGGCATAACTGCCGGTCTCAAGTCACAATGCTGAACCACTAAGGCCAAGTTCTCCACTGGCCAGGCAAGCATCTGAATGATCTCTGCAAAGAAGCACCCCTCCTTTTTCTGTTTTGCGTCACCATCCACTATGGTAGGGATGGGAGGGAAGCCCACTAGTGAAAAGACTCTGGGAAACTAAGGCAGATCAATTTCCAGGCAGAAAATCCTTTTCCTCACCCAGTCTCCTTCTAAGCAGAAGATCAGCTAGAGGTCAATTGAAATACTAATGAAGGCAGTCCAGAGGTAATGCAGGGGGAAAAAAGCGGGGGGGTAAAAGGCAGGTAAGAGGCCTGAGAACTGAGAAAAGCAGCAAGCCAGCAAAAAAGCAGGGAAGAGGTAGCAAGCTAAGAAAGGCAGAACTGTTTATAGACCTGGAGAAAAGTTTTGCCAAGGAACCATCCTTTTTCATAGATTATTGCTTGCAATTAGGAAATATGGGAAATTCCACATTGACACCTAAAGATTTCTTCATTGTGTCGTTTATTAAAACATCTGAGTAGCTTCCAACTAGGTAGTTTAGATAAAGAGTATCTTGTTGACCTCTGTGACACCATATGGCCTGAGTATAAGCTAGAACATGGGGAAGGATAGCCAATGAATGGCAGTTTGCATTACTAGATCATCTTGCAGTCAGATCTTTGCAGGTAACAAAAGAAATAGGATTATCAAAGCAGAGGAGGCAGGAAAATGCAAGATCATATGGTTAACTGTTTGATATGAGAAACAAAACCTATCCCCATGTCTGATAAGAAGATACTAGCTTCCTGCCTCAGAACTGGGCTTGACCAAAATATGGTAACATCTGACCACCTTAGGTTTCAACAACTTTGTCATAGTTTATTTTGCCAGCTTATATCAACAAAAGTGCTTTCTTGACCCATTTTAACAAGCAGGAGACTGGCTGGTCCGGTGGGAAATGGGAAGCAGTGTTCCCAATTGGCCGACAGGACTTCTTTGCCCTGGGGACTGTCCCTTCCTTTCTCAGTCCATCAGTTTTCTCCCTACCATTTTTGAAGGGTCAGATCGATCGATCAACTGCAGATGTGTGCACATGTATGTTTGGTGGTTTTAGTCAGTTCGTTGTCTGTCTGTCTGTCTGTCTGTCTGTCTGTCTGTCTGTCTATGTGGAACACTCGAGTGTCAGAACCAGGTTGAAATCAGAAGTAGAAATTCTAGAGAAGTCAGTGATATGCAGTTCAGTGATTTAAGGAATGCAGTTGCTTTTGGAACTTGTTAGACAAATGTTAAACGAAGATTTCTTATCAGAAGGTTAAGCCTACAGAGTAAGCAGAATTCTCAATCTAGATTTCTTATTAGAAGAACGTTAATGATTAGTAACAGTTGAAATCCTTTTGAACGTAAGAATCTGTACTATCTAGAAGAGCTGTGGAACTAGAGCCTGAAACTAAAGTGAAATAAAGTTCAGAGAATGCAAGGCTTTATCTTACAAAGCCTCAGTCAATTGTAATGAGGAACTTAGCTGTTTTACAAACAACAGAGATACAGAAGGCACCAAAATAAACAAAATTTTCTTATGTTTTCCTAAACATTTACAGTCCAAGTGTTTTTTCTATGATAATATCAAAGTTTGGTAAAAACCCAAGGGCTTTTTCTGTGTCTGAAAGAATGTTTGTATTCTTGTGGAATTACTAAAAGTATCTGGTGTAGAAAGCTCATGATTTTACATAACTAAGGTACAAGAACTATTGAAATTAAGCCAAAGAAGACTTTATCGTGTTTTAGTAAAATTGGTGGTTCAAAGGTTTTGTGCTGTTATATCAATGTACACATTTGTATCTGCATTGAATTATTAGAATATTTGACCTAGAAAATCTTGGGAGTTGACGTAAAAACAGGTTCAAAGAGTAATGGATTAGTTTAAAACATGAGTTTCTAGAGTTATAAAATTGGTTGCAAAACTTGTCCTACCAGTGCTTTATCTGATCTCTGAGACTCTTGGTAACTAAAATTTCTAGAACTACTAAGAGTTATAAAATGTGTTAAATCTCAGATGTCAGCCTGCTGTAATAGTTTCTATCATTGTCACTGTCACTGTCCTCCCGTTGTTCATCGATTTTATCGAGCTGGCTCAGTAACGTCTCCATCATGAGACTTTGTTGTTACTGTGTTTGGCTTATCTAATATGTCATGGGTAGCTTGCCAGGGTTTGCCGTGCGGGAGAGATTCTGAGAATGGAAAATTTCATGGAAAATGTGGGAAATTTTACTAACTATATTGTTAATTAGCCTGTCCAGTGCTTGAAAGTACATGCTATTATTTTTATAACTTTATTTCATGCAAAGCCTTGTCACCAGGTATCAACCTAGCCCTGATCTTCAGAGAGCTTTGTACACAAGTGTGAAGTCCTTAATGTTCCATGATAATCCATGAGTGTTTTAATCTTTATATCTGTGTGTGTGTGTGTGGGCTGGAGCGATAGCACAGCGGGTAGGGCGTTCGCCTTACAAGCGGCCAATATGGCCGACCCGAGTTCGATTCCTCCGCCCCTCTCGGAGAGTCCGGCAAGCTACTGAGAGTATTCGATATGCCAGACACAGTAACAACAAAGTCTCCAATGGAGACGTTACTGGGCCCGCTCGAGCAAATCGACGATCAACGGGAGGGCCTTAAAAATTAATCTGTGTTTTCCTAGAAATCAGAATTCTAAGATGTCTCTTGGTTAATTTCTAATGTAAAGAGAACTTTAGCCCATTGAATATATGTTTTAAGAAATTTAGTTATGAGCATCTATAAAGTCTTTTTAAATATTTATACAACTGATGTAATGCTTTTGGAATGGTACTGCAGAGTAGTTTTGTCATGTTAAATGAGATGATTGGTAACTCGTGTCCAAACTTGGGAGATCATGTTGTACTAAGGTCAGTAAAATAAGAGTTTAAACTTGTGGGATTGTGGGATGACTATTAGGAATATAGATGTATGTCTTGAGTCAGAAAGATAACAGATGGAGATATCAGTGGGAAAAAGGAAAGGAATCCTGTTAAAATAAAGTTGATTTTTATTTTTATTTTTTTCTTTTTTTCCCCACCCCACTTCTAAAGTTGATTTTTAAATAAATGAAAGTTACAGAATAAATGCAGAGGAATTTGTAGAAGGCTTGAGATTGTGTTTTAAGAAAAGGAACTGATCAAATTGTTATAAGAAACTATTTAAATTATATGCAGAATTGCTCTAGTACCTTTTTGGTAAGATCTATGGAAAAGATACTGGATGGATTATCTGGACTCCTGTTTCAGTGCTCTTAGATAATTGAATTTTTCAAAAGATGCAGGAAATCAAGGGTTTTCCGACATGGGATTAAATGAATTGGACATGTTAAACTGTACACTGAAGACTTGGTACAGTGCTCTTGAATAGGACCCACAGCAAATGGGTATATTACACCTCACTGCGAGTAAGGTGAAATGCTTGCTTTTCTCTTCTTTTGTTGACCTTCATTATGTTTTTTAATGCTCTATGGCACTATGTTGGTTTGCATAAATCCAGATGAGTTTTTCCTCTCTGTAATAGGGTCTACCCCTTATGCAGATAGGAAAAACCAGCTATGGGACCCAAAAGCCCTCTTCCAGGCAAAAAGTCAGGGGATCTGTATAAATGACAGGAGAAAGGATTTAACAGGTACTGTTTCAAGTAGCTTACAAACCTCAGGGTGACCCTAGAGGCAGGCCGGCTCAAGAAAAGACTGGAAATCATAACTACTATGGAGAATGAGGAATCTAGGACTCTGCCATGACTAACTTAGCCTGGGTCTACTTTCAGCGTCAAGGAAAAAAAAACCTGGAAACCAGGATTTCTCGCAGCCCTGAAGAAGGGATGGGATGGATTCCTTTCTGCCAGGACGTCTCTGTGGAAAATGAGGCCCAAAGCCACATCCATTTCAACCTGAAGGCTCGAGGCCATCCAGTTCGTCACGGGACATCTTATGGCCGGGCCTGGGTAACTCTGACGTGCCAGATAAGATTAATGCCATTATTGGTGTGTCTCCTGTCTTTAGCCGACCCCCAGGACTTCGCAGTAATTAATGGGGGTATCCAAAATGTAGAGTTCTCTAATCTTGCTGTGTTTATGCAAAAGAACAAGCCAGGTTTGTTAAGCTATCTGGTAGTTTTAAAATGAAGGTGGAGAGAAAACCATGTTTCTGTAACTTGCTTTTTGTAAGAATCAGATTCTAATTCTACAGAGGTGATTGAATAAACATATTTTAATCTTGATTTAAAAGGTACCCCCTTTTGAGAATTTTAGATTAAACTTGGTTTACTGACTATAGGTAAACAGCCTGATCTATAAAGGAACTCAATGTTGTACATGCTGTCACTAGTCTGATCTTCCCTAGGGGAAACCTCAGCTCAAAGTGCAGAATTAATTGCTTTCCCCCAGTCTGTGAATTGGCCAATGTTGCTTTGGTTTCTGTTGCTTTAACTTTTTCTTTAAGACAGCTAACAACTCTGTTCCTACTGGGTCAAAAAGGACTTTTTACTCCTCCAGGGTCTAACCATTTCAAAGTGATATCCCTCAGTCTAAGTGAAGTGATCTTTTCTTTCAGATAACTTTAGGAACCCAACCAATTCATTGCCTGGGACCCATTATAAACTAAGGTAGCATGAGAGTCCCCCCTTGTACAGGCAGGGTCTGCTCCCCTCTGTCAGCATGAAGCAGCTTCAGAAGATGGACCACCGACCATTTTCTCCTTAAAGATTTAAGGTGGTAAAATCTCTAGGGGGAATGTGATATAGGCAGGTAGACAGGGAAGGCCCCTCCCAAGGCAATGAAGAATGGGGGTTTATGTGTGGTGTTAGGAGAAAAATGCTGCTTCTCTGCCGATCACACAGGGGTCCTCTGAGACTCCACGGCCAAGCTCTGGGAAGGCCTTGAGCAGCGCTGAAGAGAAAGGGAGGCCCGGGAAAGCTGGTACGAGTCCTGGTTTATCTAGTCTCCTTGGCTAGCTACCCTCCTATCAGTGTCAGCATCCACCTTGGAGAAGACGACCATCAGCTCCCGCTGCTCTTGTGCGGCTCAGCGTCCTCCTCAAATCCGTCCGTGTCCTTCCCCAGGAACACCTCCTGATGGAAGTCCTGGTTGAGGCGCCCATCGAACTCGAGCTTCACCCAGTACAAGTGGTCGGGGGGCACGGTCTCGTGCTCGTCTCTGCTGGCTCGGTCCCAAACAGAAGAGTGGTTGGCAGGCCATGCAAAGGCACGCATCAGCAGCCCAAGCTCCAGGAGCCAGAGGCAGTGAGGAAGCGGGCTGCCCAGCGGGGCCAGTCTGCACGCCATCGGCCAGCTGGGCCCAGCAGGTGCTGTGCACCCGCAGTCTCCCAGCAGACGGTGAGTGGCCCAGAGCTGTGGTCCGAGAACGCCGCCAACACTTCCGGAGAGACAGCTTCACAGCGACCCCGACGCCTGGCCGGCCGGCCAATCGAGCCACCGTCATCCTGCTCTTGGTGATTGTGAGTCCCTAGGTCCTCAACCACTTTGTGAGCTTTGTTAGGGACCAAATAAACACTGTCCAGCTACTGGTACTATAACAACAGTATCAGATTTTATAGCCCACTGAGGAAGATTTCTCAGTATGAAGTAGAAAGGGAGGAATGTGAGGGACAGGCCCAAAATGGACCACCAGAATTAATTTAGCTTAGCTTAACAGGAATCCACATTGCAAAATAACTGGTTTTTCTGCCCCTGAGCAAGGAATTCAGATACAGGTGCCCCAAGTTGCAAGCCACGAGAAGGTCGGGGGGCAGACCAGATAACCAGATGTCTCTCACAAGACCCATGTCACATGACCCAGGACTGCCCTAAAAAAACAGGACGTTCCTAAGCACTGACACAAATGCTGATCTTTAAACTATAGGCTAAGGAGTGGTGTACTTTAAAATGGATTTGTCAGGGAAGTATGGGTTATTATAATTCTATTGGCTATGAAATGCGCAGGCTCTGCTGTAATGGCTTATGAAGGCCTATATAAGATCTTCTTTGGAGAAGTTCGGGTTCTTACCCAACCTGCCGGACCTGCGTGTCTGTGTAGGCGGTTGGACCCTGGCTAGCCAGTCTTACAATAAATCCTGCTTGCTGTTTGCAGTCTCCGGAGTCTCTTTGCCATTAAAGGGAGATTTTGATTCATGTCCTAACACATATAAGCATACATAATATAAATCATTTTGTATGGACACAGTAAGAAATATTTTATGCTTATAGAATTGCTCTCCTAGGGCCAACTCAATCTCAGACTACAGTGCTTAGTCCAGAAAGTCTTTCCTATTCCTAGCAGGGTCCTAGTTCATCATTACTTTTGGATCATCACAGCATTTGCCTATGATCAAACTCTTAACCTATAGTTAAGAATCCTGGCACCTTGGCCTGGCCCAGCTCGATGCCAGGGTAGCACATAACTTACCGGCTTGCCCTGGTTCCATCCAATCCCTCGTCGGGACCTTGCCCTTGGGGTGCTAGGAAGTGAGGGCAACTGAGGCTTAAGTTGAGAAAGCAGATGCCCAGAAGTGAATAATATTCAAAGCCAATTAAATCCTAAGCTACAAATCATAATATTAATTGTCTTCCTATACCTATACAAAAATGACATTGCATTAAAGTAAACTATTCAAAAGACATAAGGAGAGGAGAAAGGCAATATTAACTTATAGTACAAGTTCAGTGTCCTAGAAGGATGAGACCTTACAAATTGGTTGGGAAAGAGAGCACAAAGAAGTTGTTACAGACAAAGTAATGGGAATGACTCGGGAGGTTGTGATGGGTGCAACCTGATAAACCTAAGATCCTTGTACTCCAACAGATAATAAGATGTTGTGCGGCCACGAATGCAGGGGCAGTTGGTGAGTGTGACACCTACCTCCTGGAAGATGGGGGATCTGGGTGGAGGAGGCCCAGTCCCGATCCGAGCAGGCTTGGAGATCTCAGCCCCAGAACACACATGCCTGTGTTCCTCTGCTGTTTCCTTTATGCATGTGGAGAGTGGTCTCAGCATGGCTGTGGCTGGTTCTGGAGGTCTTTGGCTGCTGGGGCTCTGCTTTGGGCAGGGAGGAAAACTCAACCCACCCCCCTTTAAGTTCCCCCGGTGAGGACAGCCAGGCATGGGGGCAGGAGACTGCCTCTGTGTGACCCCAGCTGGGTGTGACCCTGTGATGAGAGCAAAATCCTAGGTCCTGTGCTCAGGGATCAATTCCTGGATATGCTCACAGAACCGTATGTGGCCATTGAAACCAGTTTCTTTACCTTTGTCTTATCTCTCAGGACATCACTTACTATTTTTTCTTGGGATTTTTGGAGGTGCTCAGTGTTCTGTATGGCCTGGGTACTAGTACTTTCTTCATGTTTGTGCATAATTTTTGTCTCCTGTCCCATAGCATGTCTTTGTTTTGAAGTCTGATTTTCGGTTGCTGTGTTAAAGCTTTTAATTTTCATTTTTCTCATTTGTTCACATATCTTTCTATTTGTTTTCTCATGGGATCCATCATTGATAAGACTTTTGAAGTCAATATCCTGGAACAGGAGCTGGCGCAATAACACAGTGGGTAGGGCAATTTCCTTGCATGCAGCTGACCCGGGTTCAATTCCCAGCATGCCATGTCATGGCAATTTTCATGGGGATTATATCAAACAGGTACAATATTTTGCCTGGGATGGAATTTTGCAATAGTGATTCTCCATCCCATGATGAAAAAATCCGATGTTTTTCTTTTTCCTGGTGTCCTTTTTATTTGTCTCATTACATGACCTATGATTTTCAAACTATTATTGTTTTATAACTTCTAAGTACATTCCTGGTTACATGAGATTTTTTCACATTATTTTGAATGGAATACATTAAATATATCTTCTAATTCATTCTGTAAATGCAGTTATACATTGTATTTTTAAATTTTTCGTTTCTGGAAAGTTAGCTTAAAAATAGCAATAGATGGGGGTGGGAAGATATCACCACAGGGAAGCTGCTCTCCTTTCAAGTGGCTGTTCTGCTGTAGATCCATGAACCCAAAAGTGGTCCCGCAAGTACTACCAGGAGTGATCTCTGAGCCCAGAGGCAGGCATAAACCCTGGATGCAGCTGGGTGGTTCCCTTATAAGAAAAGGGTGGCTTGCCAGGCTTTGCCGTGCAGGCGAGATACTCTTGGTAGCTTGCCGGGCTCTCTGAGAGGGGCGGAGGGCATTTGCCTTGCATGCTGCCAACCCGGGTTCAATTCCCAGCATCTTATATGATCCCCCAAGCACTGCCAGGAGGAATTCCTGAGTGAATGAGCCAGGAGTAACCTCTGTGCATAGCTGGGTGTGACCCCCAAAGCAATATATATATATATATATGTATATATTATAAAAATAATAGCACAAAACCCGGGGGAGGGGGAGGAAATTGTCTTCACCAAGAAGCGGTTCTTCCTAGGCAAGTATAAACGGACCAGTGTTTGTGATATAAAAGTTATTTACCAATAAGAAGGTGAGAACATGCTCCAATTTGTAGCCAAAGCTTTGGAAGAAGCACGTTAGGCCATCCAGATGGTGAGACTATTTTTTTGTCCTCGTGGTCAATATTGGAATCATAGTATTATGGGTTTTTTCTTTTCTGCTTGTGTTTTTTTTGTTGCATCATCCAGCACTGCTCAAGGTTACCCCTGGCTCTGACATCAGCGAGCACTCCTGGTAAGGTTGGGGGACTACATGGGATTCCGAGTATCAAGCCTGGGTAAGCCACAAGGAAGGCAACTGCCATATCCACTGTCCTATTGCTCCTGCCCAGAACGTGAGTTTTTCACCACAATCTCTATTGGTGAAGATTTCTTTGAATTACAATTTCTGGCCTTCCAGTGTAAAAGATTGACCCGGCTCTTCACACTAGAGTCATTTTGCTCCACTTCAGAATTCCAGAAACCTTAATGGCTGTGGGAGTAGAACAGAGGACCAGAAATAGGCCCTTCCACAGAGGTTTTAGTTCTGGTGAATGAGTTCTACCCCAGTGCTCTTTCAATTGGCAGGTTGACTTCTCTGAAAGGCCAAGAATATTTACCGGTGGCCCCGATTATGAAACAAAACGGAAAAGGCTGCTCCTGTATTAGAAGAATGCTAAGAATTGTCTGCCACTTTGAATATGTCCCTAGGCTCCATTTCCGTAAGTTTAGATGTCAAAGTGAAATTTTAACATCTCTCCTGTGAACTATTGATTCCTATATACATTTTAGTATCCCATTTTGTCTGTATTCCAGCATAGTGAATCTTGCAAAGGTCTATAAGAATCCCAGTACTTTTGTTTCCCAAGTTCAGTGATAATCGGACCTCATTGGCATCTTTCATTATTCTCCTGTTTTCTTCCTTTCCCCGTTCTCCCTTTTTCTTTTGTTCTTTCTTCCTAACTTCCTTCATCCTGCCCTTCCCCTCTCCTTCCCTGCATCTTTCTTTATTTCCTTCTCCCTCCCACCTTATCTCTTTTCCTGTCAAACTCCCTTTCCCCCTCCTTACTTACCTTACGTCCTGCTTCCCTCTATTAATACACGCTTCTTCCTGACCTCCTTGCCACTGTAGAAAGAGTAAAGTGGGTGAGGAACTTGCACGTGATGCACTGATTCCTGTACAGCAAGGAGGCCCCCAGACTTTTAAATAGGTGATTCCTGGGGTCAGAGCCAGGTGTGGACACTGAGCAATACCAGGCTTGGCCTCAGCCCTGAAATCTAAAATACGTATCTGGGAGTTCAGTCTGAAAGAAACCAATGATATTGAAACCCAAAAATGTGTAATCATTGTAAACTGTTCCACAGAATAGTATTCCAGGCCGTTCCTACAGTGACTCACCTCCAAAGAGGTAGAGTTTTATCTTCCCATCCATTAAGTATGGGTTGTACATAACGACTTTCTTCTAAAATGTACAGTATAGAGAGTAGTTTCAGATGGAAAATCTGACAAACACCACCACCTTATTAGATCAACAAGGTCATCCAAGACTATAATGTGATATTGGTAGTAGGGAGTCTGAATATAATGTCATCACTCTATCACTGTATCACTGTCATCCCCTTGATCGTTGTATTACTCAAACGGGTGCCAGTAATGTCTCTATTCCTCCCAGTCCTGAGATTTTAGCAGCCTCTTCTTCCTTCTCTTTTTCCAACGATTGGAGGCTCTTTCAGGGGCAGGGTAATGAGAACTGTTGTCGTAACTTTATTTGGCATATTGAATACGTCACGGGGAGCTTGCCAGGCTCTGCCCCTGAAGTGAGGATACTCTCAGTAGCTTGCCGGGCTCTCTGAGAAGTATATATTTATATATTTCTCTCCATGATTTGTTGCCTACTCTCAGTAGGCAACACCATGTCAAATAAAGGGAAAAATAATATCTATCAATAAATGAAACGCCTTAGAGAAGATTCAACATCCACTCATGATTATAATGAATGAAATGTATAATATATATTGATATATAATATTAATATATGTTAATGTAATATATAATATGTGTTATATAATGTCATAGAACTGGCAATTTACCTTCCTTGACCTTATAGCTCCAACTCATCACATCATTAAAACTATGAGAATAACATCAGAATAGTTCTCACTGAGAGTCATTCAACAAAATTACTGACCAGTACTTCTGAAAACTGTCAGTGTCATTAACAATATAGAAGTTCGGAGAAACTGCTTGAGCCAACAAAGACCAAAGTGGGCAGTCTGATTATAGTAATGTGATATCCTAGGTGATGCACCAAAGAAATAATTTCATTTGCAGTGAATATAGTACTTTCAGACATGACAAATACATCCTATTATTATGTGGTGAGATTCTAGGATTTGTAGGTGAGCTAGTTGTGTGCATATGGAAACACTCAGAACATCTTTTTATTAAATATATATTAAGACACTCACCTATAAAGTTGTTCATTATAAAGTTGCTTCAAGCATTCAAGGTTCCAACGCCAATCTCAACACCACTGTTTCCTTCTCTCCAATAGTGTTCCCAGGTTCCCTCCCACCCCACAGCCTTAGCCTTTCACTGGCATACAAAAAATTTATTTCATATTTCTTGCTTCAGTGAAACTTGAAGAAATTCAAGTAGGATTATCAGAAAATAAATCATAAAGGGAAATTTGTGATGAATGATTGATATATGCCTTTAACCTTGCATAATCTAGTAGAGGACAACCATATGTGCCATTCAGGAGTGCCATACTCAGTGCCACAGCTTGAGAAGTTTCTCCTGTCCTCTAAGAAGCTCTTTTAACACTTCTTGCAAAGTTGGTTTCAAGGTTATAAAATCCTTAAACTGTTGCCTGTCCATGAAGCTTTGTACAATTCATTCCAATCTGAATGATCATCTAGCTGGTTAGAGTATTTTTGCTGTGGTTTTAATTTGGTTGAGTTTGTGTGCTGTATATGTCCATACTTTTATGTCTCAGATGGTCTCATTTGATAGAGCTGCTATAAATCTTGCAGGATTTACTTTGTATGTCAGTTCTGTGTTTGGTCTTGCTGCTTGAAATGTTCTCTCTCCATCTTTTGATTTGGTCATAGTAAGTATAACGTGTCTTGGAGTTTCCCTCGCAGAGTCTAATTTTGCTGGGACCCTATGGTCCTCTTGGATCTTGCTTCCCGTAATGCTCAATTATGGGGGAAAATCCTTATCTATGATTTCTCTAACTTGCTTCAGATCACACGTGTCTTCCTGTTCTTCAGGGACTCTGAATGATTCTGATATTCTTCATCTTTAACTCACCTGTATTTCTCTTTTAGCCATTTATTATGTTTCTAGGCTCTTTTCCATACTCTTCTGTTTCGTACAACTTTCCTCCTTCTCATCTTGGAGATCCTTGACCATTTTCTGAGATGCTGCTATTGTGCAACTCAGAGATTCTATGTGATTTTTTTCCCCTAAAACCTACTACGCTCTGTATTCCTGTCATTTCTGATTGAAGTATTTTTTCATTGTGATTCTTGTTCTTGCCTGTGTTTTGCTGACCACTTGTGACATTGTTTATTTGAGCTCATAGCTTATTATCCTTAGAATGTCACAGAAGACATTATCTAAGGACTCATTGAGCTTCTTGCTGTTGTTTATGTCTTGGGTGATATTATTTTTACTCATTGAACTTGATGGGTTTCTATATGTTTTCTGCATAAGTTTCCTAGTTTTCCTGCCATGTTGGTAGTGATACTTTTAAGTAAACCTCCTGGACGAGTTCCAGCAGCAAAACAGAGGAATAGGCAGTTTCAGGAGATGGAGAGAGTTTTTTCTTGCATCCAAGATGTGTGGTATATGAAGGGTAGTCAGGAGAGAAGAGGGTCCTTTTGTGACAACATTCCCTGGAAATGATCACTCTGGACAAGGTTTGAGTGTTGGAAGTAGGTAAAGGGATATACATGATAACCTTTCAGCATCTGTATTGCAAACCGTAATGCTTAAAATAAGAGCAAGGGAGCGAGAGAGAGAGAGTGAGAGAGAGAGATGCCTGCCACGGAGGCAGGCGGGAGTATGCGGTGGCTTGGAGGAATGGGAGATAAACTGTGGACACTTGTGCTGGGAAATGTCACTGGTGAATCGATGGGTATTGAAACACTCTATGACTAAAACCCAATCATGAACAACTTTGTAATGCTCGACCTCACAGCAATCCACTTAAAAATAAAGAAGCTGAAATTAATTAGCAGCTGACTGAACTGGTGAAGATTTGCTCCTAAAGTAACTTTCAAAGGAAACACCATCAAGGGAGAAGTACTGGGTACAAGCCTTAGTAAAAAAATGAAGCAATCCTTTGTCATATTCTGCGAGAGTCCAGCTGCGGCAAAAGTTCAGGACCCCTGAACGTGGGCTGGTGGAGTGAGCGAAAGAACTCGATCAGTCTTGTTCAGATGGTGAAGGAGATCTGTTTTATTTCATTTTGTGTCTATATTTATATCCATTTTATACATATGCATCTAATTTATAACGTCATTACCGCAGGAGAATAGGCAAGAAGCTTTCTGTCACTCTTGGTATGGTTGCCCTGTAGCACTGTAGCACTGTCCTCCCATTGTTCATCAATTTGCTCGAGCAGGCACCGGTAACGTCTCCATTGTGAGACTTGTTGTTACTGTGTTTGGCATATCGAATACGCCACAGGGAGCATGCCAAGCAGCACCATGTGGGTGGCTACTCTCAGTAGCTTGCTGGGCTCTCCGAGAGGGACTGAGGAATCGAACCCAGGTCGGCCATGTGCAAGACAAAGAAAGTTGCTCAACCATAGCATGCAGGGTTCACAAATACAACTCACAAATTGCTTCCAATTAGCATAATGGATCCATTGACATTGATTCATACCTATATTGTTGATAATATTTTTTGTTCCATATCCCAGGACGCTTTTTAAGGCTTTCAGGATATCCGGATCCTTTCGTTCTTTCTCGTTAGACTGTAAGGAACACTTTCCCCACCAATGACTCCAGGTTCTAAGTTGCCCTAAGAGGTCAACCTTTTGTTTTATATTTAACAAACACCACAATGGCCTACTGCATCTTATTTTTTGCCAAAGGTTCAAAGTCTCATATTCTACATGCTTTCCATTTATTTCTAAACACCAGTATCCCCCTGGGCCTTATGCCCCGGTTAGGGAAAGAGGCTCTTTAGGGACTGGTTATACTTTTCCTCTGGGTGGGTACCATATTTTTTATTAATCATATAAGCAGGGCCCTATTTAGTCATCATGGTGGGCACTACACTTATCCTCCTGTTCAGGACCATAGGGGCTTTTTAAGTTTCTACTTTGTCTTTTGTATTCAAATTGCTTAATAGATATAGAGTTGCTATGTATCTGGTAGTTCATATTTCTGTAAGCCATTCATAAATTTCCTTACTGACTCAACTGGTTATCTCCTGTTGTGTGTTTTATGTGGGCTGATTCCAGTCGTCATATTCCTAGTACTCCCGGGACTAGGCATGCAGATTAAGCACAACACACACATTATTGGTATACTGATTCTGAGAATTGTGGGGCTAGGAGGCCATTGTCTTGTTCCAGGAAGAAATATTCCTTGAATGTCCTTCCACCGTGCAGGAACCTTGTCACACTGGAGGACTGGTAGACGTGGCAATGTTCTGCAAGGCCTGTGTGTGCTTGTACCTGCTTTGTTGAATTGGGGTGCATGGAGTAGACCCTCTAGTGCAATCCCACTTCCTGATCACGATTCTTGGGGTCACTTATGATGGACTGGTGGATATGAGTGGAACTTGCCCCGAACAGGCCAGTAGTTGTTATTTTGAGGGTACATACATCTGGAAGAAATCTAAAGAGAGGAGATTGTGGGGGTTTGTTCCAGGATAGAGTACTTCACCGAGATTGCAGTCCAGGTGTTCCTCGCCGGTTATGGGTATAGATATGTGTGCAGGATCAGCACAGGGTATACTGAAGGTGGTTAACCACAATCAGGGAAGCTGTTTCTAGGGAACCGAGCGCTCTCCACAGCTGTTGAGAGACCTCATATCAACCAGGCCATGTGGAACCTGCTCAGGAGAAACTTCAGAGCTCGGGATTAAGATGAATAGCAGATCCCAGTACTTCCTCTCACCCAATAATGAAAGTCACAGAAATGGAGAGGAGAGGGTCTGAGTCAGGGCTGCAGGAAGTCACAGAGAACAATCTAGGACTTGTTTTCTGGACTTGATATGGTGAAGTCCACAGTGAGTTAGTGCCCAGAAGAGAGCATTTGAAGGTTCCCATGCAATGGGAATGACAGGCAAGTGGATCTTTGCTTCCTTTAGACATGGTTCAAGGGAATTCAAATTAGTAGAAATTTGAGAAGAAAATTTTCCCAGCTCCAGTTTCTGAATTTAAATGACACTGGTCACGCCTGTCTATGTACATATTTAATGCAAAAGACACACTGTCTCTTTTCCATAGAAAGTCTACAGAATTTGTCACATTGAGTGAGACCATGAGATGAGAATCTCTTTGGAAATCTCAATGACTTTATCAGCCATGTGGATAAAAAAAGACAAAAGTAAAATTGGTTAAATTTTTCGTGTTTTTATCCTTTATTCCATACCCATGTGTAAACCCTGCGTGTATGTGCATAGTATGGCATGGTTACAGAAATCAAGAAAGACATGGATGGTCTCAGTAAAGAAGTTCCCTGTTGTGTCTCCTTATCCAGATTTTCACTGAAACTCTGATATTGGGGGCTCTGTGTGAGGATGAGCACAATATACCACAACACTGAATGATCATAATACAAATGTAGTTCCTGGTTCATTTATTTATTTTTCTTTTTTAACTTTTATTAGTTAAACACCATGAGGTACAGTTGTAGACTTACAAATTTTTGTGCTTGGGTTTCAGTTATACAATGATTTAGTACCCATCCCTCCACCAGTGCCCATTCTCCATCATTTACATTTTTTAAAATTTTTGTTGGAGGTACCATTGTAGATTTATGAATTTTTGTGCTTGGGTTTCAATTGTACAATGATCCAGTATCCATCCCTCCACCAATGCCCATTTTCCACTACCACTGGTCCCAGTATCCCTCCCACCCTCCATCCCCCCGTCCCACCCTGCCTCTGTGGCAGGGTATTCCCTTTTGTTCTCTCTTTCCTTTTGGGTCTTGTGGTTTGCAAAAGAGGCATTGAGGAAAATGCCACACTTTGAATACAACTATATACCAAAAAATTTAACAATGAGAAGAAAATAGGACAATTAAAAAGAAATAATCTTATTGCCTATGCAAGACAATTCTCATAAATGGAGGTAAAGACCGCCCATTTTAACATCTCAAAAAAGCACGACTTACTATTTTACATTAATATCATGGTCCTTGTTTTATCAGCTTCTCCTTCCATATCCTTCTCGACTCTGCATAATCAGGGCTAGGGGAAAGAGATCCATTTATTACTGGATTTGGCATATCAATTTGGTCTATTTGGCATAGATCACGGATAGCTTGCCAGGCTCTGCCGTGTGGGTTGGATATTTAAGGATATTTAAGGTATCCGGAAAATTATTAAATAAATAGTCGCGCGGCCGCGAATGCGGCCGCGCGCTCCCGGGAGCTTGTTGTGATAATCTTTGGATCCTGGCCTTTGTTGGGGTTACACGGCAGTTGGAGGGTGTAACTGTTTAGCTACTGACAGGTCCAGTCCCAAACCGTGCAGGCTTAGAGATCTCAGTCCCGGGTCCCACACACCTGGGTTCCTCTGCCAGTTCGGTTATGTCTGAGGCTTATCCAAGTGTGTGGAGAGTGGCTCCAGTAAGGCCTTGGTTGGGGCCTGGAAGTCTTCAGCTGTTGGGCCCTGGCGAGGATAGTCAGACACAGGGTAGGAGACTCTGCCTTGTGCTCTCCCGGGAGCTTGTTGTGATAATCTTTGGATCCTGGCCTTTGTTGGGGTTACACGGCAGTTGGAGGGTGTAACTGTTTAGCTACTGACAGGTCCAGTCCCAAACCGTGCAGGCTTAGAGATCTCAGTCCCGGGTCCCACACACCTGGGTTCCTCTGCCAGTTCGGTTATGTCTGAGGCTTATCCAAGTGTGTGGAGAGTGGCTCCAGTAAGGCCTTGGTTGGGGCCTGGAAGTCTTCAGCTGTTGGGCCCTGGCGAGGATAGTCAGACACAGGGTAGGAGACTCTGCCTTGTGCTCTCCCGGGAGCTTGTTGTGATAATCTTTGGATCCTGGCCTTTGTTGGGGTTACACGGCAGTTGGAGGGTGTAACTGTTTAGCTACTGACAGGTCCAGTCCCAAACCGTGCAGGCTTAGAGATCTCAGTCCCGGGTCCCACACACCTGGGTTCCTCTGCCAGTTCGGTTATGTCTGAGGCTTATCCAAGTGTGTGGAGAGTGGCTCCAGTAAGGCCTTGGTTGGGGCCTGGAAGTCTTCAGCTGTTGGGCCCTGGCGAGGATAGTCAGACACAGGGTAGGAGACTCTGCCTTGTGCTCTCCCGGGAGCTTGTTGTGATAATCTTTGGATCCTGGCCTTTGTTGGGGTTACACGGCAGTTGGAGGGTGTAACTGTTTAGCTACTGACAGGTCCAGTCCCAAACCGTGCAGGCTTAGAGATCTCAGTCCCGGGTCCCACACACCTGGGTTCCTCTGCCAGTTCGGTTATGTCTGAGGCTTATCCAAGTGTGTGGAGAGTGGCTCCAGTAAGGCCTTGGTTGGGGCCTGGAAGTCTTCAGCTGTTGGGCCCTGGCGAGGATAGTCAGACACAGGGTAGGAGACTCTGCCTTGTGCTCTCCCGGGAGCTTGTTGTGATAATCTTTGGATCCTGGCCTTTGTTGGGGTTACACGGCAGTTGGAGGGTGTAACTGTTTAGCTACTGACAGGTCCAGTCCCAAACCGTGCAGGCTTAGAGATCTCAGTCCCGGGTCCCACACACCTGGGTTCCTCTGCCAGTTCGGTTATGTCTGAGGCTTATCCAAGTGTGTGGAGAGTGGCTCCAGTAAGGCCTTGGTTGGGGCCTGGAAGTCTTCAGCTGTTGGGCCCTGGCGAGGATAGTCAGACACAGGGTAGGAGACTCTGCCTTGTGCTCTCCCGGGAGCTTGTTGTGATAATCTTTGGATCCTGGCCTTTGTTGGGGTTACACGGCAGTTGGAGGGTGTAACTGTTTAGCTACTGACAGGTCCAGTCCCAAACCGTGCAGGCTTAGAGATCTCAGTCCCGGGTCCCACACACCTGGGTTCCTCTGCCAGTTCGGTTATGTCTGAGGCTTATCCAAGTGTGTGGAGAGTGGCTCCAGTAAGGCCTTGGTTGGGGCCTGGAAGTCTTCAGCTGTTGGGCCCTGGCGAGGATAGTCAGACACAGGGTAGGAGACTCTGCCTTGTGCTCTCCCGGGAGCTTGTTGTGATAATCTTTGGATCCTGGCCTTTGTTGGGGTTACACGGCAGTTGGAGGGTGTAACTGTTTAGCTACTGACAGGTCCAGTCCCAAACCGTGCAGGCTTAGAGATCTCAGTCCCGGGTCCCACACACCTGGGTTCCTCTGCCAGTTCGGTTATGTCTGAGGCTTATCCAAGTGTGTGGAGAGTGGCTCCAGTAAGGCCTTGGTTGGGGCCTGGAAGTCTTCAGCTGTTGGGCCCTGGCGAGGATAGTCAGACACAGGGTAGGAGACTCTGCCTTGTGCTCTCCCGGGAGCTTGTTGTGATAATCTTTGGATCCTGGCCTTTGTTGGGGTTACACGGCAGTTGGAGGGTGTAACTGTTTAGCTACTGACAGGTCCAGTCCCAAACCGTGCAGGCTTAGAGATCTCAGTCCCGGGTCCCACACACCTGGGTTCCTCTGCCAGTTCGGTTATGTCTGAGGCTTATCCAAGTGTGTGGAGAGTGGCTCCAGTAAGGCCTTGGTTGGGGCCTGGAAGTCTTCAGCTGTTGGGCCCTGGCGAGGATAGTCAGACACAGGGTAGGAGACTCTGCCTTGTGCTCTCCCGGGAGCTTGTTGTGATAATCTTTGGATCCTGGCCTTTGTTGGGGTTACACGGCAGTTGGAGGGTGTAACTGTTTAGCTACTGACAGGTCCAGTCCCAAACCGTGCAGGCTTAGAGATCTCAGTCCCGGGTCCCACACACCTGGGTTCCTCTGCCAGTTCGGTTATGTCTGAGGCTTATCCAAGTGTGTGGAGAGTGGCTCCAGTAAGGCCTTGGTTGGGGCCTGGAAGTCTTCAGCTGTTGGGCCCTGGCGAGGATAGTCAGACACAGGGTAGGAGACTCTGCCTTGTGCTCTCCCGGGAGCTTGTTGTGATAATCTTTGGATCCTGGCCTTTGTTGGGGTTACACGGCAGTTGGAGGGTGTAACTGTTTAGCTACTGACAGGTCCAGTCCCAAACCGTGCAGGCTTAGAGATCTCAGTCCCGGGTCCCACACACCTGGGTTCCTCTGCCAGTTCGGTTATGTCTGAGGCTTATCCAAGTGTGTGGAGAGTGGCTCCAGTAAGGCCTTGGTTGGGGCCTGGAAGTCTTCAGCTGTTGGGCCCTGGCGAGGATAGTCAGACACAGGGTAGGAGACTCTGCCTTGTGCTCTCCCGGGAGCTTGTTGTGATAATCTTTGGATCCTGGCCTTTGTTGGGGTTACACGGCAGTTGGAGGGTGTAACTGTTTAGCTACTGACAGGTCCAGTCCCAAACCGTGCAGGCTTAGAGATCTCAGTCCCGGGTCCCACACACCTGGGTTCCTCTGCCAGTTCGGTTATGTCTGAGGCTTATCCAAGTGTGTGGAGAGTGGCTCCAGTAAGGCCTTGGTTGGGGCCTGGAAGTCTTCAGCTGTTGGGCCCTGGCGAGGATAGTCAGACACAGGGTAGGAGACTCTGCCTTGTGCTCTCCCGGGAGCTTGTTGTGATAATCTTTGGATCCTGGCCTTTGTTGGGGTTACACGGCAGTTGGAGGGTGTAACTGTTTAGCTACTGACAGGTCCAGTCCCAAACCGTGCAGGCTTAGAGATCTCAGTCCCGGGTCCCACACACCTGGGTTCCTCTGCCAGTTCGGTTATGTCTGAGGCTTATCCAAGTGTGTGGAGAGTGGCTCCAGTAAGGCCTTGGTTGGGGCCTGGAAGTCTTCAGCTGTTGGGCCCTGGCGAGGATAGTCAGACACAGGGTAGGAGACTCTGCCTTGTGCTCTCCCGGGAGCTTGTTGTGATAATCTTTGGATCCTGGCCTTTGTTGGGGTTACACGGCAGTTGGAGGGTGTAACTGTTTAGCTACTGACAGGTCCAGTCCCAAACCGTGCAGGCTTAGAGATCTCAGTCCCGGGTCCCACACACCTGGGTTCCTCTGCCAGTTCGGTTATGTCTGAGGCTTATCCAAGTGTGTGGAGAGTGGCTCCAGTAAGGCCTTGGTTGGGGCCTGGAAGTCTTCAGCTGTTGGGCCCTGGCGAGGATAGTCAGACACAGGGTAGGAGACTCTGCCTTGTGCTCTCCCGGGAGCTTGTTGTGATAATCTTTGGATCCTGGCCTTTGTTGGGGTTACACGGCAGTTGGAGGGTGTAACTGTTTAGCTACTGACAGGTCCAGTCCCAAACCGTGCAGGCTTAGAGATCTCAGTCCCGGGTCCCACACACCTGGGTTCCTCTGCCAGTTCGGTTATGTCTGAGGCTTATCCAAGTGTGTGGAGAGTGGCTCCAGTAAGGCCTTGGTTGGGGCCTGGAAGTCTTCAGCTGTTGGGCCCTGGCGAGGATAGTCAGACACAGGGTAGGAGACTCTGCCTTGTGCTCTCCCGGGAGCTTGTTGTGATAATCTTTGGATCCTGGCCTTTGTTGGGGTTACACGGCAGTTGGAGGGTGTAACAGATGCAGCAGAAGCTGGGAAAAACATTCGTAATGCCCGCCTGTCCTTCACCAACTACAAAACCAAGATGACTGCCCTCCGACATCATGATGGATCTATCACATCTTCCAGAAGGGCAATGGAGAAGATTATTCATGAATTCTACTCAGATCTCTTTAATAGCCACATCCACTTGCCCACATACCACATACCACATGATGGATATGTCGTTCCCAATGTTCTCCCTTCCGAAATCCAACATGCCATCTCGTCGGTAAAGAAACAAAAAGCACCTGGCCCAGACAAGATCAGACCTGAACACCTGAAGAACTTACCATCAGTACTCATCAATACATTAGCTCGACTCTTCACACGCTACCTGTCTGAATGCAAGGTTCCATCCCAATGGAAAACCAGCAAGACTGTACTACTATACAAGAAAGGAGACGTCCACGACATTGGCAACTATCGCCCAATCTGCCTATTGTCTGTCATCTACAAACTATTCACTCGAGTCATCCTGAATAGGATTAGCAGAACACTAGATGAAGGACAACCATGTGAACAAGCTGGATTCCGAAAAGGATTCAGTACCATCGACCATATCCACACAATAACCAAGCTCATTGAGGTATCTCGGGAGTTCAAGATGCCGCTCTGTCTAACGTTCATTGATTTAAAGAAGGCCTTTGATTCTGTTGAGACGGAAGCGGTCATGGAAGCCCTAGCCAATCAGGGCGTACAAACTCAATACATCAGGATCCTTCGTGAGCTCTATTGCGGATTCACTACCAAGATCTCACCATTCTACAAAGAAGTAATCATCCATATCAAGAGAGGGGTTCGGCAGGGTGATACCATTTCACCAAAACTCTTCAGTGCCACCCTCGAGAACATCATGCGACGACTAGAATGGGAAAACATGGGAGTGAAGATAGATGGTCGGCAACTACACCACCTCCGCTTTGCTGATGACATCGTTCTAATAACACCAAACATCAGCCAAGCGGCACAAATGCTTGCGGACTTTGACCGTGAGTGTGGAAAGGTCGGACTACAGCTGAATCTTACGAAGACAATGTTTATGAGAAACAGCCTTGTTCCTGACGCTCCATTCGCTCTCAACGGAACCACCATCTCCGAATGCAACAGTTATATATACTTAGGTCGAGAAATCAACATGATGAATGACCTGGCACCTGAGTTACGCAGGAGGAAGAGAGCGGCTTGGAATGCCTTCAAGAGCATTGAAGAAATAACTAAAAGGACAAAGAACCTCCAACTACGAGCACATCTCTTTGATTCCACTATTCTTCCTGCATTAACATATGCCTCAGAGACCTGGACCCTACGAAAACAGGATGAGAACACTATTCGGGTCTCTCAAAGAGGAATCGAAAGAACTATGCTTGGAATATCACGATTCACTCAAATGAGAGATAGAATCCGGAGTTCTGATCTTCGTCAACGCTCAAGAATCAGAGACGCTGTCTCATTTGCCAAGACATCAAAAATCAGATGGGCTGGACATGTAATGAGGTTTACAGACAACCGCTGGACTAGAGCCATTACTGATTGGATTCCACGAGACATCAAAAGATCACGTGGACGCCCACCTATAAGATGGTCAGACTTCTTCGTCAAGACCCTAAATGATCGGTTTGAGGCTCTACATGTTCCTAAAACGAACAGATACCATTGGGCTACGCTAGCACGCAACCGGGATGAATGGAGACGTTACTGGCACCCGCTCGAATAAATCGATGAATAACGGGGATTAAGTGATTAAGTGATCATGGTCCTTGTGCTGGAGCGATAGCACAGCGGTAGGGCGTTTGCCTTGCACGCAGCCAACATGGCCGACCTGAGTTCGATTCCTCCGCCCCCTCGGAGAGCCCGGCAAGCTACCGAGAGTATCTCGCCCGCACGGCAGAGCCTGGCAAGCTCCCCGTGACGTATTCGATATGCCAAACACAGTAACAACAAAGTCTCCAATGGAGACGTTACTGGGCCCGCTCGAGCAAATCGATGAACAACGGGAGGACGGTGATACGGTGATCATGGTCCTCCTGTTATTCATCGATTTGCTCGAGTAGGCCCAGTAACATCTCCATCATGAGACTTGTTGTTACAGTGTTTGGCATATTGAATATGTCAATACATCACGGGTAGCTTGCCAGGCTTTGCCCTGCGGGCAAAGTACTCTCGGTAGCTTGCTGGGCTCTCAGAAAAAGGCGGAGGAATCGAACCCGGCTCGGCTCGGCTGGCTGCATGCAAGGCAAACACCCTACCTCTGTGTTATCGCTCCAGCCCACATTAATATCATGAAAGTTAAAGAGATCAAGTCGTCTCATGGAAGAGCAAGTGACTTATTAATTTCCTTTCATTTCCAAACCTCATCAAGCAGACACTACCCTTATGTGGTAAGTAAGTTGAACGCTTGAAATCTAGAAGAATTTTAAGATTTTCAATCTGTCCCATTGAATATTCACAGTATTGGCATAAATAAATCCCTTCGGACAAATGTAAATCCAGGTGTTTGCAATACTCCAGCATACTTGAAAACACTTTGCCGCAGTCATCACACACGGGAGGGAAAATTTTGGTATGTTCAATGGCAACATGCCTGTGGACATTTGTATGAAGCCGACTCCGAAAACCACACACTAGGCATACAAAGAGACTTTTACATTTGTCAAAGGTGATTTTGCTCAAGAGGCTGCACTGCCCATGCTCTCCATTGTTATACTTGTTGCTCAGCTCAATTAACTTACATGAGTGTTCGTTTACCTCTTGGCTATGCAGGTCTTCTGGGTCATTCGTCTCATGTTCACAGAACTGACACAGGTAGTGCTCATCGCAGCTGTGCTCCTGGAAGTGCAGGTACAGCTCGCTGCTCGAGGAGAACTGCACCTCGCACTACTCGCACCAGTAGAGGTGGTAGCTGAAGTGCGTGTCTGCGATGTGCTGGCTGAGGTTCTCAAAGATCACCATCTTGTAGTCATGGTATTTACAAGTGTAGAGATCCTCTCGTGGAGCTTGACACGTTTGATCAGCAACACGTTGGTAGAGAAGCTTTCCTCGCACACGTGACACACATTCGAATCAGTGCGCTTGTGTTTCAGGATCATGTGCTGCTTCAAATTGGAAAAATACTTGCTATTGAAGTCTCAATTCTAGGCCATGGGTCCCGATGTGAAGTTCTTCAGCTGATCTTCTAGGTCCTATCTTGGCATTGAAATCACCCACAATGATCTTGTAGAAGGTGTGGTCTTCTTTATAGAACTTCTCTAGCTCCATGTAGAACTTCTCGATTTCTCTTTCATCATAATGAGATGTTGGTGCGTAGACAACGAAGATAGAAACTGCCGGCAGTGAGCCACATCTATTCAAATGTCCGATTCTGGTTGTTAGGCATTCGAATGAATCAATGCTCTTGGCCAAGTTTGTGTTGACAAGGACACCGACGCCTCCAACACCTCTTTTATCGCATGTTCCGAGGAACAATTCTTCTCCAGTGTCGAAAACGGCATGGTGAGATTCGTGCCTTCTTGTCTCGGTCAGACCAATGATGTCGTACTTGATCATTCGCGCTTGTACCATCAGGTCCTCGATGGATGGATGCATCTGATGCTAGCGTACGTGCATTGAAAGTACATACGATCATTTTTGTCTTCCTTCGTTGTGGCAGCCTAGGTCGGCCTTGAGATTTAGTCGGCCTCTCCTTTCTCATCCTTCTCAGTGCTGCCATGTCGGTGAAGCCGTCAGGGTCAGGTGAATGAGACCAGTTGTAGTTACTGGGTGAGAGACTGTCTGAGTTCATCATGTCGACCAAGACCATTCATGGTAACTCACAGTTCCAGAAGGCAGAATCTAAACGATGGACATGGGAGTCTCCCGGTGGACGATTCCACAACGAAATAGACCACATCATATTCAATCGACGGTTTTGCCTGACCGATGTCGCTGTTGTCCCAAAATTTCAAATGGGATCGGACCACCCTCTCCTTCGTGCAAAATTCTACTTCACAGAGCGGGGAGAAAGGGCTGCAAAGTTCAAAAAGAGAACTCCCAGAATGACCACCAACTGGGAACTCTTTGGTACTATTGCGGCAACATGGGAAGATGCCATTGTTGACAACATTGACGAGGAATACGATCGACTGGTTCAGCACCTCCATGAATGTGCGAGGAACGCCAAGAGAGAGATAGCCACAAAAAATCACCTATCTTCGAAAACTCTTGAGCTAATTCGCCAGCGTGGTTTGGCGCATGCCTCAGGCAACCACAAGCTAATGTCCGAGCTCGCAAAGCAGTGCAGAGATGCCATCAAGGAAGACCTCAAAGAGAGAAGAGCAGAAGTACTGGTAGATGCGGCAGATGCCGGGAAAAGTATTCGTAACGCCCGCCTGTCCTTCGCCAACTATAAGACCAAGATGACTGCCCTCCGACGTCCTGATGGATCCATCACATCCTCCAGAACGGCAATGGAGAAGATTATCCATGACTTCTACTCAAATCTCTTCGATAGCCATGTCCACTTGCCGACATACCAAATTCCACAGGATGGATATGTCGTTCCCAACGTTCTCCCTTCCGAAATCCGACACGCCATTTCGTCGGTAAAGAAACAAACAGCACCCGGCCCAGACAAGGTCAGACCTGAACACCTGAAGAACCTCCCATCAGTACTCATCAATACACTGGCTCGGCTCTTCACTCGCTACCTGTCTGAATGCAATGTTCCGTCCCAATGGAAAACCAGCAGGACCGTACTACTGTTCAAGAAGGGAGACATCCATGACATTGGCAACTATCGCCCGATCTGCCTATTATCTGTCATCTACAAGTTGTTCACTCGAGTCATCCTAAATAGGATTGGCAGAACACTAGATGAAGGACAACCATGCGAGCAAGCCGAGTTCCGCAAAGGATTCAGCACCATCGACCATATCCACACGATAACCAAGCTCATTGAGGTTTCTTGGGAGTTCAAGATGCCGCTCTGTTTAACGTTCATTGATTTAAAGAAGGCCTTTGATTCTGTTGAGACGCAAGCGGTCATTGAAGCCCTAGCCAATCAGGGCATTCAAGCCCAATACATCAGGATCCTCCGTGAGCTGTATTGCGGATTCACTACCAGGATCTCACCATTCTACAAAGAAGTGATCGTTGATGTCAAGAGAGGGGTGCGGCAGGGTGATACCATTTCACCGAAACTCTTCAGTGCCGCCCTCGAGAACATCATGAGACGACTGGAATGGGAAGGAATGGGAGTGAAGATAGATGGTCGGCAACTACACCACCTCCGCTTTGCTGATGACATTGTTTTAATAACACCAAACATCAGCCAAGCGGCACAAATGCTGGCCGACTTTGACCGTGAGTGTGGAAAGGTAGGACTACAGCTGAATCTTACGAAGACAATGTTTATGAGAAACAGCCTTGTTCCTGACACCCCATTTGCTCTCAACGGAACGACCATCTCCGAATGCAACAGCTATGTGTACCTAGGTCGAGAGGTCAACATGACAAATGACCTGGCACCCGAGCTGCGCAGGAGGAAGAGAGCAGCTTGGAACGCCTTCAAGAACGTCGAAGAAATAGCTAAGAGGACGAAGAACCTCCGACTCCGGGCACATCTCTTTGATTCCACTGTTCTTCCTGCATTAACATATGCCTCAGAGACCTGGGCCCTACGCAAACAAGATGAGAACGCTATTCAGGTCTCCCAAAGAATAGAAAGAGCTATGCTTGGAATATCACATTTCACTCAAATGAGAGAAAGAATCCGGAATTCTGACATCCGTCGACGATCAAGGATCAGGGACGCTGTCTCATTTGCCAAGGTGTCGAAAATCAGATGGGCTGGTCACGTAATGAGATTTAATGATGACCGTTGGACTAGAGCTGTTACTGACTGGATTCCACGGGATGTCAAAAGACCGCGTGGCCGCCCACCTACCAGATGGTCAGACTTCTTCGTCAAGATCATGAACGATCGGTTTGAGGCCCTTCATGTTCCCAGAGCGAACAGATGCCATTGGGCTACACTAGCACGTGACAGGGACAAATGGAGACGTTACTGGCGCCCGCTCGAGCAAATCGACGACTAACGGGATGTTAAGTGATTAAGTGATTGAAGTCTCAGAAATCCACACTTGTAGAGGCCGCTGCTATTGGCTCTCAGTAAAGGCTATTTCTGCTGGGCAGTCACGTTCAGAGCCTGGTTCTTGTCGAAAACTTTGCAAAGTTTAGCCCCTCGTTGGTTTGGTCTTGGAGACTCTCCAAAGAATTGTTTTCTGTCTCTAGATCATAATCTTCCGAAATTGCATGCACTTCCGCAGTGATCAGAACATCCTAGGCGGTATCGACGTCTGTGGGGCTCTCCTCCTGTGTGTGCTGGCTGACGGACTCGGGTGAGTCACACTCTTTATCACAAATTTCAGTATCGGCAGGCAGATTTTTCTGCAGAGAAGGCGGTGTGTTCCAGGCCTCTGAGCACAGGCCTGGGCAGCAGGCAGCTCTGAGCCCGACTTCGGAACTTTATTCCATCTGTAAATTTTGGCAACTCATTGGATGTTTCAGTATCAGAATCATCATGTCTGTTGTCAAAACACTTTAAATTCGGTTGTCTTATGGAACAGACACTGTAACAGTGATCAGAAAAAATTCCATTGAATCCATCTGCAATTCTGCTTGTTCCCGAGGAGTCTGAATAATGAGAAGGAGAAAACGTCTTCCTTTTTCTTTTCTTAGGGTATTCATTCATATCTTTTCAATTTGGTATAGTTCTTACTACTGAAGTGAGGAAGTTAATTCCAGGAAGGTTTTCAGAGGGTTAAAGAAAATTTCAGGCAAGCGTGGCCCATCATCCCACTGGGCGTTCTCAGCAGAGATGCGGCCTCTGGCAGATGAGTGTCCCGGGGCTGTCAGGGGAAGCCCCCCAGGGCTGCGTGGGGTTCCCTGCACCCGGCGGCGGCGGGCAAGGCCGGGTGCACCGCGACAGAACCAGGATGTGCCGCCCAAGTCTGCCACCCGCCGCCCTGGAGGCTCTGGAGGCTGCAGGTCCAGCATGTCCCTGGCCGGCGAGCATGGGGCGGGGGGAGGCCCCGCTGGGACCCCGCGCCCGACCCAGGACTCCAGCCCTTCACCAAGTCGGGGGTGGAAAGGAAGGGGGGGCGCGTAGCCTCCGGGCGTGGGGAGGGGACGCCGGCCCGGCCCACCCCCAAGCCAGGTCTGAAAGGGACTCTGGTCACCAGGATGCCACCGCAGCCACTCACTGGCTCCAGGGCGCGGCTGGCAGCCGCCCTGCCTGGGCACCACGCGCCCCTCACCCTCCGCCCCGCCCGCCCCCCCACCCCGGACCTGTCTCTGATTCCATTTTCATCAATGCTTTCAAATCATGAAATACTATTGGAATTTGCTCAATAGTTTCACAGGCTATTGTTTCCTGGTGGAATTAGGTCCCTCGGGAAACAATAAAGGAAGTAGTCAAGCACAGGGCCTATCATCCGAAAGGGAAAAATCAAGAAAATGGCAAGTATTTAAAAAGCCAGGGCAGTGAATAACACACAAAGTGTTTATCAAGAATATAATATAATAAAATTGATGCCTGAAGAAAGTAGTCTATAGACCAGACATGATTGCCACTGTGTGTATATATATGTACGTATACACACACACAGACATATATATATATATATATATATATATATATATATATATGTAAAGGCCCTCCCGTTGATCATCGATTTCCTCGAGCGGGCCCAGTAACGTCTCCATTGGAGACTTTATTGTTACTGTGTTTGGCATATCGAATACGTCACGGGGAGCTTGCCAGGCCCTGCCATGTGGGCGAGATACTCTCGGTAGCTTGCCAGGCTCTCCGAGACGGGTGGAGGAATCGAACTCGGGTCGGCCATGTTGGCTGCGTGCAAGGCAAATGCCCTACTGCTGTGTGTGATTGGGTCTCATTCGTAACCCTGAAAGAGCCTTGAATGTGGCACTTTTTAGAGTCTCAGGGCTAGGACGAAGGAGACGTTACTGGTGCCTGCTCGAGGCAATCGACGAACAACAGGATGATCATGATCATGATTATGTGATGATATACACAAACTACTGGTACCTTACGGGCCAGCGTGGTTTGGGCCAGAGCAATAGCACAGCAGGTAGGGCGTTTGCATTGCATGAGGCCTACTCAGGTTCGATTCCTCCGCCCCTCTCAGAGAGCCCAGCAAGCTGCTGAGAGTATTCTGCCCGCACAACAAAGCCTGGCAAGCTCCCCATGGCATATTCGATATGCTAAAAGCAGTAACAAGTCTCAATGGAGACGTTACTGGTGCCCGCTCGAGCAAATTGATGTACAATGGGAGGACAGTGCTACAGAGCTATTGATGAAAAAGATTTTCAAGTGAGGTGTTTTATTCTCCTACATTCTGATCTCATTGTCATTCAGAATAAGACAGATAAAGCGAGCTCTTTACAAATAAAAATTTAATAAAGTCCTAATAATTAAAATGGCCTTGCTGGAAATCCAAAGGGAAGTCTAAAAATATTTTAATTCTATACAAAAGCTATCAGCTAAGAGGCAACCGGACACCCAAAATACACATAATTGGGAGGGGGAAAAGGGTAAAAGATTGCCCAATCAGTTATAACTATAAAACAATATATTTAATAGTTATAAGAACATAATGACTACTGCTTAGAGAAGGAAAACTAACTTACTGGAACAGCAATTCAAATATCACAGCAAAGTAGATACGAAAGCAGGAGAGAAGAGAATCAGCGGTGGACCAAGAGGAGCGACAAACCACAAATTGCCGTCCTCCTGACTGAAAGAGGTTGAAAGGATTCCTCTCAAGTGGATTACAAAGAGCATGATAGGAGACTACCTAGTGGCCAATGGCATCAGACTTTGAGAGTTTGCCTAGAGAACTGAGTCAACCAAGAGGGTGGGGTGTGGGATGGGAGAGAGCTACCCTGAGACATTTCGGGGGGAAGCTGACACGCTTGTGATGGCCGTGGAGTTAGAACATTGTATTCCTGACAGTTTGTTGTTTGGTTTCTGGGGCACATCCAGTTGAGCTCAGAGCTTACTCCTGGCTCTGTACTCAGGGATTACTCCTAGTGGGGCATGCGGGACCATATGGGTGCCAGGGATTGAACTGGGTCCGACACATTCAAGGCACGCTCCCTCCCTTCTGCACTATCCCTCCTGTCCTGCATTCCTAAAATGTTGTAACTAGAATTATTGTAAATTATGGTGCTGAAAGAAAAATGCTTTTAAAACAGTTGTTGACATAATGACCCTAAAAAAATGTTCATGTCAGAGTTCACCTACTTAAATGTTTGGAGTAGGTTACTGGATCAAAAATCGATCCAAATATGCACTGCCTACAGAAACCTCGTTTTTGATTGTTTGTTTGTTTTTTACAATTTCTTTAAAAGTTTTATTAGTGACAGGTGAGACATGATTATCACAATGAGATCCAAGGATAAAATAAAATTTAATGTAATGTACTTTAGAGTCCAGAATTGAAAACATATATATGTAAATGAGAATAGGCATTTTATTATATTATATGAAATAGTTTTAATTTTCTTATTTACGCAGGTAGGGCGTTTGCCTTGCACGCAGCCAACATGGTCAACCTGAGTTGGATTCCTCCGCCCCTCTCGGAGAGCCCAGCAAGCTCCTGAGAGTATCTCGCCCACATTGAAAAGCCTGGTAGGCTATCTGTGACGTATTCAATATGCCAAACACAGTAACAAGTCTCACAATGTTAAAATTGAAAAGGCTGCTCCTGAGGGGAAATTGTCTGCCATAGAAACCGGGGGAGGAATGGGATGGGGTGATGTTGGGTACATTGGTGGTGGACAATGTGCGCTAATGGACAAATGGGTTTTCGATCATTGTCTGAGGGAGACTCAAGTATGAAAACTTTGAAATGAGAGTGTTCTGTGAGCGCATCGTGTCAGATTAACTGATTAGTATGATAATGTATGAGCCTCAAAAACAAGCAGAGAGAGCAGCACTTACCAGAAAACGAGCAGATACAGCAATTGCAGTCCCACAATCAACAAACCCCTGCCATAGACAGAGAACCGTTGACTCCGAGACTGAGAATTCCCTAAAACCAGACAGTTAGTGCTCACCTGTGAGTTTCAACAGAAAGGCGCAGGGGCATGAGGAATGCAGCGTTTGGTGGCCGAGAACTTTTCCCTGATTGGCACAGAGCGAAGGAAGGATGAAGAACAGGGGAAGCAGAAACAGGGCCTTGGGTTGGTTGGTGGTTGGTTCATTTTTCTCCCCTCCCCAATGCAGTCCCATCTCTCCCTTGCAGCACTATCGTAGTCGTAGGTTTGGTCGTAGTCCCAGTCATCATAATTCCCTCATCTTCATCCTCATAGTCCTCATCTGATGGTCATCATCATCACCTAGTCTCCTCTTGCCTCTGACATCTTAATTATACAGAAACCAGGAAGTGTGGGGATGGATACACACAGGTCAGGTTCAACATCGTTCTAACAAAAAACAGAGGTAAAACCCATGCAACAGAAATAGAGATTGTAGTATTTTTTCTTTTCTTCTGAAGGAAAATGACCAAGAGAATTGTTCTCATGTAGAATATAAAGAGCCGTATTTTGGGAGTAAATTCTACATGGTGAATGGTATATTACCCCTGAGAGTCAGTTTCCAGAATGGAATTGACCAAGAGCAAGATGTTTGGGTGGTACAGAAGAGACCATTGAGACGTTGGTGGAGGGAAAATGACATTTGGGTCATGAAAGCTGTGTTGGAAATTTGAATGCATGAACTTATTACCCGTTCTTTAAATGACAGCAATAAAAAACAACAAAGTAGGTGTGTAAATTATGGTCCAAAATTCAGTGATTAAAACCACCCATTACTTTTATGGCTGTATTTGATCAAATTACGAAGCCAGCCCATTTCCCTGTGAAAAATAACTTCATTTTCATTCTGAAAAATTCTCATACATAAATTTTTCCAAAATTAATTAAAGCCAATAGTGAATGAAATGAATGAGTATACCCGTAGCTAAGGAATGAAAATAAAATTTTGTATACCATGCACTGAAATTCTTTCCATTAAAAATGCATTGAAGGCCAATAAATATAGGGCAACTAGTAAAAGAACTTGGCGGTACCCTGCAAGCCTATGGTCATGAGTTTGAATCCCTGGTCTGGCACATGCACTCAATGTAATTCGGACACTTATCTGTGCCCTCGAAGTTCTGCTGCATGTCTGTGATTCTCGGAAGCACGGAATAACACCAAGAAAAGAAGAGTAACCTTTTTCATTAGAAAAATCAGGCAAAAGAAACATTGGACTCTATCTAGCACGGCGCAATAAATGCAGTGCAAGAAATGCACCGGGTCTGAGGGAAGAATGAGTTGCAGTGGGCAGGAACAGCGCTCCCTGTGTCAGAGTGAGAGCGAGAGTGACAGCGAGAACCTCGAGAACCTTCCTCTGTCCCCCGGAACCTCTGGGGTCCCGAAAAGGCGCCAACCGGATGTGACCTCGCCTCATATCTGCTGGGGACCGCGGGCTCAGGTGCCTGAGCAAGCGGCTTCGGGCGTGCAGCGGGACAGCCCGCTTGGGCCAGGTGCAGACCCCGGGGCTGGGCAGACTGGACCCACCATCGCCTCCGAGGGAGTCCGCGGTGTGTGGGGCGCATTTCCTCTGCAGTTCTCAGGACTCGGGGAACCGCCGAGTTGCAAGAGGTCCCGGCCCGGCACCATCTTTCTTCTCAGGATCGAGCAGATGTTCCCCGGGGATCCCGATGGGGTCCGGGACCCGACTGCAGGAATAGAGTCCAGTTCAGTAAGAGGTTGAGTTTCTTTCTTTCTTTCTTTCTTTCTTTCTTTCTTTCTTTCTTTCTTTCTTTCTTTCTTTCTTTCTTTCTTTCATTTTTTTTTTGCTTTTTTGGGTCACACCCGGCAATGCACAGGAGTTCCTCCTGGTTCATGCACTCAGGATTTACTCCTGGCTGTGCTCCGGGGACTGTAAGGGATGCTGGGAATCGAACCCGGGTCGGCCACATGCAAGGCAAACGCCCTACCCGTTGTGCTATCACTCCAGCCCTGAGGTTGAGTTTCTTAAGGGACATTCGTGGAGGAGATCAGCCGATAGTTTTGCTTTGCCATGTGCAGGGTGGGGGTTGCTCAGAGCTGCGTGGTTCCTGGGTTACTGGTGGCTCTGAGCGATGGCAAAGCCCCCTAGATTCTCGCGCTACCGGGTGAGCCGACTCGAAAATTTCCTTCCGGTTGCAAGGAGGGAGCCGTATTCTCGGGGCAACGTCCTTGCCTCTTGTACTTTCTTTGAGATGAACATCTCTATCTGCCTCAGGCATTCGGATGTCATTGTATTTATAGAATTTGTTCAGTACAGGGCTGGAGCACAGCAGGTAGGTCGTTTGCCTGCCACGCGGTCCACCCGGGTTCAATTCCCAGCATCCCATATTCTCCCCTGAGCCCTGCCAGGAGTAATTCCTGAGTGCAGAGCCAGGAGTAACCCCTGTTGCGTAGCAAGGTGTGATCCAACAGGCAGGAAAAAAAAGTAACACAAAAAAAGAATTTGTTTGGTCCAATTCATGTTCGTGTGACATTCGAAAGAACTTGAGCACTGTAGACACTGAGACGTCTTTGCATTCCAGAGTACAACTCGGAAGGGAACACATGTGGACCAGGACTTTTGTGTATAGAGAATAAAAATTGCTGTTTTAATTTCTTTGCTCAGATTTTTCTGCACGGATTTTCAAAGGTCTCCTCAGTCAATAGAGGGAAGGATAGGAGTGGAAAATTCATCTGAGTCCCAAAGTTCACCAGGACTCTTGGTAGAATTCACAATGATTACATAGAAAATGAATTTGAGGTTTTTTTAGGTTTCAAGACATTTTGTTTCTATATCTTCCAGTCTGATCCAATATATTTGGGTTTTTGGGTTTTTCCTTTTTTTCTTGGGGGTCATACTTAGTGTCAGTCGCACTTACTGAGCTGTAGAAAGTTTTTATTCTTGTTTTTATTGATACCCTTTTGTTTTCTTGAATTGAATTCTATATGTCTAGATCATTATTATCTTACCAGGATTTTATGATTTCCTGACATGTACTAAGTTTGGGATTCATTTGTGTTCCTTTTCTAAATGGTCAAGTCATTGGGAGGGTGATTCATCTGATTTTTATAGTATTTCCAGTTCTGAGTAGTTGTAGAATTTATTATATTATTATAGTTATTATACTTTACTATAGTAGTTACAGAATTATAGAATTTCAAAGGGTGCTAATGTCCATGAGGATTCACATGTGAACGCTCTGGAGCACTAAGGCATTATGAACACACGAAGGATGAACCCAGGATAACAGACCTAGTACAGTGCATAAAGCATTTGCATGCAGCCTTCCCAGATTCCTTCCTCGGCAATTTATATGGTGCTAGGACCCATGACATGTTATCTCCGAGCCGGGAGCCAAGAGTAAGACCTGATCCCAGCCAGTGTGCCCCCCCCACAAAAAAAAAAAACAAAGAATAAAGACTGAACAAGAGCCCAGAGAGACCATAAGGTGTGGAAGACACCTACAACATGGTTCTTCCGGTTTCTATCCCTGGCTTCCCATCTGTTCCAAATAAGCTTACCAGAGGGACTCCTGAATATAGAACCCGGTAGAAGCACTGCAAATTGCCTTGTTTGAACCAACAGCAGAACAAAAAAGATAGATCACCAAATACATACTCAATTTTCAGTTTGGGTGAGGGTTAGCAACAGTGCTGAGTCATCAAGTTAGGATTTCCTGGTTTTCATATCTTGTAGAGAAATGTCTGAGGACATTGTGTAAGAAATGAGAATTGGGCCTTTTGAGAATCTATGCAGACTGCACTTACCATCGGTGTGAGGATCTGACTTAAGAGCTATGGATCTTTAATCTGCTAGAAGAAACATTGCTCCCCCAAAGCCCATTGCTGCTAACTGTCCTGTAGTGTTTTCATAAGAGTGGACAGAGAGGCACAAAGAGTTGTAATGTCTGAATAGAGATTTTTTTTCAGGATGGGTTATTTTATTTTATTTATTTACTTTTTTAATTTTATTGAATCACCATGAGATAGTTACAAGCTTTTATGTTTGGGATACAATCACACAAGGATCAAACACGCATCCCTCCACCAGTGTACATTCCCCACCACCAGTATCCCCAATATACCCTGCTTAACCCCCCTTTCTCTCCCTCCCCCTGCCTCCATGGCAGACAATATACCCCATACTCACTCTCTACTTGTGGGCATCATGGTTTTCAATACAGACACTGAGAGGTTATCATGTTTGGTCTTTTATCTTTTATCTTTTATCTTTTCAGCACACATCTCCCATCCAGACCGGTTCCTCAAGCCATCATTACCTTAGTGATCCCTTCTCTATTCCAGCTGCCTTCTCCCCCTTGCTCATGAGGCAGGCTTCCAACTATGGAGCGATATAGACTTAAGAGTGTCAGAGAATGGAGATTCAAGCAGCACAGGGAGAGCCTTCTCATAGTAAGGCTCTAGAGAAAAACCTTGAGAGAGGACTGAGGGAACCTAGAGCCCAGCAAAGAGGACATGCTGGCATACCTCAAGGCAGGAGTAATCAATTTTCAGTCTCTGGCCAGACACCAAGTGCTCAAAATTCTTTCTTTTTCTGTTATGCTTTGAACTATTAGTTTTTAATCGCCGTGAGATACGGTTACAAAGATTGCCTGTTTACGTTTCAGTCACACAATGATCGACAACCCAACCCTCGACCAGTGCACATCCTCCAACACCAAGGTCCCCAGTATCCCCCCATCCCACCCCTCTCCCTTCCTCTATGCCGGACAATCTCCCCCACACTCTCTTTCGTATTGTTTGTTATGAATAGCATAAGATGTTGCATCTCTGCTCTCCTGGATTTCTAAAACATTGGATACGTAGGATCTGGAGAAATCTTTGCAGCGAGATGCTGTTTGGAGAGTCTTTTGTGTGTCTCTGGATCCTGGCCATTAAGGAGCTAAGTAGCGACCAGAGGCAGTTTGTGGGTGCGACCTTCAGGGTCCCATGGGGAGGGAGGGGTAGATGAGAAGGACCGGCTCATTTCCTATCTCTTAAGGCCTGGAGTTTGCCCCAGTACTGAACCTGCGTACCTACATTTCTCATTGGGTTGTGGAAGTTGGCGGCCACCAGGGATTTTAGGGGGCAGATAGAAGGACGACGCCTGTCCCTATCTGAGGCACCACGGTGAAGTCGACCTGTCCTGAGCTATCACTACAGCAAGCTGCTCAGTTTAGAGATTCTTTTGTGTCTCTGGATCATGGGCATTAAAGAGCTCAAGTAGCAGCTGGAGTCAGTTTGTGGGCATGACCTCCAGGGTAGAATGGGGACTGGGGATGAAAAGGACCGGCCCATCCCCTATCCCTTTGGACCTGGAGTTTGCTGTCACTGAACCAGTGTACCTGCACTTCTCATTGGGTTCTGGAAGTTGGCGGCCTGTGGGATTTTTTTGGGACAGGTGGAGGGATGTCTTCCCCCATCTGAGGCACCCCAGCGAAGTCGGCCTGACTTAAAGTCCGGACGTTATGTCTGCAGCAGGCTGCACACTTTGGAGATTCGTTTGTGTGTCTCTGGCTCATGGCCCATGTTTCCATCTTTTCGAGAGAAATAAATTATTGGCATATGCCCTGCAGAGCATGGCCGCTTTCCCACAACAAGCTGTGCCACCGGTCCTGACTAAGGCTCTTGATCGCTTTTGAGATGTATGTGTCCCTAAAATAAGACCTAAAAATCAGCTTGCATAGCCGAGCCAGAGGTGGTTTGGGAGTGTGTCTCCCACATATCTAACATTTGACTGTTTAATTTCTTGCTAAACTTGGCCCCAAGTTATTGGGGTCTTTTCAAAGGCACAGCGGCAACTGTGGGATAAGAGAAATTCTAAAGGCACCATCAGGATGTTGGTGAACTCGCCATGCAGGTACAGGTTGACACCTGCTGGCAGCACCATACCCCGCTCAAATTATTTCACACGATAACCTTTTTCAGATCTCAAGCACCTGGTTATTAGACTAGGAGTTGATATACAGAGCTGTACATGAAATCAGCAGAGATCTTTCTGAGCAACTGAGGGGACTCTGCTGCCAACGTTGGGGCCAAGAGAACACTACCTGGCTGAACCAGGGTCATGACTAAAATTCATAAGCAGGAATAATGACAGGTATTACATCTGAGAGAAGCTGTCTGAGGTGAGATAATTGAGGAAAAGAGTGTGGCACTTTTGGACAGGACAAAAGGCACAAAATAACCTCCATAATGACAATTTATTGCTGCAATATATTCTCCTATGTAAGCAATCGTGGAAAATCTAGATTCTTGATATCATTCCATTACCTGTCCTGGTGGAGGGCTGAAGTGATAGCACAGTGGTAGGGCGTTTGCCTTGCACGCAGCCAACATGGCCGACCTGAGTTCGATTCCTCCGCCCCTCTCAGAGAGCCCAGCAAGCTACCGAGAGTATATTCGATATGCCAAACACAGTAACAACAAAGTCTCCATTGGAGACGTTACTGGACCTGCTCGAGCAAATCGACGATCAACGGGAGGGCCTTTACCTTTACCTTTACATTTACCTTTACCTTTACCTGTCCTGGAAAGATTCTGGGAGCAGTGACTTTGAGAGATGCACTGACATATCTCTGCGAGGTGTCCGACGAATACGAGTGGGAAGACCCAGGGTGTGGGATATGGTTTTCTTTGGTAGAAGAGGGACTTAGGAGGCAAGACCAAGCATAACCTACTGTTTAAGTTCATAGAGCAATAGATATATGTATCCCAAACCATCAACATGATGGATGCAGGGAACCTGTCAGGTTAGGACAATGCTCTGCAGAATTATTTGATCAAAGAGGAATGGGGTGTACGTGCAATGGGAAGGAAGCTTGTGTCGAACATCTCTATTGTTCCCTTGAATCACAGGGAGAAACACAGCTGGATGTCAGAAGACATCTGTCCGTTGAAGGAAACCAGACAATCGAGGTGAGAGTGCCAAGGATTGCTGAATCCATTGAGGACCCAAGAGACGATGGAGAATACCCAGTATATATAGAAACAAATGATACCGAAAGAAATGTTAATTGTCCCTGTTCAATGGCCACTTCCCTGTCCCATGTGAATGTGGAATCTTGTCCCATGTCATCTGAGGGGTGTCCCAGGGGTTGCAGACTTAATAATCTCTCTGTTCAGTATCCCAGGATACCCGGAACAACTAGTAGAAAAGAGAGAGCACACAGCAAAGAGCAGCATAATTTGACTGTGTCTCCATCAAAACTCACCTCAGTTTCCAAAAAGAATTGACACTTTGCAATCTATGCCCTCTCATGCTACGTTATTCTTTCCTTTCAGTTGTAAGTGGCATCTGCCTAAAAGAACAGAACCTGTGGGGCTGATTGCACCTTATCGTTGAAGCTGAGTAAGTCCCCTGATGTTTAGTATGCTTAACTATTTCATTGAGGACCATTGCATTCCATAATTATGTGCCTTTTAGCTACAGTAGGTATCTGAAACATACTTGTCAACAAAAGTCAGCACCATAGCGTGTATATCCCTGGACCACAGTGCACTGAAGAGCATCCCAGTAATCCCTCTAACTCACCCCCCTTAGATACAATAGCTGATGCCCTTTTCCAGTTCGCTTTGACTGGTTGTGCCTGTTGCTATTCTTTTTCTCCTCTGTAACCCACATATGAGTGCAGTCCTTGGATAGGTGACTTTCTCCCTTAGTTACAATGAGCGTGCCTATTTTGAATTCTACCCCCTCTCACCCTCAGGCCTGCAAGCCATCGACCAGCACCTGTGCACACATCGGCTGCCTGTGGTACACGTGTCATCATGTCTCGCTGTGATGAGTTTTGGGCCTTCAAGGTTGAGGAAGAAAATGAGGATGCCCAGGATGGCCAGCATCTGGAGAGGGCTCAGCTGTCCAAGGCTGAGATGGGGATGGCTGAATTGCCCTCCTCCACCACTGCCACCGTCCACGTTGAGGGCACGCTGGGGGAGGTGGCAGCTGCTCAAGTCTTCCATGAAGTCAAAGGTCCTCAGGATCGTCTGGCCATGGTCCATCACTTCCAGGTGGCCATGGCCGAAGAGCTCGACAGCCATCCCGAAAGTAGCAGTGCCAGCAGCCACAAAGGGAAAGGCCTAGAAGGTAGGGAGGAGCCAAGCCAAGTTGGGGCCTGCCTCCAGGAGGCGTTGCATGACAAGATGTCTAATCTGGTGGGGTTCCTTCTCCTCAAGTACCGCACTAAGCAGCTGACCACGAAGGACGCAATGCTGAGAACCGTCCTCAACAATGATGAAGCGAAATTCTCTTTCATCCTAAGCTAGGTGTCTGAGTGCACACAGTTACTCTTTGGCATCGATGTGAAGGAAATCAACCCCGAAATCCATAGCTATGTGTTGGTCACCACCTTGGGCCTCACTTATCATGGCATGGTGGGCCCTAGGCAAACCATGTCCTATACTGGCCTGCTGGTGATGGTCCTGGGGCTCATCCTTCTGGAGGATGATTGTGCCTCTGAGCAGGTTGTCTGGGAACAGTTAGGTCTGATGGGAGTTCATCCGGGGAGGAGGCACTTCATTTATGGGGAGCCCAAGGAGCTCCTCACCAATGTGTGGGTGCAGAACCGGTATCTCGATTACCGGCGGGAGCCTGGAAGTTACCGAGCCCGATATCAGTCCCTGTGGGGCCCCAGTGCCCACACAGAAACTCGCAAGGTGGAAGTCATGGAGTTTTTCCTCAATATTTTTGAGAGTGATAATAGGTTCCTCACGTTCCTAACTGATCAGCCTCATTCCATAGACAAAGAAGAAGTGGACTGAACAAGGGTTCAGTTGCAGAGAGCAATCAGGGTTCCAAGTGTTGGGGACTAAGGCAAGTGCAGCACCTATTGGTGAGCATCCTGGGGTTCCTGTTCTCTGTGATGCCCTGTAAATAACTCTTGTTTTTCTTAAGGATCCTAGCAAATGTTGCGTTTTCTTGATGAACTGTTGTATTTTGTCTGAGTTTTTGAATGCATTTACCTCTCAAATATGGGCCCAGGCCAGGTTCAAGAGGGAGAGTGCTGTTATCGAGTGAAGAGAGTTTGTAGATGGCTGTATTCTGTTGTGATGGGCAAAGATAAGGGAGGAAAAGTCCTTGGAAAAGGACTGGCCCTGTAATTGTTTCAGAACTTAGTAGTGGCATCCAGTCATGGCAAAAACGAGACTATGCCCTCATTCTTCCATTGCTCCTACGGTCTCTAATAAATAAAATTTGAGGTCCTGAGTTCATTGAATTATTCGTCCCTAGCTTCATTTTGCAGCTATTTACCGAGTTCTTCTGAATGGCCATGGATTAGCAGGGACACGAGGATGTGTGGGCTGTACTCCAGCAGAGAGCGAGAGTGAGAGTGTGGTTCCTGCTCATTGAAGCAATCAGGTATGACGCTTTCTAAAACATACCCACCAAATGAATGGGGGGAAGGGCAGTTGGACTCCAGGAATGAGGAATCTGTTGCTAGTACCTGAATCAGGTAGCTCTTGGAGCTGTGAAATGGGCAGCAATTTCAGTGGGACCTGCTGGGCATTAGTCACTCAGGGACTATGATACGTAGGTGTCCTAGTGGTGTGATAGTTTCCGGGCATGTGCATGTGGCCACGTATCCTTGGGTACCATGGAGACCTATGCAGGATTATATTTCTTGACGTTCTTTTCAGTTTACATCATAACTGCACCATCTCTTTTAGCATCATGGAAAGAAAAAGATTGAAGGATGAACGGTGTGTTTGAGAACCAAAGGGATATTTAAATACCGACAAGTATGCTGATTTTGCTACTAGGGTGGCAGAAAGCCAAGTTCGAAGGCCAAGCTTAGGCTTTCCGTAGAGGAGCCTCGGGTCTGATCCCTGGTACCGCACAGTTCCCAAGAGGCACTGTGAGTGACCCACAAGGATATCACTCTGCATACTTCGCTGGGATTCTTTGAAGTTTTGAGTATTCTCTGAGGGCTGCCTATCAGTAATTTGTCCATGTTTGCGTGTTTCGTTATCTTTACCTTTGCCTTTCCACCCTTCAAAACTTTCCCTTTCCCTTTTATTTTCTTTCTGTACATCTCCGTCTGTACTCAGCACTGATGGATAAACTACAATATATATTAATCATGCCTTATTCATCAATTAATTAACATACCCATATAGAGTATAAACATATGTTTAATATGTACCTTAACAAAGAATGTTAAATATAAGTATACACTTGCACTCAGTGTATACACCAGTCACTGTCACTGTCCTCCGCTTGTTCATTGATCTGCACGATCGGTCCCAGTAATGTGTTAATAATAATTTTTATTTTCAGTTTTTGCAATTATTTTTTTATTTTTCTGTTTTTTCCCCCACGAGTTGCATCACTGATACCATCTTGAATTTAATGTAGTAGACATTCTGCCAATATTTCTTTGCCATATTTTATGAATAATTGTCTAGTGCTGACATATTGATTTTCTGTTAACTTTTTGTATGGATTTAATTATAGTTCCAGTTTGATTTTTTTGCCTCCATTTAAACCTGTGTCCAGCTCCATTTACTGAAGAGGCTGCCCTTGTTCTGCTTCATATTTTCATTCCCTTGATAATAGATTATCTGTCCTATAGCTGAGGGTTTTTCTCTGGTGTCTCAGTTTTAATCCATTGTTAACTTGTTCTAGCCTTTGCCAGCACTATGATGTTTTCTTTTTCTCCTTTCTTTTTTTTTTTTTTGCGTTTTGGATCACACCCAGTGATGCACAGGGGTTGCTCCTGGCTCTGCACTCAGGAATTACTCCTGGCGGTGCTCGGGGGACCCTATGGGATGCTGGGAATCAAATCCGGGTTAGCCTCCTGCAAGGCAAACGCCGTACCTGCTGTGATATCGCTCCAGCCCCTGAAGTTTTCTTTACTACAGATTTCAAGTATAATTTAAAGTCAGAATATGCAACAGATCTCAATTTCTTTTTCTCCGAGTTGCTTTAGCCATTCGGAGCATTTTGTTGATCTGTACACACTGTAGTTGTTGCTTTTCTGTGTCCTTGAATCATCACATGATTATTTTCATGAGGATTCTATTAAATACATAAAATATTTAGGTTGGATGGTCATTTTAGCAATATTAATTCATCGAACACACGATCACAGAATATTTTTTTATTTCCTGATATAGTGTTTTATTTATCTCACCAAGTGACTTAAGGTTCTCAAACTATTATTGTTCCATAACTTCTAAGTTTTAATTAAACAGCCGGATTCCCCTGGTCCGCACCAGCTCTAAGTCAGCTGCTAGGCACAGGCCAAAGCGAGGCAAAGGGTCTGGCAGAACGGCGGCCCCTTAGGTGGTCCCGGGGTGTGGAGAGGAGTGGCGGTGGACGGGGAGTAGGGGATGAGCATCCCCCCCTTCCGCAGGCTCCCTGGGTACAGCAGCGACCCCTGCCACAGCTAGCGCGATCCACTGGAAGGGCCTGGCTCGCCTCCAGAGGCCCCGCTGCCGCCCCCCCCCACCCACGTGCCCGTACCCAGGCACCCAGGACCCCGCGCTCGGGACCGCAGGCCTCCTCCCCCCTCCCCTGCAAAGCCTGCTGCAGGCGGGGGCAGGGTGGGGGTCGAGGGAGAAAAACCCGTGGGGCTCTGTGTCGGGGCAGGGACTGGCCGGCAGGGGGTGCCTGGGTGTGGAGGGGGGTAGCAGTGCCTAGTGCAGCAGGCGCCGCCCAGCCCCGCTTCCTGCCCCAGCCCCACCAACCCAGCCCTTAGAGCCAATGCTTGTCTGAAAGTTACAGTTCAGGCTTGCGGACTTCCCTTACCTACATTGTTCCAACATTCCACAGGCTGTTCACCTTGGAGAGCTGCTGGGATGTGGGTACATCTGGGGGGAGATGGTCAGACTTCTTCATCAGACTACATTGGGCTACACTAGCACGGGACAGGGATGATTGGAGACGTTACTGGCACCCGCTCCAGCAAATGGATGAGCAAAGGGATGTCAAGAGATCAAGTGATCAGCTTCTAAGTAGAGTCCTAGGGGCATGAGATTTCCTCATACTATTTTGAGTGGGATACGTTAAATACACTCTATCTTCTAATTCGTTCTGCATACACAGTCATACAATGGATTTCAACTAACCAGCTTGATGGTAAGTTCGCTGAAGAATACCAATTGAGGAGGGTGGAGAAACATATCACATCAGATAGGCGGTTTTCTTGCATGTGGGTGACCTGCCATAGATTCCTGGAACCGAAAACGGTCCCCCAAGTACTAGAAGGAGTGATCCCTGAGCAAGGATCCACGAGTAAACCCTGGGTGCTGTTAGGTGGTTCCCTTCCAAGAAAAGAACTGCATAAGAACCATGAGGGAGCAGTGTACCCACCAAAAAGGGACCTTCGTATGCAAGCATAATTAGACGGATAGTGGCCATGTAAGAGTTACTTAGAAATGGGAAGCTAAGGACATGCACCTCTACGTAGAGAGAGCTTCTGAAGAGGGACTTCCAGAAGACTTCCAGATGAGAAGAGACTATGGTTTGTCCTCGTGGTCAATGTTGGAACAGAGTGAACTGGGTTGTTTTATGTTTTGTTTTTGTGTTCTGTTCTTTTGGCCCACACCAAGTAGTGCTCCTGTCTCTGTCCTCAAGGAGCACTCCCGCTGAGGTTGGAGACCATATGGGATGCTGGGTATCAAACATAAGTCAGCCACAGGCAAGGCAATTGTCCTATTTGCTGTACTATTGCTCTGGCCTGCAATGTGAGCTTTTCTATCTCTATTGGTGAAGATTTCTCGGAACCATAGTTTTTGGTCTCCCTGTGTGAAAGATTTATCCATCTCTTCACACTAGAGTGATTGATCAGTTTAAAATGCCTTCATAGCTTGGAAGTGGAGAGGAGAACCGGAAATGGCACTTCCATGTGGTTTGCGGTTCTGGTGAATGTGTTCTACCCAATAATCACCCAACTTGGGAGGTGCATTTCCCAGAAAGACCAAGTATATTTATGTACAGGTGGCTCCAGTATGAAGTCAAACTGAAAAGATTGTTCCTATGCTCAGAAGAAAATGAAGTATTGTCCGTGAAAACTCTAGAGGTCACAGTGAGATTTTCAACTGCTCTACTGTGAAATACTTCTTCCTATCATCATTTCAGTGTCTCGTTTGTAAATATTCAGTCATATAAATCGTGCAACATACTATAAAAATCCCAGTACTTCTGTCTCCCAGGTTCAGTGATAATGGTCCTTATTGGCTTCTCTCATCATTCTCTTGTTCTCTTCTGTCCAGCCCTCATTCCCTTTTCCCCTGTTCTCGCTCCCGAGTTTCCTGCTTCTTCCATCCCTTCCTTCCTTCCTTCCTTCCTTCCTTCCTTCCTTCCGTTTTTTCTCTGCGTCCTTACTCTCTAGCTTATTTCTCTTTTTAACTGTTTTTAATATTATTTTATTATTTATATATATATATTTTTTATTAGTGAAACACCATGAGGTACAGTTATAGACTTACAAATTTTTGTGCTTGGCTTTCCGTTATACAGTGATCAAGTAACCATCCCTCCACCAGCGCCCATCCTCCACCACCACGGGTCCCAGCATCCCTCCCACCCCCCATTCCCCCATCCCACACTGCCTCTGTGGCAGGGCATTCATTTCCCTTTTTACTTTCAAATTCCCTCCCCATCCTTAACTCCTTTACACACTCTCTTTCTCTCTCCGTCCCTCCCTCCCTGCCTCTGTCATTGCATGTGTCCACCCACCTCCTTGTCACTGTAGATAGCCCAGTGGGTGATAAACCTGGATGTGTTCAACCTTGCATTGACTCTATGCACTGCACAGAGTCCCCCAAACTTTGTGAGAGGTGAATCCTGAGTTTGAAGCAGGTATAGCCATTGAGCAACACCCGGTTTGGCCCCCAGACCCCCAAATATCAAATCTGTATCCAGGATTTCTTCCTGGAATAAAGCGATGACATTGAAACACGTGTATGGATAATAATTGGAAAATTCCATAGAATAGGAATCCTGGCCAGTCCTCATAGACCCTGTGGTGTCAGCTAGAAAGAACCTTCAGCTAGGATGTCAGCGCAGCAAGCAGAGGGTCAGGAAGAAGCTGTGAGGTGGGCCCTGAATTTACGCAGGTTGGATATGGAGGCTGCTCCGTGCCAGCCCATAGCGGTCAAGTGTGGCCCACGAGATTTTATCCAAGTACACTCCCCAAGTTGATGAGATTCATGGGCAAAGGTGTGGGATATCAGCAGAATCCCAATCTGCTGGCCTCTGTTCTTATAATTCCGGAGCTTGGGAGAGAGCACTTCATCCATGGGGAGCCCAGGGAGGGCCTCACCAAGGAGTGGCTTCAGCAGCAGTAGCTGGGGTACCACCAGCAGGTGCCCAGTAGCCACGGTGTCCAAGCCACCCTGCTCACTATGTGTTTCTCTGGGGCCCCAGGACCCATCATGAAACCAGTAAGAGAAAAATCTTGGGAGTTGTTGGCTAAGGTCACTGGCATGCATCCCCGAAGTTTTCTTACTCTGTGGCAAATGCATGGAGACGACCTACCTAGCCAGGATTTTAGGCAACTGCAGCGAGCAGGCAAGGGTCTAAGGGATGGAAGCCCGGTGAGCTGCGCACACAAAAGAGGTTTTTATTGCTTTCTTATTCTTCGTGAGGATTGAGAACTTGGTTCTGGTTTCCTTTACAGGTTTTTCAAATGTTGTCCCTCTAAGTAGGAAATTGAATTAGTCTTTTTTGGATATTTTGGGTCATACTTGGCAATGTCCTCAAGGGTTAATCCTTGTTCTGCCCTCTGGAATTAATCCTGGTGGTGCTCAGTGTGCCAGGTGTGATGCCAAGATCTTACCTGGTTTAGCTGTGTTCAAGGCATACACGATACCCTATCTACTATTATTCCGCCCAGTTGAATTGTCCTTAGCATCTGAGTCAGTGTAAGACATTGATACAAATGTATTTTCACTTAGCAAGTTCATAAGAAGAGTTCTGATATTTTCTGAAACACATTGGAAAGGATCCATCTTAGCTCGTGACCTTGGAGTAGATATAATATTAGAACTGAAATTTCCTTGGGAATGAAAGAAAAATATGAGTAAAATTGAAAGGGTCAGATCACTTGATCACTTAACTTCCTGTCAATCGTCGATTTGCTTGAGAGGGCGCCAGTAACGTCTTCATTTTTCCCTGTCACATGCTAGCGTAGCCCAATGGCGTCTGTTCGCTCTAGGAACATGAAGAGCCTCAAACCGATCGTTCATGATCTTGATGAAGAAGTCTAACCATCTGGTAGGTGGGCCGCCACACGGTCTTTTGATATCCTGTGGAATCCAGTCGTTGACAGCTCTAGTCCAGCGGTCCTCTTTAAATCTCATTACGTGACCAGCCCATCTGATTTTTGACACCTTGGCAAATGAGACAGCGTCCTTGATTCTTGATCATTGACGGAGGTCGGAACTCTGGATTCTTTCTCTCATTTGAGTGAAACGTGATATTCCAAGCATAGCTCTTCCAATTCCTCTTTGGGAGACCCGATACCAAATTCCACAGGATGGATATGTCGTTCCCAACGTTCTCCCTTCCGAAATCTGACACACCATTTCGTCAGTAAAGAAAAGAACAGCACCCGGCCCAGACAAGGTCAGACCTGAACACCTGAAGAACCTTCTGTCAGTACTCATCAATACGCTAGCTCGGCTCTTTACACGCTACCTGTCTGAATGCAAGGTTCTGTCCCAGTGGAAAACCAGCAGGACTGTACTACTGTAGAAGAAGGGAGACATCCATGACATTGGCAACTATTGCCCAATCTGCCTATTGTCTGTCATCTACAAGTTGTTCACTCGAGTCATCCTAAATAGGATTGGCAGAACACTAGATGAAGGACACCCATGCGTGCAAGCCAGGTTCCGCAATGGATTCAGCACCATCGACCATATCCACACGATAACCAAGCTCATTGAGGTTTCTCAGAAGTTCAAGATGCCGCACGTTCATTGACTCAAAGAAGGCCTTTGATTCTGTTGAGACAGTAGCGGTCATTGAAGCCCTAGCCAATCAGGGTATTCAAGCTCAATACATCAAGATCCCTCGTGAGCTGTATTACAGATTCACTACCAGGATCTCACCATTCTACAAAGAAGTAATCATAGATGTCAAGAGAGGGGTTTGGCAGGGTGATACCATTTCACCGAAACTCTTCAGTCCCACCATCGAGAATATCATGCGACGACTGGAATGGAGTGAAGATAGATGGTCGGCAACTACACCACCTCCGCTTAGCTGCTGACATTGTTTTAATAACACCAAACATCAGCCAAGCGGCACAAATGCTGGCCAACTTCGACCGTGAGTGTGGAAATTTCGGACTACAGCTGAATCTTACGAAGACAATGTTTATGAGAAACAGTCTCGTTCCTGATGCCCCATTCCCTCTCAACGGAACGACCATCTTCAAATGCAACAGCTATGTTTACCTAGGTCGAGAAGTCAACATGAAAATGATCTGGTACCCGAGCTGCGCAGGAGGAAGATAGCGGCTTGGAATGCCTTCAAGAGTGTCGAAGAAATAGCTAAGAGGACGAAGAACCTTCGGCTCCGGGCACATCTCTTTGATTCCACTGTTCTTCCTGCATTAACATTCGCCTCAGAGACCTGGACCCCACGCAAAGGGTCAGATATGTCAATAAAAATAAAAGACGTATTTCTTTTCCTTTCCTTTCATTTAAGTCCATATTTATGCGACTAAGCATGTGTTAACAAGTCAGTACAGGAAATTTGGTCTCCATGTATGCGCTCCGTGCCTGTTCGTATGCCTGTTTCCCAGCTACTGAGTCATTTCTCTTGGGAATTCCGGCAGCTGAGAGAGTGGAAACACACTGATGAGCGGGAGACAGCCAGCCCACGGAGCAATAGCGTAGGGTAGGGTCCTGCCCACTGAAGGGAGATGGTCTGCGATGCCTGAGATGCACAGAGCGAGTCAAAAGAGGGGACGGGTGATGGGGCTCAGGAAAAAAAATGGAGTCTGAAAGCCTGGCCCCAGGCAGTGCTGCTCCCCTCCTCCCAGCCAGTTCCTGCTCTCCTCCTCCTCGCACTGTTTGCCTTTATAGGATTCCTGAGTCTCAGGAGCCTCAAGCAAGGGCCCAGGACCATGTATTCAGAGCACGCTGGAGGCAGACGAGTGGCCAGCAGGAGCACACACTGTGTGGTCTATCTGGCTATTGATTGACGATGGCCAGGCACCCCCCACCTCTTTCTCAGCCACAAGAGACCACTTTCCCCATGCCCCCTTTTGTGTCCACCGCTGTGTCTCTGGAACCTCGTCCGTTGAGCAGTGAATGGGCTGTGAATGTGGCATGGAAACTCCTGCGCTTGTCTCTGCATGGCATGTGCCCTTCATGCACCCCAGTCCCCTGCGAGGCACTGGAGTGTGTGACCTTGTGCGGTGCATGGTCACTGTTCTTCATAAGTCTTCCAGCATGCTGCTCCCTAAAATGGCCCTGAAGAGTCTGCCTATTCCATGGGGTCTTTGTTGCTGTGTATCCCTGAAATTGCACACAGTGGATTGCAGGAGAACTCTGATGCCACCTTATCTTGACCTGGGAAGGCGCTGATAAGTCTATGAATTAGCAAATCTAAGGCAGAAAGAAATGTTAGTGTCAGTGGAAGCCCAAGAACAAACATTGATTGCAGCCCAATTCCCTCTAACCCTATGTCTTACCAGAAGGAGTTCTGGGGTCTTAGGGACACCATAGATTACATTTCAGAGGAGGAAGTGAACCATCCCCTCCTACTTCTTGTGGGGTTTGTGCCTGACTTGAGTTGATATCAGAGGGAGAGGAGCTGGTGGTCCCGCAGGACAGCCAAAGGTAGTTAAGGAATCAGAGACTCTGGGTTCAGCACTGTATACAGGAATCAGACAACAGAGGACTCTCCGGCTGCTGAGATAAGAGGCACTTGACAAAGGGACATCTGGGTGTGCAGACATGCTACGAAATTGAATTAACCCTCTTAAGTATGACCACTTCTCCTGACCCTGCAGTTGGAAGCACCTGTCACACATGGCAGGCACTGCAACCATAAAAGAGAATTTATGGCAAAGCTGACCTTGCCAGACACTTTTCCAAGGCATCAAGAGGGCTGTTGACTCTCCTTGAGCACCGACTTGCTGCATACACAGCAGCTCTTTGTTCAGTCTACTTGCCCTGGACTTTGCTGTGAGCTTACAATCAGTAAGTCTCAAGGGCCCTTGAAATTGAGGCATGAGCAGGAGCTCACATGGGTCTTAGACAGCCAGTTGGACAGAACCATGCTCCCATCCTTGGGGCAGAGCAGCAACCATGGAGAACCTGGGTGACATGGAGCATTCACCGATGGGAGCATCCTGCCCCCAAAGACCCCTAGAGAGGAAAACCTGAACTCTGAACATCAGAATAGAGCATGAGCCTAGTCGGTACAGCCTCCGGATAGCAGAAGGAAATGGGTCAGAGGCCTGGAGAGCTGGTATAGCAGGGAGAACACTTGGTTTTCTCGCAGCCATCCCAGATGCCACTCCTGCCACCACATATGGTTCCCTGAGACACAGCCAGGAGTGCTTGAGCAACACAGAACTAGTTCAGCATAAGGACTTGAGTACAACAGAGAGTGGCCCTAAATCAAAGAACAAAACAGCACCTCACAAGACAGATTTGGATCATTTTAGGGTTACTTAGGGGACGCATACCTGACTTACTCGCCCACAGAAATATATCTTGCCAGCACCTTCTTGACCTTGAAATTCCCAGGAGGGGATCCCACAGGGAGTGTATCCTGACTATAGGCTGGGTGCCTGGGTGGGGGGATATTTCTGTGGAGCCATATATGACAGCAGATGAGACAAAGGAGGTGCCAGGGAGACAGGTGGTGTCCTTCTTAGGAATTAACCACCCCCATCCAGATCTTAGGGGATTGGGATTCAAAATCCAGCCTTAATAGGATGTAGCCCTCACAATTCCGGGCCTCAAGGCCCCCAAGTGGGGTCATTTGTACCTGGAAATAACACTGGTGATAGAATGGGTGTTGGAACATTGTATGACTCAATCAATAACAGCTTTGTAATGTTCTATTTCAAGATGATTCAATTAAAAAAGAGATGAACTTAATGAGCAGCTCACTGAACTGGTGAAGGTTGTGCTCCTAAAGTATTTTACAAAGGAAACACCATCAAAGAAGAAATTCTGGGGGCCAACCCTAGTAATAAAGACAATCACGTGTTCATCTGATCACTTGATTTCGTGTTAATCATCGATTTGCTCGAGCGGGCGCCAGTGACGTCTCCATCCGTCCCTGTTGCGTGCTAGTGTAGCCTACTGGCATCTGTTCATTATAGGAACACGAAGAGCCTCAAACCGATTGTTCAGGGTCTTGACGAAGAAGTCTGACCATCCGGTAGGTGGGCGGCCACGCGGTCTTTTGATGTCCCGTGGAATCCAGTCAGTAATGGCTCTAGTCCAGCGGTCATCTCCAAATCTCATTATGTATCCAGCCCATCTGATTTTCGACGCCTTGGCAAACAAGACAGCGTCCCTGATTCCTGACCGTCTTCTGAGGTAGGAACTCTGGATTCTTTCTCTCATTTGAGTGAAGATTGACACTCCAAGCATAGCTCTTTTGATTCCTCTTTGGGAGACCCGAATAGCGTTCTCATCCCATTTTCATAGAGCCCAGGTCTCTGAGGCGTATGTTAATGCAGGAAGAACAGTGGAATCAAAGAGATGTGCCTGGAGCCCAAGGTTCTTCGTCCTCTTAGCTATTTCTTCAACGCTCTTGAAGGCATTCCAAGCCGCTCTCTTCCTCCTGCGCAACTCAGGTGCCAGGTAATTCGTTGTGTAAACACAAAAGGGGGCCGGCAAAGGGAGGGCAGTGGCCTATCTCTCCCGCTGTCCACAATCGGTAGTCTCAGGCCGTTTCCCCACTCCAGGGAGGTCGATGGCAATGGGCAGGTGAAGGAAGAAAACGAGGTTCACGCTGGTTGGTCTTAGTAGTAGTTTATTCCATGGAAGAAATTTATGTCATGGAGGGCCCAAGATCTCTCAAGCACGTGCTCATTTGTTCTCTCAGCTTCTGTCCCCATTCTCTCAGACCTGTCTCTTCGGTTCTCTCAGCACATCACCCCCACCCCAAGAGAGCCCTAAAATCTCCCTTATATAGATCATGATACCTCTAAAGGGCACAGTACAGTGATGTCATCAAAAGGAGTTACAGAAAGAACATTGAGGTGGCAAAACATACATTGTTTCTTTACATCTGCAGGCCAGTAATTTTGGCCTCCAGAAAGAAGATACAAAACCAAGACTGAAACATTTCACAAGCACTTTCACAAGCTACAAGCACTTGGATTTGCATCCCAAAGACCAGTCTGCTAGAGCTTGGAATCTATATCCCCAAAATAAGTATCTGAGCTTTGCATCTCAAAGACTAGCCTGGCTAGAGCTGGGAATCTACATCCCAAAGATCAGGCCTGGCTAGCACCTGAGATCTGTGAGAAAAGTGAAACTGCCTCTTACAATATACTGAAATCATTTACTGAAGGCAGTTTGAAGGGTAGAAATGTTCAGCCTCATCCAAACTAGTCAGGACAGAAGGGAAAGCCGCTGCTTCTATGACAGATTCTCTTTTAGCAGATCAACCCACCCTAGAACAGAATTCCCTGGGTGTGTTTCTCCTCTCCTTGTCTAACAAACATATAAGCATACTTAATATTAATCATTTTTATGGACACAGTAAGGAATACTTTAAGCTTATAGAATTCCTCTCCTAGGGCCACCTAAATCTCAGACTACAGTGCTCAGTCCAGATAGTCTTTCCTATCCCTAGCAGGGTCCTAGTCACTCTGTTACTTTTGGATCATGACAGCATTTGTTTATGATCAAACTCTTAACCTATAATGTTTCTCGTAAACATTGTCTTCGTGAGATTCAGCTGTAGTCCGACCTTTCCACACTCACAGTTGAAGTAGGCCAGCATTTGTGCCGCTTGGCTAATGTTTGGTGTTATTAGAAGGATGTCATCAGTAGAGCGGAGATGGTGTAGTCGTCGACCATCTATCTTCACTGCCATTCCAGTCGTAGCATGATGTTCTTGAGGGTGGCACTGAAGAGTTTCGGTGAAATGGTATCACCCTGCCGAACCCCTCTCTTGACATGGATGATCACTTCTTTGTAGAATGGTGAGATCCTGGTAGTGAATCCGCAATACAGCTCACAGAGGATCCTGATGTATTGAGTGAATGCCATGATTGGCTAGGGCTTTGATGACCGCTTCACTCTCAACAGAATCAAAGGCCTTCTTTAAATCAATGAACATTAGACAGAGTGGCATCTTGAACTCCCAAGAAACCTCAATGAGCTTGGTTATCGTGTGGATATGGTCGATCGAGCTGAATCCTTTGTGGAACCCGGCTTGCTCACATGGTTGTCCTTCATCTAGTGTTCTGCCGATCCTATTCAGGATGACTCGAGTGAACAGCTTGTAGATGACAGACAATAGGCAGATCGGGTGATAGTTGCCAATGTCATGGATGTCTCCATTCTTATACAGTAGTGCAGTCCTGCTGGTTTTCTATTGGGCCGGAACCTTGCATTCAGACAGGTAGCACGTGAAGAGCAGACCCAATATATTGATGAGTACTGACGGCACTTTCTTCAGGTGTTCAGGTCTGACCTTGTCTAGGCCAGGTGCTGTTCGTTTCTTTACTGATGAAATGGCGTGTCAGATTTCAATCAATTGATTGTTGGAAGACAATCAATCCGCCACTAAGTCAATGATGGTTTGAGGGATTGCTCAGGAGCGAGATGTGCTGTAAATAGACAGAGGAACAAATATGATGGCCCCTCAGTATTGAAAACCATAATGTACCAAAGTAGAGAGATAGTAAAAAAGAAAAGTGCCTGGCATAATGGCAGGGGTGTCAAAGATAGTAGAGACAAGAAACAAGAGGATTGCTCTATGGCCTGGAAGCCAGCCTCACATGCTGGGGAATAAGGCAGTTCAGATAGAGAATGGACCACCAAGTAAAAGATGTTTGGAGGACCCACTCGGGATGGGAGATGTGTACTGAAAGTAGACTATAGACATGATGGCCACTGAATACCTGAATTGCATGCCACAACACCCTAAAGGAGTGAGAGAGAAAAAGGAAATCTACCTGCCACAGAGGCAGGGGCGGGGAGGGTGATGGTGGGGATGTGGGAGGGATACTGGAAACATTGGTGGTGGAGAATGGGCACTGGTGGAGGGCTGGGTACTTGATCATTGTATGACTGAATTGTAAGCATGAAAGTTTTTAAGTCTAACGGTATCTAACGATGATTCCATTTAAAAAGGAAGGGGTGTGTGTGAGGTGGTGGTAGTGGGAGGGCTTGTGGGAACATTGGTGGTGGGATATGTTTAATCATTGTATGACTGAAACTCAATGATGAAAACTTTTTAACTGTATCTCAGGGTGATTCAACTTAAAAAAGAAAAAGAATATCAGAAATAAAGAGGAGCAATCCCTTATCATGTTCTGCAAGGCCTGTGTCTGCTTGCACCTGGTTGGTTGACTTGGGATAGGTGGAGTAGATGCTCTAGTCCAATAAAACATCCTGATCACCATTCTGGAGGTCATTGACGATGGGCTGGTGAATCCTGAGTGGACTTTAGTCCAAATTGGCCTATTGATCATTATTTTGGGGGTCATATAGCTGGAAGAAATCTGAGTCTCTAAGGAGAGGAGGTTTTGCCCAGATAGAGCACTTCTATACGGCAGTCCAGGAGTTCCTTGCAAGAATAGGTACGGATATGTGTACAGGAGCAGTACAAGGGGTACTTGAGGAGGTTAACCTCAATCCAAGACGCTGATTCTATGGAACCTAGTGCTTCCCAGAACTGTTGAGAGCAGATTTAGCCCGCAGCCAGTGCTGAACATACTCAGGTAAAATTGCGGAGCTCTGGAGTAAGATGAATATCAGAAACCAAGGTGTTCCTCTCACCTACTAATGTGTTTCAGATAAACAAAGAGGAGAAGGACTGAGTCAGAGCTACAGGAAATCACAGAAAACACTTTGGACGTGGAGTGGAGGAGTCCAGAGTGACTTAGGACCCCCAGGGGAGAGCATTTGAAAGTTCCTGTACTCTGTGATGACAGGCAATCAGAACTTTAGTTCCATTGACATGATTCAAGTGAATTCGAAATAGTAGAAATTTGATCAGAAAGTTTTCTTAACTCCAGTTTCTCAATTGTAAATGACACTGGCCACAATGTCTATGTATGCATTTAATGCAAAAGTGAGAATTTTTTTAATTTTTAAATTTTTTAATGGATTACCATGATGTGCAGTTACAGACTTACAAACTTTCAGAATTGTCTTTTTTTCCATTTTTTATCATTTTATTTATTGAATCACCGTGAGAGCAGTTACAAAGCTTTTGGGTCTAAGTCTCAGTCATACAATGAAACACCCGCACCTTCACCAGTGCCCATTCCCCACCACCAAAAGCCCCAGTATACCCCCAACCCACACCCTCCCCCTACCTGTGGGGCAGATGACCTCCACATTACTCTCTCTCTACTTTGATCACATTCAGTATTTTGACACCAGACCCACCATTATTATTTGGGACTTTACCCCAATATTCAGATCTGCTGAAAAGGCAACAGTAGACAATTTGTTTTCTATTGCTGGTTAAGAATAACATATGATGTTGCGTGGCTGCAGTAGTGGCCGCGCAATTTTGGAATTCTGAAATTTTAACACATAATCTGGAGGGATTTCTGCCAAAACCTGCTGGGTTCCGAGATTTGTTCCTGAGTCTCTGGGATCATGGCCATTAAGCAGCTTGATAAGGAGCCAAAAAGGCTGTTCATGGGTAGCGACTCGGAATTTCAGGGTGGAAAGGGCCGGCTCCACCCCCTTCCCGTGAGGTCCTTTGTGCCTCGTCACTGAAGGCCCAAACCTGACTGTCCAATGGCCTCTGGAGGATGGCAGCCACCGAGCTGCCAAGGGGGAGCAGGCCGAGGGACAGCACCCTTTTCCCTCTGGGGTGGCTCGGCGACAGTAACCTACTGCGGGTCCGGATGCATTTTTGCCAAAAGCCATTGAGTTCCGAGATTTGTTTCTGAGTCTCTGGGATCATGGCCATTCAGCAGCTTGATCAGGAGCCAGAGAGGCCATTTGTGGGCGGTGACTCAGGGTCTCATTGGGGTGGGGAGGAAAGGGCCGGCTCCACCCCCATCCCATGAGGCCCCGTATGTCTTGTCACTTCGGGCCCAAACCTGATTGTCCAGTGGCCTCTGGAGGATGGCGGTCACTGGGCTGCCAGGGTGCACAGGCCAAGGCACGAAACCTATTCCCACCTGGGGTGGCCCAATGCCAATAACCTAATGCAGGGACCAGACACATTTCTGCCAAAAGCCGTTGGGTTTCAAAATTTGTTTCTGAAACTCTGGGATCATGGCCATTAAGCAGTTTGATCAGGAAACAGAGAGGCCATGCCTCCAATTATATAGCTAAGCCCGAGGTGGTTAGTGGGTGTGTTTCCCACATACCTAACTTTTGGCTGTTTACTTTCTTGGTAAACTTTGCCCCAAGTTTTTGGGGTCTGGCCAAAGGCACAGCAGCAATTTTGGGGTATCTGGAAGTCTGAAGGCACCATCAGGCTGCTGATGCACTCGCTTCATAGGTACAGATTGACCTGCTGGCAGCACCATACCCCCAGAATTGTCTTTTTTTTACATAGCGAAAATGTTGCATACATTGAATGAGGCACTGTGATGAGAACTTATTTGGAAATGTCAATGATTTTTCAGCTATATGCATAAAGAGAAAAGTAAAATGGGTCTAATTTTTTACACTTTCAACCTTTTTCCCATATCCTTGTGTTACCCTGCATGTACATTCACATTATGACATGATGCAGAATTCAAGAAGGACACAGTTGGGCTCAGTAAAGAAGTTCCTGTCGTGTCTCCTTGTCCAGATTTTCAATGAACCTCTGATGTTGGGGGCCCTGTGTTATGAATGAGGTATGAGGGTGAGCAGGATATACTTCAACACTGAATGACCATAATAAGAGCACAGCTCCTGGTGAAAGAATCCATCTTAGGGCATCAAATTTTTGTGTACTTTAGCTAACTTGCAACATTGCTTTCTGTAAAACTGCTTGGCTGCTTTGCACCTGGGGGAGAGGGGACTTGGAAAGTGAACAGGGCATAACTTCTTTCTAAACCAAGTGTGACAAGATTCAGGTGTATTTACTGTTCCTGAAATGTATTGTCTCAGTAAAGCACCCTGCAGATTTGGGTAAAGGATAACTCAGGATGCGGGTGGTTGGGGGAAATTGCCCTTTCCTGGAATGTATTGTCTCACTAAAGCACCCTGCAGACTTGGGTAACTCAAAATGTGGATGGTCAAGGGAGATTACCTAAGGCTTAATGGTTCCGGCTATAACCTTGCTTGTGCTGACAATCGATGTACATAAATGCTGATCTTTGAATCTATAGGCTAAGGAGTGAGGTACTTTTAAATGGATTGGTTAAGAAAGTATATGTTGTTACAAATCTATTGGCTATGAAATGCGCGGGCTTTGCTGTAACGGCCAGTGAAGGCCTATATAAGATCCCCTTTGAAGAAGTTCGGGGCTCTCAGCCACTGCCTATTTTTGGGGTATGCTGCGGAGCCCCAGCATGCTGGTCTAAATAAACCCCGTTTTTACTCCTGCAGGAATTGTGTCTATCTGGTCTCTCCGCGCCTCCCAGGGCTAGGGAACTCCCGATCCCAACATTTGGAGGTCCCACCGAGATCACCGAGGACCCTGCCCCAGGGACGCAGGATTGAGCCGCGGGGTAAGTTAAGGCGCCTCTTTCTCTCTCTCTTTGTTTCTCCGGTACCGTTTTACTGTAGTTACCGATCGGTGACACAAGCACAGTGGTGTGCAAGCACAGTGACAGTGGTGTGCAGCACACTGTTGTGTGTGCGAGCCTTGTGTCTGACAGACGTGTCGGGAATAGACACGGGCCGCAGCCCTGGGGGACGCCCCGGAGGTGGATGAGGGCCAGGGACACCTGGAGGCCTCTTTGGTGGTAGCCTCGGAGAGGCTACATCTGGTGTGTCAGGAATCATCGGCCGCTCTATTACTTCTCTATTCTTCTTTCCTCTCCAAAAGGCCTTGCGCTTGCGTCATTCTTTTTTTATAGGTTGGATCACGCTCGTCCTTTTTCTCTACCGAGACACCGTCTTTGGAACCATGGGACAATCTCCGTCCACTCCTCTCACTCACTCTCTCCCACTGGTCAGAGGTCTGCTCTCGTGCTCAGAATCCTTTTCTGATTGTTAAAAAGCCTAAATGGCAGACCTTTTGCTCTGCAGGATGGCCGACGTTCCAGATTGGTTGGCCCCCCGAGGGATCGTTCCACTCGCCGCTTATCTTCCAGGTCAAGGGAGTCATCTACCAGCCTGCTCCCCGGGGGTACCCGGACCAGGAGCCTTAGGCAGGAGTGCCAGGCCGGGGGGAGAAGGGGCCCCCACTTACTCTGCTCCTCCTCTGCCCCTGAACCCCGAACTCTCTATTGCCACTCCCGGGCCAGCACTGGCCTTTCCCTACTTCTGATCTCTTCACTTGGAAGAACTAAACCCTCTGGAGGTGAAAAATCATGTGCATGCCCTTTGGGCATATTTGGGAGTCCCAGGGTGACTGGTGAGTGTGGTGCACACCCGTGTGAAAGAGTGGACCGGTCCGAGCGAGTGCCTAAGTGTGATCTGTGCGTGTATCCATAGTGTGTGTATTTATTATCTTTCTCCTAATTCTGTTTATTAAGATTGTTTAATATGGGTCAGAATTGATCACTTCTCTGAGATCCACAGGAAAGCTCAGGATCTGGGCTTGATGATCAAGAAAGGTAAATTTGACACTTATTGTTCATCAGAATGACCTTCCTTCGGTGTGGATTGGCCCCCACGAGGTTCCTTCTCTCCAAACCTTGTGGCTCAGATAAAGGAGGTAATCTGTGGAAGATCTGCTGTGAAGTTCTCCTCCAGGCAAGCATCTGAATAGTCTCTGCAAAGAGGCACCCCTCCTTTGTCTGTCTTGTGTCACCATCCACTATTGGGGGGATGGGAGGAAAGCCCACTAGTGAGAAGATTCTGGGAAACTAAGGCAGATCAATTTACAGGCAGAAAATCCTTTTCCCCACCCAGTCTCAGCTAGAGGTCAATTCAAATGCTAATGAAGGCAGTCCAGATGTAAGGCAGAAAGAAAAAAAAAAGGGGTAAAAGGCAGGTAAGAAGCCTAAGAAAAGCAGCAAGCCAGCAAAAGCAGGGAAGATGTAGCAAGCTGAGAGAAGGCAGAACTGTTTTTTTTTAAGGAGCAGAGTTTTTAAGACCACAGCACTAACTTCGGCTCAGGCACACAGCTGTGGGTCTGCCCAAAGCCAGGCCCACCCAGGTGGAGATGAGCCTCTGAATAAAGGCCAATTTAAGGGAGGTTAGAGTCCCCTTAGGAGAGGCAAAAGTGATAGACCTGGAGAAAAGTTTTGCCAAGGAACCATCCCTTTTCATAGATTATTGCTTGCAATTAGGAAATCATCTGAGGAGCTTCCAACTAGGTAGTTTTAGATAAGGAGATCTTATTGACCTCTGTAACACCATGTGGCCTGAGTATATTGGGGAAAGATAGCCAGTGAATGGCAGTTTGCATTACCAGATCATTTTGCAGTCAGATCTTTGCAGGTAACAAAAGAAATAGGAGAGTATCAAAGCAGAGGAGGCAGGAAAATGCGAGATCTTATGATTAACTGTTTGACATCAGAAACAAAGAAGCCTATCTGATAGGAAGGTACTAGTTCCCTGCCTCAGAATTAGCCTTGGCGAAAATATGGTAACATCTTTGTCATAGTTTATTTTGCCGGCTTATATCAACAAAAGCGCTTTCTTGACCCATTTTTAACAAGTGGGAGACTGACTAGTTAGGCTGGGAGATGAGGAGCAGAGTTCCCAATCAGCCGCCCTGGGAGCTGTCCCTTCCTTTCTCAGTCCATCAGTTTCTCCCTGCCATTTTTTTGAAGGGTCAGATTGATCGATCAACTACAGATATGTGCACATGTACGTGTGGTGTTTTCGTCAGTTCACTGTCTGTCTGTCTGTGTCCGTCTGTCTGTGTCTGACTGTCTGTCTGTCTGTGTGTCTGTGTGGAACACTTGAGTGTTGGAACCAGGCTGAAATCAGAAGTAGAAATTTTAGAGAAGTTAGTGACATGCAACCCAGTGATTTAAGAAATGCAGTTGTTTTAGGAACCTGTTAGACAAGGGTTAATCCTTATCAGAAGGTTGAGCCTACAGAGAAAGCAGAATTCTCAATCTAAATTTCTTGTTAGAAGAACATTGATTATATTATTAACAGTTGAAATCCTTTTTGAACTTAAGAATCTTGTACTGTCTAGAAGAGCTATGGAACTAGAGCCTGAAACTAAAGTGAAATAAGAGTTCAGAGAAAGCAAGAACTTGTCTTACAAGCCTCAGCTAACTTTTATGAAAAATTTGTAAGAGGCAGTTTCCCTTTTTCTCACAGAACCTAGCAGGTCTTAGATACGGAGATCTCAGGTGCTAGCCAGGCCTGATCTTTGGGTTGCAGATTCCCAGCTCTAGGCAGGCTAGTCTTTGGTACGAGAGTGGAGAGAGGATTGGAATAAACTGCAACTAAGATCAAGCAGCCTGGCCATAAGGTTTCCTTCCTTTTCCTGCCCATCTCCATCTACCTCCCTGGAGTGGGGGAAACTACAGAACGCTGGCGGTGGGAAAGATAGATTGTTGCCATCCTTTTTGTGCTCACACAACAATTCAAATATTTTCTTATGCTGATATCAAAGTTTGGTTAAAAAAAATCCAAAGGGCTTTTTCTGTGTCTGAAAGCATGTTTGTATTTCTGTGGAATTGTTAAAAAGTATCTGGTGTAGAAAGCTCATGATTTTAAATAATTAAGGTACAAGAACTATTGAAATTAAGCCAAAGAAGGTTTTATCATGTTTTATAAAAATTGATTGTTTATAGGTCTTATGCTGTTATGTTAATGTACATATTTGTATCTGCATTGGATTAGAATATTTGACCTAGAAAGAGTTAAAATAACTATGACACATTAAAACTGGTTTAAAAGTAATGGTTTAGTTTAATCATGAGTTTCTAGAGTTATAAAATTGGTTACAAAGTTTGTCCTACCAGTGCTCTATCTGATCTCTGAGACTCTTGGTAACTAAAATTTCTAGGGCTACTTAGTAATAAGTTGTATTGAATTAGTCTCAGATGTCAGCCTGACAATTTGAAGCCATAGCATTGCTTGTCTAGTGCTTGAAAGTGCATGCTATTATTTTGATAATTTTATTTTATGCCAAGGTTTGTCTCCAGGTATCAACCTAGCCCTGACCTGAGATGCTTTCTGTTTCATGGTAATATATGAGTGTTTTAATCTTTTTGTATTTGTGTTTTCCTCTAAATCAGAATTTTAAGATGTCTCCTGGTTAGTTTCTAATGTAAAGTGATCTTTTGCCCAGTGGATATACCTTGTAAAAGCTTTAATTGTGAGCATTTTTAAGCATTTTGAATATCTATGGAACTGATCTAATGCTTTTGAAATAGTACTGCAGAGTACAGTTTTGTCATGTTAAGTGAGATGGTTGGTAACTTGTGTCTAAATTTGGGAGATCACATTGTACATTGTACTACTATAGATGTATGAAAGAAAAGGAACTGGTCAAACTGTTATAAGAAACGCTTTAAATCACATGCAGAATTCTTCTAGCACCTTTGTGGTAAGATCTATGGTAAAGATGATTGATGGATTATCTGGACTCCTGTTACAGTGCTCTTAAGATCATTGAATTTTTCAAAAGTTGCAGAAATCAAGGGTTTTGACATGGGATTAAAAACATGTTAAACGGTATGCTTTATCTCTACAGATTTTAGCTTCTCTGACTAGGACCCACAGCAAACAGGTGTATTACATCTCTGTGAGTAAAGTGAAATACTTGCTTTTCTCTTCTTTTGTACCTTCAGTATGTTTTTTGATGTTTCATGGCACTATGTTGGTTTGCATAAATCCAGATAAGTCTTTCCTCTCTGTAATAGGGTCTACCCCTCATGCAGACAGGAAAAACCAGCCATGGGACCCCAAAGCCCTCTTCCAGGGAAACAGTCAGGGGATCTGTCTAAATGACAGGAGCAGGGATTTAACAGGTACTGTTTCAAGAACCCTACAAACCTCAGAGCGACCCTGGAGGCAGGCTGGCTCGAGAAAAGACTGGAAACCATCACTGCTATGGAGAATGAGGAATCTAGGACTCTGCAATGACTAACTCAGTCTGGGCCTACTCTCAGCGTCAAGGAAAAACCTGGAAACCAGGATTTCTCCCAGCCCTGAAGAAGGGATGGGATGGATTCCTTTCTGCCAGGACATCTCTGTGGAAAACGAGGACCAAAGCCACAACCCAAGGGCTCGAGACATCGCGGGACATCTTCTGGCCAGGCCTGGGTAGCTCTGACGTGCCTGATAAGATTAATGAAGATTAATGCCACTATTGTTGTGTCTCCTGTCTTTAGCTGATCCCCAGGACTTCTCAGTAAATAATTGGGTATCCCAAATGGAGAGTTCTCTAATCTTACTGTGTTTATGCAAAAGAACAAGCCAGGTTTGTTAAACTATCTTGCAACCTTTTAAAATGAAGGTGGAGAGAAAACCATGTTTCTGTAACTTGCTTTTTATAAGAATCAGATTCTAATTCTACAGAGGTGATTGAATAAATGTATTCTAATCTTGATCTAAAAGGTACCCCCTTTGGGGAAATTTAGATAAAACTTAGTTTACTGTCTGTAGGTAAAACAGCCTAATCTGTAAAGGGAACTCAATATTATACATGCTGTCACTAGTCTGATACGAGCATTGAAAGCCAGAGCTTTACTAGGGTGAAGCTCATCTCAAAGTGCAGAATTGCTTTCCCCCGGTCTGAATTGGCCAAAGTGTCGAGAAAGGCATCTAAACTGGTCAAATTAGAGTAGATTAATATCTAGTTCTAAAATACTGTGAATTTTCTTTCTATACTTTATTGCATCTCATTTTCTGTGAACAGTCATTTGGAGAGAACAAGAATATTATCAGCTCTTAATTTCTGTTGCATCATGGGATTAACAACTCCTGGACCAATGCAATGGAATATTATTAAAGGATTATGTTTTAACACTAGTGAGAACCATCTTCCATGGGGAGGAACTGAGCAGCAAGTAAGGTAGAAGTAATTCAGAACTGTGCTTTCTGTGCCATTAATGAACCTAGTGGAAATCCTGAGCCTCCTTTCCTAACACCTGTTCAGCATCAAGGAACTTAGAGGTGAATTGGCAGCTTGACCTTATACAAATGATCAAATGTTTATATGTTCAAGGTATAAATATCTGTTGGTTCTCATTGATAGCTTCAGTATATGGGCAGAAGCTTTTCCAATCTGTACTGAGAAAGCCAGAGTATGGCTTGGTGTTTCTGTGACCATTAGAAAAATCTGAACACAGGAAGTTATATTATCAACCAAACCTGTTTGTAGAGTTAATCCTTTTCATTGTTTTAATGATAGAGATGGGTATGGCATTATGTTGTTTTGGTTTCTGTTGCTTTAACTCTTTTTAAGACCTCATCGAGAAATCTCTCACATCCCGGTTCGAGATAGTCTCCCAAAACCTGAGAGGACTCGACCTTCGACCTGTTGTTCCTCAAGAACAGAGGGCTTTGCTCTGATCTGGCGGAGGGATGCTGTTTCTACGCAGACCACACTGAGGTTGTCAGAGACTCTATAGCCAAGCTACGGGAAGGCCTTGAACGACGTCGGAGAAGCCTGGGAGAATTGGTTTGAGTCTTGAAGATCCTCCTAATTCGGGGCAACAATACCGGACTCTACCCACTGAGGGAAGCTACTCTTAACCACGGGTCCTCGAATTAGGCCCCGACCTCCCCACGATCTCTAGGATTAGAGATGCTCATGAAAAGAAGTGGGGAATGAAAGAATCCATCTTAGGGCATCAAATTTTTGTGTACTTTAGCTAACTTGCAACATTGCTTTCTGTAAAACTGCTTGGCTGCTTTGCACCTGGGGGAGAGGGGACTTGGAAAGTGAACAGGGCATAACTTCTTTCTAAACCAAGTGTGACAAGATTCAGGTGTATTTACTGTTCCTGAAATGTATTGTCTCAGTAAAGCACCCTGCAGATTTGGGTAAAGGATAACTCAGGATGCGGGTGGTTGGGGGAAATTGCCCTTTCCTGGAATGTATTGTCTCACTAAAGCACCCTGCAGACTTGGGTAACTCAAAATGTGGATGGTCAAGGGAGATTACCTAAGGCTTAATGGTTCCGGCTATAACCTTGCTTGTGCTGACAATCGATGTACATAAATGCTGATCTTTGAATCTATAGGCTAAGGAGTGAGGTACTTTTAAATGGATTGGTTAAGAAAGTATATGTTGTTACAAATCTATTGGCTATGAAATGCGCGGGCTTTGCTGTAACGGCCAGTGAAGGCCTATATAAGATCCCCTTTGAAAAAGTTCGGGGCTCTCAGCCACTGCCTATTTTTGGGGTATGCTGCAGAGCCCCAGCATGCTGGTCTAAATAAACCCCGTTTTTACTCCTGCAGGAATTGTGTCTATCTGGTCTCTCCGCGCCTCCCAGGGCTAGGGAACTCCCGATCCCAACACTGGTTCATTTAAGGAAGATAATTTGACTAAAGAACAAGGGAAAGAATGGGAACTGATGGGGTTTGGAAAGGTCACTAAATGTCCTTTCGATGTGGTTTCCCTTCAGTTTCCTATATATGTGCAAAACATGCTAAATACCATGGAAAAACATGTAACCAAAAAAGAATGATAGTTCCAGGTGCCTAACTAAATTCAAGTATCCACTAATCATCAAAAATAACGACAGAGGGCCTGGGCCTAGGGAATTATATTATAGGATGATCAAAGGTTTGCATATAAGAAAGTCAGATTTGATCCCCAGGGCATGATGAACACTGAGAACTACTGGGAATGTCCTGTGAGCACAATGTGAGATTACCTGATTAGTATAACTGTGTGAACCTCAAAATCAAGCAAAAAAGCAGTATTTACCAGAAAAAAAATGATCAGACACAGCATTTGAAGTCCCACAATCAAAAACCCATGCCATAGACAAAGAACTGTTGACTTTGTGACCAAGAATTTTCCTGTGACCAGATATCTAGGTATGGACCACGCAACAAAAACTGATATTACAGTATTTGTTGCTTCTGTTCTGAAGGAAAATGACTGAGGGTATGGCTCTCATGTGGAATATAAACAACCACTATTGGAGAATAAATGCCACAAGATGAATGGCGTCAACCCCTAAGAGTCAGCTTCCAGAATGGAATTGACCAAGAGCAAGATATTTGGGATGGTAGAGGAGAGAACAATGAGACATTGGCAGAGGGAAAATACATTTGGATCATGAATACAGTGTTGGACCTTTGAATTGCTGAAGACTTATTGTCAGTTCTCTAAGTCACAGTGATGAAAAACTGTAAACACACAAAAAGGATGGGCAGAGGGACGGCAGCTGCCTAACTCTCCCGCCGCCTGCGTTCGGTAGTCTCAGGCCGTTTCCCCACTCCAGGGAGGTCGATGGCGATGGGCAGGCGAAGGAAGGAAATGTGGGCCAGGCTAGTTGGTCTTAGTAGCAGTTTATTTCATGGAAGAAATTTATGTCATGGAGGCCCCAAGATCTCTCAAGCACGTGCTCCTTTGTTCTCTCAGCTTCTGTCCCCATTCTCTCAGACCTGTCTCTTCGGTTCTCTTAGCACATCACCCCCTTTCTATCAGGCATGTGTTCCCCAGAGAGCTCTGAAAATCTCCTTATATAGATCATAGTACTTTAAAGGGCACAATAGAGTTATGTCATCAAAAGTAGTTACAGAGAGAACATTGAGGTGGCAAAACATACATTGTTTCTTTACATCCACATTGTTTCTTTACATCTGCAGGCCAGTAATTTTGACCTCCACAAAGAAGATACAAAACCAAGACTGAAACCTTTCACAAGCACTTTCACAAGCTACAAGCACTTGGATTTGCATCCCAAAGACCAGTCTGCTAGAGCTTGGAATCTATATCCCCCAAATAAGTATCTGAGCTTCGCATCTCAAAGACTAGCCTGGCTAGAGCTGGGAATCTGCATTCCAAAGATCAGGCCTGGCTAGAAAAGGGAAACTGCCTCTTACAACATACTGAAATTATTTACTTAAGGCAGTTTGAAGGGGAGGAATGTTCAGTCTCATCCAAGCTAGTCAGGACACACGGGAAAGCTGCTTCAAGGACAGATTCTCATTTAGCAGATCAACCCACCCTAGAACATAATACCCTGGGTATGTTTCTCCTCTCCTTGTCCGACCAACATATAAGCATCACTTAATCACTTAACTTCCCGTTAGTTGTCGATTTGCTCGAGCGGGTGCCAGTAATGTCTCCATTTGTGCCTGCCACGTGCTTGTGTAGCCCAATGGCATCTGTTCGCTCTGGGAACATGAAGAGCCTCAAACCAATCGTTCATGATCTTGACGAAGAAGTATGACCATCTGGTAGGTGGGTGGCCACGCGAACTTTTGACATTCCGTGGATTCCAGTCTGTAACAGCTCTAGTCCAGTGGTCGTCTTTAAATCTCATTACATGACCAGCGCATCTGATTTTTGACACCTCTCACATATAAGCATACATAATATAAATCATTTTGTATGGACACAGTAAGAAATACCTTAAGCTTATAGAATTGCTCTCCTAGGGCCATCTCGACTTCAGACTACAGTGCTCAGGCCAGATAGTTTTTCCTATTCCTAGCAGGGTCCTAGTCTCTTTGTTACTTTTGGATCATGACAGCATTTGTCTATGATCAAACTCTTAACCTATAGTTAAAAATCCTGGCACCTTGGCCTGGCCCATTTCGATACCAGGGTAGCACATAGCTTATCGGCTTACTCTGGTTCCACCCAGTTCCTCGTCAGGACCCTGTTTTGGCGGGTGATAGGAAGGAGGGTAACTGAGGATTAAGTTGAGAAAGCAGATGCTCGGGATGAATATTATTAAAAGCCAATTAAATCCTAAGTTATAAAGCATAATATTAATTGTCTTCCCATATCCATACAAAAAGGACATTGAATTAAAGTAAGCTATTCAAAAGATGTAAGGAGAGGAGAAAGGCAATATTAACTTACAATACAAGTTCAGTATCCTAGAAGGATGAGACATTACAGATTCTGATTAGGGGAAAAGCTGGCTAACTGGTTGGGGAAGAGAGAATAGAAGTGGTTACAGACAAACTAAGGAATGGGAGTGACTCGGGTGCACTGTAATGGGTGCAACCTGTTAAACCTAAGCTCCTTGTACTCCAACATCTCCCCCTTTTCTGTTTACAAAAACACAAAATGTTGAAATAGAGGAACAATTCCAATCACAAAATAGTCTCATTTGTAGTAGTACTAAAACTTCAGTCCTCCCCTGAACCCAGAGCAATGCTTGTTGTTAAGTGTCCAATAGTCCTGCACTGTTCAAGGGTTATCAGAGTCATTTAGTCGCATTTTGAAGAAATGAAGTGTCTGGATCGCAATTTGAAGAATTGTTTCTGCAACAGCAGCAGTATTGGTCACAGCAGTGAGTCACAGCAATGAGTCCCAGAGAGGCAACTGTCAAAGAGTCCTATGAACTTCAAGAAGCACTGGATCAGGCCGGAAATACTGGAACAGGAGCATCACAACTTCTGTCAGGAGTTCTTCAGCAAGGGAATGCAGCCATTCTCTGTTCAGGTCGTTGGCAGTCATAGATGCACAACCTAGCTTATGTCTGGAAAAAACACTCTTTTAAAGTTATCAGAGGCTTTGAGCATTGGGGTTTGGTACATCTCCATGCCTGGGGGTAGAGAAAGAGACGGGGGGAACTCTGACACAAACAGTTATCCTAGAGAGAAATTAAAAAGTGTTCCTATTAAAAGTCATTCCTTCCTCCTTCAGGAGCTGAGACACCTGTGAATTCCAAGGAGGGGGTAAAAGTAAAGAATTGTTAATCCAAAATACAGGGTCCTGGAGTTGCCCAATCCATAACCTGTAAAAGAAGGGTAGAAGAAATACTCTTAATGTGACCTCATGATACGTAAAGGAGCTAGAGGCCTTTGCTTCAGGCCTTCTGATACTGGCTCCTCTGATTTCCTTGTGAATTCCAGGTGAAATCAGCTTGGCGATGGCTTGGAGCTGGAATTTAGAGAGTTGTAAGTCTGCAAAGGTCTGAAAGTTGATGCAGGCAGATGAATTCGGCTCCTGACAAAATGCAGTGGGACCCAAAGTTTCTTAGTGGAGTTATCTGTTGAAAGAATAATGTAGCCTTTTCATCGAATGAGATGTCTCCTTGCTACCCAGTCTTTGTCCATTTTAATCAAAATATGAGAATTAATAATTTTCTGAGCATCTTTCTGGAAATGCTTTTCAGCTGCTGTATATGGCTCCCATTGAGATAAATTCAAAATTTTAAAGAAAACAATGTCAAGGACAAGGAGGCAAACGGGGCATATCTCCTTTTTTTTAAACTATGCCTGATTCATAGGACCAGGAAGACCAGAATGAGATCTGATATCAGTAATAAAAACAGGATCAGAGCGCTTTTGTAAAAGACCCTGTTGCTGCTGAAGCAAATGTTGAGCTATATAGAGTTTGATGTGCTTAGAAATGCAGTCACAATACCAGGGAAGAGACCAACAACATAAACTGAGTCTGAGATGATATTAGCAGGTCCTGTCATATGGGCAAGTGAAGAAACTAATGTGGTGAGTTACAGCCTTCATTGGAAACTCTTTCTTGATATCAGAAATAATCTGCTTCATAACCATACACACATATGCAGAAGTATCCTAGTGACAATGCCTTTCGTCCCTCACCAGACTCAGCGTCTGTAATGGCTGAGTCAGTGAGCCCCCAGGAATGAGGAGTCTCTGTCACTCCTGGGTCAATAAGCAATGGCCGAGTGGGAGAATAACCACGTACCCACTGTCCCTGAAGCCGTTTTCCCAGAGGTGGCATTTCATGAACTAGAAGTAGAAGTTCACTTCCCCAAAAATAAAACTGTACCAGCCTGAGTCTTTGAATAACCTTCCTTGGAACTAGCACTTCACCATTGGTTCTGATAAAAAAAAAAAACAAACCCGAGAGTTGGTTGTCCACACTGAGTTCCTGGCAGATGTTCTTGGGAATCAAGATGAGAAACTTGAGAAGGCTTTCTCCACCTCTTACCTAACTGAGGGCTCTCAGGGTAGCTGAGCCCTTTTACACAAAGTTCTGCTCGGTTTGCCAGCATAAATTCATTAATAGACACAACTCTTTGATTACAAAGTTTCTCACTTTTGTCCTGACTCAAAATATGATGCACATTAGGTGTAGAACTCAGCTCTGCATGTCCCATACGCGGGATGGCTTCTTGTTCCTTGAACTCAACCGCTTGTCGGTAAGCCTCTAGATGTGCTCCATGAGGAACTGAGTCAGGGACTGGAGATACCTTTCCCTCCACTGTCGGGGAGTTCTCCAGACAACCGTGAAAATCTGATGTGCTGCTTGTAACGTTCACTTGAGCAAACTCCCTTTCTACCTTGGGGTTCAAATCTTGTCCCTTTGCACCAGAATTTAATCTGTAGGGACTCTGGGTGGGAGAAATGCTAACTGTATCAGAGCAAGGAATATCTAAAGCAGCGCTCCCTGCCGTGGCTGATTGTAGTGGATCTACTGACTGGAGCTCTGAAGCTCCACACTGGGGAGAAGGGCTGCAGCTGGGAACATCCCCTGATTTTGCGGGGTTCTGGGGCTGGCCCCACGTACATTTCCCGAAATGGGGTCACCATCTACGCCAAGATTGGAGGGCAATCTCTGGCCCAATGGTTTCCATTTTGGCATCGTGGATAAGGTCCAGGTGGTGGTCTCACAGTTGTACGTTTGGGAGGTGCCCTGCAGTCCTTATGGAGGTGGCCTGATTTCCCACAATTAAAACATTTGGCCTGAATTTGCCTCTGTATGGCATAGGCCTCGACAGCATTAATAAGTGACTGATGTTTGATAGACTCGGGTTTGATTCCCAGAATCCCATATGGTCCCCTGAGCACCGTCAGTGGTGATTCCTGAGTGCAGAGCCAGGAGCAGCCGCTGTGTATTGCCGGATATGACCCAAAAAGCAAAAAAAAAACCTCATTTTTATTCTATGAAAACTTCTCATACATATCTCTTTCCAGTATAAAATAGTGAATGAAATGAGTAAGTATACTGTGGTTTTCAAAGGAAAATATAGTTTAGCATTATGTTCACTGAAATTCCTTCCATTAACAATGCAATGAAGGCCATAAGTATAGAGCAGCTATTCAAAGAATCTGCTGTTACCCTGCGAGTGTATGGTCATGAGTTTAAATCCTTGGTCTGCCTCATGCACTCAATATGATTCTGACATGCTATTTGAGCCCTCAAAGCCCTTCTGTATGTCTGTGATTCGAGGCAGCACCGGATGAAGTGAAGAAAAGAAGAGTATTATTTTAATTAAAAAATAAAACAAGAAACACTTGACTCTATCAAGCATACTTAAATGCAGTGAAAGTAATGCAGTGGGTCTGAGGGAAGCAGTGAGTTGACGGTGGGCAGAAACAGCCCTCCTTGAGTCAATGTGAGGGCGAAAAGGGACAGCGAATCCTCTTGGAACCCGCCTCTGTTCCCTTGGAAACTCTGGGGTTCTAAAAGGTGCCAACCGGATGTGACCTCACCTCACTTCCGGCTGGAGGGGGAGGCCAACAGAGGCCAGGAGCTCGGTGAGGAGAGAACCATCCAGAGTGCGGGAGGATGGCCCAGCTCATCAAGGAGTCACGGTACGGACCCCAGCTCGTCAAGGAGTCACGGTACGGACCCTGGGGGTAGACAGATGGGAACCACTATCAACTCCGAAGGAGTCCAGGCTGGGTATGGGGTGCGGTTCCCCTCCCCTGTCCTCAGGACTCGAGGAATCGTTGAGGTGTGAGGGGTCCGGATCCGGCCACCATCTTCCTTCTCAGAACCGGAGTTGACGCTCCTCAGGGTTCCCGATGGGGGCCCGAGACCCGACAGTAGGGATAGAGTCCAGTTCAGTAAGAGGTTGAGTTTCTTAACGGACATTCGTGGAGATCAGCCTCTAGTTCTCCTTTTCCGTGCGCAGGGTGGGGGTTTCTCAGAGTTATGTAGTTTCGGGGTTACTGGTGACTCTGAGCGACGGCGAGGCCCGCTAGGTTCCGGGGCTACGGGGAGAGCCGACTCGAAACTTTCCCGCCGCGTGCAAGGAGGGAGCCGTATTCTCGGGGCTACGTCCTTGCCTCTTGTACTTTCTTTGAGACGAACATCTCTGTCTGCCTCGGGCACTCGGACGTCATGGGATTTGTAGAATTTGTTCGGCACAATTCACGGTTGTCTGACATTTGAAAGAACTGAGCACTATAGATACTGAGACTCCTCTGTATTCTAGGGTAAAACTCACAAAGGAGCACATGTAGAACAGGATTTTTGTGCTGTAGAGATGAAAAATTGCAGTTTTAATTTCCTTAATTATGATTTTCTGCATGGATTTTCTTTCTTTTTTTGTCACTTTGATTTCTTTTTTTTTTCCCTTTATTTTATTTTATTTTTTTTTTACAGTTGTAGATTTACAATTTTTTGTGCTTTGGTTTCAATTATACAATGATCAGATACCCATCCCTCCACCAGTGCCCATTTTCCACCACCATGGATAATATCCCTCCCACCCCCATCCCCCCATCCCCCCTGTCTCTGTGGCAGGGCAATCCCCTGTGTTCTCTCTCTCCTTTTGGGTGTTGTGGTCTGCAAAAGAGGCATTGAGTGGCAAACATGTTCAGTCCATAGTCTACTTTCGACATGCATCTCCCCTCCTGGGAGGATCCTCCAAACACCCTTTATTTGGTGCTCCCTTCTCTATCTGAACTGCCCTTTCCTCTAGGATACCTGGCTGGCCTCTAAGTTATGGAGTAATCCTCCTGGTGCTGATCTCAGCTATTCTTGGGTATTAATCTCATACTTTGTTACTTTGTATCCCCCAGATGAATGCAATCTTTCTATGTCTATCCCTCTCTTTCTGACTCATTTCGCTTAGCATGATACTTTCCATGTTGTACCACTTGTATGTAAATTTCATGACTTCATCTTTTCTAACAGCTACATAGTACTCCATTGTGTAGATGTACCAAAGTTTCTTTAACCAGTCATCTGTTCTTGGGCATTCAGGTTTCTTCCAGTTTCTGACTATTGTAAAGAGTGCTGCAATGAACAAACAAGTGCAGATGTCACTTCGACTATACATTTTCTTTTGCGTCCTCATTCAAGTTTAGGAGGATATATGAGTTGAGCTAGCCGGGCAGCCAGTAACAAGAAGTCTCACAATGGAGACGTTACTGGGCCGCTCGAGCAAAATTGATGAACAACGGGAGGACAGTGACAGTGACAGTGTATATGAGTTGAAAAAGTCATCTGATTCTACTAACTTTACCAGTCCTTGGTAAAGTTAGGATTGATCATATAAAAATGAATTTATGCATTTTGTCTGGAATTGTTTGGAATTGGCAAAGTTAGAAAAAGTTCACATAGAAAATGAATTTATGAATTTTCAGCATAAAAAAATGGGATGGGATAGACTTGATCTAAGGGTCTCGTCATAGGTTAGCTGTAGGGTATCCTGGAGGGTATAAGCCTAATTATCGCTCTATTCAGGATTCTAGGGAACCCTGGGCATACTAGTAGCAAAAAAAGGTGCCCACAAAGACACAGGATAATTTGACAGTTACCCTATCATACACTCACCTCAATGTCATAAAGAACTGAATGTTTAGCCATATGTGCTTTCTGGTGATACTTTTCCCTTTCTTTCCAGTCTTTAGTAGAATTTGTCCAGAAGAACGGAAGCTGTGGGGCTGATTGCACCTCATCATTTGAGCTAGGTAAGTCCCCTTATGTTCAATATGCTGAAACTTTCTTATTGAGGACCGTTATATTCCAGGAGTATGTGCCTTTAAGCTTCAGTACATGCCCTGAAATGCATATGTAACCAATGAAAAGCACCACTACAGTGTGAACATTCCTCTATCACAGTGCACTAAAGACCTCGCCATAATCCCTCTGATTTATCCCCCTCAGATACAATAGTTGATGCCCTTACCCAGTTTTCTTTCACTGTTTTTGTCTGTGGCTGTTGTTTTTCTCCTCTGTAATCCACATATGAGTTTGGTCATTGAATGTTTGACTTTTTCTTTTAGTTAAATTGACCATGTCTAATTTGGCTTCTTTTACTCTCAGGCCTGCATCCTATCGACACGTGTCATCATGTCTCACTCTGATGAATTTTGGGCCTTCGATTTTGAAGAAGAAATTGAGGATGCGCAAGAAGGCCAGCACCTGGAGAGCAGTCAGCTGTGCAGTGCTGAGATGGGGATGGCTGAATTGCCCTCCTCCGCCACTGCCTCTTTCCCCCTTGAAGGAACCCCTGGGGAGGTAGCAGCTGCTGGAGTATCCAGTGATGTAAAAGGTCCTCAGTGTAGTGCTTCCGTGCCCCGTTACTTCCTGGTGACCATAGCTGAAAAACTACAGAGCAATCGTGAGTGTGGCAGTGCCCGCAGCCAAAATGAGAAAGGCCTAAAAGATAGGGAGGAACCAGCAGATGCTGGGGCCAGCCTTCAGAAGGCATTGGATAAGAAGATGTCTGATCTGGTGGAGTTCCTGCTCCTTAAGTACCACTCTATGCAATTGACCACAAAGGAAGTGATAGTGAAAACTATCCTTGACAATGATGAGGAGAACTTCTCTTACATCCTAAGCCAGGTATCTGAGTGCATGCGAGTGGTCTTTGGCATTGATGTGAAGGAAGTAGATCCCCAAGCTCACATCTATGCCTTGTTCAATATCCTGGGCCTCACTTATGATGTGATAGTGAGCCCTCAGCATAACATGCCCACCACAGGCCTGCTGGTGATTGTCCTGGGGGTCATCCTTCTGGAGGATGATTGTGCCTCTGAGCAGGCTATGTGGAGAGAATTAGGTTTGATGGAAGTTCATCCTGGGAGGAAGCACTTTATTTATGGGGAGCCCAGGGAACTCCTCACCAATGTGTGGGTACAGGAGCAGTACATAGCTTACCAGAGGGAGCCTGGAAGTTACCCAGTCCGCTATCAGTTCCTCTGGGGCCCCAGAGCTCACAGAGAAACCAGTGCATTAGAAGTCCTGAAGTTTTTGCTCAGTATCTGAAATAATGGTAACAGGTCCCTCCCGTTACTAGATTTAAAAAAAGCCTCATTCCCATGAAAATGTTGACGAAGTTTGAGCTAGGATGACAAAAGAATTGTACACTGAACTCAGGGTTGAAAATGTTGGAGAGTAGTATAAGTTTGCAACCTTCTGGAATATCAGCCTTATGTTCCTGTTCCTTTTGATGACTTGTACATCAATCTGGTTTTTCTTAAGGATTCTATTAAATGTTATGTTTTCTTGAACAATCTTTTGTTTGTCTGAGCATGTGAATGAATTGATGTTGTGCATGCCATGTTCAAGAGGGACAGTGCTGTTACTTAGTTCAAGAGAGTGGGAAAATTTCTGTCTCCTGTTAAGAGTTGTCAAAGATAACCTTGTTACAAAGATAACATAACATGCTATGAAACGTGACAGTTTCATCAGTGAAATCCAGTCATGGCAAAAACTAGCAGAGAGCCATTTTTATTTGGTTGCTCTAAGTTCCCTATAACTTAAAATTTGAGAACTGGTGGTATATTTTGTTATTCATAATTGTATTTCATATGGCAGGTTTGCACCAATCTCTTCTGATGGCCTTGGGTTACTAGCAGGGACACGAGGACTAGTACAATGCACCCTCGCACAGAATATGAGTGACAGTGTCGCACCCTGCTCATCGAAGAATGAAGAATGTGTGAGGTTTTGTAAGATACACCCTCCAAATGAAGGGGGATGGGCAGTGGGTGTCTGGGGAGAGGAATCTATTATAACTACTGGAATCAGGTAACTTTCTGGGCCGTGAAATTGGCAGGACTTAGAGTTGGATGTGCTTGGCACTAACCACTCAGGGATGATCATGGACTAGTTGAATTACTGGTGTGAACATACTTGAATTTATTTGTGCCCAGGGATCCATGGGTACCATACAGACAACTGAATTAATTTCCTGAATGCCCTCCAGGTGTGAAAGTTTGAGGGTTCTCTATTCCTGTGATGCTCCGAGTTTTTGTTCATCATTAGCCAGGTTTTTAGGTGATCATCATTAGGTGACGATCCGAGTTTTTGTCCATCATTAACCAGTTTTTTTTTTCACAAGAATACACACTTTTTTCAACCTTGATGTTATACCCACAAGACTCTAGATGGAGCTGTTTTATGCCCAACAGAAGAAAAGAAACCCAGGAAAATGGTAAGGAACTGGCTCACCTAGTCTATCCATTAGCGAGCTCTAAATGGGGCCAGGTTTTGTCTGAAAAAGAAAATTGTGGGTTCTCTGCAAGACAAGCAGCAGGAGAGAAACTGGTCTCTGCAGTGCAGAGTTCCTGCAGCTCACACTGCCGTTCTTCAGATCCTGAGAAGACAGTGTGTCCGATCTGCATTAGCTGCTAAGTAGACCACCTGGACAGTTTGTTCTCTGACCTCCCATGGTAAAACATCTCTTTCAACCCCTGCTTCTGGGACTTAGCTCTTCCGGTGAGGGTTGGAGAGCACCTACTGTGTGAGAAGGCAACAAGCACCTTTTCTACAGGGAGGGGAGACAGTGATCCAACTGCTCACTGAGGGGGCCCCAGGGTAGTTCTGAGGTTTCACATTCCCTTACCCCAACTGTGAACTTGGGGATCCAGAGCCTAAGTTCAAGGGGAGCTGGCCGACATGGCAGTGGACAGGAACCGCCCTGCCCAAGCCAAGGTGTGGGCAAGAGAGGACAGTGAGTCCCCTTGAGCCCGCCTCTGTTGCCCTAGAGCCCTCAGGTCCCAAATATGCCAACTGGGTGTGACCTCGCCTCACTTTCTCTGCAGGGCACCTTCTGCATAGTCCAGGAACCCAGTGAGGGGGAGCAGCTTCAGGATTGCATGAGGAGGGCTTGTTAGGCCAGGAGTCAAGGTGTGGACCCCACGGAAGGACAGGAGGAACCCACACAGCCTAACTCTGCTCCATCACAGCCCCAAGGGAGTCCAGACATGGGTGTGGGGTGCGTGTTTTACTCCCTCCTCCTCAGAACTCAGGGATTCTGATGCTGATGTCTGAGCGGTGTGGGCTCTGGGGCCCATCATTCCTTTTTAGCCTCAGAGTAAAGCTCTGGAAGGAGTCCCGAGGAAGGACCTCTCAATCCCAACTCAGAATGCATCCTGGTGGCCCCAAGATAGGGGGCCCAGACCATCATGTGGTGAGGTTCATGGGCTTGGTGTCAGAAGGGCCCCAGGTCCACAGTGATGGGATGATTTAAGGTGGGGTTCCTGAAAGTATCTTGGACCCCCACAGTCGCCTGTCTGCTCTGGGTTCTGGAAGACCCAGGGCAGTGCAAACTCAGGGCATCGTGTTCCGGTTGGGGACGTGGAGCACACTGGACAGTGCACGGGGGGATTCTACTGGTTCTTTCCTCCCGATTAGGCTCAGGACACATTTGTGATGCTGGGAATTGAGCCCGGTCTGCCATGTGCCAGGTAAATGCCCATCCCGATTAACTCTCCCAGCTCAGAGCATCATGTTCAGAAATGGGACTATTTATTAAGGAGCAGCAACTCAGGTCTAAGAGGTGACACATTTCTATTTCTAATCCCATTGACCTCATTTTTTTTCATTTCCTTACCATGATTAACTTGATGGACTGGGGCGATAGTTCAGCAGGTAGGGCGTTTGCCTTGCACGCGGCTGACCCAGGTTCGATTTCTTTGCCCCTCTTGGAGAGCCTCCTAGCTACCAAGAGTACCTCGCCCACGGGGCAAAGCCTGGCAAGCTACCCATGACGATATGCTAAACACAGTAACAAGTCTCACAATGGAGACTTTTCGACACCCGAATCTCTGCCAAAGGTTCCCAAACATTCACTGACTCTATGGATGAAAATCCTGAACATGCACTGTGGAGGGGCGGCAGGATTCACGTTGGAAAGGCGGGTGCTGCCCATGTGGGTTCCCCCAGTGAGCCCCGAAGGGTTAAGGATGGGAGGAAGCAGACCCCCATTTTCTGCGTCCTGGAGGCGCCCGCGTTGGTCCCAGGTCCCAGGATGCCCATGTGTGTCCGCACCACCCGGACAGACCCTATCGCCTTGTCAGGGAAGCTTCAAGAGGACAGGGTGGGACCATGTGTGTCACATGTTCTGCGAAGGATGGGACGGAGGCAGCCTGGGCCTCTGCCCATGCAGCCGTTTCATTGAGCCGCGTGAATGGGACAGAAGGACGCAGGGGTGTGATGGGGGGCGGTCTCCATTGCGTCAGATGAAGCCCAAAGTTTCCTGGATAGGGAGCTGCTCTGCGCCTGGGGAATTGCTGGCGGAAAATGGTCTGATCATGCCTGACGGGGTCAGATGCCTTCGGCCTCTCCCTGAACCCTTGTCCATTGCCGCCCACCTCGCCCCGTCCTTAACTGTGTTAGGGTGTGGACACGCGGTCCGTGGCTCCCTGAACCTGAGATCGTGGCGGTTTCTAGCCGAGGTGGGGACTTCGGGGTGGCTTCGCAGGCCGGGTCGGGGATGAAGCACGTCCCAGCTAGCTCTGACCGGTGCTGCCTTTCTGCCGGTAGCCATACCAGGCCCACCCCGGGGCCTGCTCCGCCTTCCAGCTGCCCAAAGCTGATCCATTCTATAAACCCCTGGAGGCTCCGGGGACAGGTACAGGACGTAGTAACCCGCAGGGAATCCTGCAGCAGCAAGCTCTACAGGGTCCTCCCGCCCTCCAGTCCGTGGCATCACGTGACCCCAGTGTGACATGCAGATGGGGAGAGAAAGGAGGGGGCAAGGATGGGGGCGCCCCAGCCCTGGGGGCGCTTGGAAAGAGACTGGATGGTAGTGGCCATTTGTCACCCTCAAATGTGGGGTCCAGCCCAGCCCCCTTGCTGCGGAGACTGGTGTCCAGGCCCTTGTCTCCAAGAGTCCTGAGGGCCCAGAAGCCCCAGCGTCAGCCTCGTCGGGGTAAGGGCTTACACGTGAACCCGCGTGTTGCAGACACGGGAGGGGGAGGCTGAGGAGGGTCCATGGTATTGGCCGGGGCTGGCTCTGGGGAACTTGGGTCTAGTGTGGGGGGCCGGGGTGTCAGTGTGTGTTTGCTAGTTGCCAAGTCTGGGGGTCCAACAGAGGTGCGGTAAGAGTGTGGAGGGCCCGAGTGGGGGTTCAGGCATGTGACGTGGAACATGCCCACGGGTTGGGTCCTGTCTCTGTCGCCGTCCAGGACGGGGGTAAGCCCAGGAGGGGCTCATCCCAGCCAAGACCCGCCCACTCCACCCTTGTTCCTCCAGATATCCAAGTAGCAAGGATTTTAAAAAGATTTTTTAAAAGAAGAATGTAAGGACACAGTTAATAGATATACTCAAGGTCACAGGAATCAGAAAATAAATGCTTTTGGAGACAAAAAATTGCTCTCTTGAGGAAATTGATGAACAATGGGAGGACAGTGCTACAGTGCTACAGTGATTAACTTGATAATAGTTCTGTGCACTCAGTGCTTCGTCTCCATACCCACCAAGTGTGTCAGTGTCTTCTCATCTAGGAACCAAAATTTATATCTGGACCTATCTGAACTTTCTTGGTAAATAATTGTGTTTTTGTGTGTTTGTTATGGTTTTAGCCTCACGTAGTAGTGCTCAGGGATTATATTTTCCTCTGTTCTCAGGAGTCACTTCTGGTGGTGCACTTCAGATCTTATGAGATGGAACAGAAATCCAGCATACCACCCACTGAATTGTTCCTTCTGCCTAAACAATTGTGTTTTAAATAACTTAATGAATATGGTTCATAGGATTACATTAATGTTCTATTCTATGGCTTTGATGTATACAATGATCTCTCAGCTAAACCATCAAGAAGACAGGGATGCTTAAGAACGTTCCTATGATATTTCTAGGCAGACTACTAACCTCCTTCCAATTTTACTTTTTTATTTTTTTTAACTTTTTTTTATTGAATCACTCTCTGTGGGATAGACCATTACAAAGACAATATTGGTATGGAAAGGTTATCAAGAATATCCCTGAGATCTTGCCCAGTGTGATCATTCCCAGCTATTATTGTCATACTGGTTCTTCTCTATCTTACCTACCCTCAGCTCCACACACACTTGTGCTTAGTTTTAACCATTTGCCAGTCCTCCTGACCCCTGTTTACCCTGGCCATGGATATTCTTATTCTACTATATATACTTTATATACCAAAAATCAATGCAGAATACAATAATTATATATCTGTCCTTTTCCTTCTGACTCATTTCACTCAGCATGATACTCTCCATGTCCATCCATTTATAGTCAAAGTATTCTATTGTGTAGATGTGCCATCGTTTCTTTTTTTTATTAGTGAAACATCATGACCAATTTTACTTTTGCGTTCTCATTTCTGTTATGCAGAAAGAAGGGCTTGTCATTCTTTGGTAAATTGCATTGCCTTCTTCCTCCCCATGTCACACATAAATGAGAACATCTGGTATTCATCTTTCTCCCTCTGACTTTCTTCATTCAACACGATAACCTCCAGTTCTGTTCCTGTTTCAAATAACTTCATAAATTAATCTTTTCATAAAAGGCTGCATAATATTCTCTTGTGTATATACACAACATTTTTGTTCTGGGACATCTCTGCTTCTTCCATGATTGGATATATTACTAACCACTGAAATAAACTTGCTTGTGCATCTACATTTTTGAATTTATGTCTTTGTGTTTGGCGGTTATAAGCATAATAAACTCTAAGTAATATAGGAGCTTTAGTGTTAGGTTTTGGAGAAATCTCTACACTTTTATTTAGGCTCTGAAACAGACTCTAATCAGTGTGGATTAGCATTCCTTTCTTTTACATAATCATATCACTATACCACTTACTCTGGTTCCTTTTCAGCTCTGAACATATGTCATTCTCTATGGTGTCAGATGATCATTCATTTTTGTTTTAATTTGGCATCACAGTCAACAAACATATTTATTTATGGGAGTTTGGGCCACACCCAGAGAAGCTCAGCATTCATTCTGGCTCTGGCTGAGGAATGACTCTGGGCAAGCTTGCAGACTCATATAAGATGCCACAGACTGAACCTGGGTCAGCAGCGTGCAAGTCAATTTCCCTATGCACTTTCTTGCCTTTCTTGCTGGTATCTGAGTTTTTCTATCTCTATTAGTAAAGAAGCACTTGAGTCAGTTCCCAGTCTCTCATTGTGAAAGATTTATCCAACTCTTCACTCTAGTGTGATTGATTCAATTCAGAATTCCAGAAACCTTAATAACTAGGGAGTGGAGAGGAGTACAGGAAATGGGCCATTCCACAGAGTTTGTAGTTGTGGTGAATGTGTTCTATCCCAATAATCATTCAATTTGGGAGGTTGAGTTCCCTGAAAGGCCAAGTACATTTACCAATAGCCCCAATTATGAAGTAAAACTGAGTAGTCTGCTGAGAAGGCTGCTCCTGTGTTCAGAAGAAAGTTAAGTATTGTCTGCCACTTTGAATATTACCCTAAGTTCCAATTCCATGACACTAGATGTCACATTGAGATTTATAACTGCTCAACTTTGAAAGACTGCTTCCTATCTACAGTTTGGTGTCCAGTTTGGAACATACTCAGGAATACTAAAGCGTGCACAAAAGTATAAAATTCCCAGCGCTTTTTGTCTATTAGGGTGAGGGATAATTTTCTTCTTTCTTTCCAATTTTCCCCATCCCTTTTTTTTCGTTCTTCCTTCCTTGCTCCTCTTATTCCTCTCTCTTTCCCTCTATCTATGCCTACTTCCTCCCTCCCTCCATCCCTTTTCTTTTCAACTACCTCCCTGCATCCCCCAATTCCTTCCATCCTCCCTCCCTTTTCTATTACAATTTGCTTCCTCTGTTCCTCCTTGTCTCATATAGTACAGTGGGTAAGAAATTTGCACACGACCAATCTTGGCTTATTCCTTGAATTGCACAGAGTCCTCTAACGTTTACCAGAGGTGATTCATGAGTTCAGAGCCATGTGTAGACACTGAGCAACACCAGACTTGGCCTAATCCCATAATCATCAAATAAATATCCAGCAGTTCATACCCCAATTCATAAAATACAAGTTGAACCCATAAGTGGATAATAATGAGATTATATACCAGAGAATAAGAGTTCCCTGCCAGTCCTACAACTACTCACCTCCCAAGAAGGTAGAGTCTACCACCTCATTCCTAAATTAGGCATTGTGTGCACGGATGCCCTAAAAGACAGAAAGGAGGTGATAATAATTTTAGAAGGAAAATCTGACAAACATTAATTTTCTGGATGTTTATGATCATCAGGAACAGAAATGTCATTATTAGCAAGTGTTGTGATTATGATATAATACAAAGTGCACTCCATGTTACTTTTCTTTGTACTCCAAGCTCATTATATCACTAAAATGATGAGAAAAATATCAGAGAATTTCTAGAAGAGGGTCATTAAGTAACATAACTAGCGAGTCCTTCTGAAAATTGTTTGTACCATTAAGAACATGGATGTTCTGAGAAACCATCTGAATCAACAGAAACCTAAGGAGGCAGTCTTATTAAACCAATGTGATACCCCAGATGATACCCCCCCAAAAATAATTTCATGGTCAGATGATATTGTGTATGTGGAGGGTTTTAGGACGATTGTGAAATAAGTCCAGTTTTGTCAGGTAGAGGCAAGCTTCAGCTAGGATGCCAGTGCATCAAGCAAAAGGTGAGGAAGAAGCTATGGGGTAGGGACTCAATTTAGGCAAGTTAAGTGTAGAGGCTGCTGGAATGCACCTGGTAGGGTTAGGGGTAGGTTGTGCCTCAGGTGATTTTATCCAAGTGCATTCATGACATCAATGAGATTCATTGACAAAGGAGTGGAGTATTGTCAACGGAGTCTGCTGGCCTCTAGTCTCAAAATTCATGGTCTCTGAGCATGGTTCAAGTGAAGGTATTCAGTCTAATTTACATGGTTCTTAAATGAACAACATGGGAGAACCCAAATAGTCTCTGGGTCAAAGTCTCTGGCCGGAAATATAGTAAAACAGGTTGCATATTTGCTTTACATGCGTCTAACCTGGGTTCAGTCCTCAGGATCTCATAGGGTCCAGCTCCAACCAAGAGTGAGCCCTGACCACACAGCGTGGAATAAGCCTAATTACATCTAGGAGTAGCCCAGAAGCAAAATAATAGAAGAAATGGGACCTAAGAGATGACACCACAGGCTGGGCCTTTGTCCGGTACAAAGACATTCAGGTTTCAGCGCCAGAGACCACATATGTTCCAGTGAGCACCTCCATGTATGTTCCCTGAGAGCTGAGACAGCTGTAAACCCACAGCACAGCAAGGTGTGGAAGCATATGATATGAAAAAGAGAGAAGGCCTTTTGGAACACACATATCTTTTAAGGTAAATGAGCGAACCTCCCAACCCTGGCAGAGTGGTTTACAAAAATATCTCCTGTGACCACCCCGTGACCACGACAATGCACAGAAAACTGTCTCCACAGATCATACATCCTCATTCTTCTCTGGGCCCCTGGGACATATGACCTTGCCTGATGGTGCATGTATGACAGCAGAGATGAGACTCTTGAGTTGCCAGTGGTGAGGTGAAGAGTCCTAGTAATTGGTAGCAGCACCTTACAACATCTCAGAATCCAGATGTCAATGGATTCAGCCCTGACACCACCTAGCACAATCACATTACCCAGTACGGGAAGGTGGGAAGCTTCACATGGAGCGAGGTATGGCGCTAGAGGGGAAGGCCAGCTCATCCAGTGAGGGCAGAGCAGGGGCAGCCTGACAGGAGAGGCTGAATAACATGGAGAACCATGAAGGAACCTGTGTCCCGTCAGACTCTTCTGATGACATGCAGCAACCGTTTCTGTGGGTCCTTCTCATGCTTCTCTCATGGTCTCAGAGAGAGGAGCTCCTGGTTCTAGCGCACATCAGAATCAAGGCAGCCTTACCTGCTCAATCTCAGGTCCTGCCAGAAGTGCAGGTAAGCATCCGAGGGAGAAGACAGCACTCGACATGCCCCAGAACAAGGACAGACCTCAGCTTAATCTGGCCCACCGCTGCTGTAGGCCTGAAACCCTAGGCAGGTCATTAGATGGAGCATCTACTCACTTCCAGAGGGTTATCCTGAAGGGCATGGTCCGATGGGTGGATGCAGGTCAGTTTTATGAGACCACAGAAGCTGGCCCGGCACAGGGGAGGTTACTGGGTAGTAGAGACCACGTCCAAATTCCCTTCCATGTTGTCAATAGTCTTTGGACTTGTTCAGAGAATTTTTCGTCAGGTCAGCATGAGGGCTTCAGCGGACAAGGTATCGCCTGGACTGAAAAGAGACGTAACTACACGCCAAAGAACAATGGAGATAACACATGCTCACTCCACCCTACCATGATTCCCCATCAGAGCCATAACATATGCGACCCACAAAGGGCCTCCCCTCCATTTAGAAGCTTGCATCCAGCCCTCCAGAGTGTGCCCTGAGACATCTTTATCCTTGGTCTCCATCTTCCAGTCCCCTGTGAGTAGACTTGTTCCCCCTCTCTGCAGGATCATATGACCCTTTCTTTAAGACTGACCCTGAAAAAGTTTGTTTCCCTGGGAGATGGTCCAGAGGCCAGTGCTCCTGGGCTCTGCGACAGCACAGCCTACACTGGCGCTGATGGTTTCTTGCGCTGCAGGCATGTCAGTGTGTCTTGTGAAGGTAGCAGTAACTTCAGAACCAGTCTCTGTCATTGGGGATGGAGTGGTAGAAATTCAATCTCCCCCTCACAGCTCCAAATCATTCTTTTTCTTTTTTAAAAAAATTTTTTATGAGTGAAACACCATGAGGTACAGTTGTAGACTTACAAATTTTTGTGTTTGGGTTTCAGTTATACAATGACTGAGTACCCATCCCTCCACCAGTGCCCCTTCTCCACCACCAAGAATCCCTGTATCCCTCCCACCCCACTTCCGCCCCCCATCCCCTCCCCACCACTGTGGCAGGGCATTCCTTTTTGTTCTCTCTCTCCTTTCAGAGCCTGGCAAGCTCCTTGTGACATATTCGATATGCCAGACACAGTAACAACAAAGTCTCCAATGGAGACGTTACTGGGCCCGCTCGAGCAAATCAATGATCAACGGGAGGGCCTTTACCTTTACCTTTACCTCTCCTTTTGGGTGCTGTGGTTTGCAAAAGAGGCATTGAGTGGCCATCATGTTCCGCCTATAGTCTACTTTCAGCATGCATCTTCCATCCTGGGAGGATCCTCCCAAAACTCTTTACTTGGTGCTCCCTTCTCTATCTGAGCTGCCTTTTCCCCTAACATGTCCGGCTGGCCATGGCTTGAAGGCAAATCATTCTTTTTCAAGAGATTTAATCCCCTTCCTAAGCCCTGAAGCAATTCACAGATTTTGTTTGAGCTTTCCACCTGGGGGTGACTGAAACATCTAGGCATCCACAAACCACCCCCTATAATTGGGGGCTAGTCCCTGTTTCTATCAGCTCAGAGCCCAAAACTGATATTTTGGCACCCAGAGCTGGCACCCAGAGTTTCTTTACCCATCCAGAGCAGATTATTCCAGGCCCCTAGGCAGGGTCTGACACCTCTGGCTAAACCCAAGGTTCCTTCTCTCCCCATGCGGGAGCACAATGACAATTTCATTGCTGGGCTTCCCTGTGCTGAACTGGCCTTACTATGGCCCAGAGCACTAATGAGGGGGTAGGTCTCATTGGTAAACAGCAGCTAAGTCCGACAAGTCCATTCCAATCCCAATAGATGCTGCAAGGTTTCAAACCTGTGAAAGGAAGGGGGAGGTTCTCTTTCCCCCATCGGAGAACAAGCAGGGACCTCAAAAAGGCTCAGGCCCCTCCTTATTTCTACAGATTGGGATGGCCTCCTCCAGAATTACTCTCAATGAGTGCATTCAGAATAATTCTCTAGATAGCATCTATGTATCACTGTCATCCTGTTGTTCGTCAATTGCCTCGAGCAGGCCCCAGTAACATCTCCTTCATCCTAGCCCTGAGATTTTAGAAAGTGCCACATTCGAGGCTCTTTCAGGGTCAGGAGAATGAGACCCGTCATTGTTACTGGTTTTTGGCATAGTGAATACGCCGCAGGGAGTTTGCCAGACTCTGCCGTGTAGGCAGGATACTTTTGGCAGTCTGCCAGGTTCTCCAGAGTAAGCACTGGATAAGATGTTGCTTGGGGGAGCAGGGTTTTATAGTCTCTGGGTCTTGGCCATTGATGGGATTACATGGGTCCAGGGACAGTTGGTGGGTGTAACGCCTGCATACTGGAAGATGGGGATCCGGGTGGAGGAGGCCCAGTCCCAATTCGAGCAGGCTTTGAGATTTAAGCCCCAGGTCCCGCACACCTGGGTTCCTCTGCCGGTTCCTTCATGCATTTATGTAACTGGCAATTGTTCGATGTGGAGCAGGGCAACAGGCACTGGAGCAGGAAAACCTCACCTTGCAAAAATGCCCTGAAGTGAAAACTTGCAAGGGGGAGTAACTGGGCAGAGATAGCAGAACAGGGAGCAAGCATCTTGTGTCAGCCCTAGCCTCATTGGACCCCTAGTCACATAATTCTAAAACACAGAAACCATCAGGTATGCCTTAAGCAAGTCATGCTTACTGCAACATAAAGCCTTAAAGGGAATTAGATCTGGGACATAGCAGAGAGGAAAAACTGATAGGCCAATAGTGTTAAGCTCTAATGTGATTGGACCTCCTGTAAGCCAAGACTCTCTATAAGAATGCCTGTATCTGTCAGTAAAGTTGAGCTGTGATCACTGAATCAACATCACTGAATCAACTCTAGGAGGTGTTTCTCCATGTGTCTGGCCTCCTTCACCACATGAATAGGTTCCTGCCTGGACCCAGTGTGCATTGTGTCCAGGAGTTTTGGGGGTAACAGTGCTCCAACAGTTTCCTGAGACTCTCAAGAAGCGCAGACAGTTTTTTTCCCCAAACCTTAGTACCCTCTGGATGGTGATAAGTGGCAGGAACAGGGAAGTGTTAATTTTGCTACTTATTTTGCCAGCTTGTGAAAAAATGGTGAGTAGCTTTCCCCCATGGAAAGTTACTTTGGGAACTGTGCCTGCAGTCCTAGTTTACAGAGGTACTAGTGCTGTCTCCTACTGAGGCAGCCAGGCAGCCTGCAGTCTCTGCCAGCACCAAGCAGCTGCTAGTTTCCTGGCTTCTTCCTGCTTTGAGGCAAACTAAGGGGCCTTGGTCCTGCAGAGATAGCCAGATAGCATCCTGCAGGGCCTTATTCTTAGTCCCCTTTGCCCTGTACATTTTTCCACCAATAATGGGGAGAATCACCAAAAGTGGCTCCCTTTTCTCAGGTTGTTGGAGTACAAAGAGCTTAGGCTTGTCAGGTTGCACCATCACAGTGCTCCCAAGTCATTCCCATTACTATGTTTGTCTGTAGTTACTTCTTTGTGCTCTCTTTCCCAACCAATTTGTAAGGTCTCATCCTTCTAGAACACTGAACTTGTACTGTAAGTTAATATTGCCTTTCTCCTCTCCTTCTGTCTTTTGAATAGTTTACTTTAATGCAATGTCCTTTTTGTATAGACACAGGAAGACAATTAATATTATGCTTTGTAACTTAAGAGTTAATTGACTTTGAATATTATTCACTCCAGGGCATTTGCCTTCTCAACTTAAGCCTCAGTTGCCCTCACTTCCTAGCATCCCAAGGGCAGGGTCCCGACATGGGACTGGATGGAACCAGGGCAAGCCGGTAAGTTATGTGCTACCCTGGCATCGAGATGGACCAGGCCAAGGTGCCACGATTCTTAATTATAGGTTAAGAGTTTGATCATAGGCAAATGCTGTCATGATCCAAAAATAATGACGAGACTAGGACCCTGCCAAGAATAAAAAAGATATCTGGCCTGAGCACTGGAGTCTGAGATCAAGGTGGCCCTAGGAGAGAATTTCTTACTGTGTCCATACAAAATGATTTATATTTTGTATGCTTATATGTTGGTTGGACAAGGAGAGGAGAAACACACCCAGGGAAATCTCTTCTAGGGTGGGTTGATCTGCTAAATGAGAATCTGTCCTAGAAGCAGCTTTCCCGTGTCCTGACTAGCTTGGATGAGACTGAACATTTCTCCCCTTCAAACTGCCTTCAGTAAATAATTTCAGTATATTGTAAGAGGGCTGGAGCGATAGCACAGCGGTAGGGCATTTGCCTTGCACACAGCCAACATGGCCGACCCGAGTTCGACTCCTCCGCCCCTCTCGTAGAGCCCGACAAGCTACCGAGAGTATTCGATATGCCAGACACAGTAACAACAAAGTCTCCAATGGAGACGTTACTGGGCCCGCTCGAGAAAATCGATGATCAACGGGAGGGCCTTTATTGTAAGAGGCAGTTTCCCTTTTCTCTCAGTAATCTCAGGTGCTAGCCAGGCCTGATCTCTGGGATGCAGATTCCAGACTCTAAGCAGGCTAGTCTTTGGGATGCAAAGCTCAGATAGTTGTTTTGGGGATATTGATTACAAACTCTAGCAGACTGGTTTTTGGAATGCAAATCCAAGTAATCCAAGTGCTTGTAGCTTGTGAAAGTGCTTGTGAAAGGTTTCAGTCTTGGTTTTGTATCTTCTTTCCAGAGGCCAAGATTACTGGCCTGCAGGATGTATAGAAACAATGTATGTTTTGTGGCCTCAATGTTCTTTCTGTAACTCCCTTTGACAACATCACTATATTGCGCCCTTTAGAGGTACCATGAGAGGGAGATTTTAGGGCTCTCTGGAGGAACACATGCCTGAGAGAACGGGGGTGATGTGCTGAGAGGACCGAAGAGACAGGTCTGGGAGAATGGGGACAGAAGCTGAGAGAACATGGGAACACGTGCTCGAGAGATCCCGGGGCCTCTATGACATACACTTCTTCCATGTAATAAACTGCTGCTAAGACCAACCAGCCTGGTCCTCATTTCCTTCCTTCGCCTGCCCATTGCCATAGAGCTCCCTGGAGTGGGGAAACGGCCTGAGACTACCGAACGCAGGCGGCGGGAGAGATAGGCCGCTGCTGTCCCTTTGCCCGTCCTTTTTTGTGTGTTTACACATCAGGTGACTGCTTTTAGTCCCCATCCTGGGTGGGCACCTTAAACCAGTCACCATCATGTCCTGAGGACCCTACTCCACAGGCAGCCTCTCTCCCTGTGCCCACCCCTCCCAGGGGACCTCCTTAGATGCCACTCTCTCAAGTGCAGCAGGTAAGGGTAGTCCTCAGGGCTTTTCATTATTGGAGCCGCTACCTAGTTGTCTTCTATAGGCTTTTTGTCTGGTAAGAAAATGTTGATTGTCTACCTCAGAACTAGGGAAGCTAAAAAGAGTAACATCTCACCATTTGAGGTGTACAAGACTGTCATGATTTAGCTTGCTGGCTTTGTATTAATAAAACTGCTTTTTAGACCCATTTTTAACAAGCAGGACATGGAGGTTGGTCAGGCTAGGAAATGGGAGTAAGCTTCCCTATTAGCTGACAGGGCTAATTTTGCCCTGGGAACTGCCCCTTCCTTTCTCAGCCCATCAGTTTTCTCCGTACCATTCTTGAAGGGTCAGATCAATTTGATCAACTGTATATGTGTGTATGTATAAATGTGGTGTTTGGATTCAGTTCTTCTATCTGTCTGGAGCACTTGAATGTTAGAGCCATATTAGAATCAGAAGTAGAAATCCTTAGACAAGCTGCATCATTACTAGAGCCAGTGATATGCAACTCAACAATTTTAAAGTTTTAGGTCCTCTTGGATCTTGTTAGACCAGGATTAAACTAACAGGTTTCCAAACAGAATGTTGAGAATGAGGGGGAAAAATGAAATTCTCAATATAGATCTTATTGTAAAAGGTTTAAGCGTTCTCATTCCCTGAAATTCTCTCAACTCCAGAGCCTATACTGTTTAGAAAGGGCAGGTAGCTACAGTCAAAAGCAGAAGAGAGGAAAGAGCGAGCTTTGTGAGACAGTGCCGAAATCATTTCAAGGAGAAATTAGGCTGTTTTACAAATAACATGGGTTGGAGTGATAGCACAGCAGTAGGGCGTTTGCTTTGCACGCAGACAACATGGCCGACCTGAGTTCGATTCCTCTGCCCCTCTTGGAGAGCACGGCAAGAATCAGCACAATACCTCCTAGAATCAGCACAATACCGAGAGTATCTCGCCCACACGGTAGAGCCTGGAAAGCTACCCGTGATGTATTCGATATGCCAAACACAGTAACAACAAGTCTCATGATGGAGACGTTACTGGGCCCGCTCGAGCAAATCGATGAACAACGGGAGAACTGTGACTGTGACTACAAATAACATAGTTACAGAAGTCATCAAAATTAAATCAAAGAAAAGTTTCCTCATGTTTTAATAAACAGTGACAGTTCAAGTGTTTCCTTATGCTAATATCTAAAAGTTTGGTAAGAACCAGGGCCTTTTCTCTGACTGGAAGCACATGTTACATTTTTTCTGTGTGGAATTATTGAAATACCTGGTGTAGAAAGCTCAAGGTTTGAAATAACTAAAATACAGGAACTATTGAAATTAAGGCAAAGAAGATGTTTTTTATGTTTCAAAAAAATTGATGGTTTAAAGGTTTTCTTATGTTGGTATGTCTAAATGTGCCTATTGGTTTCTGCATATAATCATTAGAGTATCTGACTTAGAGAATCTTGTGAGCTGAAATAATCCTGGTACATTTTTAGCAGAATAGCATGTTCAAAGAGTAATGGTTTAATTTAAAACATGAGTTTCTAGAGTTATAAAATTAGTTGCAAAACTTTTATCCAGTCATTGTTTGATTTGATCTCTCAGACTTTTGGTAACTTAAATTTCTAGAGCTAATTGGCAAAGAGTTAATAATGGGGCAATCTCAGACCTCAGTCTGATAGTCTGAAGGTATAGCATTGTGCCTTGATAAAAGTTTTAAAGATATCAGGTTTCCCTGCTGAAATTCCATACCAGTTTCAAGAATTCTTACTGAAGAAAAAAAAAAGTGAGTCACCTTAAATTTGAAGTAGCTAAGTACAGCCCCCTTGGTTTTAGTGGTTTCTGAGAATGGAGAATTGTGTAAACAATGTGAGAAAATAACTAGTCAGGTTTTTCCCTGACGATTGTTAATTTGTCTGCACAGTACATTAAAATATATGCTATTATTAGGATAACTTTGTTTCATATAAGCTTTGTTACAAGGTACCAAGCTAGTCTTGATCTTTTTTTAAATGTAGGAGTACTGCTATTTATTCAGCCACTGATTAGGCTGATTGAATTGGGCATGAACTCCACTAGTCTTGATCTTAAGAGAGTCTTTTTTACAAGTATAAAATCCTTACTGTTCTATGGTAATCTGTGTTTTAATTCTTTTATATCTGTTTTCCTAGATATCATAATTCTAAATATAAAACTTTTAATACATTTTCTGATTAATTTTTAATGTGAAGTGAACATTTGACAGGTGAACATGTTATAAGATCTTTAATTGTGAGCATCTTAAAACATATTGAATCTCTGTAGAACTGATGTAATGCTTTTAAAATAGTACTGCAGAGTATAGCTTTGTTGTGTTAAATGAGAAAGTGATTAGCAATTGTTTCCAAACTTCTTGAGAGATCATGTTATACTAAGTTCAGTAAAATAATGAGGCTAAATCTGTGAGAAGTGATTATAAGGTAGGAACATAGATTTTATTTTTCCTTTTATGGGTCACATCCGACAATGCATGGGGGTTACTGCTGGCTCTGCATTCAGTAATTACTCCTGGCAGTGTTCAGAGGACTATATGGGATACTGGGAATCAAACCCAGGTTGGCCGCATGCAGGGCAAATGTCCTACCCACTGTGCTATCGCTCCAGCCCCTAGATGTATTTTTAAGTCAGAAAGATAGTAAATGGAGATATCAGTGGGGAAAACGAATGGAATACTATTGAAGTGAAAAAGATTTTGAAATGGAATGAAGAAAGATTACAGGTTTGGAGAATGTAAAGGAATGTGTAGGTTTGACCTTTTGTTAAGGAAAGAAGTGGTTCTGGGGAGCACCAAGTAGCCCAGAATCAGCTTCTTGGATTGTAGTTGGCCACCTCTAGTAATCTATGTACTGCTCCTGCACTTAAATCCATATCCATACCTGGAGAGGAGCGCCTTCTCCTTCCTATAGATGAAGTTTCCTGTATCAGCACAAACCCCCATCACATTTAGAGCTCCCCATATAGCCTCCTCAGAGACATGAATATCTTCCAGGAGCATGACTCCCAAGATAATGTCCAATAGGCCTGTCTTGGGAGAGGTCCACTCAGGATTTACCATCAGTCACACTGCTCAGGATTCATAAGTGACACGCAGGATGGGGACCTGGACATAGGATTGGACTAGAGTGTCTATTTTCTGCATGTCAGCACGATAAAATGGCTGCAAACAGTCACAGGCCTAGCAAACATGGAAGGGAATTGTTCTTCATTATTAGTAAGAATGCCATCCAGAATATCTGCCTTGAAGTTTGTTTCCTTTACAAGGAAGTTGAGGAGAAGAATCTTCCCCAGCACACTTAGTTGCTCATGGAGTTCATCTTGGGAGAAAGAGAAAAAGAACTCTCTCCCACCCTGCAGGTTTTCTGCTCCTCTGCTTTGCTGCTGGAACTCTAAGGGGATGGCTCAATGGAATTTCATCTAGAAGAATGGAGAAATGGAAGCCTTGGGAATGTTCTGGGGATCTCTAGGTATCCTAGAATCAGCTTCCTCCTTCAGAGTGTCTAGGAATGGGATTCAGAATTAGAAAGAGCCAGAGTTAAAATAACGGGGAGGACATGAAAGAGGAGAAAGATGAAGAGGAGGGAGAATATTTGTCCTTTTCCTCTTCAGACAGCGTAAATATACATATTCCAGGATATGGTGCCCTCAGCAAATGATGTTCATTATTGCACAGAAAAACCACACAATTATGGAAATGCATGATGACCCAGGTCACCCAGGCAGGCCTGTGCTCAGGATGTGGCTGGTGAGACACACAGCACGGGGGAGAGAAAGGGTGTGAGTGAACTCAATCCAGAGCAAAACCATTGGTGACTCTGATGAGAGTGACTTGCCAGACTTGTCTAACTGGGTGCTCCCAGCTCCACAGACTGAATTTCTCTGGGAAAAATGTCGCACAAACCTGAAGAAGGAAGTGAGATGACTCTGGGGATCATCTGTCACAGCCCTAGGTTCTCCTTCGCACAGAGGTGTGGGGATGGGTTGGGGAGAGCATGTGTTTGCGCCCTGTTCTTTGGTGGGTGGTCTCCTCTCCCTCAGTCTGGGTATTCACCAGTCTGATGTAGACATCATGCTGGTCTAAGCTAAAATTTTCAGAACAACAACAGAAGTCAGGACCCACGTGTTTTCTCAACTGCCCAGGGCCATCCAGGGCCCAGGAGAGGGCAATAGCTGGATGCTCTCCAGGGTCCAGTCAGACCCTGGCATCCCTCTCATCTGGGTCCAACCACTCAAACCAATATGCTCCCGTATAGTATCACTCTCTGGAGTGTTCAGAGGGCCAGCCTGTTGGCTGGCTCTGGGTTTCTAGGCCTACAGCACGGGCAGACCAGATTTATCTGGGCCTATCCTCTTCTGCGCTTTGGATACAGGTTCTCCTCCTTTGCCGTGCTTAACTGCACTCCTGACAGGACCTGAGATTGAGCAGATGAAGCTGCCTTAATTTTTGATGAACTCTCAGAAGTTGAAGCTCCTCTCCTTGAGACCATGAAAGACACATGAAAAGGGTCCGCAACAGCCTGGCCCCACCTGTGATTAAAAAGTCTTTGGGACTCATGTTCCCTCGTGATCCTGCAGGTTAATCACCTCCTCCTGTCAGGCCTGCCCCTTCTCTGCCCACACTGAGTGGGCTGCCCTCTCCCTCTCGAGCCATACGTCCTTTCTAAATGTCTCCACTTTTCTGTCTTGGGTAGAAGTGACTGTGCTGCTGGTTGGCCCCGAAGTCTGGGTCCTGTTAGGGCTGGGTCTGATGACTGCTAGATTCTGATGCCATTCCTTTGAGATGGTGGGATTCCCAGTTCTTAGGAAGGACCTCACCTGGCCCCCTAGACCTCCCCTGCATCACCTGTGCTGTGTATATGGCCCTTCAGAAATGGCTTCCCCTTCCGTGTCCCCAGGGTATAATCAGGATTGTCAAGATCTCTTCCTGGAACCTTTAGGGTCAACATGCTGGAATCTGGATAGATATTTTAGGTCACTATGTCAGGTGTGTATCCCTTCAGAAACTCCCCAATAATCAAATTGTTCCTGTGAAGTGCTGTTTGGTTTGTTTTGTTCTGATTTTTCATAGGTCACGCTCTGCTATACTCAGCACCTTACTCCTTGTTGTTTCTGTATTGATAGGACACTCTTCACTGAGTCTCATGGAACCATATGTATTGGGAAGGGTTGTAGCCAAGATGGCTGGGAACAAGTTTAGTTCCATCCCCACTGTACTATGTCTCAGGGCCTTTGTCCCTTTTCCATCTGCTTACCCGAGGGTGCCTCCTCCAGCCCAAAGATATTATCTTACTGAGACTTCTACATAAGGAGGAAGGGAGCCGGCTCTCTCCCTGACATCCTGCCTGGCCCGGCACCCCACAACTGACCATCACGGCCAGTTTCTTGGTCAGCACCAGTGTATGGATGGGGGACTCCTCAGTCCTCTCATGGGGACCTGCAACTCTCTGCTCTGCTGCCTGAGGCCTCAGTTAGCTGGCTGACCCTGTAAAAGTCAGTCAATTGTCAATTCTTCATCTGCTAAACTTTCTCTGTGTCTCTCCACCAAGCACTGGGAAATATGATTGCACTTTATGTTAGTGTCCTCAGTACTCGAACATTCTATTCTCATCGTGATTCTTTTTTTTTAAAATTTTTATTAGTGAAACACCATGAGGTACAGTTGTAGACTTACAAATTTTTGTGCTTGGGTTTCGATTATACAGTGATCGAGTACCCATCCCTCCACCAGTGCCCATTCTCCACCACCACTAATCCCAATATCTCTGCCACCCCCCATTCCCCTACCCACCCCACCTCTGTGGCAGGGAATTCCCTTTTGTTCTCTCTCTCCTTTTGGGTGTTGTGGTTTGCAAAAGAGGCATTGAGTGGCAATCATGTTCATTCTGTAGTCTACTTTCAGCATGCATCTCCCATCCTGGGCGAATCTTCCCAACACCCTTTATTTGGTGCTCCCTTCTCTATCTGAGCTGCCTTTACCCTTAGAGTGTATGGCTGGCCTCAAGCCATGGAGTAAACTTCCTGGTATTTATCGTGATTCTTTTTTTCCTTCTCTGGCTACAACAGCCCGTGGCCTGGGCTTCCTCCTGACTCAGTCGTCAGGAATCACTCTCAACAGGGCTCAGGGAACCAAATGTGTGTTGGGGATCCAACCTGAGTCACCCACATACAAGGCAAGAGCCCACCGCTGTGCTCTCATGACCGGCTGCACCCCAACAGCGCCCAACACAGCATTGTGTAGATCAAGAGGGGACACTGTATCTCAGGTGGGCATTACTGGGGCCTATCTCAGCCTCCCTCATATTCTGGGGTTATGGGAACTACATGCAGTTCTATGAATCAGCAGGAGACCGGCACATGTCCAGTTAGCACCCCTCAGTACTGTCTCATCTCACCGCCCCCTCCTGTGTTCCTCCCCATGTATAGGGTCAGTCTGTGACACACACTTTGACACTGAGTCAGGACTGCAGTGGCATCCAGGGGCCTTTGGGCCTCCAAGGGTTGTGGGAGATGCCCTGGAACTTCCATGGTGTCTTGCAATGACACTTCCCTCATGCCTTCCTCAGTGCCGTGAAGATCTGGGTTCTTCTTGCACCCTTCCTACTCCCTGCTCCTTGTTTCTAGTCCCCAGACTCTGGAAATCACAGATGCCAAAGTCATGATGAGGTATGGGTGGTGATGGTGGATCTCTGTGTTCCTCCACTGGTCGCAGGTTCTTCAATATTTTCGCGAATGAAAATATCAAGTGATAAAGATGCTCAGGCTAGGAGTTAGAGAATAGAAAAAGTTTACTTGAATATCAGTAATAAAAACAACTAGCCTTGCAGAAGAAGAATTTCATATAGGACTATATTAAGTATAGCTCTTTTTGTGTGTGTTTTATAAAATATTTATTTAAATTGAGTCACCATGAGATGCACAGATACAAAGATCAGGTTTCAGTCATAAATTGTTCTAACACCTATCCCTCCACCAGTGTACAATTCCCACCACCAGTGTCCTGGGTTTCCCTCCCGTTACCCCTTCCCCTACCCAGCCAGATTCTGTGTCAGGCACTTTCCTTCTCCCTCGCTTTCTCTCATCTGGATAGTGTGCAACTCCGATACTGAGAGGTTATCATGTTTGTTCCATTACCTACTTAGAGCATGCAGTTATTTTTTTAATTTATTTTTTAAAATGGATCCCCATGGGGTACAGTTACAGAGTTACAAACATTCGTGGTTACGTTTCCATCATACAATGATCGAGTACCCACCCCTCCACCAGTGCCCAATCGCCATCACCAATGATCCCAGTGTGCCTCCCCCAACCCCCACCCCTCCCTGTTTCTGTGGCAGGGCATTGCTCTCTCTCTCATTTTGGGTGTTGTGTTTTGCCATTATTGAGTGGTCGTCGTGTTAGGTCTATAGTCTATTTTCAGCAAGTATCTCCCATCCCGAGAGCACCCTCCAAGGGCATCTGCACTTGTATGTTCACAGCATGCAGTTCTTATTCAGAGTGATTGTTTCCAACTATCTTTGTTTTAGGGGCTCCTGCTCTGTCCCAATTGCCTTCTCAAGTACGTGAATAAAGCTTCCAACCATGGACCAATACTCGTGGCCCTTATTTCTACTGTACTAGGGTATTAGTCTCATCTTATGTTTTGTGACATTCCACATATATCCTGGGGGCCAAAGAATACACAGCTCATTTTCCAAATGCAATTTGGAAAATGCATTTGCATTTTATTGCAGCAATATTCACAATAACCAGAATCTGGAAACAACCCGGTGCCTAAGAACAGACAACTGGCTAAAGAACCTATGGTACATGCACAGAATGATTTCATTATACAACTATACAGCTGCTAGGAAAAAATAAAATCATGAAATTCACTTATAAATGCATGGATCTGGAGAGTATCATGTTAACTGAAATGAATCAGAAGGAGAGGGCCAGACATAGTATGAAAACCGTAACTTTGTATTATTTCTCAAACAATGTATGAGAGGATTCCCTTGTTTCCCAGAGAGGTTTTGTTAATTGAAGGGCCATCTGCATTGTGAAGATAATAATAACACCCTCAATATATTTAGGGTGTTTTAGGTTATTAAATCAAACAATTCCCTTGCTATTGTCCATTATTGCTAGGTCCTCTGTGATCCCAAGATGTAGGCCAGAATTTATGGCCTTGGCAAATCATTCACTACTTAGTCTTATAGACCAAGGGAGAAAGACACACACAGAGATAGAGTGTGTGTGTGTGTGTCCAAGAATTTGCAGTGTCATCTCAAATAGAGCCACAAGCAGCAGTGGGCAAGGGAGAAACTGTGGTTTCTTCTTTCAAGGGGATGCCATGCATGGTCGTCCCAACACAGGTCTCCCAGTATCTCTAGCAGATACAGGCTTCTGAGCGCTCCCCACACTCCTGAGGTCAATATATACAGTTCTCCCTCACCACAACTTGCTGCACTGAAGAAACCCTCTGTGCAAACTTGAGGTCCTGACCTGACCTTGTACTGTGTCTACACCCACTCTGAGATCCAGATAGAATGTCAGGGCATCATGTGAACCCACTCTTCTTGGGGCTGACCCTATACTGCGTTTGGGGTCATCATCACTTCGGGCAACGTGTGACCCACCACAAACTGGCCTGTATCTGCTTGTCAAAAGAGGGTATTCACCTCACCTCAAATGCTTTTCCTTCAAATGCCACACTTGTTTTACTATCAGTCCATGGGGGCCACTTTACCTTAGTTTTTTGGGTTGATTTTATTCACCTTAATTTGACACAAGACACACCCTGGACTCAGGCCTCTGTGTTCTGAGAAATGGGGCAGGGAATGGTGGGCTCTAGAAACCCTGAGGCTTCTCTGAGGCGCTGCTCTGCACCAGATTGCCTTTCTGGGTTCTGGGAGTCCTGGCTCTTCCAGGGCAGGAGAACGCTGAAATCTCAGGATGCTCCACGTTAACTCTGCAGACAAAGACAGAGGTTCCAGCAGCCATGCCATATAGGGCTGTTGCACACCCTGACCTTGAGAACCTCAAAAGGAGGGCTCCCTGTTAGGGGTGCATTTTATTAGGGGACTGCACCATTGGGCACTTTGAGCACTAAAGGTGCTACTACTGAGGCAGCAGTGTGAGGCAGGACGAGGGCTGCTCACAGGGTTCTGCTACTGCATCATGAGTGCTGTGATTTATCTTCTCCGCCTTCCTATATACCAGGCAGAGGTTTTACACATTTCTTGGAGTTAGTCTGTGTATAACACAGGAAATTCCTTGTGTATGGACACAAATCCACATATATAATACACATATAGATTGTGCATATACATGTATCATTATACATATGACATTTCTGCTCATATGTATACATGCAAACACTGTGTGTTTGTTTGGCTCTATTCTGATGTTCATAGGTCAGGTTATCCTCTCTAGGGGTCTTTGGGGGCAGGCTGCTCCCATCAGTGAATGCTCCATCTCACTCGGGTTCTCCATGTTTGCTGATCTGCCCCAAGGATGGGAGCATGGTCAGTCCCACTGGCTCTCTCAGACCCATGTGAGCTCTTGCCCATGCCTCACTTTCAAGGGCTCTTGAGACTTCCTGATTGTAAGCCCAAGCAAAGTCCAGGGCAAGTAGACTGAACAATGAGCTGCTGTGTGTGCAGCAAGTCAGTGCTCAAGGACAGACAACAGCCCTCTTGATGCCTTGGAAAAGTGTCTGGCAAGATCAGCTTTGCCATAAATTCTCTTTTATGGTTGCAGTGCCTGCCATGTGTGACAGGTGCTTCCAAATGCAGGGTCAGGTGAAGTGGTCATACTTAAGAGGGTTAATTCAATTTCGTAGCATGTCTGCACACCCAGATGTCCCTTTGTCAAGTGCCTCTTATCTCAGAAGCCAGAGAGTCCTCTGTTGTCTGATTCCTGTATACAGTGCTGAACCCAGAGTCTCTGATTCCTTAACTACCTTTGGCTGTCCTGCGGGACCACCAGCTCCTCTCCCTCTGATATCAACTCAAGTCAGGCACAACCCCCACAAGAAGTAGGAGGGGATGGTTCACTTCCTCCTCTGAAATGTAATCTATGGTGTCCCTAAGACCCCAGAACTCCTTCTGGTAAGACATAGGGTTAGAGGGAATTGGGCTGCAATCAATGTTTGTTCTTGGACTTCCACTGACACTAACATTTCTTTCGGCCTTAGATTTGCTAATTCATAGACTTATCAGCGCCTTCCCAGGTCACGATAAGGTGGCATCAGAGTTCTCTTGCAATCCACTGTGTGCAATTTCAGGGATACACAGCAACAAAGACCCCATGGAATAGGCAGACTCTTCAGGGCCATTTTAGGGAGCAGCATGCCGGAAGACTTATGAAGAGCAGTGACCATGCAACTCCACTGCACAAGGTCACACACTCCAGTGCTGGCAGGGGACTGGGGTGCATGAAGGGCACATGCCATGCAGAGACAAGCGCAGGAGTTTCCATGCCACATTCACAGCCCATTCACTGCTCAACAGACGAGGTTCCAGAAACACAGCGGTGGACACAAAAGGGGGAATGGGGAAAGTGGTCTCTTGTGTCTGAGAAAGAGGGTGGGGTGCCTGGCCATCATCAATCAATAGCCAGACAGACCACACAGTGTGTGCTCCTGCTGGCCACTCGGCTGCCTCCAGCATGCTCTGACTACGTGGGCCTGGGTCCTTGCTTGAGGCTCCTGAGACTCAGGAATCCTATAAAGGCAAACAGTGCGAGGAGGAGGAGAGAAGGAACTGGCTGGGAGGAGGGGAGCAGCACTGCCTGGGGCCAGGCTTTCAGACTCCATTTTTCTTCCTGAGCCCCATCACCCGTCCGCTCTTTTGACTCGCTCTGTGCATCTCAGGCACCGCAGACCATGTCCCTTCAGTGGGCAGGACCCTACGCTATTGCTCCGTGGGCTGGCTGTCTCCCGCTCATCAGTGTGTTCCCACTCTCTCATTTCATTTTCATTTCATCATCCTGTTATTCATCGATTGCCTCGAGCAGGCCCCAGTAACGTCTCTTTCATCCTAACCCTGAGATTATATTCAAGGCTCTTTAGGAGAATGAGACCCATCATTGTTACTGGTATTTGGCATATTTGGTACGCCACGGGGAGTTTGCCAGACTCTGGCCTGTGGGCAGGCTACATTCGATAGCCTGCAAGTTTGTCCAAAGTAGGAATGAGATAATAAGATGTCATAAAAAGATGTCCTGATAAGATGTCGCATGGCCGCGAATGCGGCCGCGTGGTTCCGGGAGCTGCATTTTATAGTCTCTGAGTCTTGGCCGTTGATGGGATTACACGGCGCCAGGGGGCCAGGTGGTGGGTGTGATCCCCGCCTACCGGAATTTGGAGGATCTGGGTGGAGGATGCTCGACTCCAATCCGAGTAGGCTGGGAGATCTCGGCCCCGGAACCCGCATGGATTTGTCCCTCTGCCAGTACCTTCATGTGTGCGGAGAGTGGTCTCAGCATGGTGGTGGCTGGTCCTGGAGGTCTTCAGCTGCAGGAGCCCTGGTCAGGGCGGGGAGGAAAGCTCAACCCGCTCCCCTCCAACAGGCCCCGGCGAGGAACAGCCAGGCGCGGGGGCAGAAGACTTCTGCCCACTCTCTCAGCTGCCGGAATTCCCAAGAGAAAAAACTCAGTAGCTGGGAAACAGGCATACGAACAGGCACGGAGCGCATACATGGAGAGCAAATTTCCTGTACTGACTTGTTAACACATGCTTAGTCGCATAAATATGGACTTAAATGAAAGGAAAGGAAAAGAAATGCGTCTTTTATTTTTATTGACATATCTGACCCTTTGCGTGGGGTCCAGGTCTCTGAGGCGAATGTTAATGCAGGAAGAACAGAGGAATCAAAGAGATGTGCCCAGAGCCGGAGGTTCTTCGTCCTCTTAGCTATTTCTTCGACACTCATGAAGGTGTTCCAAGCCACTCTCTTCCTCCTGCTCAGCTCGGGTGCCAGGTCATTTGTCATGTTGACTTCTCGACCTAGGTACACATAGCTGTTGCATTCGGAGATGGTCGTTCCGTTGAGAGCGAATGGGGCATCAGGAACGAGGCTGTTTCTCATAAACATTGTCTTCGTAAGATTCAGCTGTAGTCCTACCTTTCCACACTCATGGTCAAAGTCGGCCAGCATTTGTGCCGCTTGGTTGATGTTTGGTGTTATTAAAACAATGTCAGCAGCAAAGCGGAGGTGGTGTAGTTGCCGACCATCTATCTTCACTCCCATTCCTTCCCATTCCAGTCGTCGCATGATGTTCTCGAGGGTGGCACTGAAGAGTTTCGGTGAAATGGTATCACCCTGCCAAACCCCTCTGTTGACATCTATGATTACTTCTTTGTAGAATGGTGAGATCCTGGTAGTGAATCCGTAATACAGCTCACGAAGGATCTTGATGTATTGAGCTTGAATGCCCTGATTGGCTAGGGCTTCAATGACCGCTTCCTTCTCAACAGAATCAAAGGCCATCTTTAAGTCAATGAACGTTAGACAGTGCGGCATCTTGAACTCCTGAGAAACCTCAATGAGCTTGGTTATCGTGTGGATATGGTCGATGGTGTTGAATGCTTTGCGGAACCTGGCTTGCTAGCATGATTGTCCTTCATCTAGTGTTCTGCCAATCCTATTTAGGATGACTCAAGTGAACAACTTGTAGATGACAGACAATAGGCAGATTGGGCAATAGTTGCCAATGTCATGGATGTCTCCCTTCTTCTACAGTAGTACAGTCCTGCTGGTTTTCCACTGGGACGGAACCTTGCATTCAGACAGGTAGCGTGTGAAGAGCAGAGCTAGCGTATTGATGAGTACTGACAGAAGGTTCTTCAGGTGTTCAGGTCTGACCTTGTCTGGGCCGGGTGCTGTTCTTTTCTTTACTGACGAAGTGGTGTGTCGGATTTCGCAAGGGAGAACATTGGGAACGACATATCCATCCTGTGGAATTTGGTATCAGGTCTCCCAAAGAGGAATTGGAAGAGCTATGCTTGGAATATCACGTTTCACTCAAATGAGAGAAAGAATCCAGAGTTCCGACCTCCATCAATGATCAAGAATCAAGGACGCTGTCTCATTTGCCAAGGTGTCAAAAATCAGATGGGCTGGTCACGTAATGAGATTTAAAGACGACCGCTGGACTAGAGCTGTCAACGACTGGATTCCACAGGATATCAAAAGACCGTGTGGCGGCCCACCTACCAGATGGTTAGACTTCTTCATCAAGATCATTAACGATTGGTTTGAGGCTCTTCACGTTCCTAGAGCGAACAGACGCTATATTTGAGAGGTAAATGCATTCAAAAACTCAGACAAAATACAACAGTTCATCAAGAAAACGCAACATTTGCTAGGATCCTTAAGAAAAACAAGAGTGATTTACAGGGCATCACAGAGAACAGGAACCCTAGGATGCTCACCAATAGGTGCCGAACTTGCCTTAGTCCCCAACACTTGGAACCCTGATTGCTCTCTGCAACTGAACCCTTGTTCAGTCCACTTCTTCTTTGTCTATGGAATGAGGCTGATCTGTTAAGAACGTGAGGAACCTATTATCACTCTCAAAGATATTGAGGAAAAACTCCATGACTTCCACCTTGCGAATTTCTGTGTGGGCACTGGGGCCCCACAGGAACTGATATCGGGCTCGGTAACTTCCAGGCTCCCGCCGGTAATCGAGATACCGGTTCTGCACCCACACATTGGTGAGGAGCTCCTTGGGCTCCCCATAAATGAAGTGCCTCCTCCCCGGATGAACTCCCATCAGACCTAACTGTTCCCAGACAACCTGCTCAGAGGCACAATCATTCTCCAGAAGGATGAGCCCCAGGACCATCACCAGCAGGCCGGTATTGGACATGGTTTGCCTAGGGCCCACCATGCCATGATAAATGAGGCCCAAGGTGGTGACCAACACATAGCTATGAATTTCGGGGTTGATTTCCTTCACATCGATGCCAAAGAGCAACTGCGTGCACTCAGACACCTGGCTTAGGAAGAAAGAGAATTTCTCTTCATCATTGTTGAGGATGGTTCTCAGCATTGCATACTTCATGGTCAGCTGCTTAGTGCGGTACTTGAGGAGAAGGAACCCCACCAGATTAGACATCTTGTCATGCAACGCCTCCTGGAGGCAGGCCCCAACTTGGCTTGGCTCCTCCCGACCTTCTAGGCCTTTCCCTTTGTGGCTGCTGGCACTGCTACTTTTGGGATGGCTGTCGAGCTCTTCGGCCATGTCCACCTGGAAGTGATGGGCCATGGCCAGACGATCCTGAGGACCTTTGACTTCATGGAAGACTTGAGCAGCTGCCACCTCCCCCAGGGTGCCCTCAACGTGGACGGTGGCAGTGGTGGAGGAGGGCAATTCAGCCATCCCCATCTCAGCCTTGGACAGCTGAGCCCTCTCCAGATGCTGGCCATCCTGGGCATCCTCATTTTCTTCCTCAACCTTGAAGGCCCAAAACTCATCACAGCGAGACATGATGACACGTGTACCACAGGCAGCCGATGTGTGCACAGGTGCTGGTCGATGGCTTGCATGCCTGAAGTTGAGAGGGGGTAGAATTCAAAATAGGAACACTAATTGTAACTAAGGGAGAAAGTCACCTATCCAAGGACTGCACTCATATGTGGGTTACAGAGGAGAAAAAGAATAGCAACAGGCACAATCAGTCAAAGCGAACTGGAAAAGGGCATCAGCTATTGTATCTAAGGGGGGTGAGTTAGAGTGCTTACTGGGATGCTCTTCAGTGCACTGTGGTCCAGGGATATACACGCTATGGTGCTGACTTTTGTTGACAAGTATGTTTCAGATACCTACTGTAGCTAAAAGGCACATAATTATGGAATGCAATGGTCCTCAATGAAATAGTTAAGCATATTAAACATCAGGGGACTTACTCAGCTTCAACGATAAGGTGCATTCAGCCCCAAGGTTCTGTTCTTCTAGGCAGATGCCACTTACAACTGAAAGGAAAGAATAACGTAGCATGAGAGGGCATAGATTGCAAAGTGTCAATTCTTTTTGGAAACTGAGGTGAGTTTTGATGGAGACACAGTCAAATTATGCTGCTCTTTGCTGTGTGCTCTCTCTTTTCTACTAGTTGTTCAGGGTATCCTAGGATACTGAACAGCCCCTGGGACACCCCTCAGATGACATGGGACGTGATGCCACATTCACATGGGACAGGAAAGTGGCCATTGAACAGGGACAATTAACATTTCTTTTGTATCATTTGTTTCTATATATACTGGGGTATTCTCCATCGTCTCTTGGGTCCTCACTGAATTCAGCAGTGCCTGGCACTGTCACCTCGATTGTCTGGTTTCCTTCAACAGACAGATGTCTTCTGACATCCAGCTGTGTTTCTCCCTGTGATTCAAGGGAACAATAGAGATGTTCGACACAAGCTTCCTTCTAATTGCACGTACACCCCATTCCTCTTTGATCAAATGATTCTGCAGAGCATTGTTCTAACCTGACAGGTTCCCTGAATCCATCATGTTGATGGTTTGGGATACATATACCCATGGCTGCATGAACTGAAACTGTAGGTTATGCTTGGTCCTGCCTCCTCAGTCCCTCTTCTACCAAAGAAAACCATATCCCACACCCTGGGTCTTCCCACTCGTATCCGTCGGACACCTCGCAGAGATAGGTCAGTGTGTCTCTCAAAGTCACTGCTGCCAGGATCTTCCCAAGACAGGTAATGGAATGATATCAAGAATCTAGATTTTCCAGGATTGTTTACATAGGAGAATATATTGCACCAATAAATTGTCATTATGGAGGTTCTTTTTGTGCCTTTTGTCCTGTCCAAAAGTGCCACACTCTTCTCCTCAATTATCTCACCTCAGACAGCTTCTCCCAGATGTAATAGCTGTCACTATTCCTACCTATGGATTTTAGCCATAACCCTGGGTCAGCCAGGTAGTGTTCTCTGGGCCCCAACGTTGGCAGCAGAGGCCCCTCAGTTGCTCAGGATCTCTTCTGATCTCATGTACAGCTCTGTATATCAACTCCTAGTCTAATAACCAGGCGCTTGAGATCTGAAAAAGGTTATCGTGTGAAATAATTTGAGCGGGGTATGGTGCTGCCAGCAGGTGTCAACCTGTACCTGCATGGCGAGTTCATCAACATCCTGATGGGGCCTTTAGAATTTCTCTTATCCCACAGTTGCCGCTGTGCCTTTGAAAAGACCCCAATAACTTGGGGCCAAGTTGAGCAAGCAATTAAACAGTCAAATGTTAGATATGTGGGAGATACACTCCCAAACCACCTCTGGCTCGGCTATGCAAGCTGATTTTTAGGTCTTATTTTAGGGACACATATATCTCAAAAGCGATCAAGAGCCATAGTCAGGACCGGTGGCATAGCTTGTTGTGGGAAAGCGGCCATGCTCTGCAGGGCATATGCCAATAATTTATTTCTCTCGAAAAGATGGAAACATGGGCCATGAGCCAGAGACACACAAACGAATCTCCAAAGTGTGCAGCCTGCTGCAGACATAACGTCCGGACTTTAAGTCAGGCCGACTTCGCTGGGGTGCCTCAGATGGGGGAAGACATCCCTCCACCTGTCCCAAAAAAATCCCACAGGCTGCCAACTTCCAGAACCCAATGAGAAGTGCAGGTACACTGGTTCAGTGACAGCAAACTCCAGGTCCAAAGGGATAAGTGATGGGCCGGTCCTTTTCATCCCCAGTCCCCATTCTACCCTGGAGGTCATGCCCACAAACTGACTCCAGCTGCTACTTGAGCTCTTTAATGCCCATGATCCAGAGACACAAAAGAATCTCTAAACTGAGCTGCTTGCTGTGGTGATAGCTCAGGACAGGTCGACTTCACCGTGGTGCCTCAGATAGGGACAAGCGTCATCCTTCTATCTGCCCCCTAAAAACCCTGGTGACCATCAACTTCCAGAACCCAATGTGAAATGCAGGTATGCGGGTTCAGTGACGTGGCAAACTCCAGGCCTCCAGAAATAGGAAATGAGCCGGTCCTTCTCATCTACCCCTCCCTCCCCATGGGACCCTGATGGTCACAGGCACAAACTGCCTCTAGTAGCTACTTAAGCACCTTAATGGCCAAGATCCAGAGACACACAAAAAACTGTCCAAATCGAGCATCTCGCTGTACAGATTTCTCCAGATCCTAATTATCTAATATTTTAGAATTCCAGGAGAGCAGAGCTGCAACATGTTGTTCTAGTCATAACAAACAATACAAAAGAGAGTATGGGGTAGATTGCCCGGCATAGAGGAAGGGAAAGGGGTGGGATGGGGGGGATACTGGGGACCTTGGTGTTGGAGGATGTGCACTGGTCGAGGGTTGGGTTGTCGATCATTGTGTGACTGAAACGTAAACAGGCAATCTTTGTAACCGTATCTCACGGCGATTAAAAACTAATAGTTAAAAGCATAACAGAAAAAGAAAGAATTTTGAGCACTTGGTGTCTGGCCAGAGACTGAGAATTGATTACTCCTGCCTTGAGGTATGCCAGCATGTCCTCTTTGCTGGGCTCTAGGTTCCCTCAGACCTCTCTCAAGGTTTTTCTCTTGAGCCTTACTATGCTGCTTGAATCTCCATTCTCTGACACTCTTAAATCTAGATTGCTCCATAGCTGGAAGCCTGCCTCATGAACAAAGCTGAGAAGGCAGCTAGGGATCCCTAAGGTAATGATGGCTTGAGGAACCGGTCGGGATGGGAGATGTGTGCTGAATGTAGATAAAAGACCCAAAATGATAACTCTCAGTGTCTGTATTTCAAACCATAATGCTCACAAGTAGAGAGTGAGTATGGGGTATAATGTCTGCCATGGAGGCAGGGGGAAGGTGGGAAAGGGAGGGTAAGGGGGGTGTATTGAGGATATTGGTGGTGGGGAATGTGCACTTTTGTCCTGTCCAAAAGTGGAGGGATGGGTGTTTGATCCTTGTGTGATTGTTTCCCAAACATAAAAGCTTGTAAGCACAGTGGGTAGGGCGTTTGCCTTGCACGCAGCCAACATGGCCGACCCGAGTTTGATTCCTCCGCCCCTCTCGGAGAGCCCGGCAAGCTACCGAGAGTATCTCGCCCGCACAGCAGAGCCTGGCAAGCTCCCCGTGACGTATTCGATATGCCAGACACAGTAACAACAAAGTCTCCAATGGAGACATTACTGGGCCCGCTTGAGCAAATCTCACGGTGATTCAATAAAATTAAAAAAGTAAATAAATAAAATAAAATATCCCGTCCTGAAAAAAAATCTCTACTCAGACATTACGACTCTATGTGTCTGAGATCTCCAAGCCTGTCTGAGATCTCCAAGCCTGCTCAGATCGGGGCTGAGCATCCTCCACCCAGATCCTCTACCTTCTAGTAGGCAAGGGTCACACCCACCAACTGGCCCCTGGCGCTGTGTAATCCCATCAACGGCCAAGATCCAGAGACTATAAAACCCAGCTCCTGGAAGAGAACGGCACAGTCTGCTGCCCCCGCACCTGGCTGTCCTCGCCGGGGCCCCTTGGAGGGGGGCGGGTCGAGTTTCCCTCCCCGCCCTGAACATAGCTCCGGCAGCCAATGACTTCCTGATCCAGCCACCATGCTGAGACCACCCTCCAAATGCATGAAGCTACTGGCAGAGGAACAAAGGCATGCGGGTCCCGGGGCTGAGATCTCCAAGCCTGCTTGGATCGGGGTTGAGCTTCCTCCACCCAGATCCTCTACCTTCCAGTAAGCAGGGGTCACACCCCACCAACTCACCCCCTGGTGCCGTGTAATCCCATCAATGGCCAAGAGCCAAAGACTATAAAACCCAGCTCCCGGAAGCGACATCTTACCTCATTCTTACTTTGGACAAACCCGGCAGGCTACGGAATGTAACCTGCCCACACAGCAGAGTCTGGCAAACTCCCCGTGGCATACCCAATATGCCAAATACCAGTAACAAAGATGGGTCTCATTCACCTAATCCTGAAAGAGCCTTGAATATGGCACTTTTTAAAAATCTCAGACCTAGGATGAAGGAGACGTTACTGGGGCCTGCTCAAGGCAATCAACAAACAACAGTATGGTCGTGATCGTGCCTCTCTGTCCACTCTTATGCAAACACTCCAGGTCAGTTAGCAGCAATGGGCTTTGGGGGAGCAATGTTTCTTCTAGGAGATTAAAAATCCATAGCTATTTTTTTTTCTTTTTTGGTCACACCCGGCGATGCTCAGGGTTACCCCTGAGTCATGCACTCAGGAATTACTCCTGGCGGTTCTCGGGGGACCATATGGGATGCTGGGAATCGAACCAGGTTTGGCCATGTTGACTGCGTGCAAGACAAATGCCCTACCCGCTGTGCTATTGCTCCAGCACCAAGATCCATAGCTCTTAAGTCAGATCCTCACACTGATGGTAAGTGCAATCTGCATAGACTCTCAAAAGGCCCAATTCTCATTTCTTATACAATGTCCTCAGACACTTCTCTACAAGATATGAAAACCAGGAAATCCTAACTTGATGACTCAACTATGTTGCTAACCCTCACCCAAACTGAAAATTGAGTATATATTTGGTGATCTATCTTTTTTGTTCTGCTGTTGCTTCACATAAGGCAATTTTCAGTGCTTCTACCAGGTTCTGTATTCAGGAGTCCCTCTAGTAAACTTATTTGGAACAGATGGGAAGCCAGGGATAGTAACCGGAAGAGCCATGTTCTAGGTGTCTTCCACACCATATGGTCTCTCTGGGCTCTTGTTCAGTCTTTATTCTTTGTTTTTTTTTTGGGGTGGGGGCACACTGGCTGGGATCAGGTCTTACTCTTGGCTCCCAGCTCGGGGATAACACGTATTGGGTCCTAGCACCATATAAATTGCCGAGGAATGAATCTGGGAAGGCTGCATGCAAATGCTTTATGCACTGTACTAGGTCTGTTATCCTGGGTTCATCCTTCGTGTGTTCATAATGCCTTAGTGCTCCAGAGCGTTCACATGTGAATCCTCATGGACATTAGCACCCTTTGAAATTCTATAATTCTGTAACTACTATAGTAAAGTATAATAACTATAATAATATAATAAATTCTACAACTACTCAGAACTGGAAATACTATGAAAATCAGATGAATCACCCTCCCAATGACTTGACCATTTAGAAAAGGAACACAAACGAATCCCAAACTTAGTACATGTCAGGAAATCATAAAATCCTGGTAAGATAATAATGATCTAGACATATAGAATTCAATTCAAGAAAACAAAAGGGTATCAATAAAAACAAGAATAAAAACTTTCTACAGCTCAGTAAGTGCGACTGACACTCAGTATGACCCCCAAGAAAAAAAGGAAAAACCCAAAAACCCAAATATATTGGATCAGACTGGAAGATATAGAAACAAAATGTCTTGAAACCTAAAAAATCCTCAAATTCATTTTCTATGTAATCATTGTGAATTCTACCAAGAGTCCTGGTGAACTTTGGGACTCAGATGAATTTTCCACTCCTATCCTTCCCTCTATTGACTGAGGAGACCTTTGAAAATCCGTGCAGAAAAATCTGAGCAAAGAAATTCAAACAGCAATTTTTATTCTCTATACACAAAAGTCCTGGTCCACATGTGTTCCCTTCCAAGTTGTGCTCTGGAATGCAAAGACGTCTCAGTGTCTACAGTGCTCAAGTTCTTTCGAATGTCACACGAACATGAATTGGACCAAACAAATTCTTTTTTTGTGTTACTTTTTTTTTCTGCCTGTTGGATCACACCTGGCTACGCAACAGGGGTTACTCCTGGCTCTGCACTCAGGAATTACTCCTGGCAGTGTTCAGGGGAGAATATGGGATGCTGGGAATTGAACCCGGGTCGACCGCGTGCCGGGCAAACGACCTACCTGCTGTGCTCCAGCCCTGTACTGAACAAATTCTATAAATACAATGACATCCGAATGCCTGAGGCAGATAGAGATGTTCATCTCAAAGAAAGTACAAGAGGCAAGGACGTTGCCCCGAGAATACGGCTCCCTCCTTGCAACCGGAAGGAAAGTTTCGAGTCGGCTCACCCGGTAGCGCGAGAATCTAGGGGTCTTTGCCATCGCTCAGAGCCACCAGTAACCCAGGAACCACGCAGCTCTGAGCAACCCCACCCTGCACACGGCAAAGCAAAACTATAGGCTGATCTCCTCCAAGAATGTCCCTTAAGAAACTCAACCTCAGGGCTGGAGTGATAGCACAACGGGTAGGGCGTTTGCCTTGCATGTGGCCGACCCGGGTTCGATTCCCAGCATCCCATACAGTCCCCGGAGCACAGCCAGGAGTAAATCCTGAGTGCATGAACCAGGAGGAACTCCTGTGCATTGCCGGGTGTGACCCAAAAAAGCAACAACAACAAAAAAAAAGTGAAAAAAAGAAAGAAAGAAACTCATCCTCTTACTGAACTGGACTCCTGCAGTCGGGTCCCGGACCCCATCAGGATCCCCGGGGAGCATCTGCTCGATCCTGAGAAGAAAGATGGTGCCGGGCCGGGACCTCTTGCAACTCGGCGGTTCCCCGAGTCCTGAGAACTGCAGAAGGAAAGCGCCCCACACATCCCCGGACTCCCTCGGAGGCGATGGTGGGTCCAGTCTGCCCACCCCCGGGGTCTGCACCTGGCCGAAGAGTCCGTCCCGCTGCACGCCCGAAGCCGCTTGCTCAGGCACCTGAGCCCGCTGTCCCCAGCAGATATGAGGCGAGGTCACATCTGGTTGGAGCCTTTTCGGGACCCCAGAGTTTCAGGGGGACAGAGGAAGGTTCTCGAGGTTCTCGCTGTCACTCTCGCTCTCACTCTGACACAGGGAGCGCTGTTCCTGCCCAGTGCAACTCATTCTTCCCTCAGACCCGGTGCATTTCTTGCACTGCATTTATTGCACCGTGCTAGATAGAGTCAAATGTTTCTTTTGCCTGATTTTTCTAATTAAAAAGATTACTCTTCTTTTCTTGGTGTTATTCCGTGCTTCCGAGAATCACAGACATGCAGCAGAACTTCGAGGGCACAGATAAGTGTCCGAATTACATTGAGTGCATGTGCCAGACCAGGGATTCAAACTCATGACCATAGGCTTGTAGGGTACCGCCAAGTTCTTTTACTAGTTGCCCTATATTTATTGGCCTTCAATGCATTTTTAATGGAAAGAATTTCAGTGCATAGTATACAAAATTTTATTTTCATTCCTTAGCTACGGGTATGCTCATACATCTCATTCACTATTGGCTTTAATTAATTTTGGAAAAATTTATGTATGAGAATTTTTCAGAATGAAAATGAAGTTATTTTTCAGAGTGAAATGGGCTGGCTTCATAATTTGATCAAATACAGCCATAAAATTAATGGGTGGTTTTAATCATTGAATTTTGGACCATAATTTACACACCTACTTTGTTGTTTTTTATTGCTGTCATTTAAAGAACGGGTAATAAGTTCATGCATTCAAATTTCCAACACAGCTTTCATGACCCAAATGTCATTTTCCCTCCACCAACGTCTCATTGGTCTCTTCTGTACCACCCAAACATCTTGCTCTTGGTCAATTCCATTCTGGAAACTGACTCTCAGGGGTAATATACCATTCACCATGTAGAATTTACTCCCAAAATACGGCTCTTTATATTCTACATGAGAACAATTCTCTTGGTCATTTTCCTTCAGAAGAAAAGAAAAAATACTACAATCTCTATTTCTGTTGCATGGTTTTTACCTCTGTTTTTTGTTAGAACGATGTTGAACCTGACCTGTGTGTATCCCCACACTTCCTGGTTTCTGTATAATTAAGATGTCAGAGGTAAGAGGAGACTAGGTGATGATGATGACCATCAGATGAGGACTATGAGGATGAAGATGAGGGAATTATGATGACTGGGACTACGACCAAACCTACGACTATGATAGTGCTGCAAGGGAGAGATGGGACTGCACTGGGGAGGGGAGAGAAATGAACCAACCACCAACCAACCCAAGGCCCTGTTTCTGCTTCCCCTGTTCTTCATCCTTCCTTCGCTCTGTGCCAATCAGGGAAAAGTTCTCGGCCACCAAACGCTGCATTCCTCATGCCCCTGCGCCTTTCTGTTGAAACTCACAGTTCAGCACTAACTGTCTGGTTTTAGGGAATTCTCAGTCTCGGAGTCAACGGTTCTCTGTCTATGGCAGGGTTTTGTTGATTGTGGGACTGCAGTTGCTGTATCTGCTCGTTTTCTGGTAAGTGCTGCTCTCTCTGCTTGTTTTTGAGGCTCATACATTATCATACTAATCAGTTAATCTGACACGATGCGCTCACAGAACACTCTCATTTCAAAGTTTTCATACTTGAGTCTCCCTCAGACAATGATCGAAAACCCATTTGTCCATTAGCGCACATTGTCCACCACCAATGTACCCAACATCACCCCCATCCCATTCCTCCCCCTGTTTCTATGGCAGACAATTTCCCCTCAGGAGCAGCCTTTTCAATTTTAACATTGTGAGACTTGTTACTGTGTTTGGCATATTGAATACGTCACAGATAGCCTACCAGGCTTTTCAATGTGGGCGAGATACTCTCAGGAGCTTGCTGGGCTCTCCGAGAGGGGCGGAGGAATCCAACTCAGGTTGACCATGTTGGCTGCGTGCAAGGCAAACGCCCTACCCGCGTAAATAAGAAAACTAAAACTATTTCATATGATATAATAAAATGCCTATTCTCATTTACATATATATGTTTTCAATTCTGGACTCTAAAGTACATTACATTAAATTTTATTTTATCCTTGGATCTCATTGTGATAATCATGTCTCACCTGTCACTAATAAAACTTTTAAAGAAATTGTAAAAAACAAACAAACAATCAAAAACGAGGTTTCTGTAGGCAGTGCATATTTGGATCGATTTTTGATCCAGTAACCTACTCCAAACATTTAAGTAGGTGAACTCTGACATGAACATTTTTTTAGGGTCATTATGTCAACAACTGTTTTAAAAGCATTTTTCTTTCAGCACCATAATTTACAATAATTCTAGTTACAACATTTTAGGAATGCAGGACCGGAGGGATAGTGCAGAAGGGAGGGAGCGTGCCTTGAATGTGTCAGACCCAGGTCAATCCCTGGCACCCATATGGTCCCGCATGCCCCACTAGGAGTAATCCCTGAGTACAGAGCCAGGAGTAAGCTCTGAGCTCAACTGGATGTGCCCCAGAAACCAAACAACAAACTGTCAGGAATACAATGTTCTAACTCCACGGCCATCACAAGCGTGTCAGCTTCCCCCCGAAATGTCTCAGGGTCGCTCTCTCCCATCCCACACCCCACCCTCTTGGTTGACTCAGTTCTCTAGGCAAACTCTCAAAGTCTGATGCCATTGGCCACTAGGTAGTCTCCTATCATGCTCTTTGTAATCCACTTGAGAGGAATCCTTTCAACCTCTTTCAGTCAGGAGGACGGCAATTTGTGGTTTGTCGCTCCTCTTGGTCCACCGCTGATTCTCTTCTCTCCTGCTTTCGTATCTTACTTTGCTGTGATATTTGAATTGCTGTTCCAGTAAGTTAGTTTTCCTTCTCTAAGCAGTAGTCATTATGTTCTTTTAACTATTAAATATATTGTTTTGTAGTTATAACTGATTGGGCAATCTTTTACCCTTTTCCCCCTCCCCATTATGTGTATTTTGGGTGTCCGATTGCCTCTTAGCTGATAGCTTTTGTATAGAATTAAAATGTTTTTAGACTTCCCTTTGGATTTCCAGCAAGGCCATTTTAATTATTAGGACTTTATTAAATTTTTATTTGTAAAGAGCTCGCTTTATCTGTCTTATTCTGAATGACAATGACATCAGAATGTAGGAGAATAAAACACCTCACTTGAAAATCTTTTTCATCAATAGCTCTGTAGCACTGTCCTCCCATTGTTCATCAATTTGCTCGAGCGGGCACCAGTAACGTCTCCATTGAGACTTGTTGTTACTGTTTTTAGCATATCGAATATGCCATGGGGAGCTTGCCAGGCTTTGTTGTGCGGGCAGAATACTCTCAGCAGCTTGCTGGCCTCTCTGAGAGGGGCGGAGGAATCGAACCCGAGTAGGCCTCGTGCAATGCAAACGCCCTACCTGCTGTGCTATCGCTCTGGCCCAAACCACGCTGGCCCGTAAGGTACCAGTAGTTTGTGTATATCATCACATAATCACGATCATGATCATCCTGTTGTTCTTCGATTGCCTGGAGCAGGCACCAGTAACGTCTCCTTCGTCCTAGCCCTGAGACTCTAAAAAGTGCCACATTCAAGGCTCTTTCAGGGTTAGGAATGAGACCCAATCACACACAGCAGTAGGGCGTTTGCCTTGCACGCAGCCAACATGGCCGACCCGAGTTTGATTCCTCCACCCCTCTCAGAGAGCCTGGCAAGCTACCGAGAGTATCTCGCCCGCACGATAGGGCCTGGCAAGCTCCCCGTGACGTATTCGATATGCCAAACACAGTAACAACAAAGTCTCCAATGGAGACATTACTGGGCCCGCTCGAGGAAATCGATGATCAACGGGAGGGCCTTTACTTTACATATATATATATATATATATATGTGTGTGTGTGTGTGTGTGTGTGTGTGTATACATACATATATATACACACAGTGGCAATCATGTCTGGTCCATAAACTACTTTCAGCAGGCATCAATTTTATTATAATATATTCTTGATAAACACTTTGTGTGTTATTCACTGCCCTGGCTTTTTAAATACTTGCCATTTTCTTGATTTTTCCCTTTAGGATGATAGGCCCTGTGCTTGACTACTGCCTTTATTGTTTCCTGAGGGACCTAATTCCACCAGGAAGCAATAGCCTGTGAAACTATTGAGCAAATTCCAATAGTATTTCCTGATTTGAAAGCATTGATGAAAATGGAATCAGAGACAGGTCCGGGGTGGGGGGGGCGGGCGGGGCGGAGGGTGAGGGGCGCGTGGTGCCCAGGCAGGGCGGCTGCCAGCCGCGCCCTGGAGCCAGTGAGTGGCTGCGGTGGCATCCTGGTGACCAGATCCCCTTTTAGACCTGGCTTGGGGGTGGGCCGGGCCGGCGTCCCCTCCCCACGCCCGGAGGCTGCGCGCCCCCCCTTCCTTTCCACCCCCGACTTGGTGAAGAGCTGGAGTCCTGGGTCGGGCGCGGGGTCCCAGCGGGGCCTCCCCCCCCCCCCATGCTCGCCGGCCAGGGACATGCTGGACCTGCAGCCTCCAGGGCGGCGGGTGGCAGCCTTGGGCGGCACATCCTGGTTCTGTCGCGGTGCACCTGGCCTTGCCCGCCGCCGCCGGGTGCAGGGAACCCCACGCAGCCCTGGGGGGCTTCCCCTGACAGCCCCAGGACACTCATCTGCCCGAGGCCGCATCTCTGCTGAGAACGCCCAGTGGGATGATGGGCCACGCTTGCCTGAAATTTTCTTTAACCCTCTGAAAACCTTCCTGGAATTAACTTCCTCACTTCAGTAGTAAGAACTATACCAAATTGAAAAGATATGAATGAATACCCTAAGAAAAGAAAAAGGAAGACGTTTTCTCCTTCTCATTATTCAGACTCCTCGGGGACAAGCAGAATTGCAGATGGATTCAATGGAATTTTTTCTGATCACTGTTACAGTGTCTGTTCCATAAGACAACCGGATTTAAAGTGTTTTGACAACAGACATGATGATTCTGATACTGAAACATCCAATGAGTTGCCAAAATTTACAGATGGAATAAAGTTCCGAAGTCGGGCTCAGAGCTGCCTGCTGCCCAGGCCTGTGCTCAGAGGCCTGGAGCACACCGCCTTCTCTGCAGAAAAATCTGCCTGCCGATATTGAAATTTGTGATGAAGGGTGTGACTCACCCGAGTCAGTCAGCCAGCACACACAGGAGGAGAGCCCCACAGACGTCGATACCGCCTAGGATGTTCTGATCACTGCGGAAGTGCATGCAATTTTGGAAGATTATGATCTAGAGACAGAAAACAATTCTTTGGAGAGTCTCCAAGACCAAACCAACGAGGGGCTAAACTTTGCAAAGTTTTCGACAAGAACCAGGCTCTGAACGTGACTGCCCAGCAGAAATAGCCTTTACTGAGAGCCAATAGCAGCGGCCTCTACAAGTGCGGATTTCTGAGACTTCAATAGCAAGTATTTTTCCAATTTGAAGCAGCACATGATCCTGAAACACAAGCGCACTGATTCGAATGTGTGTCACGTGTGCGAGGAAAGCTTCTCTACCAACGTGTTGCTGATCGAACGTGTCAAGCTCCACGAAGAGGATCCCTACATTTGTAAATACTGTGACTACAAGACGGTGATCTTCGAGAACCTCAGCCAGCACATCGCATACATGCACTTCAGCGACCACCTCTACTGGTGAGAGCAGTGCGATGTGCAGTTCTCCTCGAGCAGCGAGCTGTACCTGCACTTCCAGGAGCACAGCTTCGATGAGCACTACCTGTGTCAGTTCTGTGAACATGAGACGAATGACCCAGAACACTTGCATTGCCACGTGGTAAACAAACACTCATGTAAGTTAATCGAGCTGAGTGACAAGGATAACAATGGAGAGCATGGGCAGTGCAGCCTCTTGAGCAAAATCACCTTTGACAAATGTAAAGATTTCTTTGTTTACCTACTGTGTGGTTTTCAGAGTCGGCTTCATACAAATGTCAACAGGCATGTTGCCATTGAACATACCAAAATTTTCCCTCACGTGTGTCATGACTGCAGCAAAGGGTTTTCAAGTATGCTGGAGTATTGCAAACACCTAAATTCACATTTCTCGGAAGAGATTTGTTTATGCCAGTACTGTGAATATTCAACGGGACAGATTGAAGATTTTAAAATTCATCTAGATTTCAAGCATTCAACTTACATACCTCCTAAGTGTAGTGACTGCTTGGTGAGGTTTGGAAATGAGAGGGAATTAATAAGTCACTTGCCGGTCCATGAGACGACTTGATCTCTTTAACTTTCATGATATTAATGTAAAATAGTAAGTCGTGCTTTTTTGAGATGTTAAAATGGGCGGTCTTTACCTCCATTTATGAGAATTGTCTTGCATAGGCAATAAGATTATTTCTTTTTAATTGTCCTATTTTCTTCTCATTGTTAAATTTTTTGGTATATAGTTGTATTCAAAGTGTGGCATTTTCCTCAATGCCTCTTTTGCAAACCACAACACCCAAAAGGAAAGAGAGAACAAAAGGGAATACCCTGCCACAGAGGCAGGGTGGGACGGGGGGATGGAGGGTGGGAGGGATACTGGGACCAGTGGTAGTGGAAAATGGGCATTGGTGGAGGGATGGATACTGGATCATTGTACAATTGAAACCCAAGCACAAAAATTCATAAATCTACAATTGTACCTCCAACAAAAATTTAAAAAATGTAAATGATGGAGAATGGGCACTGGTGGAGGGATGGGTAGTAAATCATTGTATAACTGAAATCCAAGCACAAAAATTTGTAAGTCTACAACTGTACCTCATGGTGTTTAACTAATAAAAGTTAAAAAAGAAAAATAAATAAATGAACCAGGAACTACATTTATATTATGATCATTCAGTGTTGTGGTATATTGTGCTCATCCTCACACAGAGCCCCCAATATCAGAGTTTCAGTGAAAATCTGGATAAGGAGACACAACAGGGAACTTCTTTACTGAGACCATCCATGTCTTTCTTGATTTCTGTAACCATGCCATACTATGCACATACACGCAGGGTTTACACATGGGTATGGAATAAAGGATAAAAACACGAAAAATTTAACCAATTTTACTTTTGTCTTTTTTTATCCACATGGCTGATAAAGTCATTGAGATTTCCAAAGAGATTCTCATCTCATGGTCTCACTCAATGTGACAAATTCTGTAGACTTTCTATGGAAAAGAGACAGTGTGTCTTTTGCATTAAATATGTACATAGACAGGCGTGACCAGTGTCATTTAAATTCAGAAACTGGAGCTGGGAAAATTTTCTTCTCAAATTTCTACTAATTTGAATTCCCTTGAACCATGTCTAAAGGAAGCAAAGATCCACTTGCCTGTCATTCCCATTGCATGGGAACCTTCAAATGCTCTCTTCTGGGCACTAACTCACTGTGGACTTCACCATATCAAGTCCAGAAAAAAAGTCCTAGACTGTTCTCTGTGACTTCCTGCAGCCCTGACTCAGACCCTCTCCTCTCCATTTCTCCGACTTTCATTATTGGGTGAGAGGAAGTACTGGGATCTGCTATTCATCTTAATCCCGAGCTCTGAAGTTTCTCCTGAGCAGGTTCCACATGGCCCGGTTGATATGAGGTCTCTCAACAGCTGTGGAGAGCGCTAGGTTCCCTAGAAACAGCTTCCCTGATTGTGGTTAACCACCTTCAGTATACCCTGTGCTGATCCTGCACACATATCTATACCCATAACCGGCGAGGAACACCTGGACTGCAATCTAGGTGAAGTACTCTATCCTGGAACAAACCCCCACAATCTCCTCTCTTTAGATTTCTTCCAGATGTATGACCCTCAAAATAACAACTACTGGCCTGTTCGGGGCAAGTTCCACTCACATCCACCAGTCCATCATAAGTGACCCCAAGAATCGTGATCAGGAAGTGGGATTGCACTAGAGGGTCTACTCCATGCACCCCAATTCAACAAAGCAGGTACAAGCACACACAGGCCTTGCAGAACATTGCCACGTCTACCAGTCCTCCAGTGTGACAAGGTTCCTGCACGGTGGAAGGACATTCAAGGAATATTTCTTCCTGGAACAAGACAATGGCCTCCTACCTCCACAATTCTCAGAATCAGTATACCTATAATGTGTGTGTTGTGCTGAATCTGCATACCTAGTCCCGGGAGTACTAGGAATACGACGACTGGAATCAGCCCACATAAAACACACAACAGGAGATAACCAGTTGAGTCAGTAAGGAAATTTATGAATGGCTTACAGAAATATGAACTACCAGATACATAGTAACTCTATATCTATTAAGCAATTTGAATGCAAAAGACAAAGTAGAAACTTAAAAAGCCCCCTATGGTCCTGAACAGGAGAATAAGTGTAGTGCCCAACATGATGACTAAATAGGGCCCTGCTTATATGATTAATAACAAAATATGGTACCCACCCAGAGGAAAAGTATAACCAGTCCCTGAAGAGCCTCTTTCCCTAACCGGGGCATAAGGCCCAGGGGGATACTGGTGTTTAGAAATAAATGGAAAGCATGTAGAATATGAGACTTTGAACCTTTGGCAAAAAATAAGATGCAGTAGGCCATTGTGGTGTTTGTTAAATATAAAACAAAAGGTTGACCTCATAGGGCAACTTAGAACCTGGAGTCATTGGTGGGGAAAGTGTTGCTTACAGTCTAACGAGAAAGAACGAAAGGATCCGGATATCCTGAAAGCCTTAAAAAGCGTCCTGGGATATGGAACAAAAAATATTATCAACAATATAGGTATGAATCAATGTCAATGGATCCATTATGCTAATTGGAAGCAATTTATGAGTTGTATTTGTGAACCCTGCATGCTATGGTTCAGCAACTTACTTTGTCTTGCACATGGCCAACCTGGGTTCGATTCCTCAGTCCCTCTCGGAGAGCCCAGCAAGCTACTGAGCGTATCCCGCCCACACGGCGCTGCTTGGCATGCTCCCTGTGGCATATTCGATATGCCAAACACAGTAACAACAAGTCTCACAATGGAGACGTTACCGGTGCCTGCTCGAGCAAATTGATGAACAATGGGAGGACAGTGCTACAGTGCTACAGGGCAACCATACCAAGAGTGACAGAAAGCTTCTTGCCTATTCTCCTGCAGTAATGACGTTATAAATTAGATGCATATGTATAAAATGGATATAAATATAGACACAAAATGGAATAAAACAGATCTCCTTCACCATCTGAACAAGACTGATCGAGTTCTTTCGCTCACTCCACCAGCCCACGTTCAGGGGTCCTGAACTTTTGCCGCAGCTGGACTCTCGCAGAATATGACAGAGGATTGCTTCATTTTTTTACTAAGGCTTGTACCCAGTACTTCTCCCTTGATGGTGTTTCCTTTGAAAGTTACTTTAGGAGCAAAACTTCACCAGTTCAGTCAGCTGCTAATTAATTTCAGCTTCTTTATTTTTAAGTGGATTGCTGTGAGGTCGAGCATTACAAAGTTGTTCATGATTGGGTTTTAGTCATAGAGTGTTTCAATACCCATCGATTCACCAGTGTCATTTCCCAGCACAAGTGTCCACAGTTTATCTCCCATTCCTCCAAGCCACCGCATACTCCCGCCTGCCTCCGTGGCAGGCATCTCTCTCTCTCACTCTCTCTCTCTCTCTCGCTCCCTTGCTCTTATTTTAAGCATTACGGTTTGCAATACAGATGCTGAAAGGTTATCATGTATATCCCTTTACCTACTTCCAACACTCAAACCTTGTCCAGAGTGATCATTTCCAGGGAATGTTGTCACAAAAGGACCCTCTTCTCTCCTGATTACCCTTCATATACCACACATCTTGGATGCAAGAAAAAACTCTCTCCATCTCCTGAAACTGCCTATTCCTCTGTTTTGCTGCTGGAACTCGTCCAGGAGGTTTACTTAAAAGTATCACTCCCAACATGGCAGGAAAACTAGGAAACTTATGCAGAAAACATATAGAAACCCATCAAGTTCAATGAGTAAAAACAATATCACCCAAGACATAAACAACAGCAAGAAGCTCAATGAGTCCTTAGATAATGTCTTCTGTGACATTCTAAGGATAATAAGCTATGAGCTCAAATAAACAATGTCACAAGTGGTCAGCAAAACACAGGCAAGAACAAGAATCACAATGAAATTATACTTCCATCAGAAATGACAGGAATACAGAGCATAGTAGGTTTTAGGGAAAAAATCACATAGAATCTCTGAGTTGCACAATAGCAGCATCTCAGTAAATGGTCAAGGATCTCCAAGATGAGAAGGAGGAAAGTTGCACGAAACAGAAGAATATGGAAAAGAGCCTAGAAACATAATAAATGGCTAAAAAGAGAACTACAGGTGAGTTAAAGATGAAGAATATCAGAATCATTCCGAGTCCCTGAAGAACAGGAAGACACGTGTGATCTGAAGCAAGTTAGAGAAATCATAGATAAGGATTTTCCCCCATAATTGAGCATTTTGGGAAGCAAGATCCAAGAGGACCATAGGGTCCCAGCAAAATTAGACTCTGCGAGGGAAGCTCCAAGACACGTTATACTTACTATGACCAAATCAAAAGATGGAGAGAGAACATTTCAAGCAGCAAGACCAAACACAGAACTGACATACAAAGTAAATCCTGGAAGATTTATAGCAGCTCTATCAAATGAGACCATCTGAGACATAAAAGTATGGACATATACAGCACACAAACTCAACCAAATTAAACCCACACCAAAAATACTCTAACCAGCTAGATGATCATTCAGATGGGAATGAATTGTACAAAGCTTCATGGACAGGCAACAGTTTAAGGATTTTATAACCTTGAAACCAACTTAGCAAGAAGTGTTAAAAGAGCTTCTTAGAAGGACAGGAGAAACTTCTCTAGCTGTGGCACTGAGTATGGCACTCCTGAATGTCACATATATGGTTGTCCTCTACTAGATTATGCAAGGTTAAAGGCATATATCAATCATTCATCACAAATCTCCTTTTATGATTTATTTTCTGATAATCCTACTTGCTCTACGCGCTGTACTATCCGGGCGTTCGCCTTACAAGCGGCCAACATGGCCAACCCGAGTTCGATTCCTCCGCCCCTCTCGGAGAGCCCGGCAAGCTACCGAGAGTATTCAATATGCCAAACACAGTAACAACAAAGTCTCCAATGGAGACGATACTGTGCCTGCTCGAGTGCCTCGAGCAATCCTACTTGAATTTCTTCAAGTTTCACTGAAGCAAGAAATATGACATAAATTTTTTGTATGCCTGTGAAAGTCTAAGGCTGTGGGGTGGGAGGGAACCTGGGAATACTGTTGGAGAGAAGGAAACAGTGGTGTTGAGATTGGCGTTGGAACCTTGAATGCCTGAAACAACTCTGTTATGAACAACTTTATAGGTCAGTGTCTTAATATATATTTAATAAAAAGATGTTCTGGGTGTTTCCATATGCACACAGCTAGCTCACCTACAAATCCTAGAATCTCACCACACAATCACTTAATCACTTAACTTCCCGTTAGTCGTCGATTTGCTCGAGCGGGCACCAGTAACGTCTCCATTTGTCCCTGTCGCGTGCTAGTGTAGCCCAATGGCATCTGTTCGCTCCGGGAACATGAAGGGCCTCAAACCGATCGTTCATGATCTTGACAAAGAAGTCTGACCATCTGGTAGTTGGGCGGCCACGCGGTCTTTTGACATCCCGTGGAATCCAGTCGGTAACAGCTCTAGTCCAGCGGTCGTCTTTAAATCTCATTACATGACCAGCCCATCTGATTTTCGACACCTTGGCAAATGAGACAGCGTCCCTGATTCTTGATCTTCGACGGATGTCAGAACTCCGGATTCTTTCTCTCATTTGAGTGAAACGTGATATTCCAAGCATAGCTCTTTCTATTCTTCTTTGGGAGACCTGAATAGCGTTCTCATCCTGTTTGCTTAGGGCCCAGGTCTCTGAGGCATATGTTAATGCAGGAAGAACAGTGGAATCAAAGAGATGTGCCCGGAGCCAGAGGTTCTTCGTCCTCTTAGCTATTTCTTCGACGTTCTTGAAGGCGTTCCAAGCCGCTCTCTTCCTCCTGCGCAGCTCGGGTGCCAGGTCATTTGTCATGTTGACCTCTCGACCTAGGTACACATAGCTGTTGCATTCGGAGATGGTCGTCCCATTGAGAGTGAATGGGGCGTCAGGAACGAGGCTGTTTCTCATAAACATTGTCTTCGTAAGATTCAGCTGTAGTCCTACCTTTCCACAGCTGAATCTTACGAAAACAATAATATGATGTATTTGTCATGTCTGAAAGTACAATATTCACTGCAAATGAAATTATTTCTTTGGTGCATCACCTAGGATATCACATTACTATAATCAGACTGCCCACTTTGGTATTTGTTGGCTCAAGTAGTTTCTCCGAACTTCTATACTGTTAATGACACTAACAGTTTTCAGAAGTACTGGTCAGTAATTTTGTTGAATGACTCTCAATGAGAACTATTCTGATGTTATTCTCATAGTTTTAATGATGTAATGAGTTTGAGCTATAAGGTCAAAGAAGGTAAATTGCCAGTTCTATGACATTATATAACACATATTATATATTACATTAACATATATTAATATTATATATCAATATATATTATATCTTACATTCATTTATTATGAGTGGATGTTGAATCTTCTCTAAAGCTTTTCATTTATTGATAGATATTATTTTTTCCCTTTATTTGACATGGTGTTGCCTACTGAGAGTAGGAAACAAATTATGGAGAGAAATATATAAATATATACCTCTCAGAGAGCCCGGCAAGCTACCGAGAGTATCCTCACTTCTGGGGCAGAGCCTGGCAAGCTCACCGTGACGTATTCAATATACCAAATAAAGTTACAACAACAGTTCTCAATTCCCTGACCCTGAAAGAGCCTCCAATTGTTGGGAAAAGACAAGGAAGAAGAGGCTGCTAAAATCTCAGGGCTGGGAGGAATAGAGACGTTACTGGCACCCGTTTGAGTAATACAACGATCAACGGGATGACAGTGATACAGTGATAGAGTGATGACATTATATTCAGACTCCCTACTACCAATATCACATTATAGTTTTGGATGACCTTGTCTATATAATAAGGTGGTGGTGTTTGTCAGATTTTCCATCTGAAATTACTCTCTATACTGTACATTTTAGAAGAAAGTCGTTATGCACAACCCATACTTAATGGATGGGAAGATAAAACTCTACCTCTTTGGAGGTGAGTCACTGTAGGAACGGCCTGGAATACTATTCTGTGGAACAGTTTACAATGATTACACATTTTTGGGTTTCAATGTCATTGGTTTCTTTCAGACTGAACCCCCAGATAAGTATTTTAGATTTCAAAGGCTGAGGCCAAGCCTGGTATTGCTCAGTGTCCACACCTGGCTCTGACCCCAGGAATCACCTATTTAAAAGTCTGGGGGCCTCCTTGCTGTACAGGAATCGTGCATCACCTGCAAGTTCCTCACCCACTTTACTCTTTCTACAGTGGCAAGGAGGTCAGGAAGAAGCGTGTATTAATAGAGGGAAGCAGGACGTAAGGTAAGTAAGGAGGGGGAAAGGGAGTTTGACAGGAAAAGAGATAAGGTGGGAGGGAGAAGGAAATAAAGAAAGATGCAGGGAAGGAGAGGGGAAGGGCAGGATGAAGGAAGTTAGGAAGAAAGAACAAAAGAAAAAGGGAGAACGGGGAAAGGAAGAAAACAGGAGAATAATGAAAGATGCCAATGAGGTCCGATTCTCACTGAACTTGGGAAACAAAAGTACTGGGATTCTTATAGACCTTTGCAAGATTCACTATGCTGGAATATAGACAAAATGGGATACTAAAATGTATATAGGAATCAATAGTTCACAGGAGAGATGTTAAAATTTCACGTTGACATCTAAACTTACGGAAATGTCTAAACTAGGGACATATTCAAAGTGGCAGACAATTCTTAGCATTCTTCTAATACAGGAGCAGCCTTTTCCGTTTTGTTTCATAATCGGGGCCACCGGTAAATATTCTTGGCCTTTCAGAGAAGTCAACCTGCCAATTGAAAGAGCACTGGGGTAGAACACATTCACCAGAACTAAAAGCCCCGTGGAAAGGCCTATTTCTGGTCCTCTGTTCTACTCCCACAGCCATTAAGGTTTCTGGAATTCTGAAGTGGAGCAAAATGACTCTAGTGTGAAGAGCCGGGTCAATCTTTTACACTGGAAGGCCAGAAATTGTAATTCAGAGAAATCTTCACCAATAGAGATTGCGGTGAAAGACTCACGTTCTGGGCAGGAGCAATAGGACAGTGGATATGGCAGTTGCCTTGCTTGCGGCTTACCCAGGCTTGATACTCGGAATCCCATGTAGTCCCCCAACCTTACCAGGAGTGCTCGCTGATGTCAGAGCCAGGGGTAACCTTGAGCAGTGCTGGGTGATGCAACAAAAAAAAACACAAGCAGAAAAGAAAAAAACCCATAATACTATGATTCCGATATTGACCACGAGGACAAAAAAATAGTCTGGATGGCCTAACGTGCTTCTTCCAAAGCTTTGGCTACAAATTGGAGCATGTTCTCACCTTCTCATTGGTAAATAACTTTTATATCACAAACATTGGTCCGTTTATACTTGCTTAGGAAGAACCCCTTCTTGGTGAAGACACTCCCCCCACCCCGGGTTTTGTGCTATTATTTTTATAATATATACATATATATTGATTTTGGGGTCACACCCAGCTATGTACAGAGGTTACTCCTGGCTCTTTCACTCAGCAATTCCTCCTGGCAGTGCTCGGGGGATCATATAAGATGCTGGGAATTGAACCCGGGTTGGCAGCATGCAAGGCAAATGCCCTCCGCCCCTCTCAGAGAGCCCGGCAAGCTACCAAGAGTATCTCGCCTGCACGGCAAAGCCTGGCAAGCTACCCTTTTCTTATAAGGGAACCACCCAGCTGCATCCAGGGTTTATGCCTGCCTCTGGGCTCAGAGATCACTCCTGGTAGTACTTGCGGGACCACTTTTGGGTACATGGATCTACGGCAGAACAGCCACGTGAAAGGAGAGCAGCTTCCCTGTGGTGATATTCCCCCACCCCCATCTATTGCTATTTTTAAGCTAACTTTCCAGAAACGAAAAATTTAAAAATACAATGTATAACTGCATTTACAGAATGAATTAGAAGATATATTTAATGTATTCCATTCAAAATAATGTGAAAAAATCTCATGTAACCAGGAATGTACTTAGAAGTTATAAAACAATAATAGTTTGAAAATCATAGGTCATGTAATGAGACAAATAAAAAGTTCACCAGGAAAAAGAAAAACATGGGATGTTTTTCATCATGGGATGGAGAATCACTATTGCAAAATTCCATCCCAAGCAAAATATTATACCTGTTTGATATAATCCCCATGAAAATTGCCATGACATAACAAAAGGACTTAGAAAAATAGTAATTAAAAAATTTGCACATCCATACAATACAGTGAATGCCTAAAGCCATTCTGAGTAAAAGAAATTGAGATCTGTTGCAGTTCCTGACTTGACATCATAGTTTAAAGCTACAGTAAACAAAACAGCATAGTGCTAACAAAAGGCTAGAACAATTGAAAAAAATGAATTTTTACTGAAAGACCAAAATAAACACTCAGATATATGGACAGATATTCTCTCACTGGGCTGGAGTGATAGCACAGCAGGTAGGACGTTTGCCTTGCATGCGGCCGACATGGCCGACCCAAGTTCGATTCCTCCGCCCCTCTTGGAGAGCCCACCAAGCTACCAAGAGTATCTCGCCCACACAGCAATGCCTGCCAAGCTACTTATGACGTATTCTATATGCCAAACACAGTAACAAGTCTCATAGTGTTACTGGGCCCGCTCTAGCAAAAATTGATGAACAACAGGAGGACCGTGACAGTGACAGTGATTCTCTCACTAAGGAGCTGGAAATATGAAGTGGAGCAAAGAAGCATTCTTCAATAAATGGAGCTGGAAAAATGTTTAAACTCAGGCCAAAAAAATCAAAGTAGAATTTCATATCAATACATACCAAAAATTAATGCAAACTAAATAATTATACATAAAATATGGTGAGGAAAATTTGGCAAAATGTTCCAGGATATATATATATATGTGTGTGTATATATATACATATATATATATATATATATTGCTTTCTGGGTCACAGCCAGCTATGCACAGAGGTTACTCCTGGCTCATGCACTCAGGAATTACTCCTGGCAGTGCTCGGGGGATCATATGGGATGCTGGGAATTGAACCTGGGTCGGCCGCAGGCAAGGCAAATGCCCTACCCACTGTGCTATTGCTCCAGCTCCTGTTCCAGGATATTGACTTCAAAAGACTTATCAATGATGGATCCGATGAGAAAACACATAGAAAGAGATGTGAACAAATGAGAAAAATGAAAATTAAAAGCTTTAACACGGCAACAGAAAATCAGACTTCAAAACAAAGACATGCTATGGGACAGGAGACAAAAATTATGCACAAACATGAAGAAAGTACTAGTACCCAGGCCATACAGAACACTGAGCACCTCCAAAAATCCCAAGAAAAAATAGTAAGTGATGTCCTGAGAGATAAGCGAAGGTAAAGAAACTGGTTTCAATGGCCACATACAGTTCTGTGAGCACATCCAGGAATTGATCCCTGAGTACAGGACCTAGGATTTTGCTCTCATCACAGGGTCACACCCAGCTGGGGTCACACAGAGGCAGTGTCTCCTGCCCCCACGCCTAGCTGTTCTCACCGGCGCCACTTAAAGGGGGGCTGGTTGAGTTTTCCTCCCTGCCCCAAGCAGAGCCCCAGTAGCCAAAGACCTCCAGAACTAGCCACAGTCATGTTGAGACCACTCTCCACACTCATGAAGGTACCGGCAGAGGAACACAGGCATGCGGGTTCTGGGGCTGAGATCGCCAAGCCTGCTCGGATCGGGACTGGGCCTCCTCCACCCAGATCCCCCATCTTCCAGTAGGTAGGTGTCACACCCACCAATTGCCCCTGCATTCGTGGCCGCACGACATCTTTTTATCTGTTGGAGTACAAGGATCTTAAGTTTATCAGGTTGCACCCATCACAGTGCTCCCGAGTCATTTCCATTACTTTGTCTGTAACTACTTCTTTGTGCTCTCTTCCCCAGCCAATTTGTAAGTTCGGATCCTTCTAGGACACTGAGCTTGTACTGTAAGTTAATATTGCCTTTCTCCTCTCCTTATGTCTTTTGAATAGTTTACTTTAATGCAATGTCCTTTTAGTATAGATGCAGGAAGACAATTAATTAATATTATGCTTTGTAACTTAGGAGTTAATTGGCTTTGAATATTATTTACTCCCGGGCATCTGCTTTCTCAACTTAAACCTCAGTTTCCCTCCTTCCTAGTGCCCCCCAAAACAGGGTTCCAATGAGAGACTGAATGGAACCAGGCCAAGCCGGTAAGTCATGTGCTACCCTGGCATCGAGATGGGCCAGGCCAAGCTGCCACGATTCTTAACTATAGGTTAAGAGTTTGATCATAGACAAATGCTGTGATGATCCAAAAGTAACGATGAGACTAGGACCCTGCTAGGAATAGGAAAGACTATCTGGACTGAGCACTGTAGTCTGAGATTGAGTTGGCCCTAGGAGAGCAATTCTATAAGCATAAAATATTTTTTACTGTGTCCATACAAAATGATTTATATTATGTATGCTTATATGTTTGTTGGAGAAGGAGAGGAGAAACACACCCAGGGAATTCTGTTCTAGAGTGGGTTGATCTGCTAAATCAGAATCTGTCCTAGAAGAGGCTTTCCCATGTGTCCTGACTAGTTTGGATGACACTGAACATTTCTCCCCTTCAAACTGCCTTCAGTAAATAATTTCAGTATACTGTAAGAGGAAGTTTCACTTTTCTCTCAGTAATCTCAGGTGCTAGCCAGGCCTGATCTTTGAGATGCAAAGCTCAGATACTTATTTTGGGGATATAGATTCCAAGCTCTAGCAGACTGATCTTTGGGATGCAAATCCAAGTGCTTGTAGCTTGTGAAAGTGCTTGTGAAATGTTTCAGTCTTGGTTTTGTATCTTCTTTCTAGACGACCAAATTACCAGCCTGCAGAAAGAAACAATGTATGATACTTTGCCTGTAGTACCACTTGTATGTAAATTTCACAAAGGCCAAAAGGAGAGAGAGAGAGCAAAAGGGAATGCCCTGCAACAGAGGCAGGGTGGGAGGGGGGGATGGGGAGTGGGAGGGATACTGGGATCGGTGGTGCTGGGAAATGGGCACTGATGAAGGGATGGGTATTTGATCATTGTATAATTGAAACCCAAGCACAAAAATTTGTAAGTCTACAACTGTACCTCATGGTGTCTCGCTAATAAAAATTAAAAAAAAATAAAAGAAACAATGTATGTTTTGCCGCCTCCATGTTCTTTCTGTAACTCCTTTTGATGACATAACTGTATTGTGCCCTTTAGAGGCACCCTGATCTATATAAAGAGATTTTCAGGGCTCTCTGGAGAACATGTGCCGGAGAGAACAGGGGTGATGTGCTGAGAGAACTGAAGAGACAGGTCTGAGGGAATGGGGACAGAAGGTGAGAGAATAAGTGAGCAGTGCTTGAGAGATCCTGGGGCCTCCTTGACGTACATTTCTTCCATGTAATAACTTGCTACTAAGACCAACCAGCCTGGCCCTCGTTTCCTTCCTTCACCTGCCCATCACCATCGACCTCCCTGGAGTGGGGAAAAGGCCTGACACTACCGAACGCGGACTGTGGGAGAGATAGGCCATCACCGTCCCTTTTGTGTTTACACATCCTTTTTGTGTTTATACAATTATCTAGTTCTTATTCTGGAGAACCCGGCAAGCTACCGAAAGAATCCTGCCCGCATGGTAGAGTCTGGCAAACTCCCCGTGGCATTCTCAATCAAATCACTGTCCTCCCATTGTTCATTGATTTGCTCGAGCGGGCCCAGTAACGTCTCCATTGGAGACTTCGTTGTTACTGTGTTTGGCATATCGAATACATCACGGGTAGCTTGCCAGGCTCTGCCGTGCGGGCGAGATACCCCGGGTAGTATCTCTCGGATACTCTCGGTAGCTTGCCGGGCTCTCCAAGAGGGGTGGAGGAATCGAACTCAGGTCAGCCACATGTTGGCTGCGTGCAAGGCAAATGCCCTACCACTGTGCTATCGCTCCAGCCGTGGCATTCTCAATATGCCAAAAACCAGTAACAATGATGGGTCTCATTCTCCTGACCCTGAAAGAGCCTTGAATGTGGCACTTTCTAAAATCTCAAGGTCTGGGATGAAGGAGACGTTACTGGTGCCTGCTCGAGGAAATTGATGAACAACCGGATGATCGTGATTGTGATCGTGACAGAGTCACAAGAAATCCCCAAAACAAAAGTAAAATGGGAGCTTAAGCAATAGCACAGTGTGTAGGGCTCTCCCAATGCACACCCGACCGGAGTTCAGTCTCCAGCATCACGTATGGTCTCTGTAGACCTGTCAAGTTTGAGCCCTGAGTGCATAGAAAGTAGTAAGCCCTGAACATGACAGAATGTGGTCATAAAACAAAGAGAAATACACTGACAAAGACATGAAGTGACACTTCTACAAAGAGTATGACAAATGGGCAAGAAGCAATATAAAGAGTATTTTTTGGACTAAAGGGATTGGTACCACTAATTGCTTGCCTTGCATGTGGCTGATCCTGAGTAGATCACCAGCATGTCTTTCGGTCCCCAAAGCCCACCAGGAGTGATCCCAGAGTGAAGAGCCAGAAGTCAGACTTGAGTGCGGTCAGCTGTGGCTCCCACTCCCCAAAAGGCGTTTGTTGGGACCTGAGCAACAGCACAGCGTTAGGGCATTTGTCTTTCACACAGCAGAACCCAAGGTATGATCCTTGACATTCCATATAGTCTGCAAAGATCGCCAGGAGCAATTCTTGAGCACAGAGCCAGGATAATCCCTGAGCTCCTCTGGGTGTATCCCAAAATCACCCATAAAGAAATGTATTTGATGACTGTGAAGTCAAAGGGAAATGAAAACGAATAATCATCTCACACTAGGGAGAATGACATATATCAAGAGCATGGGAAAGAACCGGTGTCAGCGGGGTTGCGATGTGGTTAAAAAAGAAAGAAACTCTAATTTACTGCTGATCAAAATAAGAGAGTGGTTCAGAGCCTATGTAGAGCAGTGTAGAGATTTCTCCAAAACCTAAGACTAGAGGTACTTTATTACTTAGAGTTTACATTTATTGGCTTCCAAGCCCAAACACAGTCGGTAGAAAATATACATGCACAAACAAGTTTATTTCAGTGATTAGTATTATACCCAGCTATAGAAAGAGTTCTTTGTGTTCCTAGAACGAACAGACGCCATTGGGCTACACAAGCACTGACAGGGACGGATGGAGACACTATTAGTGCCCCCTCGAGCAAATCGATGAGTAACAGGAAGTCAAGTGATCAAGTGATGGAAGAAAGAGTATATCAAAAGGGTTGTGTATGTACATGATGGACTATTATGCAGTCATTTAATGAGCCACTTCTTCACATCCGAATTGTTGCTCCATAATACATGGTCCCCAGTTTCAGAATAGGAATCTCTTGGACTGAGACATAGTTTATCCTGCTGGGCATGAACTGACACCTGGAATACCAGGTCTAATCCCTGGCACCACAAATGGGTCCTGAGCCTAACCAGGAGTGAGTCCAGGAGAACCCCCTGAGCACCATTGGGTGTGCCCCACCTCCCCTCAAAAGTATTGAAAGCTCTGACTTTGTACCAAGGGGTGACAAGCGACTGTGGGCTCAAGTTACGTTTAGGGACCCCACCTGATTCCCCAAGACCTGGGTCCCACTGCTGTGAACATGTTCCCCTTCTCCTGACAGGGAGACCCACGTGCCCCACAGCTTGATGACCTTGGCTCCCTACTAGGGTCACCTAGAAAACATTCTGAGGAGGGGTCAAGAGTTCTTTCCTCAGGACTCCCTCAAAAGGTTTACTCTGATTCCTCAAAGAAAGGACAACACAGGGAGCCCTCACCCCTCAGACATCAGCGTCAGAAGCGCTGAGTTCTGAGAAGAAGGGAAGGGAATGCGCACCCCACACCCATGCCTGGACTCCCTCAGGAGTGCCTTCTGTTGTGTCGGTCCCTTCTGTTCTCCACCAGGTCCATACCATGACTCCTGGCCTAGCTAGGCCCTCCTGCCTCCCTCCTGAAGTCACTCCCACACAGCTCCTGGTCTCTGCACGCCGCCCCCTCCAGGCAGAAGTGAGCCACGGTCTTGCTGTCTTCAGGACCCCAGGGAGCAGAGAAGAGTTTCAAGGCACTCAGTGTCCTCTCTCGCTCTCACCTTGACTTCGGCAGGGCTGCTTCTGCACACTTCACCTTGGCATGCTTCCCTCAAATGCAAGCGCTTACTCCCCGAGGTCAGAGGAGATGAGTGAAGGGAATGTGAAATCCCATTTTTTTTTCTTTTTGCGTCACACCCGGAGATGCTCATGGGTTACGCCTGGCTCTGCACTCCGGAATTACTCTCAGCGGTGCTCAGGGGACCATATGGGATGCCAGGGATCTTAACCGGGTTGGCCGTGTGCAAGGAAAACGCACTAACTATTGCTTCGGCCCCAGGGAATGTGAAACTCCAAAACCATACCTGCCCCCTTTGGGAAGCAGCTGGGCTCAGTTTCTCTGCTTCTATGGGACACAGGTGCCCTTCGCCTTCCCACACAGGTGACTTCCCTCCAACCCTAGCAGAAAGGGCTGAGTCCCAGGAGGAAAGAATGAAAGAGCTGCTGCAGCAAGGGAGGTAAGAGAAAAACTATCTTGTTTCCGGGGGTCTCCAGAGCAGCGATCCTTGAGGACAGAGCCAAGAGTAAGCCCTGAGCAGAGCTGGATGTTCCCCAGAAACCAAACATGGCAGTGGTCGAGTTCCGCCCATGTCCCCCACATTTCCGGCATCTCAGCAGTCACACCTACAAGCCACCTCTGGCTAGAGCCAGAAAATCTCGTCAACAGCTGTGATCCAGAGACTCACTATGCTTCTTTCTCAGAAGAGAGAATTAAACCACGCTGCCATGGCCATGCTGCTGGGGCCTGCACTAGGCTGTTTCATTTGGGGTGCCCCGCAGGGGGGCAGGTGAGGCCCCTCCGGCCCCAAAGGACCCTGCAAGAGTAGCCAAAAACATCCAGAAATTTTTATTTGTTAAGGGCTCTCTTTATCTGAATTAATTCTTATTCTGAATTATTTTGAATCACAACCTAGGAGGATAGCTGGAGCGATAGCACAGCGGGTTGGGCGTTCGCCTTACACGCGGCCAACATGGCCGACCCGAGTTCGATTCCTCCGCCCCTCTCGGAGAGCCCGGCAAGCTACCGAGAGTATTCGATATGCCAGACACAGTAACAACAAAGTCTCCAATGGAGACGTTACTGGGCCCGCTCGAGCAAACCTAGGAGGATAAAACACCACACTTGAAAATCTTTTTCATCAGCATTTTGATGATATTGTGTAATTCCCTTCACACCGGAAGCCATTTCACTGAGAAATTTCTAAATTTTACTGTACAGAGATCCTTGTCAATTATGTTTTTATTTGACCTTTTAGAATATCTCTGCTCGAAATTTTCTTTTGCCCACTATAGCTTTACCATGGCTCTATAAGTGACGGGATTACATGTCTGTGAACCGCTTGGAGCTTCTTGGACAGAGCTCAATCTGAAAAAGGCACGGCAATGTGCACTTTTAATTTTTGAGATACCCTTAGTTTCCATGACTCTGTGTGGTCTATGGGTTCAGTTTCGCACTTCTTCAAAGTCAGTCAGGTTGACTAATTTGCTCAAATCTGATTCAAACCATTAAACCGACTCCTATTGAATACTGATGGAAATACTGTCCTTTGGAGCAATCCCTCTGGTGGCCACTTTCTAGAATGCAGGAGCAGAAATTCAAAACCTGAGTTTACTGTGGGGAAATTAGCAACCCTAAACTGTGTCACACCTTGAAAATCCTCCTGGGAGCAGGAACGGCTCCAAGTTACTCATGGTGGACACTCAGTGAGTGGCATGAAACAAAGCGGACATCTGCAGCTGAAGACCTGCACTGTCCAGCTGTGTTGGAGCTGGGAGATCAGGACTCCCCTGAAAGGAGGCGCAGTGGCCAGCTGGTCATCACAAAGTGTTCCAGATGTGGACAGCAGAAACCCAGGAGAAGGGCGACAGTCTACAGGAAAAGTTCTTGGACCATATGGAAATGTCTTGACGGGCTCTGCTGACAGAAAGCTCTGCCGTTCAACAGGAGCCTGCTAGACAAAATTCCAGGTTCAACCACACTTGGATTAATATTCCCGACACCTTGAATTTATCTTTTACTACTTTGGAGTCAGTCTCACTTCAGCCAATAGAGAAACATCACTGAGTGGGGAGAGAGAGAAGAATGAAACCACAGAAGATGTTCTGAGGCCAGGCAATGAGGACTTATTATAAATGAGTTCCCAGAAGTAAATTTTAGTATGAGTTCTCGAAAGGCAGAACACTGAAAAGGTATGATCCTTGGGTTCTTCATCTGCAAAGCAGTGTCAGTGTGCATGAGACTAGAGAGATGTCTTGATAAATTTGGCTCAGTGACTGGATAGAACTGAAAATTTTCATTTTTCAACCTACACACAGCTTTGTTCGGGGAGAGTCCTCCATGCTCCGTTCTCCCGTGTCTCTTCTAGTGGCCCTCAAGGACCTTGTGGGGGAGATCAGACTTGGGCCCCCTGGATGAAGAGCCACTGAAGTGTCTCTCTGCGGGTATCAGTAGCAAATTTTAAGGATTGGTTGATACCCAAATATTTTGGCCTCCAAACCCAAAATCTCTGAAAACTGATTTTTATCTATATTTGAGAGATTTTGCAGCTATGTGGTAAACTGATAATATCAGGAAAACTTGTTCTGCATGAGCCCACGTAGAAGCGGGTTCATTCAGTACTAAGTGGGAGTTCAACAACTGTAGATTCCTCCCACACTCCAATTTAGAGATCAGGCCATTTACCCATTACCAGCTTCTACTGCAGGAGAGGCTCTGTTCACATCCATTCCTTACCACCTAAACTTAGTCCTTACTAATAGTTGACCAAGTTACAGACCAGGTCACCTACTTCACTGTCCTTCTCTGGAGACTTTCTGGTGCTGCTGGGCAGGGAGAACAGTCCTTCCCGGTGACTTGTGTTCAAGGAGGAAGAGCCTGCTTGTGTGCTTGTGAGAAAATCCTTGCAGATGATGGGAAACAACATGAGGAAATAACCTTGTCACCGAGCTGGGGGAGACATACATACTTTCACACCTTTCCCTGGATCTTTCTCTCAGCTGTCTCCATCAACCCTCTGGATGCTCAAAGCACCTGTGACTAAAAGGACTCTCAGCTAGCTCTTCATGTTCTTTCTCTCTTCAAACCCTTGTTCTACCTTCAACTCACTTCTCTCCATTTGTATCTATGTACCTTTCCTGGCTTTTATTGAGTCTGGAGAAGGGCTCTCTCACTCTCCTTTTCTCTCTCTCTTGAACCCTCCCACAGATACACACACATACACGATTACTCTCGAGGTCACCCCAAACCCTGCACTGAGCAATCACTCCTGAAAATGCTTGGGGATCATATGGGATGCTGGGAATCATTTGAATTCGGGTTGGCCACATGCAATTTAAATGCCTTACCCACTGGACTATCTCTCCGTCCCCTACCAGTGTTCTCTCTCTTGAACACATAGTCCCTCCCTTTTTCTCTCCTCACATCGTTCTATGTAAGTTGCATTCAATAAAACTACACTGCTGCTATAATTCAATAAAAGTCCTTTCACTCCCATCAGAAACAGCGGCTCAGGACTGGCCCCTAACACCACACAGCTCAGTGACCATCACTGCTCCCTGTAAGTCCTTCAGGTTGCAGGGCCCTAAACTAACCTGATTGAGGCAGTCACACTTGATTCCTTTCAACTGGATCCCTCCTTCCCATCCCCATTTTCATGGGTCGGATGTTCTTACAAAGCATCTAATCTTCCCTTTTAATGAATATGGTTTCAGTCTCCCACTTATTCTCTATGGGGGTCCAGCCCTCTCATCCTTGTGTCCCTGCTGGTAAAAACGAGCCCTCAAAAGAATAGAGACTCGGTGTATACCTAGAAAATGAGGCGGTGTTATTCATAATCGAATGAACTCCAGGTGACACACATGTTTTATTTTTTTAGAGAAATTAAGTATTATGCAGTACAAAATTCACTGTTTTTTACTTCATATGACTGGATTGAACTCAACATCAGTTACATTTTCCTGGCAATTTCTATTCCAATGCTCAATTATCAAATAGAGGTCACAAATTGATGGGAATGTTTCCATTTGTTTAACAAAACAGTAAAGCATTTTTTTCTTGAACTTGGCCAGTGCAACTATAAGGGAGTTCATTGTTATTCACAAACACATGTAAAACTTTCACTTTTTCTAGTATAAACCACATTTGAAATTTTTCTACGGATAATTTTCAAAACATGACAGGGAATGAGTACTGCAAAATGCACTTCAGTGAGTGGCCACTGGACCTGGCACCTGGAAACCCAACTGCCCTCTGGATCTCTGGATCACGGGCTCAGGGCACCTCCTCCTCTTCCGATCTGTGATGCATTAGGTACGGTGAGGAAAGGCCTGCGCTCACTATTATAGAGAATAAGCAAAACCTCCAAGATCTTCTCCCTGTTGGTTTCAGTGCGGGCCCTGGGGCCCCAGCGGAATTGGTAGACAGCAGGGTCACTTCCGGGCACCTGCCGGTACTCCAGATACTGCTGCTGCACCCACACGTGAGTGAGGAGCCCCCTGGGTTCCCCATAGATGAAATGCTCCCTCCCGGGGTACACTCCCAGCAAACTCAACGCCCTCCACATATCAACTTCAGAGACACAGTCATCTGCCAGCACGATGACTCCCAGGACTATGACCAGCAGGCCAGTGTTGGGGATTGGTTGGTCTGGGCTCACCATCCCATCATAAGTGAGGCCCAGGGTGGTGACCAAGGTAAAGCTCTGGACCTCGGGGTTTACTTCCCTCACATCAACGCCAAAGATCAGCTGCAAGCACTCAGAGACCTGGCTGAAGATGAAATGGAAATTCTCCTCGTCATTATTCAGGACGGTTCTCAGCATTTCTTCCTTAGTGGTCAGCTCCTTACTGCCGAACTTGAGGAGCAGGAACCCCAGAAGCCTAGGCATCTTGCTGTACAAGTCCTCTTGGCGAGCGGCCAAAGATTCTTCTGCACCCTCCCGACGGTCTGGCACTTCATTTTCTTGGCTGGTGGCTCTGTCATCGGGCTGGTGTCCTTGAGCGACAGCCTGGTTCCCTAGGGGAGACAAAGACCTTGAAAGGACTTTCACAAGGACCATTGTGAGCACTGATGAACCAGGAGGTGCCATGTCCTCTGGGCTGTCCTGAAACAGGACAGAATGGGAGGGAGAGGAGGGGAATTCAGCCTTCCCCTTCCCAGCCTGGACAGATGCCCATGCTTCTGACCCTGGGCCTCTAGTGGGTACTGACCTTCCTCCTCAACCTTGCAGACCTCACACTTATGACCATGAGGCATGGCGTCACATATGGCACAGGAAGCCGGCATGTTCACGGGTGGTACTTGATGGGCTGCAGGTCAAAGGGAGACACGGAGTGTAAGAGGCCGTGGTGACACATGCACCCTTGGGACCCTCACGAAGGTGACTTACCTGAAGGAGAAAGGAAACTATTAGATTATCCCACTCATATGTGGGCTGCAGAGGAGAAAAGCTCAGCAAGTAAATTCAAAAGCCAACTGCAAACACAGTGGATGGAGACCACAGAACTGTGGTATTCAGAGGGGGACCAGGCAGGTGAATCACAAGGGAGGGAGATTCAGTATACCGTGGTGCAGTACATCTGGTGATCAATTTGGTTGGTGGTACATATTTCTTGGGCTGTGCCATATTTCTTGGCACAGTTATCTATCTCTCCAGGGCACCAGCAGTCAGAGAAGCTCATGATCCCTCACTGAGAACACTGAACGGTTTGAACCAATGTAAACTTACCCATGCAAATGAAGAGGAGCAAACAGCCACGGGATCTGTCCTTCTGGACAGATGTCACCTAAGCCTGGAAGAAACAATAATATGGTGCCTAAGACACAAATGTCAAAGCCTCGGTTCATGTCTGACTTGGGGCTGGGGTAAGTGGGGGCACTGAGCACTTTGCCAGTATCCACTGTTGGGGATCATCTCTGTGCTCATAGTCCCAGGGGTCTCCAGGATCCTGCATGGGGAGACTACTGGCTCCTCCTCTGGAGCCCCTCCAGCCCCTGGGGCCCCCTCAAGGTGGCCTGTGTGCAGACCACAGAACAAGATCCTCCCATCCTGAGAATCTGTGCAAGTGAGAAGGACCCAGCCAGAGAGCAGAGGAAGGTCAGATTTCTGTGCTATTCCATTTGTCAGGGCTTTGAGACATAGTCACTGACTGCTCGGGTCCTAGACAGTTACTGGGGCTGTGCAGAGCAGAGGCCTCCACAAGGCCCAGATGTCCTCTAAGAACCAGGTCTTGTTTTCTGTGAGTTCCTGAGGGACACAGAAGTTTGTTCCACATCATCCCTACCCAGCGCCTTCCTCCCACCCCTAGGACTTGTCCCTCCTGTGGTCAAAAGGCCAGGGGCTTGCATACTGAGGTGGATTCCCTATGTCCTCCTAGGGTTTTAATCTTCAGGCTGGCAAAACATGTTCTTCCTCCACACCTCAGAACCAGAAGTCCCACCTTGAGTACACCCACATCAGACTGTAGGACTCCCTACAAATAGAGGTGAGCTTGCACTCAGGGTCTCTGCTGCCTGGAGCTGGCCAGGGCTCAGAATGGGAAAACGCCAAGAAACCATGTGGACGAAATAAACAAAACACTGTCCATATTACAAATATAGTGATGCAAACATCAAGTACCTAGGAATCAACTTAGCAATCGGTGTGAAAGAATGATAGCTTCAAAAGAAATGACAATGAAACAAATAGAAGAGGACACCTCAAAAAAAGAAAAACCTTCCTCCTTCATGCGTTCTGGGAATCAACATTTTTAAGATGACCATCCTACCCAAAATACTACACATATTCAATGCAGTCCCCATCAAAATTCCCATGACATTTCAAAGGGCTTAAAGCTTAAAGTGTTTGCTACCTTAGGAGAATGTGTCTGAAACTTTGAAATTCCCTGAATAACCAAGGTCTTTCTGACACAAAAGAATTTGGAAGATATTGCACTTCCTGGTTTTAAATCACACAGTATCCAAAACTGCATGGTTCTGGAATATGGCTACATTGTTTGACTAGTACATTAGAACTGAGACCCCCAGAGAGAAACCACAAGTAAAGGACAGTCTGTGAGAAAGGAACTATGTGCACGAAGAAAAGCGCTTCAATAATGGAGCTGAGTAGAACTGATGAGCTGATGGCCACGGGTCCCCAGGATTCAGTAAAGGATGGGCCGGAAGATGTGGATGAGCTCCCAGACTCGCAGCTGCCTGGGGGATGTGCACACAGATGAGACATTGTCACTAATGAAGACAAGTCCACTTACTTTCAGGAGGTCCTTCGCACGAGGTGCAAAGCCCGCCCCCCTCCCGGCAAGTGTCCTGTCGCATATTAGGTGCTACTGCGGCAGAGCTCAGACGTTGTGCTGAGGGCCTGATTTTTTAAAACAATATTGTTTATTGAATCACCACAGGTTACAAAGTTATTCCCGAGGGACTCTTATCGGAGTTCTTGGGCACACTCCCCACAGGGTGCAACACATTTGTTTCCATCAACTATCCACAGAGTCCCTCCCTTGGTTTGCTCAGGGACCTCCTGGTCTCCTGCCCAGCCCCGGGCCCTCTGCCATTCCCTCTGCTTGCTCTTTCAGCTCTCCTGAATTTTTGCACCTTCCCTTCCACCCTCCCTGTAGACTGAAAATTTCCTTTGTGTGGACTAAGGAGCAGGAGCTGTCTCCACGCTCAGGCTTGCAAACCAACTCCTACTCCTGAAGCTTCTGTGAGTGAGGGTTTGGGACTTCCCAGTCTGACAATGGCTGCCCCTAACACCATCTGCTGGAATCAGCATCAAAGCTACTTTTGGGTGACTCTGCAAATCCCAGGACATGCTGCTTTCACTCCACACACCCAACTGCACCTGCCACCAGAGGAACTTCAGAAACAGAACAACACGCAAGGATGTGGCAGTGTGATCTGGGCCCTGCCTCTGCAGCCCTCTGCCCTGTTCCCAGGCCATGTGCCCAGTCCTGCCAGATTTGGAGCTGCAGGTGCCTCTGGTTCAGCCCTTTCAGGGCTTTCACCATGACACAGCATGTGTGTGCTTTTAAGGGGTCTCCACTGGTCTGGGGACCTAAGCCCCTAAGTCCCCTCATTTCCCCTTCCTCCCGGCCTTTTTTTGGATTTGGGGGCACACCTGGTGATGCTCTAGCATTTCACCTAGCTCTGCGTTCAGAAATTAATATTGGTGTTGCTCTGGGGACCATACTGGGTATTAAATGGGAGCAAGACAAGCCCCCTACCCACTGTACTATCAATCCAGCCTCTCTATGCTGAGTTCTTGTCCTTCCTGGGGCTCCTGGGAGAACAGAATCCTCCCTCTGCTGACCTGGAGCCCTAGTTTTCACACCCACTGAATTTCCCCACTGACCAGGATGTAAATAGAAATCAGGACCCCACGTGGTCCGGCACTGCCTGTAGGTACCGCAGCATCAGCAGGCTGTGATCCTGCTCCTCGCTTCTGGGGTCAAGGTGAGTCAGTCCGTCCTCCCTCAGCCCCTCCCTTTGACTGCAGTGCGGTGTGTGCGTCCCTCTCTGGTCACCTGAGTTGCTGCTCCTCGTGACTAATCCCCAGACTAAGCCTGGTACGCAGAGGATGCCTCATGAGCCAGAACTGACGTCACGGGAAGGTTTCCTGGGCTTCGCCTGGCTCCAGGGCTTCAAGGTCCCTCTAATCTGCCTCTGATTGTGCCTCGGCTGCGCAGAGCATCTGAGCTCCACCCGGGCCGACCGCGAGGCCTGAGCATATTTTGCTCAGCCCCCAGCTCAGAGCCAGGTGCAGAAGGCAGGACACCACGGGCGATCAGCGGGCCTGCGGCTCCCAAGAGTAACTCTGATAAGGGCCCACCCAGGAACTTTCAGTCCTCCCTTAAAATCCGCCCTCGGCACACTCGTCCTTGTTTCTAAAACCTGATTCCCCACTTTCACTCCGGGTGTGCGGAGAAGAGGGCACAGCCCACAAGCCTGTGAGTGTTCCGATACTGCAGAGGGGATGGGGTATCTGCAGGCCCCGCCTGTCCTCACTGGGTTCAGCACCTTAACTCCTGCCTGAGTGGACCCTCCCGCTGCCAGCCTGTAGCTGCCCACCCCCAACGCCAGCCCCACACTCAGACCCCAGACCCTAGTGCTGGGTAGTCCCAGGCCGGTGCGTTTGGGCGCCACCCACACACCAGGCTGCACTGGCTGTGTTCCCTGGGGCATCTCGGTGCCCCTCTGGTCTTCCCTTGGCTCAAAAGAGACTGCGGCCACCCTCTGGCCTCTGCCCTGCTCCAGGAGGACCCGGCTTGTCCAACAGAGTTCCACTGAGGCAGGGAGGGAAGCATGCAACCCCCCCTCAAACCACAACCCCGGGTTCCTTGGCCGTCTCAGCAAGACACAGCTGCATCCTGTGGGTCCCCTCCGGCCTCCTTCGGGGTCCTCTGCCTTTGCCCAGGAGCAGCTGCACCCACCCCCTGCTGGCCTGAGCCTCCCCCCTACCCCCAGAGCTCTGCCTCCGGGTCTCAGTCTCAGGGAGGTGTGGAGCCTGGACACTCACAGTCCCGCAGGTCCCCGCCTCGGGGTCTCGTCCTCACCCCCTTGGTCTCTGTGGGTCCTCTCTGGTGGGGCAGGATCCCCTGGTGGTCTCCGGCAACAGCCTCGCCTGCAGCCCTGGACGAAATGGCTGAGCCCCAGGAGAAGGGATGGAGGGGAGCTGCGGCCCCAGTGGCTGATGGGAGACGTGAGGAGAAACATTGTTTCCAGGGGCCTATCATTAGGGGCAGCTCAGCCTTCAGGCACATCGTGTTCTCTGGACGTTGCGGATGAAGAGTCTGGGCCGCAGCTGGGGGTGAGCAGGCCCTGCTAGCTGCAATCGGAGATGAGCTGCTACTGCATCCTGGTGTGCAGAGCTCTGCACTCTCCACCTTCCTAGCCACCTGAGCCCGGGGCGCTGTGTACCAATACATGTGCGTGCCCCATCCATATATACAGATGAGCATGTATTTGATCTGTATTTGGCATTTTACAAACGTAATAGTCGGTGTGTACTTTCAATCACGAATAGCTTTTTAATGGTCTATCTCGTGGTGATTCAGTTTAAATATATATATATATATATATATGCGTACATTTATGTGGGTACTTTTCCATAGTGCCTTCTTTTATTAAGCTTGACATGACTCTGATGCTCACTATTTTTATTCTGAACTATTATTCATATTCTAAGCAAAATGGTAAGTTTTATAAGACCACTCCATCCCATGAAGGAGGTTCCAGGTGGTCAATGGCGGGAGTCCCAATGTCCCCATCTCCATCAACGATATTCCCCAGTTATTCCAAGGCTACTGTCATGTGTCTTCTGAGGTCCTGCCTGGTATTTGTGCAGAGAATGGGGAGGGGTGTTAAAACATTTCTTTTTGTATGGTTTCTTCTGCTTTGCAGCTGTGCAGTCTACATACCCCTCAGCTCCCTGGCTTCTCACTGTGCTTTGAAACAGTGTTGTCAAATCAGACACACTCACTGATACTCTTCTCCTTTCTGTCTCCATGTAGATTTCAGATGTCCCTTTAGATTTCTCTTTTATTTCGGCTTTGTTTCAGGGTTTTTATTATTGGGCCACAACCAGTGGTGTCAGAGCTGACACCTGGCCCCAAGTCATGGGTCATGCCTGGCAGTGTTCAGGGGCTCACATGGAGGGTTGCAGGGTTAAACGTAGGATCGGGCACGTTTTTTGAAAAGAGCATTAAGGCTTGTATGATATCTCTGGATACTCAAGTGAGCAGCAGGCTTCACACCTGATGGAACACATATTATTGGTTTTGACATATGCATAATGAGATGTATCTATCATTACACGTCAACAAGAGTATTTTCATGGCCCTAAGAATCCTGTGCTCTTCCCATCATCCCTCTCCCACAATTCTTATTAACTACAATCTCCTTATTCTCTCTATAGTTTAACCTTTAATACAAACATGATTGCAGGATCATGCAGTAAGACTGGTTTGGATTTTCCAGAAAACTTCAAAGTGTTCTGTGAAGTGGCTGTACTTTCAGGTCTTCCCACCTGCGGTTAAGGTTATTTCCACTGTCGCATGCCAATAGTGATACTGTGACTAGACCAGATTTGGGCATTTTGATGATGGTCATGCTATTATGAATGCTTGTGTTAAATTCACTCTCCGTTTTCTAATTTTTCAGGGTTGGTGATTTAGAAGGGGAAGAAAGAAGTTCAAGTTCAAAAAATGTCACTTGGCAGCTATGGGAAAGGGTGCAATTCTCTAAGTGGTGTAAGCACATTTACCATATATGCAAAATTCGGGGCTCTCTGGATGACCTTCTTTCTGAACCTGAGGGTACGCCTTGAATCTGAATACATCTCTAAACTCCTGAAGTTGTGCTCTTGAGGAATTTATCTATAATTTTTCTGCTTCTATTATATTAATATTTGGATTTCCCTACATTGTTTAATGGATTATTTTCTCTTACATATTCTCAGTAGATTTTGGTTTTGCTTCTAAGGCTCTTGATTTTGCTCGAGTGATCTCCATTCAATTACTTTTTCTGAAGTCTCATTCTCATTTGAGCATTTTATCTGTCCATTAATATGGAGTATAATCATAATGTCAATGTAAGTAATGTTTCATTGTTTCAATAACCACAACTGAGAAATTTTCTATAGAAATATAATTTCTCTGGCTTTGTGTGTGAATGTAACTTTTAAAAGAAGAGGGTATGAGTATAGTCCTATGAGTGTCTTTCACAAAAGTACCTCTAGCTTTTCACATTCTAGTATGTACTTACTATGAACATACTAAAGTATGTTCAGGGTTTTGGGGAACCAAAATTCCTTTCTAATATTAGATGGGGAAAAAGTTTTCCCTGATTTTTGACCAATACTTTTTCATAGATTTAATTTTTTTAGGAGGACAATAGATGCAATAAGATGTTTCGGTTTCATTGGGTCCTTTGACTTTTGGAACATATTTTGTTATGTTTTATTTTATTTTATTTTCTGTATTTTGGTGGTGTCTAGAATCATGTACAGCAAGGCTACCAGACTCAAGTAATAGAACTCCCAGTATCATTCTTGGTGCTTTGGGACACCAGGGATTTGAATTCAACCATATGCTTGCAGTGTTGCAAGGCAAATCTCATTTTAATAAGAATATTTCATCTGGCCATTTAAAAATATTTTATTTTATTTTATTATTTTTTCAATGAATCACCATGAGGTACAGTTACAGACTTACAAACTTTTGTGCTTCTGTTTCAGCCATACAATGATTGAGTACTCATCCCTCCACCAGTGCCCATTCTTCACCACCAATAATCCCAATAACCCTTCCACCAAGTCCACCCCATCACCCCACCCCACCCCACCCCACCTCTGTGACAGGGTATTCCCTTTTGCTCTCTTTCTCCTTTTGGGTGTTGTGATTTACAATAGAGGTATTGAGTGGCCATCATGTTTGTTCTATAGTCTACTTTTAGTGCGCCTCTCCCATCCTGAGAGGACTCTCCAAGAGTACTTTACTTGGGGTCCCTTCTCTATCTGAGCTGCCTTTCCCCCCAGCATGTGAAGCCCCCTTCCAAGCTGTGGAGCAATCCTCCTGGTACTCATCTCTACTATTCTTGGGTGTAATTCTCCCATTCTGTTACTTTATATTCCACAAATAAGTGCAATCCTCTTTTTCTGACTCCTTTCACATAACATGATACTTTCCATGTTGATCCACTTATATGCAAATTTCATGGCTTCATCTTTTCTAACAGCTGCATAGTATTTCATTGTGTAAAGAAATTTTAACCAATCATCTGTTCTCAGGCACTCGGGGTTTTTTTTATTTTTCCAGATTCTGGATATTGTAAACAGTGCTGCAATGAACATACAAGTGCACATGCCATTTCTACTGTACTTAAAAATCATTTTAAATGGCAATTGTGATAAGTCAAATCTTATGGTTAAGACTATCCCTTAGGTTAAACAAGTTTAGCTCTGAAAAAAAAAACAAGTTTAGCTCTGTCTATACAATAAAGGCTTCAAACATGCACCCAAGCAGGGTATGCCCAGCTAGAATAGAATAGATTAACATGAGTTCAATGCTATAAATTAAAGGTGCTGTTTATCATCATATGGCCAAGATTATCTAAAAATTCCAGCCTTTGGTCTTAATATACCTGTTAATTCTTTATGTGCTTTGTAACTCTTAATGTACTTGTTAATGTTCTTAATGTACCTGTTAGCATACACAATGGCTCATATGTCATGATTCAGAGAGCCATACAGACATAGTATCCAATAAATGGTCAGCCTGTCCCTTTTTTCACTGCTGTTGAGGCCAGCTAGTTACCTGGACAGGCCACAGTCTCTGTCCTACCTGACTCTGCAGGACAAAGGTCAAAGGTTTATCAATCCAGTTTGCTTTACTGTGATAAATCACCATAGGCAATAATAATATGCACCCAAGTACTATCTTATTCTTTCAATAATCACACCTGTGAATTTTATTTTTGATTTTTAGTCTACACCCTGTGATGTAGCCAAATATTTTGATTTCATTACATTATTTTTTTCTGAATATATTTTGTTCTTTTTATGCCATTTTATGTATTCCAGCAGTGCCTCAAATCACAAAAAGTGTTGCAAGGTTGCAGCCAAATCAGAGAACAAAGCGCTCACTCAGAGAAGCCTTAAGAGTAGGGTTTTATTCACACTGGGGGACCCGGCTGAGAACTAAAGACTCTAAAGACTGGGCCTTAAAGAGATAACAAAACCAAAACTAATAGTGGAACTACATCAAATTAGAAAGCTTTTGTACAGGGAAATACAATCAAGCTCATAAAAAGACAGCTTGCTGAATGGGAGGAAATATTTACAAAAATACATGAGATTAAGAGTTACTATCCAAGTTCTTCAAAGCACTCACAAAACTCAAGAGTCAAAAATCTAACTACTCTATTCATAAATGGAGTTAGAAGATAAATAGACGCCTCCCCAAAGAAGGCATATGGATGGCTAAGAGCCATATAAAAAGTGTTGTTCACTTGAGACTAGGGAAATAGTCTCAAAACAAAAAAATCAAAACAACAATCAAAACAACAATAAGATATCATTTCACACTGTTTAGAATGGCATATATATAAAAACATGGAAACAATTAGCATTAATGAGGTTTTGGTGAGAAAGGAAAACTCATCCACTGTTAGTGGGAATGTCTGGTTCAATCTTTTTGGAAAGCAATATGGAGATATATCCAAAAACTATGAATAGAGCTATCATAAGATCCAGTAATACTGCTTTTTGGCATGTATCCTGAAGACACAAAAAGATTAATACTTAGTTCAAGAGCCAAGATATGGAAATAACCCAAACACATAACTGCAGATCAATGAATAAAGAAGTTGTGATACATATACACAATGGAGTACTACGCAGCTCTAAGAAAGAACAAAATTATGCAATTTTAAGCAACTTGTTGTAATAGAGGACATCACGCGGAGTGAAAGTCAATAAGAAGGAAGGAGTAGATGCCAAATGGTCTCTCTTTTATGTGTGATGTAAAGGTATACAGCAAGGTAGCTACAAGGATCCAGGGGCAATATAATGGGAGAACTAATCTACACAATTTATTTGGGTAGCTGGGAGGGAGAAATCTTGGGATACTTGGGAGGGAAAAGGGGTATGAAGGTGATGTGTGTGGTGGTAGAATTATGTGCATAAGAAGGCAATATTAATAATATTAGAAAACAAGGCATCTCAATTAGAAATTTTTTAAAAAACTGAGCTCTGAACAAAGACAAAGCAGAGATTTTATGCTCCATTAACCACATATACATGATAATATGTTCCCTTTGAAATGCATAAAAAGTGAAGAGCAGGAGAAATGGGCAAGAGTTTAGGAGCTGAATGGGAAACCAAAGGCAAGGAACCTGCAGCCTAGCTGATGGTAACAAATGGATGGCACCTTGAAGAGTCCCAATAAGGGAAATAAATGCCTTGGGGAGTGTAGGAAGGGAAGAAGAAGGCCAGAATGGAGGTTTTCAGCAATATATCTCAGCCAAACACTCTGGCCTGAGAACATCACTTATCCTGACACAAAAGCAATGCCTAAAATCACAGAAAGGAGGGCAGGTTCGGACGACAAAACCACCAGGATCACACTTAGTGCATGTGGGACCACAAGGATTTGAACTCATGACCATAAGCACGCAAGATTGGGAGGCAGGTGCTCTAAACCATTGCTCTATTTCTCTAGGCCCTCATTGCTTTTTTAAAAAAAAATACAGGAGTACCGCTATTTATTCAGCCATTGATTAAGCTGATTGGGCCCTCATTGTTTTCTTAATGGAGGGAATTGCAATGAAGAGAATTGTAAAAGGTAAAGTAAAATTAAAGGCCCTCCCATTGATCATCGATTTGCTCGAGCGGGCCCAGTAACGTCTCCATTGGAGACTTTGTTGTTACTGTGTCTGGCATATCGAATACATCACGGGGAGCTTGCCAGGCTCTGCCGTGCGGGCGAGATACTCTCGGTAGTTTGCCAGGCTCTCCGAGAGGGGTGGAGGAATTGAACTCGGGTCTGCCATGTTGGCTGCGTGCAAGGCAAACGCCCTACCACTGTGCTATTGCTCCAGTCCAAAGAGAATTGTAAAAAGCTAAATTATATTCTTCTTTGTTGACCACAATTTGTAAGTGCATTTATTCACTAGACTTAAGTTTTATTTAGTATAGGTAAAGGTAAAAAGGTAAAGGCCCTCCCGTTGATCGTCGATTTGCTCGAGCGGGCCCAGTAACGTCTCCATTGGAGACTTTGTTGTTACTGTGTCTGGCATATCGAATACTCTCGGTAGCTTGCCGGGCTCTCCGAGAGGGGCGGAGGAATCGAACTCGGGTCGGCCATGTTGGCTGCGTGCAAGGCAGACGCCCTACCCGCTGTGCTATCGCTCCATATTTTTGTTAAATTAGAAAGAGATTTCAGTAGGCAACAGAAAATCAAATCTCTTCATAACCCAGTCCAACATGCAAAACATGTTAATAGTGAAATTTGGCCATTAACAGTTAATACCATTATGGAAATAGCAACTTTAAAAATAGTTTTCTTTCAGCACGATGATTTATAATACATTTAGGAGGCATATTTAAGCACACAATAATCTAACTCCGCACCCACCATCAGAGTAACAGCTCCCCTCCACCAATGTCACCTGGTATGAGTCTCACATACCACACCGCAAATTCTTGGGTAATTCAGTTCAGTAGACCTACTCTCAGGGTCTGATACCATTGGATATTTGGTAGTCTATTACTATGTTTCTTTATATTCTACATGAGAGAAATCCTCTAAAACATTTTTAGTCAGAAGCAGGGAGACAAATATGGAAATTTTCATTTTATTGTCTTTTTTTCAGTTTGGGAGTGATCTGTAGTTGGTCTTTGTTGTTTTGCTTTTCTCATATGCTTTTCTCTACTGCTTTTAAATATTCCTTTGTTGATATGCTTGAATTCCTGTTCCAGTATCATAAGATTTTCTTTTACGGATTTTTTTAGTATTTCTTTTTCACTCTATAGCACCTCACTAGATTTTCTAGCAAGATCAATTTAGTGATATTAACTTAAAAATCTGTGTAAGGGTATTATCTCTCCAATTCTGGATGATAACCAAGGAGGATAAGGAGTCTGACTTGAAAATTATTTTCATCAGCACTTTGAATATATTGTGTCATTCCCTTCTGCCTGAAATGCTTTCATTGAGAAATCCCTAGATTATCTGTAGGAGGGCCCTGGTATGTAATTTGTTTTTAATGGAATCTCTTAAAATAGTCTTTCCTTATGTTTTCTTTTTATGACTGTAATTGTACTGTGACTTAACGGATGACTGGATTTCATTTGTGTGGACCTTTTTGGAGATTTTTGGAGAGAATGGCTTTCCTTCTCCAAATTCTGTAAATTCTTGTATATTGCTTTCTCCAATAAGATTTATTTACCTTTCTCTTTCTGTTTTATCCTTTAAGGAGCCCTATGATGCTGTTTTTCCTTTTGCTGTTACTGCATATGACATTTGAACTATCTGTACACAAAGCCTGAGCTCAATCTCTGAGCAATCTCTCTGTACACTGGTAGCAAATTTTGATGACTGGCAGATACTTAAATATTAGTTTCTCAACCCATATTGCCATTCTCTGTCTCTCTTTTTAACAAATGTCCTTTACCATTTATTTATTTATTTATTGTTTTGGGGCCACATACGACAATACTCGTGGGTTACTCCTGGCTCACCACTCAGGAATCACTCTTGGAAGTGCTCAGGGGGCCAAATGGGATGTTGGGGATTGAATCAGGGTCAGTCATGTGCAAGGCAATCACCCGACCAACTGTATTATCCTCCGGTCCCAACCACTATCCTCTTTTCATCACACCTGTTTCTGAAACATTTTAAGGCATTTGCAGTTATGTGGGAAACTTATGGGAACATCAAAAAATGTGTTTTTCTGCATGTGTCTTCTTAGAGGAACACTTACTTAATATATGTCAATGGGAGATCACCGGTGGAAGGAACTCCCCAATTAAGAGAACATCTCTTCTCCTGGGCACCACTATTTCATTGTTTTGATCCCAGGGAAATCTAGTACCTGCTTACAGTTGAGAAGGGGCAGACTAGGTCACCTAGTTCATTGTCATTTCTCTGAGGTCCTTTTATCTCTGTTGAGAACAGGCCTGCCTAGAGTCGTTTTTTTTTTTGTGTGTGTCAAAGAGGAAAAATCGGCTTGTGTACTTATGAGAATACCCTGGCTGATGGTGGGACCAACAGCTCCACACCTACTACACCTACAGGGCATGAGAGCCCACACACCGTCAAACTTGGTCTCTCGGGTCTTTCCATGGTCTTTCCAAGATGCTCAGAGAAAAGATATGTTCAAGGACTTTAAGTACGCTTAGAAACACCCACTCAAGGTTGTCCTTTATGCCACACAGCTCAGTGACCACATATTCTGACCGAATTTGGAGCCCTATGCTGACCTAACCAGCACTCAGACAAGGTCTCCACGATGCCCAGGGTAAAGTGAGGATGTGGTTAGCCATTCGCACCTGTGGGCTTCAAGAGGACTGGGTGCCAGAATTCTGTGGGTCTCTTCTGTCGGTGGTGGTGTCCCTCCAGTGTGCCAGCAAGAACTCCCTCCACCAATCTGATGCCCAGTTTCTTATATCAAGTGTCCATTCTTGCTTATACCCAGTTGCAGGGGTACTGAAGTAAAGACTCTGGAAGAAATCCACATGAGATGAATCTTCTCAAACACTTTCAATCAGCAGCGGACAAATATTGAAAATTCAGTTTCTATTGCCATTTTGAGAGTAGTATATTACCTTCTTTATTCTTTTTGCTTTTTTTGTTTACTCTTATGCCTTGTGGAATAACTGATTTTCTCCACCCTCCTTCATAGTGATACAGTTCACATCTCTACTTGGTTCTTGTGTAATAAGCTCTCGGCGGTCCAATAAAAACAGAGGTATGTTGACAGTTTGAGAGAAAGAGATTTATTATCATCACCATGCACTCAAAGTAACCATATTGTCTGCATGGTTACAAGAAAGGGTTTTATAGAGAAAGAAAATGAAGAATAAATGGTGGGCTTTAAACCAGGAGGTGCCAGAATGAACAAGAAAATCCCCTTGTAGACTGGTACCCTGAGGCACAGCTCATCTATAAACCTGAACAGAGAAAGGAAAAAAGAGAAAGTTGTCCTAATTTTTAGTTTTTCAGAAAGAGGGGAGAGTAAGACAATGGCAAGTGTCCTTGTTCTGGTGTGTACTGTTTCTAATATATTTGAACTAGTTTCAACTCCCACTGTCAGTTCGTCCTTCCATTTCTAAGGAAGTTGGGGGCGTCAAGTCAAAACTGGCTGCTTCTTATTGAAATTAACCTTTATTCATTTCTTCACCCTTTATGAATAAAAGGAAGCTGTTCTATAAAACATGTTTCCCTTCTTTGAATTTAATTTTTTATTACGTTTTAAAACTCTGTGGACTGAACGACCTTAAAAGCATCTCCAATAGTGGTTGGAAAATGCATCAGGAAATGATACATTCCTCTTAAGCAGGAAATTTAAAGAAGAGTGTGCTCATAAGTTAGAGATCACTGTGAAAAAGATAATGATCTTTGTGAGAACTCTCTAAGAAGCTGAGTCATGTACATTTCAACTGACTCTCTGGGGAACAAATAGCTCAGACTTTTTCTGTATCTGTAAAAACTGACCCTGAACTCTCTCACTTTGGTTTTACCTATTACATACGGTGAGGTTGGTGAGCCAAACATGGCAAGAAAGAGTAGTAGGAAGTAGTTTTGCTTTTGTTGTTGTTGTTGTTCTTGGGGAGTATCAGCAGACATACAGGGTCTTTTAGATCTAGTCATTCCTATGGAATTGGCTTTTCATGGGGACAGAGCTAAAAGAAGAACAGAATAAATACAAGTGGTGGGAAAAATATTTTTACAGAGGTAAGTTATGTTCTACCTTCATGGACTCTCTTATGAAAAATAATGTCTTACCCAAGACCTAATTTGGATGGCAGTTTTATAGCTTTAAAATCCTACCTTTGGAACATAGAAGTTTCCCCAACTCAGAAATTGTTTTGTCAAATTATTTCATAGGTCCTATATATCAGTCCTGAGCATTGATCAGTCCATCATAAGTAGCAAAACAGCTTGAAATGGAAGTAACTACAAGTCCAAAGAAGGATTTAAAAATACTGTGCATTCTACATCTCAGTCAAAACATTTTAAGATGAAAGGTTTTCCCGGATTTACAGTATCTCTGATGTCTTCGTAGATTCAGATAAATGGTAATCTCTGCAATCTACATCAAATTCTCCATCTCAAGTTTGCATAATCTTTAGAATCTTTAATCTTTATGGAATTATTTTTTAAATTTTTATTAGCAAAACACCATGAGGTACAGTTGTAGACTTACAAATATTTGTGTTTGTGTTTCAGTTATACAATGATCCATTCCTCCACCAGTGCCCATTCTCCACCACCAGTGATCCCAGTATCCCACCCACCCCCCATCCTCCCATCCCACCCAGCCTCTGTGACAGGGCATTCCCTTTGGTTCTCTCTCTCCTTTGGGGTGTTGTGGTTTGCAAAAGAGGCATGGAGTGGCAATCATGTTTGGTCTATAGTCTACTTTCAGCATGCATCTCCCATTCTGGGAGGATCCTCCCAACACCCTTTATTTGGTGCTCCCTTCTCTTTATGGAACTATTAATCAGTGAAAGTCAATAAGGAAAAAACTGGAAATGCTAGTGTAGTGTTAGAAAAGTTCAGGATTCATTTTAGTCAACAGGAAAAAAATTTAAAATTTAATTAAGAAAAACAGAAACTGATTACCACAAAGACATGCCAGTGCAACTTTATTCTCTCTACCGTCACTGGGGATCTACTATAATAACAGGATAAGTCTACTTCTAATAAATGCACCCATTTACTTTGCATAAGCACAGTAAGACTTACAAAGATTCCTTTAACCTGAAAAATTATATTGAGCTTAAATGTCCTCTTCAAGCCCAGGAGTAAACAAATTAGAATACAAAGGGTTTTCCCAAGGAGTGTCTTATCATATTTCCTATTACAAACCTCAATCAAGTCTGGCTTAGTTTTTAAACACTTTTGTTTTCTTGTTAGTCCTTTCTTAACTGCAGAGAGCCCCTTTGTGACGTTTTCCTTGGGTTATCAGCATGTCCTATGACAACAGTCTTGACCAACTATTGTTGAATAGCTTAGGGACCCTTGAACTCACACAAGTTGAAGCCAGAGAGGTGAGATTCACCCAGGTGTTAAGGAGTAATTTTAGGAAAACTGGAGGTCTACATTATGCTCATATGGCAAATGTCGGGGTTTTTTATCAGACCATTGGAATCGTCCTGCAACTTCTGTGTTTTAGGGTTAATTACTCAATCTTTGAGGTCTCACAGTTATCCTTCACAGTATCCAAAAGGCTACTTTTTCACCCTGATACAAACTGGGGCCATTTTTCTTTTTAGTATGCAGGGGGCACACAGCTGATGATGCTCAGGGCTTGCTTCTGGCTCTGCCCTAAGGGATCACTTCTGGCAGGGCTCAGGAGACCCTCTTGGGTGCTGGGATCTAACTTGAGTAGGCCGTGCAACATCTTATTATCTAGTTCTTACTCTGGAGAACATGGCAGGCTACCAAAAGTATCCTGCCCACAAGACAGAGTCTGGCAAACTCCTCATGGCATATTCAATATGCCAAAAACCAGTAACAATGATGGGTTTCATTCTTCTGACCTTGAAAGAGCCTCAAATGCGGCACTTTTTAAAATCTCAGGGCTAGGAGGAAGGAGACGTTACTGTTACTGGGGCCTGCTTGAGGCAATCGATGAACAACAGGATGACAGTGATACAGTGATACAGTGATACAGTGATACAGTGATAAGTGCAAGGCAAGTGCTCTGCCCACTATACTATCTCTCCAGTCCTTGGAACCCATCAAATAAGATATTGATTTGTTATTCTTTGTTGAAGGCAATCCCAAATTCTAAAGTGGCATTTTGTTTCTCACATTTCAGACAAAAATATCAAAATTATAACTAGTTCATAAATTATCACAAAGCATTGTCTGCCATCTTGTATGTATTCAAGACACTGCCATTAAGATTTTTTAAAAACATACTGAAGTTTTAAAGAAGAAAGAAAAGAAAATACTTCAATTCTGCTTAGAGTTGTATAAAATTTACGAGGTTTCTGTCATAAAATTTATATTCATTCTGAGTAGTCCAATCAGCTCTATGCAGAAACTCTTGGTATCTTTATATATAGTTATTATATGATATTAGAAATAATGAAATCAGTAAAGTATGGTAACATATACAGATCTGTGTGCCCCAAATTATAAAGCATTGCAGAGATAAATTAATAAGATCCAATTAAATTGAGATATATTCTCTTCATGAATTGAGGAACTATATTGTCAAGATGTCAGATTTTCCTAAATTCATTGATAAATTCAGTGTGATTCCAAACAGAATCCCTGAAGTTTACAAAGAGAAGTTGTAGCTTGGTCTCATTCATATGGAAAAGTAAGGACATAAAGTGGGGAAAATAACATTTAAAAAGGGGAAACTTGCCTTTGAACATTAGGAGCTGGAGCAATAGCACAGCAGTAGGGCGTTTGCCTTGCGCGCAGCCGGCCTGGCTGAGCTGCTTTCAATTCCTCCACCCCTCTCCGAGAGCCCAGCAAGTTACCGAGAGTATCTTGCCCGCACGGCAAAGCTTGGCAAGCTACCCGTGACATATTCAATATGCCAAACACAGTAACAACAAGTCTCACGATGGAGACGTTACTGGGCCCGCTCGAGCAAATCGATGAACAACGGGAGGACAGTGCTACAGACAGTGCTATGTTTGATAGAAACAAGAAGCAGGACAACTGGTCCTTAGTAGGAATCTTGCCACTGTGCGGGAAGGGGAATAGGGCAGGAAAGGAATCACTACAATAATGATCGAGGGAAGAGATTACTCTGGATGAGGGCTGGTTGCTGAACGGAGGTAAAGTGAAATGCATGGTATCCTATCAATAACAGTATTATAAACCACAGTGCCTAAAATGAAAAAAGAAGAATTAAGTTCCTGTCACAGAGGCAGGATGGGGGACAGGAGAGAAACTGGGACATTGGTGGAAGGACGTGGACACTGATGAAGGGATTAGTGTTGGAACGTTGTACACTTGAAACCCAGTCATGAATAAATTTATAATTCATGGTTATCAAATTTTAAAAAATAAATAAAAAGGGAACAATGCTACAGGGGCTTGAGACAGCACAAGAGTCAGGGTGTATACTTTGCTTCTGGTGACTCAGGTTCTATTCATTCCATCCACAGCACCGTATGGCGTCAGAGCTAGCTACTCAAGCTTTTATAGAACTGGAAGAAAATATAGTGGCCTGAGAGATAGTACAAGACGTAAGGTGCCTGCTGCATGTGGCTAACCCGGGTTCAATCCCCTGCACTGCATATGGTCCCCTGATCATTGCCATGAATGGCTCCTAAGAACTGCCAGGATGATCTCTTCCCCTGAAAAAATAAAATTTAAATGGATTTCATCAACCTTACAAGCTTTAAGTCCAGCATTGCATATCCTATTGCAGTAACCTAACTTCCTTCTCACTTTAATTACTTGCACTTGTTCTTGCCACACACCAAAAATCATACAACAGGCTCTCATCTTTTATGTACAGGTGATCACTGCCCCATAGTCTGACCTTAGTAATTTTTACCCCTAGTGTAATTGGGATGGGCTGCAGGTAGGGCGTTTGCCTTGCACGGGGCCGACTCTGGCGACCCGGGTTCGATTCCTCCACCCCTCTCAGAGAGCCTTGCAAGCTACCCATGATGTATTCGATATGCCAAAATCAGTAACAACAAATCTCACAATGGAGATGTTACTGGTGCCCGCTCAAGCAAATCGATGAACAACGGGAGGACAGTGACAGTGTAATTGGGATATTAGTATGCTTACTAATTGTTCTACTTTATCTGCTACTCATAACTATATCTGACTCTGAGTATGGACTGTAAGTGTCAGGCGGAAAGGATCTGGATGTTTCTTTTTCTATGGTATTCAGCTTTACTTAAATTTCTTCCTCCAAGATGATGAAAATGCTGCATAATTGTAAAATGAGGCTTAAGCCAATAAGACAAACACTAAGGGTTTATGAGAAACATCATTTACCAGCAGGATCCACCTGCAGCACTTTTATTTTGAAGTGAATTACTGTCCTTGAGATTCCCAAGTGCCCCGGGGGCTAGTTTGTCACCCTGCAAACAGCTTGGAATCATTTAAACAAGATACGAAACTGTTTCGTTGTTGATGTCAATGCGTTTCTTTTTTTAAAAAATAATGTTGGAGTACTGCTATTTGTTCGGCCATTGACTAAGCTGAATTGGGCATACACTCCACATTACTTTTTTAATTTAAATTGTATCACCGTGAGATAGAGTTACAAAGCTTTAATGTTTGAGATTCAACCATATAATGATGGAACACCCATCCCTCCACCAGTGCACACTTTCCACCAAGATGTCTCCAGTATCCCCCCATCGTGTCCCCCCCCACACACACATCCCAGTCCTCACCCTGCCTCTATGACAATTTCCCTAATACTCTCTCTCTAATTTGGAGCATTATTTTTAGCTTGAAATTTCCACCACCATTTGAGCCTACCTGCCAGGGCCAGATGCTAGATAGTTTATTTTCCATTACTCATTTTGAATATCATGAGAGTTCATATAGCCGCAATTGTAAATGTAAATTTCTAGACTATAAATGCTTGGGTTCCAGAGACATCTCTGTATGGCACTAATCCATTTTGGGATTCAATTAGGGGTCTCTGGGCCAAGGCTGTTGGTGCACTAAGATGGTACCCGAAGGCAAATTGTGAGCATGACAGCCAGTCTGCTGGCGGCAGGGGGAGGGGACCCTGGGAGGGACAGCCCAGGTTTTCTGCCACCATATAGCCTGGAGATTCAGTCCTGGAACCCGCATACTTGGGCCTTGCTTGTGGAAGCTCTTGGTCACCGGGATTCCATATGGAGTAGGCTGGGAGACTGCAGCTGCTCCTTCTAGATGCCCTGGTGAAATTGGCCCCGTATAGGGCCCAGAAAGATCTCTGACTCTGTGGTGTCTTCCGACTCGTTGCTGTGTCTCTGAGCCAGGACTATTGGTACACTAAGATGCACATTACAAAATTTTCAGCAGATAAAATCTTGGTGAGGTCCATCCTGAGACCGTGGACTCAGGCTGGGGGTATGGCGGCGATTTTGGATTGTGGAAGCAAGTGGCTGCCAGGGCTCTGCTTGGTCGGGCACAGGCCAACCTGCCCCCTTCCAATTTACTCCAGTCTGTTCAGCCATGCATGGGTCCAAGCTTAACTGCGGCTAATGATCCCTTTCGAGATTTATATAGGGCTCTCTGAAGCAAGGCAAGTAGTAGAGCTTACAGGATGGGGCTGGAGTTGGGTCACGGGGGTGACTGCCAATGCTTCCATGTGTATTGGGAAGTGCAAGGAGGTAGCCCACCCCAACTCTGAGAAAGCCTGGAGATCTCAGTCACAAAACCCGCATATCAGAATTTTCAGCAGATTATATCTTGGTGGGGCTGGAGCGATAGCACAGCGGTAGGGCATTTGCCTTACAAGCGGCCAACATGGCAGACCCGAGTTCGATTCCTCCGCCCCTCTCGGAGAGCCCAGCAAGCTACCGAGAGTATCTGGCCCGCACGGCAGAGCCTGGCAAGCTACCCGTGATATATTCGATATGCCAAACACAATAATAACAAGTCTCATGATGGAGACGTTACTGGGCCCGCTCGAGCAAATCGATGAACAATGGGAGGACCGTGACCATTTACCTTGGTGAGGTCCATCCTGAGACGGTAGAGTCAGGCCGGAGGTATGGCAGTGATTTTGGATTGTGGAAGCAAGTGGCTTCTGGGGACTCTGCTTGGGTGGGCCACCATACCCAACCCGCTCCCCTCCGATTTACCCCAGTCTGTTCAGCTGTGCATGAGCCCAAGATTAACTGTGGCTTTTGATCTCTCTTAAGATTTATCTACAGGTCTCTGAAATAAGACCAATACATGAGCTTGCACAGCTGAGCCAGAGTGGTTTGTGGGTGTGGCTTCCACATACCTAAGCCATTTTATTTCTTGGTAAACTTGGTCCCAAGTTGTTGGGGTCTGGTCATAGGCATAGCCGCAATTTTTGGGTATCAGGAAGCCTGAAGGCACCATCAGGCTGCTGATGCACTCGCCCTGCAGGTATAGGTTGACCTGCTGGTGGCACCATACCTCAATGTCAATAAGTTTCTAAAGTAGTATTGTCGCTGATATTCCAGACAAAATAGAACTAGTTCCCAAGTTACCTGCTGCAAATACAAAGATTTTTTTCTGTGTTTATGTTAACATGTTACCATGAGTATTTTTTAAAAAATACTGAAAGTATCAAGAAGAGAGGAAAGCGAATGTTTTAGTTCTACTTATGTTAAGATTCAATTTACTGGGTATCCGTCAAGGTCAATACTATACTCATTTTAAGTCCTATGTGGAAAGTCTTGATCTCCTGCAATTTCTAAGTGTCCAGTTTCCCCTACAAGTTTTTTTATTCTATCTTCAGTTATGTGAATAATGCATACTCTGGTGTATCGGTCAGTCTTTTTTTCCCACAGACATCTGTAAATATAGGACATTGAAATAATTCTTTTAATGGCTAATGTTTAGAAAGCTCACAATTAAAGATATTACCATACATAATTACCGAAATGACTTGTTTATTTTTGTTGAATGCAGCTTCCTAACACTGTAGCACTGTCCTCCCATTGTTCATTGATTTGCTCGAGCAGGCACCAGTAACGTCTCCATTGTGAGACTTGTTGTTACTGGTTTTGGCATATCGAGTACCCCATGGGGAGCTTGCCAGGCTCTGCCGTGCAGGCGGCATACTGTCAGTAGCATGCCAGGCTCTCTGAGAGGGACGGAGGAATCAAACTCAGGTCAGCCGTGTGCAAGGGAAATGCCCTACCTGCTGTGCTATATTGACCAGTATATATCATCATCAGGAAATCCCAATAACTTTATGGTACATCATTATTCACATAAATGTTTTAAAAAGTTAAAACATTTCTTCTATAGCAATGCTTCCTGTGAAGCTCCAACATACCAAGCAGGTCTAATACTTACAGGAATTTCTCTTTCCATAAGGGTAGAAAGTGATTTACTATGGGATGTCTTAGGAGGTCTTCTAAGCCCCTCCATATTTACTTTCCTTTTAGTCAAACAATTTTTTTCTTCCTCAATATTCAGATTTCTGGGAAGATTTTTTCTCACAGGCATTAAAAGGTTTAAGACACCTACATAGATTATCACTGCTCATTTTGCAAAGATTTAAAAAGTGCAAATACTGTTCACAATAGCCAGAATCTGGAAACAAGCCGAATGCCCAAGAACAGATGACAGGTTAAAGAAACTTCAGTATATCTACACAGTGGAATACTATGCGACTGTTAGGAAAGATGAAGTCATGAAATTTGCTTATAAGTGGATGGTCATGGAAAGTATCATGCTAAGTGAAATTAGTTAGAAAAAGAAGGACAGATATAGAATGACTGCACTCATTTGTGGAATATAAAATAACATAATATGAGGCTGACATTCAAGGGCAGTAGATATAAAGGCCAGGAATATTGCTCCATAGTTGGAAGCCTGCCTCATGAGCTGGGGCAGAAGGCAGCTGGAATAGAGAAGGGATCACTAAGACAATGATGGTTGGAGGGATCGTTCAGGGTGGGAGATTGTGCTGAAAGTAGATAAAGGACCAAACATGTCTATATTCTCTATATTGCAACCCATAATGCCAAAATGTAGAGAGAGAGAGTATGGGGGAAATGGTCTGCCATAGAGGCAGGGGGCATTTTCACTTTAAGAAAGAATTTCTTTTTGACACACAATAGATATTCCCAACCATTATCTTTTTGACTTCAAAACACACATCTTTATTTTTATAGGTTTAAACCCCTATTTTGAAAAACATCCAATGAATTCATATTGTAAAATTCCTAAAGTTAGCAAAATTTTGTTTGCCCAAGAGATTTGGAAAACCATTTAAAGTTATACTTTCAAAAGAAACTTCTAAACTTTAACTAAGACTCAGATCTAATGTTCCTGTTCCCATTGTTGAGAAATGATTCTGAGCAGAGAGACAAAATCTGTACAGAAAGTTACCAAAAGGAACTTTCTCAAGGCAATAGTTGGTACTCACTGATTACAATTGATGGGTACATTCTGCTACTCTGAACAAACCACCTTCAAAAAGTTTTAAGAACCCACCTTTAAAAACACTCTACTTCTGCCTACCCAATACAGTTGTTCCTCCTTCAGGACCTGCCTACACTTGAAAGCTTTCTCTAATAAATCTCCATCGTTTGTCCTTACTGGTAAATTCATTTACTGATTCACATAAGACCACCCTCATCTGGTGGCTTGGAAGGAAAAACCTCCTACTGTCTCCTTCCAGCCTTGATATTTGGGGGATTCCTAATGCATGATTTGGTAGGCAGTGGCAGCTTGCTGAAAAACCTCATAAATGTTACCCCATTTTCAAGAGTTGTTCTACTTTCTCTGAGGGTCTGTAACTCTGACATTTTTCCACTAGAAACTGAAGAATCCTGATCAGAACTAAGGCACTCTCAAGCTGTCTTCAAGTCTGAAATTTTCTTCTGACCATTTTCAGTGGCCCTTGAACGTTTTTCTCCTGTGACTTTCACGACAGCCCCAGAGGGATAACTGTTTCACCATTCTAAGCCACAGGTGAGTTTTGGCTGTTGGACACACTCCTAAAAGACAAACACCTAGGAAAAAAAACTTTGGGGAGTCAGGTTTTGAGGGAGAAAATTGGTGTGCTCCTTTATTTTCCTTTCTGGTTATTTTCAGTCAGCAGTTCTAGGGGCTGTCCTTTCTGTTCTCTTGAAGTCACATCATGGTCGTGGTCACAGGTTTCCTCGGGATGCCACAAATGCATGCCTAATAGTTAAAGACCCACTCACTCATCAGTCATGGATACACTCCTTTCATTCCCTTTGATTCAGCTCTGGGCTGTTTCCATTACTGGTCACATCTTTATCTTTTCACACTTCAAAACTCTCCCTTTCCCTTTTATTTTCTTTCTGTACATCTCCCTCTCTACTCAGCACTGATGTATAAACTATCTATGTCCACTACTATTCTGCTTTTGCTTAAAAATTCTTCATGATGAGGAGCCAGAGTGATAGTACAGTGAGTAGGGCATTTGCCTTGCATGTGGCGAACTTAGGTTCTATCCCTGACATCCTATATGGTACCCTCGGCATTATCAGGAGGGTCCCTAAGTGAAGACCCAGGAGTAATCTCTAAGGAGTCTCTGGTGCTGCCCATAAAATTCTTCTTTACTCAAATAAAAACTAGATAGTCTGTCAGACTTACTATTTGCCCCCAAAAATCTGTACTGGGGTTCAAAATATCCTCAGTCTAAACTTTTTACCCAAGGACAATTAGGACCTCTTCAAATTAATTTAGTGGCACCAATAGAATCCACGGAGCATGGGTGATATTCCTTTACTTATCCCTCCCAAATTTTCTATTTTTTTTGCTTTTTGGGTCACACCTGGCAATGTACAGGGGTTACTTCTGGCTCTGCACTCAGGAATTACCCCGGCGGTGCTCAGGGGACCATACAAGATGCTGGGAATCGAACCCGGGTCAGCCGCATGCCAGGCAAACGCCCTGCCCCTTGTGCTATTGCTCCAGCCCTGCAAATTTTCTATTTTACCCTGCCTCCAAAGGGAGTTCAATACTTTCTCTCTTTCCCAGTTTAGTATGAAAATTACTTATTTTTCCTGAATGTTGACTCTGGTCTCCTTGCTTTTCTAAGTAATGAAATATGTTTCAGGATTTATGATCTACCTTAAAGATGCACAAAACAATAAATTTTCCTGACTGCCTCAAAAGGTTGACCTTACACAATTTGGCTAACCTTGAATGCCAAATTAAAGACTGAAAAATGAGATCAGAGTCATTTCAAAACACAGACAGCTAGAAAACTCCCTGACCTTAAAAATCATATTTAAAGTAAGATAAATATGAATGTTAACTTGTACACTACTGATGTGCGTAGTTATTGTACCTTCACCACTACCAGTGCCCAAGAATTTCCACCACTGTCCTTATGTCACTTCTATTCTGCCTCTTCTTTTTCCCTCATTTCCCACTGCTTGGTAATCTCAGATCTGTAACCCAAGACTCCCCAAGGGTTTGTCAAATCCAATACAAGATAAGAATAGACTTATTGGGGCCAGAGCGATAGTATGGTGGGTAGGGTGTTTATCTTGCACGCTGCAGACCAAAGTTCAATCACCAGCATCCAGTATGGTCCCCCAAGCACTTCCAAGAGTAATTCCTGAGTGCAGAGCCAGGAGTAACCCCTGAGCAGAGCTGGGTGTAACCCCCCACAAAAAAGAGAATAGACTTATTTCCTTGTTTTGTTTCTCTATATACAACGGTGTATTCATTTGTTTTGTTGCTCTCTATTACCACAGACTAATGAGAATTCAGTTTGTTCTTCTCCCTCTGATTTGTTTCACTTAACATCATGCCCTCCAGTTCCATCCAAGTTACAGAAAACCACAAGATTTCATATTTTCTTATATATGAATAATATTCTGTCATATGCAATTAGAAAAACTACTTTATCCATTTATCTGCTATTAGCATTCGGATTGTTTCCATATCCCGGTTATTGTATTTAGCACCACAATGAACATAGGTGTGCATATATCCTTTTGAATGAACATTTTGGTGTTCTTAGAATAGACACCAGAGTCATATGAAAGCTCTGTTCTTACTTTTAATGAGAACTCTCTATGCTGTTTTCTATAGTGGGTGAACCATACACATTGCCACCAACAGTGAAAGAGATCCTTTTCATCACGTCCCTACTAATTCTGATTGTTTCCAGTATTTTTGATGCATCTTGTTCTCAGTGGTGCAGAATGATACCTTATTTTCATTTTTATTTGGACTTCTCTAATAACAGGTGACTGTGAACATATTTTATTATGTCTACTGTCCTTCCAAATTTCCTCTTTAAAGAAGTGTCTGCTCCAGTTCTTGTCCACATTTTTGATGAAAATACTGATTTTGCTTGCTGTTGAGCCTTGTGAATGCTTTATATATCTTAGAACTGAGCTCTTTATCTGATGTGTAAAAATATGTTCTGCAATTCAGTAGTCTGTATTTTGTTTGAAGCCCAAGTTAACTTTGCCACGTAAAACTTTTTAAATTTTATGTAGCCCCTTTTGTTTACTTATGCTTTTGTTGTCTTTGCCAATAATGCCAAATCACTGAAGACCCCTCTGAGCTCTAGATCGCAGATTCTTTGTATATTTTATGGATTCTGAGCTCATCTCAAGCTATTTGTTTTACTTTGCGTTAACTTTTGAGTATAGTGTGAGGTGGGATCCAGTTTAATCTTTCACATATGGCTATCCAATTTTCTCCACTATTTATTGAGAATTTCCTTGTTCCATATCATGTACCCAACTGCTTTGTCATATGTTCATACATCTGTCATATGTCTATATATCCATATGTCATATGTCCTTATATCTGAGGATTGATCTCTGGACTTTCAATTCTGTAATATTTATCTGAATAATTTCATTAGATTATATCTATCTCCATTTCAGTACCACACTGATTACTAATATTTATTATTGATATTTATGGTATGGTTTAAAATCAGGGAATATGATGAACCTTACTTACTTTTTACCAGAGCTGTCTGGCAATGGGGGAGTTTTATCATTTCATATAAATTTCATTTGTTTTGGGGGTCTCACCTGTATGTGCTGTACACTTGGGGATTATTCCTGGTGGGCTCAGGGAATCGTGCATGGTGCTAGAAATTGATCCTGGGCCAGCTGCATGCAAAGCAAATGCCCTACCTACTGTACTATATCTCCAGTCCCAAATTTTAGCATTAGCATTTGTTCTAACTCATTGAGGAATGTTATTGGTATTTTGATGAGGATTCCATTGAACCTGTATAATGCTTTGTAAAAATGATTATTGTAACAATGTTAATTTTTCCCATCCATAGACATGGAATCTTTTTTCATTTGCTGGTCCCTCTTCTATTTCTTTCAATAGTCCCTTATATGCAATTTGATGTGAAATCCTTTTACAACCTCTGTTAAATCAATTCCTAAGTATCTGATGCTTTTGACTCCATTTTAAATGAGTTTTCTTTTAAATTTAGATCTGCTGTAATCATTTGATTGCGCATAGAAATGCAACTTATTATTTGGATTCTTTTGCCACACTTGGCTGTACTCCTGGATATTTGCTCAGAGATCATTCCTGGTGGCTCGGGGGACCATATGGGGTGCGAGGGATTGAAACCAGTTGGCCTCTTGCAAGGTAAACATCCTACCCACTGTACTATTAACTTTACTATGGCTTTCACCCATATTAGTATGTGTTGATTTTGTAGTCTAATACTTTGCTGTATTTGGTATATTGTTCTAAATAATTTTAGTGTAATCATTAGGGTTTTAAATATATTGTGCCAAGTCATATGCAAATAATGATAGTTTAACTTGTTCACTTCCAGTGAATTCTCTTATTGCTTGTTTGCTATGACAAAGTCTTTCAAAATTATATTGCATAATAGTGGAGAAAGTGGATATTCTTGCCTTCTGCTGAATCTTAGAGGAAAATCTTTAAATATTTGAAACCCTTGAGATTTTCACCATTAAGTATAATGTTGGGTATGATTTTGTTGTATATGTTCGTTACTATCGTGAGGTACATTCTTTATGTCACAATTTTGTTGAGGCTTATAAAATAATGAATGTTAAATTTGCTCAAAAAATTCTTGTTCAATAATCAATATGATAATATGATTGTTTTATTTTACTGATATTGTATATCACAATAATTGATTTGGTTTATTGAACCATACGGGATACCAGGGATTAAACCAGGGATTAAACCAGGGTTGGCTAGCTGCATGAAAGGCAAACACCCTGCTGACTGTACTGTCAATCCAGCCCCCTAAATTAACTAGGATTTCTGTCAATCTTTGCATCAATGTTCATCAGGAAGAATCTGAAATTTTCATGTTTAGTAATATCTCTGTATACTTTTGTATACTTTTAAGGTGATACTGGCTTCATAGAATTAATGAATAATGATAAATAAATTTAGTAATAATAGAATTAATAAGTAAGAAAATAATTCCCAGGTTTTTAATATTGCGAATAAACCTGGAGAATTTTGATAAATATGTCTTGAAACGTTGAAATAACACCAGAGTCAATCAATCTGGACCTAGATTTTTGTTCTTGAGAAGTTTGATTACTATTTCAATTACTTTACTCATGATTGGTCCATTCTTGTTTTCTACTTCTTCTTGCTTCAGTCTCAGGACATTTCTTCCCTGTTATCCATAACACTAGAATACTTTGCATTGTAACTTCTTATGATTTTTTCTCTTTCTTTGATATCTCCTATAATTTCTTCCCTTCCATGTATAATCCAAATTATTTAGGTTTAATTTTATTCTCGTGAGTATTAATAAACCTGGGTCCCGCTGCAACACTGAGTGGGAAATTATGGAAATTAATGGCCAGACTAAGCTCTGACACTGTCCTTTGCCCCTTGCCTATCCAATATCAGATCTAATATCTTTGTCCACTTATTCTCTTTTATTCAGATTTTCCAATTACTTCATCGAGGAGAGATTTACTAAGTATTTTTGGAATCAAAGACTAATCCCTGAATAGTTGTAGTTAAAATATTTATTTCTCCCTCAAAAATACGTAAAATGGACAAAAATCTTATCTCAAGTAAATGTTCATGTCCATAATACAAAAGTACTGAGAGCATAAAAGACAAACCATGTCCAGATTAAGATTTTAAAAACAAATCACGATCACAACCATCCTGTTATTCGTCGATTGCCTCCAGCAGGCCCCAGTAACGTCTCCTTCATCCTAGCCCTGAGATTTTTTTAAAAAGTGCCATATTCAAGGCTCTTTCAGAGTTAGGAGAATGAGACCCATCATTGTTACTGGTATTTGGCATATTGGGTACGCCACGGGGAGTTTGCCAGACTCTGCCGTGTGGGCAGGTTACATTCCAGTTTGTCCAAAGTAGGAATGAGATAATAAGATGTCATAGTAAGATGTCGCGCCGCCAGGAATGTGGCCACGTGCTTCCGGGAGCTGGGTTTTATAGTCTCTGGGTCTTGGCCGTTGATGGGCCATGTGACATCTTTGAAGACACCATTAGCTTCTATGTCATGAAGACACCATTAGCTTCTATGTCATGAAGGGTTTTGCCAACTTTTTCCTCAATGTACCTTATAGATTCCAATCTGATGTTGAGGTCTTTAACCCACTTAGATCTTACTTTTGTACATGGAGTTAGGCAGAGATCTGAGCCCATTTTTTTTTTGCATGTAGCCATCCAGTTTTGGAGGATCTGAGTGGAGGATGCTCAGCCCCGATCTGAGCAGGCTTGGAGATGTCAGCCTGGGAACCCGCGTGCCTTTGTTCCTCTGCCGGTATCTTCATGCGTGTGGAGAGTGGTCTCAGCACGGTGGTGGCTGGTTCTGGAGGTCTTCGGCTGCCGGAGCCCTGGTCGGGGCGGGGAGGGAAATTCAACCCGCTCCCTCCAAGGGGCCCCGGCGAGGACAGCCAGGTGCGGGGGCAGGAGACTCTGCCTTTAGGAGGCCCGCGGTGCCTTCGGAAGGGCCAGAATTTGCCTTAATCATCCTCAGCCAAACAAGTATTTTGTCTATCAGTGCCTGCGAACTGAATGTAGGATGGCTCCAACTGCACAGATTTTTTTTTTACCACTTGATTATAGATGGAAAGAAAAGGGGTCATCTCCGTGCTCATGTCCATGTATGTAGTATGCTCATGTCCTTGTTTAAAAACAAAACAAAATGGAAATTTCTCTTGTAGAAGACAGTATTCCAGTAAACCTGAGATAAGAAAAGAGGTACAGTCCCTAATGTAAAATTGTCCAATTTGGATTAAATTATGTCTATTCCCATATAACAGCACGTGACAGGGACAAATGGAGACATTACTGGCACCCGCGCAAGCAGATTGATGATTAACGGGAAGTCAAGTGATCAAGTGATCAAGTGATCCCATGTAATACTCCCATTTTACCTGCTAAAATCAAAGCAAAAGCAAATTATGATAGGTTTCCTGACTGAAGGGTCAGAGCAATTGTACAGCACAATGGACACTTGCCTTGCATACGGCCAACCAGGGTTTGATTTCTGGCACCTCATATTGCCTCCCCATTCTCACCTCATATTGCCCCCAAGCCTGCCAAAAGTAATTACTTACTTTTAAATAAGCCAATAACATTGCTAGATGTGATCCAAAAAACAAAAAGAAAATTTACAAAAGAGTTCTGACTGAAAAAACCCTTCCAGTAGCTTGCGTCTTCAAAGAAAATTGCATTTATATCTGTAACAAATATTTCTGGCAAAAGAGTCCACTAAATTGATTATAGAACAGCCCCTTGAAGTTTTAATGGCTCATCAGGTACAAGGAGTACAGGAGGTCAAGAGACATCAATGATTAACAGGTGGAAGATCATTCAAATCTCAGACCTTATCGTTACTCTTGAAGTAATTCCTCATTTATTTATTTATTTATTTATTTTCTCTTTTTGGGTCATACTTGGCAATGCACAGGGCTTACTCCTGGCTCTGCACTCAGGAATCACTCCTGGCGGTAGCTCAGGGGACCATATGGGATGCTAGGAATCGAACCCGGGTCGGCTGTGTGCAAGGCAAACGTCCTACCCTCTGTGCTATCGCTCCAGCCCCAGTAATTCCTCTTTTAAATCAATTTATTTTTATTGTATTTTTATAGGGCTGGAGTGATAGCACAGCGGGTAGGGTGTTTGTTTTGCATGCGGTCGACATGCTGACCCGAATTCGATTCCTCCGCTCCTCTCAGAGAGCCCGGCAAGCTACTGAGAGTATCTTGATGGCAAGGGGAAGCCTGGCAAGCTACCCGTGAAGTATTCTATATGCCAAATGCAGTGACAAGTCTCACAATGTTACTGGGCCTGCTTGAGCAAATCTATGAACAACGGGAGAACAGTGACAGTGACAGTGCATTTTCATAGTTTACTATACTATTAAAGTCATGTTTTGCAGTTGAAGAGGTGCTTACCGGTTCCTCCATCAGTGTTTCAATATCCCTTCATCACTATTCCTAAACCAACTCTAAACATGTTCAAACTCTAAATTCCAAAGCCTTTTAGGCAATTCCATTTTAAGCAATTCCAAAACTTTTAGGCAATTCCATTTGCCTAAAAGTGACTCAGAGTAACCTCTGAGCCATTTGGGGTAATAGAAAGGGGTTGAATGTAACCAGCCTAATTTAAAGGACCAGTCTTGCAAATCCTGATGCTGGCTGGTATACTGATAAAAGTAATTTTGTTCCACATGGACAAAGAAATGCAGTCATAAGCCTTCATAAAGAAATTAATGCATACGCCTGGCCTTCAACTTTGAAAGGCTAACCTTTCTATATTAACTCAATATTTACCATTCAGAAAGAACTATATCACTGTCATCCCATTGTTCATTGATTTCCTCAAGCAGGCACCAGTAATGTCTCCATTCATCCTATCCCTGAGATTTTAGTAAGTGCTACATTGGAGGGTCTTTCAGGGTCGGGGAATGAGACCCATCTTTCTGTTCAGAAAGAACAAAAACGAAATATACTGATTCAAGGGGAAAGAACAGAAATGAAATATACTGATTCAAAGTATGCACTTCTGAATTCTTAGAAGTACTTTCAGGATTTCATCTTCCAGGAAATTACCATTTTGCTCAAGAATCCTTTTATCTATATCTATGCTTTTACTTGCTTTCTTTCCAAAATACCATCTTGGTCTCCTAAATTACACTTGAGGCTCAATAGACCCTTTTCTTAAACAGCAACAATAAAACTAGGTATATTTCTATACCTCATCCCAACTGGAAGTAGGTGCAGAAGAAAAATTTTTGTCCACCTACAAAAATTATTCGCCTTGAAATAAAAAGGATTGATGATAGTCCTGTGCCCACTATTTAGAAATAATTAACAATGGTTCTATGCCCACTTTTCAGAATGATTAATGATCATCCTGTTACTAGTTTTCATTTGAATAAAGAGACAAAAACTACATAGGCAGAAAGTCACCAAGAGGAACTTTCTCAAAGCTACAGATGGTATGCATTGATACAACTAATCGGTACATCGTGCTATTTGAACAGACCACCTTCTAAAAGGTTGAGGCTTCTTCCTTTTAAAACATACCGCTGCTTCATACTCAAAACACCTGATCCTCTTTCAGGACCTTCCCACAACTTGCTAGTGTGTTCTATATTCATTTTGGTAAATTCTTTTACTGACTTGCATGGCACTGTCCACAAAGGTATGACTTCAGATTTATCAGGGGTGGACTCCTAATTAGATCATTCTAGAACCATTATATTTCCTGATTAATCCTTTATTTACTCTCATTGACTAGTTCTAAAATTAGACTAAAATATTGTTTAAACATTTTACATTTTCCCTCTCAGTTTTCATTTTCTGTTTCTAATGAGGATAAGGGTACACATAGCAGAATCTTAGAGCTGTTTTCCACATACATGAGCATTACAACTTGTGAAATGACTGTATGTATTATCAAACAATTATGTTGGTATAGTGACTGTGGGGACCATAATTATCACTGTTGGAGTGGATATTTATAGAAAGGAAATAAATTAAGGGTTCCCTGTGGTGAGGCTGAAGAGACAATATAGATTTTTAGACAATTTCCCTGCATGTGGCCAACTCTTGTTCAATCCCCAATACTGCATATGTCAGTAAGCCTTGAGCACAGTTACATATGGTTCCAAAAGTAAAAATAAAAACAAATAAATAAATAGAAAGTCCACCTGTTAATGGATTAGAGTCTAGACAATATGAACTCGTGTGCAGCTTAATATGCACACAGATGATAAAAGATCTAAATATTTATAGATAAATGTATACACAGGGGTTAAAAGAAACTTGTTTTTTTTTATCTCTCAATGATGAAAGGTAAAAGTAAAAGTTCTTAAGAAGTAATGAACATACCAAGTGGTCAGCCATATCTATGTTGCTAATCCCATTGTGCAAAAAAAAAGAAAGAAAAAAATGGAAGCAGAAAAACATGGGGAAGAGATTTATTCTAGAACTAGAGTAGAGATATTCAAGATGGACCAGCACTAATTTACAGTGAAAGAAAATTAGAAAGTCAAAAACAAAAACCATAAAAAACAGACAATGGTAGAGGCAGGTAAAAGCTATGATTCAATTGAAAGAACTTCCAGTGTGGTGCAAAATTTACATAAAATTATAAAATTGGGGTTATATAGATAGTACGGGAGTAAGTAACTTGCCTTGACTGTGACCAATCCTGGCTCAATTACCAGAGCCACATATCAGAACCACCCTAAGCTTTGCCAGACGTGATCCCTGAGTATGAGCCAGGAGTGCCCCTTGAGAACCACAGGTGTGGCAAAAACCCAAATTATAAAATCATTAACCACTCCATCATACTAAAATAAATTGATGGCTAGTTAAACCCATAATGGGTGAGAATATGAAATTATCCCATAGAACAGGATTCCACATCAATTCCACACCAGCCTCCCAAAGGACTACAGCATAACTTCCCACCATTTAAGTAGGGGTTGTGCATAGTGACTTCCTTCTAAAATATAAAATATGGAACAGAAACAGGGGAATAGTAATTTTAGAGGAGAAATTTTACAAACATTAACTTACCAGATAATCAAGATCATCACCAATTAACCAGTCATCACCATAAGTCATGTTGATAGTAAGTAGTCTGAATAAAACATATATATAAATATATATACACATTATATAAATGTATATACACATTGTATATACACATATATATCTCAACCTACTATCAACATAACTACATACATGTATACATATAAAATAAAATTAGAAGTAGGAATACCATTTGGTTTTTATACCCCAAGATCACGACTCCATTAAAACTATGATAGAAAAAAATCAGAAAAATTCCACTTGAGGGTCATTCAACAAAATGACTGGCCAGTACATCTGAAAACTGTCAGAGTCATTAAAAACAAGGAACGTCTGAGAAACTGACTGAGTCAATAGAAACATAATGAGGCAGTCTTGTTAGAATAATGTGATAACCTAGAGATGTCCTGAAGAAACAATAGAACTCGGGTCGGCCATGTTGGAGTCAATATTGTGGTTTTGGATGTGAAAAGTGCATCATATTAATATATGGTGAAAGGTCTAAGAGTTCTAGGGGAGCTAGTTTGTGACATATAGAAAATCTCAGAACATCATTGCTTTTTTTTGTAAATTTAAAACTACTTTATTTATTTTATTTTATTTTTATTTTTTTATTAGTGAAACACCACGAGGTACAATTATAGACTTCCATCTGACTGTCACTATCACTGTCCTCCCGTTGTTCAGTGATTTGCTCGAGCGGGCCCAGTAACGTCTCCATTGGAGACTTTGTTGTTACTGTGTTTGGCATATCGAATACATCACGGGTAGCTTGCCAGGCTCTGCCGCGCAGGAGAGACACTCTTGGTAGCTTGCCTGGTTCTCTGAGAGGGGCGGAGGAATCGAACTCGGGTCGGCCATGTTGGCTGCGTGCAAGGCAAACACCCTGCCACTGCGCTATCACTCCAGCCCCAAGACTTATAGACTTACAAACTTTAAAACATAGTTTATTCTTAATTTTTTAGAAAGTTAATACTAAAATATAGAGAGTTCTATTCCTCCACCCCTCTTGGAGAGCATGGCAAGCTACTGAGAGTATCTCGACCACACGGCAAAGCCTGGCAAGCTACCCATGATGTATTCTATGTGCCAAACACAGTAACAAGAAATCTCACAATGGAGATGTTACTGGACCCACTTGAGCAAATCGATGAACAACGGGATGACAGTGACAGTGACAGTGACACACAAAACTATTCCCAAACTATATAAAAATGTTTATAGTTTATAGCAGCTGTATTCATAATTGCAAACCAGACTTCCTTCAAGTGGTGAATTAATAAATAATACCTGGGTATGCACAAACTGAAACTATTCAAACATTCCTCAAGTGTTCTAAGTAGAGGACCTTTAAAGGCCAGGTATGTTAAATAGTAAGAAAAAACCCATCAGTACCTTCAGCTGATTTTTCCAAAGCATAAAGAAAGGTAGGAAATGGTTCTACTGATTCTCACAATCTTTCTCTCCTTCATTAAAATACCACAAGAGATTTTAATTTAATTTAATTTTTTATTAGTGAATCACCATGAGGTACAGTTACAGACTTACTAACTTCTGTGCTTGTGTTTCAGTCATACAGTGATCGAGTACCCATCCCTCCACCAGTGCCCATTCTCCATCATCAATGATCCCAGTATCCCTCCCACCACCACCCTATCCTCCCCCACCCCACTTCTGTGGCAGGGCATTAATTCCCTTTTGTTCTATCTCTCCTTTTGGGTGATATGGTTTACAATAGAGGTACTGAATGGTCATCATGTTCGGTCTATAATCTACTTTCAGCACACATCTCCCACCCCGAGCAGGTCCTCCAAAGACTCATCACTTGGTGTTCCCTTCTCTATCTGAGCTGACTTTCCCCCCAGCATGAGGTCAGCTTCCAAGCCGTGGAGCAAACCACCTGGTACTTATCTCTACTATTCTTCGGTGTTAGTCTCCCAATCTGTTACTTTATATTCCACAGATGAGTGCAATCTTTCTGTCTGTCCCTCTTTTTCTCACTCATTTCACTTAACATGATAATTTCCATGTAGATCCACTTATATGCAAATTTCATGACTTCATCTTCTCTAACAGCTTCATAGTATTTCATTGTGTAGATGTACCAAAGGTTCTTTAACCAGTCATCTTTTCTCCACAGGAGATTTTATGTATGCACACTCACTCCAAGACAATGAGATCCGGGGGCAAAGGAGTGGAGGTTCCCTAGCACCCTAATCTGCTGACCTCTGAATCTAATTCTTCCCAGACTCTGAACTGTGGTTCCAGCTGTGATGCCTAAGCACAGAGCCAGTGGTAATCCTTGAGCACCGCCAGGAGTAGCCCTAAAACTAAAATAAATAAACAAATATGAGCAGTTCTTTATTATAAATATTTACTTGTAGATTCAGCTAAAATTAATTTTTCAAATAATGGCAGCAGAATACTTAATGGGGAGCAGAATACTACAAATGTCAGTTTTGCTTAGATTATTTGCTGTGAGAGTACTTACTTTGCCTGGGTGCCTAAAATAACAGTTAAGCTCTTGCTGATGTCTTCCACTGCCAAAATCAAGTCTAGCAAACTAGAGAAGAGAGGGGGAAAATTATTAGCAAAAAACGTATACAGCCTTTGAGACACTCCCATGAAGAGTACAGACAGGACTGATAAGGTGTTTATAGTTTGGAGGGAGGAGGAACAGAAGAGGAGTTGGATGCGGGAGTGTAGGACACAAAGATTCAGAGGACAATGTGGGAAAAGCACCCTTTGAAACTCACCAAGCCCGCCCATATTCTCTACACATATATGAGAGAGGCCCTACAATCTATATGGCAAGAGTCTTGCAGCAACACAGGAACACAAAGAAAGACGGGACCATTGAAGGCATTTGACTTCGAATGAGTCCCAATGATCACCAGGCACTTTCTTAATGAGAGAAGACTTGCCTTTCGAAATTAATTTAATAGAATATAAAGAAAAGCCTGTATAAAAAATAGCAAGTATCAGTGCATATTCAAGCATGGGGATTTTTAATAAAATAAGAATGCATGTAGTTTCCATATATACAATAGCCACAGTGTGACACATACAAGCATATATGTATATGAACAACCTATGTGTGTGGTACCACTGCACTGTAACACTGTCCTCCCATTGTTCATCGATTTGCTCGAGCGGGCACCAGTAATATCTCCATTGTGAGACTTATTGTTGCTGTTTTTGGCATATCAAATATGTCACTGGTAAGTTGCCAGGATTTGCCATGTGGGCAGAATACTCTCGGTAGCTTGCCAGGCTCTACAAGAGGGGCGGAAGAATCGAACCCGGGTCAGCTGCGTTCATGACTTCATCTCTTCTGACAACTGCATAGTATTCCATTGCGTAGATGTACCAAAGTTTCTTTAACCAGTCCTCTGTTCTAGGGCACTTGGGTTGTTTCCAGATTTTGAGCCAGCCATATTCTTATCCTGCTCTCTGGTGGGCCCTGGGCAGGTATGACAATGTGTGTGTCTTGATGAATTTCCATGTTGTCTGGGTGCTGTGGTCTTGTTCCGAGAATTTTACCTCAGGACAGCATGATGGCCAGAGCAGATAGGTAACTGACCAAACTGAAGAGAGAGATGACTACTTCCAGGTACCCTGGAAGAATAGGGTGGAAAAACATATCCTCACCCCACCCTACCCCAACGCCCCTGTCAGAACCAGAACCCCCAGCTGAAGTTGTTGATCACTGAAGAGCCATCTCACCTCCTTCTTCAGGTTATAGTAGAAATCACCCAGGGGAACAGAGCTTGTGGAGTTGGGAACACCCGAGAGAATAGCCAGTAAGGCTCCCTTTTCTGAGACGCCAAGGGTTCTTGGTATGAACTGAGGCCACTCATACCCCCTCTCTCCCCCAGGCCTGTGGGTCTCATCAGCCACCTCCTGAGCACATGCTTCCTGCCGTGTCATCATGTCTTTCCATAAGAAGTACTTGGCCTGCAAGCTGGAGAAAAAACGTCAGAGCCTCAGTGAGGCCCAGAGCCTAGAGGATGAGCAGTTTTACCGGGCTGACCAGGAGATGCCCACATCTGCCTGTGCCTCCTCCTCTCCCAGGGCATTCGGCTCCTTCAATGTCTCCACTCCAGCATCCCCCTCTATCCTGTATCCAGGCACCCTGGAAGAAGACGTTGCTGCTGGGATACCTTATGATCCCCAGAAACCTTCAAGGGCTTTACTCTCCTCCAGAACCATGGCTGACAGTCCACAGAGCCAACTGGAGGAGAGTGATAGCAGTGAAGAAGAGGGGCCAAGAAGTCACCAGGAGTTAGGGAAAAAGAAGTATTCCCTCATAGAAGAAGCATTGTTTGGGAAAATGGCAGACCTGGTGGGGTTCCTGCTCTTCAAGTACCGCAGTAAGGAACCAACCAGTGAGGCAGAAATTCAGAGTCAAGTGCTCACAAGTTACAAGGACTACTTCCCTATTATCTTCAGCCAGGCCTCTGAGTGCCTGCAGCTGATCTTCGGCATTGAGGTGCAGGAGGCTGACCCCCAAGGTCACTCTTATGTCCTGGTCACCAACTTGGACTTCATCTCTGATGCCATGGGGAATCCTGAGCAGGACATGCCCAAGACCGGTCTGCTGATGATGGTTCTGGCTATCATCCTCCTGGAGGGTGATTGTTCCTCTGAGGAAAATGTCTGGGAATCCCTTACCTTATTGGGGGTACAACCTGGGAAGGAGCATTTCATCTATGGTGAGCCCAGGGAGCTCCTCACCAAGGTGTGGGTTCAGGAGCAGTACCTGGAGTACCGCCAGGTGCCTGGCAGCCACCCTGTCCGCTACATGTTCCTGTGGGGCCCCAGGGCCCATGCTCAAACCAGCAAGAGTAAAATCTTGGAGCTTTGGGTCAAGCTCACTAGCATGGATCCCCGATGCTTCCTTGCTCTGTGGGACATGAACGAGGAGACGACCTAGCCAGGATTTCAGGAGGTGTAGAGAGCAGGCAAGGTCCTAAGTGGTGGAGGGCTGGTGAGCTGCACACACAAAGGAGAGTGAGCATGTTATGTTCATATTCTCTGTGAGGGTTGAGAAATTCATTTTGGTTTCCTTTACATGTTTGCCAAATGTTGTTCCTTTAAATGGAAAATTGAATTGCCTTTAGCTTTTGAGTCTGTATATGTCATTGACTGCATATGTATTTGCTCTTACCCAGTTCATAAGAAGGGTTTTGATATTCTCTTAAACACATAGGGAAATATCTACCTTAGCTGTGACCCAGAAATAGATATGACATTGGAATGGAAATTGTCTTGGAAATGTGAGATATATAGCAAGAAAATGGAAAGGGTCAGATATAAGGTAATAAAAATTTTTTAAAAACTACATCTTCATGTCTTCTTTCTTTTGTTAAGTCCACATTTACATGACTAAACAGCTATTAAAAAGACAATAAGAGTAATTTGGTCTCCATGAAGGAACTCCCTGCTCACTGAGCATCTTTACTTCAAAAGACCCTGAATTGTGAGAGTGGAACAAAAGAATGAACAGCAGGCACCCACCCCACAGAGCAATAGCTTGGGTACTGCTCATTGAAGGAGTGAAAGCCCGACCCCAGGCATTGCTGCTCCCTTCCTCCCAGCCTGTTCCCCCCTCCTCCTCACACTACTTATGCCTTCACAGGACTCCAGAGTCACAGGGGCCCAAGCCACGGAGTCAGAGCAGGAAGGAGGAAGGCCGGCTGCCAGCAGGAGCACACATCGTGTGGGCTCTATGGTGGTTGAACGCTGACAGCCCCACTCAGCCACAGAAACACATTCCCTATCTCCTTCTTTGTCCCCCTGTGTGGCTCCCGAACCCGGTTGGCTGAGCAGGTCATTGTGCTCTGAAGGCTGCATGGAATCTCCTGAACTTGCCCTGACATGTTGTGTGCCTTCCTTGCAGAAATCCTTACCCTAAAGCCCTCTCAGTCACAAAGCTACATGTCCCTGCGAGGTTAGTTGCCTGGTCAGTATTCCCTGAGAGTCTTTGACATGCTGCTTCCCAAATGTGCTATGAGTGAGTGTGGTGCCAACAGCAGGTCAACCTGTACCTGTGGGGCGAGTGCATCGCAGCCTGATAGTGCCTTCAGACTTCCCGATACCCCAAAATTGCTGCTGTGCCTCTGTCCAGACTCTAATGTCTTGGGACCAAGTTTCCAGATAAATTAAATGACTAAAATTTAGGTATGTGGAGCCACACGCACAGCTCCGGCTTGCTATACAAGTTCATTTATCTGCCTAGCTTCACAGACCCATAAATAAGTGTTGAAATAAATCAAAATCCACAGTTATTCTTGGCACCTGATAAAAGTGAAAAGACAGGGTAAAATGGAGGGGACTAGATCAGCCTGTACTCACCCAAGCAGAGTCTCTGGCAATCATTTGTTCCCACAATCCAAAATACCCCTGGCTGGACTGAACCATCTTGGGAAAGACCTCATCAAGATATTAACCTGTTGAAAATTCAGATATTTGGGTTTTATGACTGAAATCTCCAGGCTTTCTGGGGATCGGGATGGGCTACCCCTCCCCACCTCTCTGACTTCTGAAAGCCTCAGCAGTTGTGTCCACACCCCAAAGCTGCCACCCAGTTCAAAAAGCTACTCCACCATTACCTTCCTGATAAAAATACTGCACACCCTGAACAAACATGATTACCTCTTAGTACCTGTATTGCAAACCATAATGCACAAAAGGAAAAAGAGAAAGGAGAAAAGTGCCTGCCATAGAGGCAGGTTTGGGGGGGGGGTATTGGAGAATGGTGGGAGGGAAACGGGGGATATTAGTGGTGGAAAATATGCACTGGTGGAAGGGTAGCTGTTGGGTCATTGTATGACTGAACCCCAATCATGAACAACTTTGTAATAATCTACTTCACAGATATTCATATCTTTTGAAAGTGCTATGAGCAGTTTGCTCTATAATTGATGGGGTCCTGAAGTGTAATCCTGAAATCGCACCCAACAGATTGCAGGAGGACTTTATTTATTTATTTATTTATTTATTTATTGAATCACCGTGGGAAAGGTTACAAAGCTTTCAGGTTTAGGTCTCAGTCATGCAAATATCAAACACATTTCCCTTTACCAATACTTATTTTTTACCATGAAGAACCCCAATAAAACCCCACCCCCCACCCCTCCCAGTCCCTGTGGGGCAGATGAATTCTAGTTAACACTCTATCTGCTTTGATTAGATTCATTGTTTCAATAAAAGATTCACCACTATTATTTAGAGTTTACCCACCCCCCCAAATCAGACATGCTGAAAAAGCATTGTGAAGTGATTTGCTTTCTACAGCTGGGTTCAAGAATTAAATGTTGGTTTTGGATTTCTGCTATTTTACTTATTGACCCTGGAAGTATTTCTACTGAAAGTCAGATAGTTAAGAAATTGGTTTCTGTGCTCTGGAGTCGTGGCCGTGCTGGAGAGCCGCTAGTGGGGGCAACTGGTGGCCTCGGTAGGGCATGAAGGGCGGACCGAAACACCCCCCTTCCCATGAGGTTTTAGTCGCCCCCACTCCCCCGGCTCATACCTGCTGTCCACAAGGCTCCCATGCGGCCGCCATCTTTCTTTCCAGAGAGGAGAAGGCGACTGGGGCAACACCCTTTCCCCTCCGGACAGACCTGATGGCCTGGATTAACGCATAGTCCGTTCACTTTTCTGCTCCAAGCTTCCGGGTTCTGCATTAAGTCCTTGTGCTTCTGGGGCCGTGGCCGTGCTGGAGAGCCGCTTGAGGGGGGCAACTGGTGACCTCGGTAGGGCGTGAAGGACGGACCGGAACGCCCCCCTTCCCCTGAGGTTTTAGTCGCCCCCACACCCCCGGCTCATACCTGCTGTCCACAAGGCTCCCATGTGGCCGCCATCTTTCTTTACAGAGGGAGTAGGGCGGAAGGGACCAACACCCTTTCCCCTCCGGGCAGACATGATGGCCTGGATTAACGCATAGTCCTTTCACTTTTCTGCTCCAAGCTGCTGGGTTTGCAGGAGGACTTTAACTGGGTCGTTTTCTGAACACAGAAAAGAGTTGATATGAGCTGTTGGGGAGTTGAGAGACAAAAATTCTCTGTATCAGTGGAAGACCAGAACCAAACATTCATTGCAGCGCAATTCCTTCAAACCCCATTAAAGTTGGGGTCCTCGGGACAGCATAGGTCATATTTCCGAGGAGGAATTGAACAATCCCCTCCCTCCCTACCTGCTGTGGGGTGTGTACCTGGCTGGAGGTGAGCCTGGTGGTAGAAGAACTGACACTCCCGCAGCACAGGAAGGGAAGCAGAGATCCAGGGAGGGAGGCAGAGACATACTGATCAGTACTGTGCGCAGGAATCAGAAGGAAGGTAGGACTCTCCATCTCCTGATATAACAGGTATGTGGTAGAGGGAAGAACTGGAAGGTGCACGGTGCCACAAAATCAAACCTACTCTGCTGAGAGTGACCAACTCATCTGATAGTCATCTGTGACCATGGATTTGAAAGTACCTGTCATACCTGGTAGGCACTGCAATGTTAACAAAAATTAAGGCAAAGGGAACCTTGTCAGACACCCTTCCAGACCTTGAAGAGAATTGTTGTCCTAACAAAGTGTTGTGGCCTCTAACTGAGCACCAACTTGTTGGACACATGACAGCCCAATGTCCAGTCTCCTTGCCCTGGACTTTGCAGCATGCTTGTAGTCAGTAGGGTCACATGCTCTTGTCAGTGAGGCATGAGCAAAAGATCACATGGTTATTAGAGAGCCAATGTGACTGACCTTTGCTCCTATCTTGGGTCACAGCAAACATGGACCCGGGTGGAGATGGAGCGTTCACAGATGGGAACATCCTGCCCCACTAGAAAGGCAGACCCTACCGAGCGGCATCAGAAAAAATGTGCGCCAACATACTTTGTTCTCTGAACCTTGAAATGTCAGGGTTTGTTTACTGCATTAAATAGCAGCCACTTTGACTGATGCAGGTACTATTCCTCTCATTAGGTTTATAGAAATAATTATGAATTATAGTTTACTATGTGACATATACATATATTACACATATACTTATATTTTCTGCAATAAATTTAAATACTAGATTCTTGAAACCTCTCCCATCATGAAGTTCCTCCCATATCTATCTCCCTTTCAGTGGTCACCATAAGCAACAAACAAGTTTCTATTCTTTGCAGGGTGATTCTAGGATTTTTCCCACACAGAGGTTGTATGAAATGTTTTTATTGTACAGTGTGACCTGTCACAAGACTTGGTCTCTTAATAAGATGAATGTGAGATCTTCCCATTATAGCATCTAAAGATCTACACACTTCTGCAGAAAAAAAAACAAACAAAAAAACAAAAAACAACAACAAAAAAATCCTCTTACAGAATGCACAGAGCCGATGTATGTCTCAGTGGTCGATACCTGCTTACAGGCATGAGGCCTCAACTTTGATTTTGGTTCCATCCTACATGCAAATCCCATTTCAGCATCACAACACAAATGTGTATCCAGCACACTGCCACCAACTGTGTGCAAGCAGTGCAACTCAGCTGTATGAATTCTGTGAGCACTATAATTGTGCAGCCTCCTTAAGACCACTGAAAGCAAATGTGAAACAACCACAACTGGAAGTGTGCGAGCACCAGAATCAAGGGTGGTGACTACTGAACAATGAAACAACAAAGGGGAAAGGAAAAACAAATGACAATGTACAAAGAATTGCAGTAGTCATTTACTCAAAGAAGGTCTACACATAGCCAATGAACCCCCTGAAAGGGGATTGTTTGCTATGGAAATGCAAGTCCAGACTATATTGGGATTTCACCCATAATCACCTGTATCACTCATATGGTACATATTCTCAAAGAAAAGCAGAATCTGGGAGACAGTACATGGGCTAAAGTACATGCATGCAACTCCACTATGATCCTTGGCACTGCATGCTACCTGGGTCCCACTGAGTGTTGCCCTGGAGGCTCCCAAGACAGAGAAGGTGATCTCCAGTACTGCATCCCTGGGCCCTAGCATTCATTTTCCCAGACTGGTTGATAAACAATCACTGGGAATGACTTTCAACACCACTGATCCCCCCCCCTTTGGAAACCCACTTCCAACAAAACCACAAAATATCATGTTGCTGAGGATGGGAGAAATAAGAACTCATGGACCTGTAGTGGGAATGTAAATAATAAACCTGCTGGGGAAATCATCATGGCAGTTCCTTAGCATATGAAAAACAGAATTACCACATTATCCAGCAATCCCATTTCTGAGCAGATATCAAAAAAATAAAAACTGGTTCAAAGGATTTTTACTCCCATGATCATAGCATTATCCATATAAGTCCAGACATGAAAGCAATCTCAAAATCTACCAACAAATAAAATGTAGTTCCAACCTAGAAGGTCCTGGTATTTCATTTGCAAAGGAAGCATTCTAACATAAGCCTCATCATAGTTGAAGCTTGAAGATATTATTCCAAGTGAAACAAGCCTGTTACAAAAAAGACAAATGTTCCATGTTTCCATTTGCATGAGATGTTCAGAAGTAGTCAAACTCACAGAGACAAATGTAGACTGCTTAGAGACAGGGAGGGGTAGGAGAAGTGTAGGATAACACTGGTTTGTCCTTTCTCCCTTGCCACAGGGAGCTTAGGTTTATCGGGTTACACCCATCACAGTGCTCCCGACTCACTCCCATTCCTCTGTGTTTATCTGTAAACTCTTCTCTGTGCTCTCCCCCCCAACCAGTTAATCACCTTTTCCCCTAATCATATTCTGTTTACTTGTAAGATCAGATCCTTCTAAGGACACTGAACTTGTAAGTTATGTCTTTTATGTAGTTTAGCTTAAAGCAATGTCCTTTCTGTATGGACACAGGAAGACAGTTAATATTATGCATTTGTAACTTGGGAGTTGATTGACTACAAATAATATTTACTCCTAGGCATCTGCTTTCCTGACTCAGTTGCCCTTACTTCCTAACACCCTAAAAGCAGGGTCTGTGTGTGTGTATACACACACACACACACACACACACACACACGTATGATAGCATAGTGGGCAGGGCGGTATATCTATCTATCTATCTATATATATATATATATATATATATATATTAGCATAGTGAGCAGGGCGTTTGCCTCGCATGTGGCCGCCCAGCCTACCCGGGTTCAATTCCTCTGCCCTTCTCAGAGAGCCCGGCAAGTTACCGAGAGTATCTCACTCACACGGCAAAGCTTGGCAAACTACCCATGATGTATTCGATATTCTAAACACAGTAACAACAAGTGACACAATGGAGATGTTACTGGGCCCACTAGAGCAAATTGATGAACAAATAAATATATATATATATACATATATATATATATATATATAGTGGAAGATATAGTGAGATGTCCTCGGGAAGAACCAAACCTTAAGTTTATATCTCTTACTGTGCTCATATAGAATGACATTGCTAGAATATTAGAAATAGATTTACTACAACTGAGTAAGTGGATTACTAGTTGAGGAAGGAAGAAAGTGACACACCCTGAATGGGATCCTGCCCTTGAGCGGATCTCCTAATAATTTGGAGTAATCTCCTTAGATGAGATTTTATCCTTGAGTTAATCTCCTGGAGGAGTGGTCTTACCATTCTTTCTTGATTTGTTAATGATCAACCCACCTTTGTATCACCATCCTATGTGATTGCTATCTAATCTGAGACTGTAAGAGAGGAGGAGCAGAGTCATATCCAGAGGCCAGAAGGAGAATGAGGGGGAAACAAGGAGGACGAAGGGGGTTGGAGAGAGAGAAGCAGAAGGGGAGATTGGAATAAAGTACAATTGATACTGACCAGCCTGGCCCTCATTCCTTCCTTCACCTACCTATCGCCGTCGGCCTCACCGGGGTCAAGGAAGCGGCTCGAGACCACCAAACGCAAGCAACAAGAGAGATAGAGTGCTGCTGGCCTTTGGAGAACACACAGAGAAGGAGAATGAAAGATTAGTATTTAATGGGAATATGGTTTCAATTTTGTATGAAGAGAATTATGGAGAAAGATGGGAGTGACAACTACACAGTGGTAAGAAATTTACTTAATACCACAGAACTGAACATTACAAGCAGCAAGGGCGGTGACATTTTTGTTTAGTGAATTTCACCTCAATTAAACCTGTAAGTTTATTTTTTTTGTTTTCTGGGCCACATCTGGTAGTGCTCACTTCTAGCTATGTGCTGAGGAATCACTCACCCCTGGTGGGATTCAGGGTGTCAAATACAATGCCAAGAACCAAACCTGCATCTGCCGTATACAAAGGAAGTGCTCTGCACTCCGTACTATCACTCCAGCTCCTTATATTTTATTAAAATAGTCTCTGGAATGTATGACTATCTTTGACAGGCTCATCAGTGACCTGGAAACAGCCACAGAGAAAATGAGTGAGCTTGAAGAAATGCAAACAGAAAACTCCAAAAGGAAATGCAGAGACAACAGAGTGAAAAACTATGGCAGAAAGTATTCAGGAACTGTGGGACAAGAGATGTAATGTGGGCTGGAAAGATGGCAAGGGGGAAAGGGGCTTATTCTGTATGCAGTTAATTCTGGGTTGAAACCCCAGCACCACATATGGTACCCTGAGCATCGATATAAGTGTTCATTAAAAACATCAAGAGTAAGCCTGAAGCACTTCGGTGTGGGTATCACTCACCCACTGCCCTGGCCCCCAAAATAAAAGTTTAATGTGTAAGTGGGCCACAGAGAAAAAAATAGAGAAAGAAACAGAAGAACTATTTAAAATGCTACTGAAAGGGCTTAGAATTTTCCAAAACGTCTCGTAGACCTGGTACTCAGGCTCAGGGAGCTCAGCAAGGACAAAGTTAGATTAATTATCAAATAAAGCAACAAAATTTATATCTAGGGATGTCATGTTCAAGCTACAGAAAATCAAAGTGAAAGAATAGTTCTTGGCAGAAGCAGGGGGGAAGAAAACTAAAGAATGCCCTTTTTTACTGCTTCTGCAACTTGGGCATCAGTCAGACTCGCTGAGGGCACTGGGGGTCAGTGAAGACCCTCATCTAGCTAGATGACAACACGGGGGGGCTCCTGGAGTTAGGAAAACAGGGAAGGAGTCAGGGATAAACAGTTTGGAGCATCCCATGAGGAGGTGGGACCTTTCCATGGTACCACTGCCTCCCATGAGTTGCTGTCAAGAACACAGATATCCTAAGAGTAAGCAAAGAAGAGAGGCCAGCAACATAAGGGCTAGAGAATACACATCACAAAAACCACAGGCAAACCCTTTTATCTATGGTGACGAAGACTCTTACTTAGGCATGGTCTTTCTCTGCACCCACCCCACACTCTCATCTATGCCAGTCTTCATGCTGCTTTGCCAGGGAGCCCAGCTAATCAAGGACAAAATGCCTTGGAACTTCTGGAAAACAGCCCTTTGAAACACAAAGTCATTTGATGAAACTGCTGTGAATCTAAATGACAGGATACAGAGTGGAGGGGGTGGGTTTGGAGAAAGGCAAGGGGGGCTCAAGGGGGTTAGGTCAGTGACATGCTCTGTTTCAGTACAAGACAATTATACTGAACCCCCAAACCATCATTAAAAGGGGCAGTATCAAAGGAGATCACACTTAGAAGCAGGAAGCCTCAAGTCTGGAAAAGCAGAACCCAACCCACCCTCAGGAGCAAAAGATATCTGCCTCAAAAGAAGACACGAGAGAGACTGAGCCCCTGGGTCTGGGGATGTGACTGGAAAAGGCAAACAGATGCTGTCACAGTGAGAACATCCTGGGCACAGACAAGTTCAGGAGAATGCACAGAAACTGTAGGCACTACCCTTGTGAGCAGAGAGGGAGGAGACACGGGGGAGCAGAGTACCAGAGGAGAATTCACAGCACAGAGGAGGATGTCATGTCCTTTGGGGCATACCCCTACCGAGCCGAGCACAATCCTGCTCTGGGGACAACCTGAGAAGGAGCAAGAAAGCAGGACTCTGTATAGGCCCATCAGAGCAGAGCCGAGCAAGCAGCAGGAGCGGTTTGGAGAGACCAGGGCAGGAGGGGAGGGGGCGACCAAGAGAAGAGCCACTGAGGCTAATTAGGCCAAGCTAACTGCCAGGGGCTGCCGTCTTCCTGCTGGTGTTGTCACCCAGAGATGCATCAGATGCAGGCAGTCCTGGTGGTACCTGAGCTAGGAGCAAGCAGAGAAAAGAGGCTAGCAACAGAGCCCCCCACCCTGGGCTCTCCCATCTGCAGACATGGGAATGGAGGTAGGATTGTGGTTTCTCAACCCATCCAGTATCTGGCCCCAGAAAACAATGCATGTGTCAACTGGTAAAATAACCTCTGGAAACTCAAACCTCAGTTTTAAATGCTTGCTGCAAAGAAAAGAAGCTAGAGCCCCTCCCCCACCCCCACCCCCCACATGCACTTGGCCAGGGCTCCCTCTCCAGGCTGACAGTGAGCCCCTTTATGACATCATGTATAACAAATAAAGGGGCAGATGATTTCAGCCATTGGCTAAGGCATCCTGGTTCAGGCTACTGGCATTTTGGGCTAGACACTACAGTGAGTAGTTCATGAGTATAAAATGTTTCTGATCTAGGTTAGACCAATGGAGAATCAGGATAATGATAATACATACCAAGATGAGCTAGACTCATCCTGTGTTGAAGACACAGAAACAGCCAGTGAGGTAAGTTCATCCCAAGATCGAAATGAAGAACCAGAGATCTGGGATGTGGAAGAGATTCCAGTTGTGAGTACAAGATGCTTTGAAGATGACCAGCGAATACCAGGGGATATTTTGGGGATGTCTGGTGATCAAGTTTTGAGACAAGCTGCAGTCTCTGACAACCAGCTGAGACCACCACAGAACATCGTCAACCTTGGGGGAAATATCCTTGAACTCCCTTTTCCAGTAAAACTCTGGATGATCGTGGAAGATGACACCATCCAGTCTGTGAGCTGGAGTAATAATGGAGATAGCATCATCATTGAGGAAGAGCTATTTCAGGGAGAAGTTCTTCAACGAACAGACGCTGACAGAATATTTGAAACAGACAGCTTAAAAACCTTCATCCGGCTACTTCACCTACATGGATTCAACAAAATAGGCTTGAGTTCTTCATGTGACATTCCAGGAAAGAAAAGAGTTAAGGTAAAGTAGAAAGTCCCTCCCTTACCCCTGTTCCCTGTTCCTGAAATCGTCCTGTTGGCCACAGATGAATAACAGTGTGTAAGGGTTTAGTTTCTGGGATAATTTTTTCACATGACATATTCCCATAAGATGCAGGTGCAAGCCCTGATAGTGTAGCTGTTCCCCTGCACTACAACCCCCTTAGGGAATAATATGCAGGTAGTGGAAAGCACTGTAGGCCTATTGATTCTGAACAGATGCAAGCACACCTTAACCTAAGCCTCTACCTTTAGTGAGTCCATGCTCTAGGGAATCATGAAACTTACCAGATCTTATCCTTGCTGAAAGTCAGGCGGAACTTTAGGACTTGGAGGTGGGAAGGAATGGACATTTACTCCCAGTCTGACTACCGTGGTTTTGATCCAGGTCTACTGCAATCCTAACTTCCTGAAAGATCAGCCTCATCTCATTGATAACATCCAAAGAAAAAGCAAACGAAGAGCAACTCCTTTCCCAGACAGCACAATGGCAGCTCTACAGGGAAAGATGATGGTATCTTTAGGACATCTTCCTCAAGTCCATACCAGTAAGTCTACCCAAGAAGTTGATCCAGATGTAGAGATGAAAGTTACTACTCAAGGCCCTGACAATGCTCAATCTTCAATGTCAATGAGCAATATATATCAATCTCTTGTGGAAACCTACAATATTAGTGAGAGATGTGGACAAAGAGAGGAGAGCATGCCCAGAAATAGCATCTTTGAGTCTGCAACTAATGAGAAAGTGCAGGACCTAGAAATATCCAGTAGTCTCCCCATGTCTTCTACTGGTAATTCTATGATGGCTCTGTGCAACAACTCGGCAAATGAGAATAGTGATGATGAGGATGAGCCAGAGGAGGGCCCCTCAGATTACTATTGTGAACTGTGAGCAGTTCAATGAATACCTAGAACCCCAAGACTGAGCCATCACTAACGAACCAACACAAATTGCTTGTTTGTACCTCTGAATGTTCTTTCAGTCTGAAAGAGAGAGACAAAACAACAGTCTGGGGAAGGAACAAATAAATAATTCAAAAATCCTAAATCTATCTTCTAACTTTCTACCTTCTTTTGAGGGGGTGGGGCATACCAGGCAGTGCTCAGGGCTCTTAAATTGCTCCCCTGTAAACCACTGGAGGAAGCAGGAAGTGCCTGAGCCTAAATGAACTTTTGTCCTGGGTCCTTTCACTAGAAGTAGCTGCATTTTCCCACTCAGCCAGAAATTTGGCAGGAGCACAGAGGCCCACTTCAAGCCTGGGGCATCCCCCAGCTACCTCAGTGTCATCCTGCCTGGAACCTGGGTGAGATCACAGCCTAAAGGGCACAGGAAGGGGGTGAGGGTCTAAACAGGTGTCCCTGGCGGGCACTCGCGTTCCAGGGTGGGGTGCACGCTCAGGATGGCGGCTGTGGGAGGATGGAAAGTGTGGCCGATGCCACCCTGTGGGCTCCCAGCCTCCGTAGCTCATGCATGCAGCTCAGAGGCACCGTCCAGAGAAGCCCCGCAGGTGCCAGCGGCAGGAAGGGCCTAATCCCTCTTGGCAGGAATGGGATTCCACAGAGACTGAGAAATGCAGGTACACTGAGCCACTTCTGTTGAGGTGTGGGATCCTGGGAGGCCCCAAGAGCCCCCAGACCATTTTTCCCACATGGAGAAATGTCTACACAGAAGCCAAGACAGTACAGAAGTGCTTGGTGGCTGGCTTCTTGGCGAGGTCATTGCAGCTCCAGAGCAAAGACAGACTGAGGACTTAGTGAGTCTGAGAAACTTCCGCATCCCGGGGGATCCAACTGCCCTTTCACAGCGTCACACACATGTCTGTGCTCATGAAGTATGCCCCTGCATAGCAGCCCAGCATCAGCTCTGCATGCAGTAGGCATTGGGGCCCCGTCATTTGGAAATTAGAAGGCATTACCCTGAGGCCCTGGATGACCCTCAGCCTGGGTAATACTTGGGGCTTGGGACCAGCAGGGAATGGGAAGTAGGAAAAGGGAAAGGGCTGAGTGGTGGGCAGGATGATAGAAAAGTTGAGGAGGGGTGTGAGGACTGACAGGGAGGGCTGGGGGGGGGGGGGGGGATGAGGCTCTCAGGGAGTGCCTGGGGCGAGACTGAAACATTCCTAAGGAAGGAACTGTGGTCCCATTGAGTGTTTGTGGCAAAGGGCTAAGAAGGAGGAAGTGGAGAGGAGGGGAGTCAGGCCTTAGGAAGTCAGGGAGGAAGAGGGGTGTGGCTGGGAGGAGAATGGGAGGAACAGAACTCCCCGGGGAGGAAAAGGGTGAGGCTCAGGAGCAGAACACGAACAGGGATTGAGATTGATTGGCTGAGGAGGTAGAGGCTAGAAGGATGGGAAGAACAGGGATATGATTCACCGGGCTGGGTTGAGAGAGACGATCTTGGGGCCCTGGGAACTTGTGTGGCTGGCGGTCAAGGCCTACTCTGCGTCCTTCAGATTCTATGACCAAGGCCCCCAGTCCCAGCTGCACGCTTGGCTGTACTTCAGCACAAAACATCTGGTCCTCGTCCTCAGAAAGGACTCCTGGGGTCACTATGGCTGGGGGCACTGGGTTCTCATCCTACACCCCAAAGCACCCCGTGACTGCCGGTGGGGCCCTGGGCCTTTCTGGGAACACCACCTTTTGCGGTTGAGAAGAAACATGTTCTGTGTGGGGGTGCAGGTGTCCCCGACTTTGCTGCTGGAGTGGTCCTGACACGGGTGCGGAGGTCAGCGTGTCTCTGCAGGCTGGCTCGGAGCTGGTCTGGGATCTGGGGCGCCTCTGGTTTTCACTCTGTGCTTCCTCTACTCACTCTGCTGCGTGTCACCTCTGTCCTGTCATTTCCAGATGGCGGCCTGGCCTGCCCTGAAGCTGCTCCCCGCTAGGAGGGTCCAGGCAGCATCGGAGGGGGTGGGACTCCTGGCAACTGGGCTGGGGCCCCGGGTGTCCATTTCCTATGTCCTCAGTGGGCAGCTGGCGGGGTGATCCATGTCCCACCTCTTTATTATTGGGATTATTGCACAACCAGCTGTGCCAGTTTGGGGTGACCCTGAGACCCACAGGCAGGGACAGCACTAAGGGAGCGTGTCCCTCCAGTCCCAGGCTCCCAGCTGACCAGGAAAGCAGGGAGCCGGAGCTGCAGGGGTTCTGGGGAGGGCCCTGCTCTGAGCTCCCCGCCACTGTGATCCAGATGGCCTGAAGGTGCAGCCAGCACCCAGGGTGGGACCCTCGGGAGTGGGTGCGTGGGAGAAGAACCGGGAAGCAGCTCCAGCCACTGACGCTGGCAGAACCGCACTCTGCCCTGTGGCCTGCACCCCTCAGGAGGCAAAGCGGAGCAAGTGGGCGGTGGGAAGGACCCCAGGAGGATTTCCGTGCCCCTCCGCCACCGGGCTATGGCAGCGACTTGCAGACACAGCTGCCCTGGTGAGCAGCTTGTCAGGGGCCAGAAGGCGGTGGCAGGACACCCTGGGGGCAGGACACCCTTGGGGCAAGACAGCCAGGGGCAGGACACCCTGGGGCAGGCCAGGGGGCACGGGTGAGGAGCCTGGAGCCCCAGGCCAGCCAGCGAAAGCCCCCCACACTGCCAGTCAGCCCAAGTGGCATGATACTATCACAGCCCAGGGCTGGCCCCAGCCAGGTTCACCCTGGGAACAAACTCAGAGGGTGCCCAGGAGCGAAACCAGAACGACACGCCACCCTTCCTCGGACCTCCACTATGCCCCGCGTGCCAGCCTACTGGGAAAGAGCAGGTTGAGGCTGTGGGCAGTGCCCGCCTGGAGCCCCTGTGAGAGGCCTGAGCATAGGCTAAGGGTGGAAATCCTCGGGGACCGCAGGGAACAGCTAAGAGGGGAGCCGCTCCCTGGGGCCCTGAGGGACACTGAGTGCCAAAGCCTTGACTCTGTCACCATGTGGCGTCACAGAGCAAGGCCCCAACTCCAAGGGGGCAGGGGGAGGTGCTCGAGCTCAGGGAGGGGCGGCCTCTTTGGCCCCCCAGACACAGACGGGAGGCCGTTCCGGGAGGAGGGGCTTTCAGAGCTGGGAACGGCGCACGTGGGGAGTCGGTTCCTGCAGATGCGGAGCCTGAGCGGAGGAGGGGTTCCTGCAGCCTTGCAGTTCCACACCCACTGGCAACTGGGTCCCGGGCCCCGGGGGGTGGGGAAAGGGATGAGTCCACACCCCCCATCCCCACCATATCGCACATGCTGGGGCCCGAGATGACCTTAGCAAGCTGCCCTGTGAAACCAGACCCTGGACCCAGGGAGCTTGGGTTCCATTGCTGGTGTCAGAACAAGGCGGAAGTTCGGTTCCCCACCTGTCTGCTGGGGGCAGGGCGCTTGCCGGTAGCTGGCAGCAGAGAAAGAATTGGGAATCCAAAGCATGTTATTTAGCAAAGCAATGTGTGGACGACCTTGAGGCCCTGAGCACACTTGGTATTCTGTTCCCAGGTTTCCAAGGCTACAGAGTGACAATGATTATCTGAAGGACAGCCTGAAAGCACTCCACGCTCGTTTGTAATCTCATCCAGTTTCAGCTCTGGCTCTTGGTGCAGGCCAGCATGTCTGAAATATGAGCACGGTCTCTTTTCCTCATCGTTAGAAAGCGAGCACAGAGTGGCTTTCCCTGAAAGCTGTCCCTGAAGTGGCTGGGACAGAAGCCCCTTGGCAGTGACCCTCCCGCAGGGCCTCTGCTCCTCCTCCCCCTGGAGGCGGTGGGTAGACAGTGCGGTCCAGACCATGACGGAGAGCAGCCCGCTGCCTAGTATGGACACCCTGGGGGTTAATGGGGATGCCCGCAAACGCTTTCAGGCATGGCCCTGTTTCGTGTCGGAAGATCTCTAGCCAGGCTTTGGTCAAAGGAGGCTGCCATCTGCTGGCTGCCCCGTTCAACTTTGCCTAGCAATTGCAGTTCCTAGGTGATGAGTACCTTCCAGGCAGACGCTCGAGCTCGTGAAGCCTAGAAACAAGGTGTGCACACCCATCTTTGTATTAGGTTGATAAAAAGAAAATAGCACCGCGGCCCGGAGGAAGGGACGTGGCTCAGTTTCAGCTGAGGGCTGCCTGGAGGAAGAAGCCAGCACAGAGAGACTTGCAGTTGGCCGCTCCTCCCTGCTCTTGGCCAGGGCGGATTTCCACTTCCACACAGTCAGAGCAGGTGCTACTCCAAGCCTGTTGCTCAGAGGTCGCTCCGGGCAGTGCTCAGGTGTACAGTGCCAGAGGATTGAACCAGGAGTCTTGCATGCAAAGCTGCTGCCAGGCCCTGAGCGGTCGCCTGGCCCTAGAGACATTGTGTCACCATCCCCATTAAAGTCAGAAAGCGTTTGTCCTGGAGAGGCACACGCCATTCCTAACATCCTGTCTGAACAAGAAAATGCTTTCTGAGCTGGAGACGGCTCTAGTGGAGGAAGCTCTGGAGGGGCAATTAAAGCCAGGGGGCCGCTGGGCCTTGGTCATTACCGCTACTAAGGTGGTCATAACCGCAGGGCCCCAATGATATGTGGGCTCCGGAGTCTTCCACCGCCCCAAACGACAGGGTGGTTTGGAGGCAGGCAGGTAGGTAGGAGAGAGCCCATGGCAAGGAATTTCTGAGAAGTAATAAACCCAATAATCCTGAAGCTGCAAGAATAAAGGCCTAGGCCTGATAAGATCTTCCTGGCACCAGCCACAGACCCTGGGCAGGCTGGACCCCACAGAGACACAAACTTCACAACTAAGGACCCGAAGGAGATTTATGACACCTGCATGACCCCAGCTCTGCCAGAGAAACTCCAGACCAAAGCAACCTCCTTGGTTACCACCCTAGCGACAAACTCTTACCTAGCTAGAAAGCCTCGTGGGGGCAGGTTGGGGAAACCTTATAAAAGCCTCCTCGAACGAAGGAAGGGCGCACATGCTGCCCGAGCCCCTGTGTTATTTGCGCCCATGTGGCCGAGCACATGTGTCACCCATATCTCCCGGCTTGAGATGTGGACTGAGGCTCTCTTCACTTTTGGAAAAACCCGCCTTTTCCTTTGAGCGCGTTACTCTCTCACTTTCTCTCTCTCCTTCCCCTACCTAAAAAGCCTCCAAATAAAATCTGTTTTGACTTCACTGCTCGTCTACTCCTGAAATTCCTTTCTGAGTAGGGCCTGGGTAGGGCCTGGGACGGACTCTCCTTTCATGCACAGAGCAAAGCCTCTCTCCACCCTGCGTCCAAGCCTTCCCAGCCGGCCCCAGGGTGGCAGAGGCAGCTCGGGACAAAGTGACCCTCTCTGTCCTCTCCGCCTCACACAAACACAAGGCCTTGAGTTCCATCCCTGGGGTGTAGGCTCCCCTCAGCACCACTGGGCCCACGTTGTTGGCCCCCAAGCTCTGGTTGGGAGGCTCCCCTCTCCCCACACCCTGCCAAAAAAATCCCCTCTTGATGACATCACAGGCCTCTCAAAACAAAGGATTCCCCTTGAGATTAGCAGGGAGTGAGAACCAGAGGCCCTCACAGGAGGTTTCAAGAGTTTCTTTCCTTTTTTGGATATATTTTAATCAAATCACTGTGAGATATATACAGTTATAACTTATTCATGATTGAGTTTCAGGGGTATCATATTCCAATCCCTTCACCAGTGTCTGCTTCTCTCCCCACCAATGTCTCCAATTTTCCTCCCACCCCCCAGCTGCCTCTATGGCAGGTACTGTTTCCTACTTCTGCACCCCTTTGGCCACGTGGTTTCCAATACTGTTACTGATAGGTATCGTGCATATCACTTTACCTCCTTTCACTGTCATAGTGTTCCCTTCCCTGATCTATCCCCCTCACCACAGTGGCAATCACTTAATCACTTAACTTCCCGTTAGTCGTCGATTTGCTCGAGCGGGCGCCAGTAAACGTCTCCATTTGCCCCTGTCGCATGCTAGTGTAGCCCAATGGCATCTGTTTGCTCTGGGAACATGAAGAGCCTCAAACCGATCGTTCATGATCTTGATGAAGAAGTCTGACCATCTGGTAGGTGGGCGGCCACGCGGTCTTTTGACATCCCGTGGAATCCAGTCGGTAACAGCTCTAGTCCAGCGGTCGTCTTTAAGTCTCATTACGTGACCAGCCATCTGATTTTTGACACCTTGGCAAATGAGACAGCGTCCCTGATTCTTGATCGTCGACGGATGTCGGAACTCCGGATTCTTTCTCTCATTTGAATGAAACGTGATATTCCAAGCATAGCTCTTTCAATTCTTCTTTGGAAGACCACAGTGGCAAACTTACTCCTAAATACCAGTTCTCATACTCTTCATTTGCACTTGGGTTGTTTTCCATATTGGAACTATGTGAAAGGTGCTGCAATGAAAGTAGGGATGTAGACATCTTTTCTAATTTGCATTTTCTCCGGTTCTGGGCACATCTCTTTGATTCCACTGTTCTCCCTGCATTAACATATGCCTCAGAGACCTGGGCCCTAAGCAAACAGGATGAGAACTCTATTGGGTCTCCCAAAGAGGAATTGAAAGAGCTATGCTTGGAGTATCATGTTTCACTCAAATGAGAGAAAGAATCTGGAGTTCTGACCTCTGTTGACTCAATGATCAAGAATCAGAGACGCCGTCTCTTTTGCCAAGGCATCAAAAATCAGATGGGCTGGTCACGTAACGAGATGGTCCACCTATCAGATGGTCAGACTTCTTCATCAAGATCATGAACGATGGCTTTGAGGCTCTTCATGTTCCTAGAACGAACAGACGCCATTGGGCTACATTAGCACATGACAGGGGCAAATGGAAACGTTACTGGCACCCGCTCGAGCAAATCGACGATTAACTGGAAGTCAAGTGATCAAGTGATCAAGTGATTTGTTTTGGCCCTTGGTAGTTTTCAGGAGTGCAGTTGCTGGGTCATATGGAAATTCAACTTCTAGTTTTTTGAGGAATGAACCATACCCTTTTTTTTTAAAGTCTGGATCAGTTGATATTGCTACTAGCAGTCAATGAGGGTCCCTTTTTTCCTGCATTCGTGCCAACACTGGTGGTTGTTCTTTTTAATAAACGTCAGTTACTCTGGTGTGAGGTGATATCCCTTTTGTATTTTACTTCCCTGATAATTAGTGATGCTGAGGATTTTTTCATTTGCTTTTTTTGGCTATGTGTATTTATTCTTTTTAGGGGCTGGAGCGATAGCACAGCGGGTAGGGCGATTGCCTTGCATGCAGCTGACTAGGGCGTCCCGGGTTTGATTTCTCCGCCCCTCTCAGAGAGCCCTGCAAGCTACCGAGAGTATCTCGCCCACAAGGCAAAGCCTGGCAAGCTCCCCGTGATGTATTCCATATGCCAAACACAGTAACAACAAGTCTCACAATGGAGACATTACGGGCCCGCTCGAGCAAATCGATGAACAATGGGAGGACAGTGATTCAGTGCTACAGTCTTCACTTAGTTCTGGAAGAATTTTCTTCACTTACACCAGACTTATTATCTCATTCCTACTTTGGACAAACTGGCAGGCTACCGAATGTAACCTGCCCATACGGCAGACTCTGGCAAACTCCCCGTGGCGTACCCAATATGCCAAATACCAGTAACAATGATGGCTCTCATTCTCCTAACTCTGAAAGAGCCTTGAATATGGCACTTTTTAAAAAAATCTCAGGGCTAGGACGAAGGAGACGTTACTGGGGCCTGCTCGAGGCAATCGACGAATAACAGGATGGTTGTGATTGTGATTGTGATACACCAGACAACTGACTGGACAGCTCATGGAGTGAGCCACTACTAGAGAGAACAGGAAGGAGGTACATTGGCCAGGAGAAATGTGGTGGCTTTAGGGCCCAGGCACTCAGCACTGGGCTGAGCATTCTATTCCCCCCTTTTAAAATTTGCGTTTAATTTGCTTTATTTACATAGCAGGGATTTTTTCCAGTCTCCAATGCTGCCTAGGTAACATCATCAGGCAAGCATGCCAATTTAAAAGAAATCTATGCCCAATCTTAAACATAACAGATGGTGGTTCGCCTCTGAAAAGGGCAAGCTTGACTATCAGCAGCCCTCTATGCTTTTCATTACTCAGAAGCAATTTTGTTGCAGTGTCTACATGCCAGGACTTTGAAGACAAAGCCACTATTATCGCATTCCTATCAAAGCCCAGAGCACATCGGTTTTCTTTTCATTTTTTTTTTTTTTGTATATTCTGCACTAGAAACTGGTGCTTCAGAATACACATGCGCCCAGAGTCAAGCTGTCTGTTTGAACATTTCAGGGTTTTGTTTCTAGTGATTTGCTACCACTGCATCTTGAGGATCGTGTGCTTCTGCAGCTGCCAACGGTGCTTGCAATGACAATGATACCAATAATAATAAATATCAAAGCTGCTTGCCTTTGATCTTTCAATATATCCAAACAAATAACTTCTGTAATGGAACTAATATGAGAAGCCATAATTTACTGATTAAACCAGACTTTGGTGGGGATGGGGAGGGTTAAATGAATGTGTTTCTGGAATTTTCATCTTCAGGGGATATCTTCCTCCTTCATTTGATGTGTCTGCAGGTCCTGCTATTTCTCCTATTAATTCTGTAAGATTCTCACCTGCCAGATCTATTTTAATGAGTCTTGGAACATGCTGAACCCTGGTGTTTTTGACCAAATCAATCCTGAGTACAGGGGCTAGAGGAGGCTGGGCAAAGTTCTGTGTTCGTAATTTTTTGTCACTGAGAACAGACAAGCTGTCATTGAAGCTGACCCCCCCCCCCACCCATTTCCTTTTCTTGTCAAGTGAACACAGTTTAGCCTACACTCTGGAGTGTTTGGAACACACAGTCCTGCAGGCCATGGTGCCGGCATTTCTCTTCATCTCTTTTTCATAACCATAGTTACAGTAGAAGAACAAATCTGGGCACTGCCTGCAGGATCATGCTAGAGCCCTGGCAGGAGGCCAGGTACAGCACAGTGGCACCGTGGTTACTTGGCCAGGATTGACTGCTGACTGCTTCAGCTTGAGCCTGCGTCCATCCTTCTCTGGGCCTCTAGGTGCACCCAGAGACACTCAGAGTCTTCAAAGGTGGTGAGGCGCAAAGGGGGATGACGCAAAAAGAGGGTGTTGGCTCTTTGATCTGACTTTTCTCTCTACCTTTGGGACTGACAGTGACATAAAAGTGCTCATGCCCCTCATCTCGATCCTGCAGTCACATTCCCCTGGCAACTGATTGATCACAAAGACAAAGTGCCACAGGATCTGGGGAATCCAAAATGCTCTCCTCCCCAGATGCTGGGTGGGAGGGCATCACCTGAGTGAATCCTGAGGCTCTCCCCTCCCCACCCCAGGGCCATAGCTTAACTGCCAACACTTGGCTGGCCTGGCTGGCGGCTGAGGGAGCCAGGGCACTGGGATCAGGAGAGGCAGCAAGGGCTGCATCCGTGTCCCAGTAGGGCCGGTGCTGGCAGAGCAGGCAGCCTGGGAGCTAAGTTCCGTCAGATAAACAGAAGCTGCTCCCCACAGTCCCTGTATTAAGTGCCCACTGGTGGCTGTGACTGGGCCCCTCTGTGGCATTCACATTTGCCAGTGTGGCCTAGGGAGGTGACTGCCAGTGTGGAGCTAGGATTGATACGGGGTTCCTCTGGTTGCAGAGTCCCTGGTGCTGGCAGAGAGGGAGGTGCCAGGCAGTCAGCAATCAGTGCCCCTGATAGTTAGTGGCTAGTGGCATCTGTCAGAGACATAAGGTGAAGGTTAGAACTGGGAGTGTCTTTTTTCTTTTTTTTTTTAAAGTTTTATTGAATCACCGTGAGATAGTTACAAGCTGTCATGTTTGGGTTACAATCACACAATGATCAAACACCCATCCCTCCACCAGTGCACATTCCCCACCACCAATATCCCTGGTATACCCCCCCTTTTCTAACCATCCCCCTGCCTCCATGGCAGACATGATTCCCCATAATCTCTCTCTAGCTTTGGGCATTATGGTTTGCAATACAGACACTGAGAGGTTATCATGTTCAGTCCTTTATCTACTTTCTGCACACATCTCCCATGCCGACCAATTCCTCCAGTCATCTTCTTCTAGTGATCCCTTCTCTATTCCAGCTGCCTTCTCCCCTTTGTTCATGAGGCAGGCTTATGGCTATGGAGCAATCTATCTGTCCCGTGTATCTACTATCCTTAGGTGTCAGCCTCATGTTATGTTGTTTTATACTCCACAAATGAGTGCAAGGACTGGGAGTTTCAAGGCTTTGCTTCTGCCCAATTTTCAAAGGCAACTTTTGGGTTCTATGACTCATCATAGAAAAATTCCCACTTGGAGGACATTGGAAAGTTGCATTTTAGCTATGAATATGCCTACTCTTTGGCCAGTCTTTGGCATGCCTGCCATCTCTGGGTGTTTTACCTGGTCCCTTAAAGATCAGAGAAGTTTCCGTATAGTTCATCTTTAACTATGCTGTGACTGGGTGACTAGGCCCTTGGAGTCTCTCCGAGGAGTTTGAGATATTGGTAGAGCCTTTTACAGTATCACGTCCATACAGTTCACAGATTCCACAAAAGCGCAGTACTTTGCATTTCAGATGTCACGTTCCTTCAAGCCAAAGCACATTGATGACAGCATGCAGGACATGGGAAACTATCTTGGTCAAGATAGAATTGAGATCTTCGGGGAAGCAAGAATTTTAAGAATTAGCCTCATGATGGAGCTCGAGAGGTAGGACAGGGGTGAAGGCACTTGTCTTGCCTGCTGGCCCCCAGCGGAATCCCTGGCACCACATATGGTATCCTGAGCATCACGAAGAGTGACCGCACCACATATGGTATCCTGAACACCACGAAGAGTGACCTCTTAGCACTTCTGAGTGTGGCTACCCCCACCACATACACACACAAAAGAATGTCTTAAATTATAGCCTACGAGGGTGAATTTCCTCACAGTCAGCTAGCTTGCTCCCCTTTGGGTCTAAACCAGTGTTTCTCAACCTTTTTCTCATCCTGATCCCCTGTTTTCTCCCTGTGTCCCCCAGCCCTACCTTTCATCTCCCTATCTTTCATCACATCTCATGCTGTGCCCTTCATCCTTATGAATTTTACACCCTTGGCTCTCCTAGGATATCTTGGGGGCCAACTTGGGGACACGTGGCCCTGAAAGAGCAACGGTGGTCTGCAAACTTTATGAGGGCACCTGTTTGACAGGACACATGGGAATTCAAGGCACTTCCAAAATCATCTCTTATAATTCAAGCTTTTCCTGGAAATTGTTATGTTTCAGGTTCTCTTTAGCTGCCGTTGCTATGATACGTTCACGCACATTTGGGTATGTTTCCTAGCACATCTATGAGGAGAGCCCTGGATGAAAGTCACCAAAACCCTGCAGTTTCCTGGATTATCCTCTGCCTTTGATTGCAGAAGCAGTGGAGGGAAAGTCCGGTGTCCTGGACATCCATATGTGGGCTCTCCTTTGCAAAAACATCTGTTTTTTAGAGTTTAGCATTGCAGGGGGAAGGACTCACTTGGCCTAGGGGACAGGTGAAGGGACAGAAGAGACAGAGACCAGAAGTCTTTTCCCATACATAGGAAACCCTCCCACTCTCCGTCCTTTCCCTGAGGGCCTCTGGAAAGATTGTTCTTGGGGAAAAGGGAGAAATTCTTCACAGATAGAACAGACAAGAAAGAGCAGCTGGAAGATTGATAACCTCCTCACTCAGACCCATGATACACAAAGATAAAGGTAAAGGTAAAGGTAAAGGCCCTCCCGTTGATCGTCGATTTGCTCGAGCGGGCCCAGTAACGTCTCCATTGGAGACTTTGTTGTTACTGTGTCTGGCATATCGAATACTCTCGGTAGCTTGCCGGGCTCTCTGAGAGGGGCGGAGGAATCGAACTCGGGTCGGCCATGTTGGCCGCTTGTAAGGCGAACGCCCTACCCGCTGTGCTAAAAGGGAGAAAAAATTGTCATACTTCATTCAGTGAAAGCAATGCACGCAAAGGTTCCTCAACCATTGTACTCCCACTCAAACTTGATTTGTTATACTGTTAATTTTTAAAAAGAGCAATCCTGGTGGACTCTTAACTTAAAAAATATGTTATTCGGGGCTGGAGTGATAGCACAGCGGGTAGGGCATTCGCCTTGCACATGGCTGACTCAGGTTCGATTCCCAGCACCCCTGTATGGTCCCCTGAGCACCACCAGGAGTAATTCCTGGGTGCAGAGCCAGGAGTAACCCCTAGGCATCGCCGGGTATGACACAAAAAGCAAAAAAAAAATATGTTATTCAAGGAACTGGTCCAAAGAACTAGTGACAGTTCAGTGAGGACTTGTACCTTTTTGTACTTGCAAAGACAGGACTGGGTATTTCTCTTTTGATTTAAGTATATGCTTTGCAAAACAATGTCTGTGTGTATATGTGTGTAGGGAAATGACTCACTTAAAAGACAGTACTAGCAAACAGTAGCACCTTGGCTAGCCTGGCGGAGGCGTACACAATTCTCTAATTCCGTCTCTGACAGCACTGGAGCGGCTTGGTTCTTCCTGTTTATCCACCTGGAGTTGAGCCAGTTGAATCAATAACTCAACCGCAGGATGGAAAATACAAGAAAAGAGGAAATAAAAAGAGGGAAGAGAGGGCAGTCTGCACAAAATGATTCAAGATGAAGAGAGGCAAAGGAGCATGACTCATCTTTTCTTTTCTAAAGATGTGCCATTTCGTAAAGAGCTCTGCACAATCTGTGACTCAGAAGGAAATCAGCAAATGTCAAAGTTGTTATTCCCAGCGACTCCTCTGCCCACTCATGTTCTCCTCGGCATTGCTTCTGGGAAACAGAATAGGAGGAAGATTGGATTGTGATTCATTTTTCTTTCTGTCCTTAGGGAGCCCCAGCCAGGGAACCAGAAAGTGACGGCTGCTTTGCAGACCCTATCACGGCCCAGCTCCCTCCAAAGAATCCTTTCCAGGCGTTGGAGAACCAAGTTCCACTACTATCTTGCATACTTTAAACAGCCACTTTGAAGAACAGGGCCATAGGTGTCTCTGGCACCTTTGGTGACCGTCACAGGCCATAGCAGGCACCTCTTCAAAGCACCAGTTCCCTCAGCCATAAACTAACTCCAGGGCCTTCCCTCACTCTCTGTCAGAGTGAATGAGCCCTCTGTGACAGCAAGGTGAGTGCTCACCGCGGTCATTTGGATCATGCTTCTAATCCCAGCAGTCGCTGGAAACCTGACAAGTAGTGCTTGCCATATGGACACTGCCTGTCCCCAAGCATGACTCATCTCTTCCTTTCTAAAGACGTCATAGCATTGCACTGTCCTCCCATTGTTCATTGATTTGCTCAAGTGGGCCCAGTAATGTCTGCATTGTGAGACTTCTTGTTACTGTGTTTGGCATATCAAATACGTCACGGGTAGCTTGCCAGGCTTTGCCGTGTGGGCGAGATACTCTTGGTAGTTTGCCAGGCTTTGCCGTGCAGGCAAGATACTCTCCATAGCTTGCCAGGCTCTCCGAGAGTGGCAGAGGAATCAAACCCAGCTCGGCCAGTCCTGACGCTTGCAAGGCAAAAACGCTACTGCTGTGCTATCTCTCCAGCCCAGTACCATTTCATAATCCAGTCGATGTACCCAAATCTGCAATAAGAAACAAGCATGGTGTCCTCCCCAACATCTTTATCGTTTAGTCCTTTTGATGGGTCATTTGGAGACATCGACCAATTGCAGTTAGAGCCAAAGGTAGGAGTGCGGTAGACTTTTGAGAACAAAGAGACTTGCTCCCCTTACCAGACCATAAAATTCAGACATCAAAGAATCATGTTAAAGTGAACAGCTTAGTGGCATTTGGGGTAGCCTAAACCTAAACAACCCCTAGTTTCAAGGCATTTTCATCCCCACCCAAAGCAAATCTGTTGCTGTTGCTCTCCATCTCCTGTCCTGTAACGCCTGTCAACTACCAATTTGCAGGTGGTCGTTATAGACATGCCTATTTCTGACTATTTTAAGAAATTGGAAAATCTCGCATGGGTTCTTTGAACTAGAACGATGTTTTCAAGGTTACCCCTGCCTGTTACAGTGTGGGTCAATCCTTCATTCCTTTCTCATGACTACATAACATTTCATTGCATGGGGAGAGTCTACAAATCGACCTTCTTTAAACAAATACGAAGGTCCTGAGTGATAGCACAGAACTTAAGACATTGGTATTGCATGAAGCCAACCATGGTTTGATGGCCAGAACTGCATATGGTCCTCTGCGGAGCGATAGCACAGCGGGTAGGGCGTTCGCCTTACACGCGGCCAACATGGCCGACCCGAGTTTGATTCCTCCGCCCCTCTCGGAGAGCCCGGCAAGCTACCGAGAGTATTCGATATGCCAGACACAGTAACAACAAAGTCTCCAATGGAGACGTTACTGGGCCCGCTCGAGCAAATCGATGATCAACGGGAGGGCCTTTACCTTTACCTATCCCTTAGCACAGAGCTAAAGGTAAGCCCTGATCCCTGCCATATGTGACACCAAAACAAAGCATTTAACAATACCTCGATTGCACCTAATGCTAATACTGCCCCCTCCAGATCATTCCAGTGCTCTCCAGGGAGCTCATGTTGGATTCCACCATGTCCTTTGGGAAACACTCTTAGACTGTATTACAGGTCTGTAGCTCCCTTTATTTACTCTGGCTCTCTTTCCATTCTTTCCACTGGCATTTCTTGCTAAGGAGGCCCTAATAAACAGCCTGTTCTTCACAAATGTTTCAGAGTCTGCTTTCTGATGAGCTCAAACCACAGGAGAAGAAATGCATGTGTCTGGTCTATTAAGTTAAACTAGAGAACTGGAAACAGAATCAATCATTATTTTGCTAACATTCCAGAAATGTATTCCAAATTGCCTTTTATGTGTGTTATTTGGAGAAAGCAGGACTGTTTATTTTGTATGTGCCTATAAAATCTTCTGCAAGCACTGAGCTAAAAAGTGGGGCCAATCTGGAGACATTAGGTTTGGGAATGGGAGACCAGATGTCGCAATCCCCTCGGTGAAAAAATATTTTAGCTTTCAGCAAAATAAGGTTACTCCCTCCCAAGCTGCTCAATGAGGTGTGGGCACTGTGTGAAGGCAGCTGATAATTAGGAGTGGGTATAAACAAGCAAGCATTGGAGACTATCATGTTCCTCGCAAATGTCTTTTGAAAACAAATATCTCTTTAAACCAATAATCATACTCCCCTAGGCTCTTGCCCTGTCTCCCAATCATAAAAGATGTTCTCAAGCATTGTTTTCTATGAAACCTGGTGGATTGAAGGCAGGGAGAGGAAATAGCGGGCTCTCTACGAACACCTCTGAACTCCACTCAACAGCTGGAATCTGGAAAGACGAATCCTGAAGTTCATCAGACTCCTTGCTCCCAGGGATTGTTTCCCAGAATGTTCTGCCGACTTACTTCCCCAACCAGCCACTCACCCCGGTCTGAGAGCAAGACGGCATTTGGGAAAAGGTCCACCACCTTCTCAAGTTGTTAGCACCTGAATAAAACGTTCTGTTTCATGTCAACTCTTCTCGCCTTTGAGCAGTGAGCACCTGAACCTGGGCTCAGTACCGGAAGGTTCCAGGCTGGCCTGCTGGAGTGTTTAAGTATTTGGCACTCAGCAGGTGCAGTTGCAAACATTTATTCACAATGGTCACACAACTTCAAGGGACTCAGAGCTGAGGGTTCCAAGGCTGGGACCACTCCCCGGGCTTGAAACCCCAAACATGGGGCTGACTCCCTTCTGATACATTTTACTTCCAAGGCAAATGGAATGTACATCATATCCCTAATATTTCCATCTAGGCAAAGCAGATGTGCAGAAGCAAACGAAGCAGTTAATTGGCTTAATCCCACCTATTCATTGCAAGTTACAAATTCAGCATGGTTTCAACCCATGTCATGGGGCAGAGGTTAGCCAATCATCTCTATGTCTTGAGACAGTTACCTCGTACCTGTGGTTTGGCATTGGAATCTTCACGTCACTGCCCTTGGTTTTTCTTCACTTAATTTTTAGATTCCACCACCTTTAGGCACAGAACAAAATCTAGTTTCAAAGTGGAGCCGCAGTGGCCCTGTTCTCTTTCAACACCAGCTTGGAAGTATTAGTAGTAGAAATTGGTCCCATGGCAGTGTCTCCAGCAAGGGCCCACCCCAGCGGCCCCTTCCTTCCCTTCTGCCCTCTCATTTCTGGTCATTGTCGACAAGTGCCTCTTCTGCCTTTCATCTGCCAAGCTTTTCCATTTGACTTGCAAGTTCCTTCCGAGTTGTCTGTGAATTTGGGGTGGGGTGGGGCTATATAGTGACACTAAGGATATTCCATTCTCCCTTGCTTGATTTCTTCTTCTTTGAGGATCACTGCTGACAGTGCTTAAAGGGCTACTTCATGCATGGCGGTGCTTCCAGGTCACTCCTGGTGGTGATTAGGAGGCCATGCAGGTGGGGGATAGAACTCAGGGTTCTCACATGCAGAGAAAGGCCTCTTTGAATCATCTCCCTCACCTTTCCCTGGAGCCTTTCCGTCATTATGCCCCCAGTTAGAGTAAAGACACTGATTTTGTTGTCTTTTCTTGGTGGCACTCCATACCTGGACAAAGCTGGTGGAGAGGGAATAATGGGCATGGCTCTGTGGAACAACTCAAATCCAATCTCATGGACTTCATAATCATAAGAAGTCATGTTTACATGGGCTTGACTTTGGGGAAGGGGGTCACTCTAGGGAGAGATTTGACCTTGAGAGTCCAATGTCTTGAATGGGTGTGGCTGCTGTATTCATTTTTATTCATGTGTAATAAGTTCCCAATCACCTTAGCAGCTCAAAAAGCACACAAGTATTGTGTTAGGTCATCATGCCCATGGGGGTGGGGGGCCCAGGCACAATCTGTCTGGATCCTCTACTTAGGGTCTTCCAGGTTGCAGTGGAGGGGGTCGCTGAGTGGTTTTTTTGTCTGAATCAAGACAGGTAGAAGAGACACTTCTTAGCATGTGTTAGCAAGACAGGCTTCTATAAAGATCATCCCTCAGTCACAGGCTGTGACATCTGCCTCACATATCATTTTCCAGTGAGTGCAGGTCCCACACACCGTCACAAGGGAAGAATTATACGAGGATGTGGCTCATTTGAGGGTCTCCTTAGGGCCTGCCCACCCACAGCCCTCCATGAACAGCGCTTATTCTCCCACATTAGAAACTAAACTCCCCCAGCAAGGGGAAGATGCTCCAGATCCTCAAGGGCCCCACATCTGGTCACACATCTGTCATGACAGGTCCTTCTGTTTTTCAGAGCAGGCGTCCTAGCTGTCCTTCCTTGGTGTCTCCCAACTATTAGAGGCTGCTCGAGCGGGCCCAGTAACGTCTCCATTAGAGATTTTGTTGTTACTGTGTTTGGCATATCGAATACGTCATGGGGAGCTTGCCAGGTTCTGCCGTGCGGGCGAGATACTCTCGGTAGCTTGCCGGGCTCTCTGAGAGGGGCGGAGGAATCGAACTCGGGTCGGCTATGTTGGCTGCGTGCAAGGCAAATGCCCTACCGCTGTGCTATCGCTCCAGCCCATTAGAGGCTAGGCACCCCCAAAATGCTCCACAAAGTCAGAATTTTGACTCAAATTAAGGCTCCTTTATTAGCTGGCCAGTGACTGCTCTCTGAATCCCAGCCTGTGTAAGAGAAGCAGCCCTGGGTGTAAAAAGCAAGGGTTTGGTAAAGGGACAAACCATTTTCTTGGAATTTCACTAAGAAAGCAGGACAATTTGTAGAAGCCAAGCAAATTGGTTAGCTAAACAATCCATTGCTTAATATAGAAACCAAAAATAAAGCAAGCAATAGTTAGACAAGAACCAAGAGCAAAGTAGTCAAACAGTCAATAAAGCAGTCAAACAATCAGTAAAGTAGTCAAAGAGTCAACTGAGTAGTCAATCAATTGATTGATGCAAGGAACTAAACTCAGTTAGCTACGCTCTACACTCACTTATCTACTCCAGTCTACTTTAAAGGGCCAAGTGAACACATACAGCCTGGATGCCAAAGCCAAGAGTAAGGCAGTTTGTTTCTTTCTCAAGGGAACGGGGTCAGTCTTTCATACCAGCATCTGAGCAACACATCAGATGGTGTGTGGATGAATGATAGAGTGGGTGAACTTGTCTTCACAACTGATTGTCGTCTCCATAGACACTCTGGTTTTGAACAGAGCAAAGGTACACCTGCACTCCTCCTCCTTGTAAACTGTCTGGAGGTGGGGGCCAGGGCCAGTAAGCCTTTAATTCTGTGTGTTCAGTTCCCCTACCATGCCTCTGGGACTGAACTGAAACCCCACAAAGAATCACAGGTATGTTAAGAAGCTGTGTGAGTCTTCTGTCTCGTTACGTTTTTGTTCAAAGTGGGATTGACTGAATTATTTCTCTCTCTCTCTCTCTCTCTCTCTCTCTCTCTCTCTCTCTCTCTCTCTCTTGTTTTCAGGCCACACACAGTCACACCCTACCTGCCATATGATCTCTTTGACTCAAATTATTTTTTCTTCTTATTTTGGCTTTTGGATCACACCCAATTGTGCAGGGGCTTACTCCTGGTTCTGAGCTTGGGGATCACTCCTGATAGGGCTGGCGGAATCATGTCTGGTGTCAGGGACTGAACCTGCAGCATGCATTCAAGGCAAATGCCTTCCCCACTGCACTGTCTCTCGGGTCCTTAAAATATTTTTTCTGAGTGAGTTTTTGATAAGATCAAGATAAAATCCCTACACTTGATCTTAGCCAAAAGGCCAAGAAGCAATGTAATCTCACCAACGGCCAAGACCCAGAGACTATAAAATAAAACTCCCGGAAGAGGGTGATACAGTATTTCCTGGAGCTCGACCTCTTATGCTCTAGCCCACTGATGTACCTAAAACAGCACACGTGTTTGGTTTTAACATACTTGTTTGTATTCTTGTATATACAGGCTTAAATGGCCCCAGAATGAAATGCAACAGCCTTCACACACTTCCCTCTTATTGTGGTGGGAAGATGCTCGCTGGTGAGGTGGGTATTTGAATATTCTCTGTAATGAACTATAGTGAACTACTTTATAAAAGTGACCAGTTCCCACCCATGCACACCTTTTCTGCCTTTTTTTGAAAAAAGACTTTCTAGATGACTTGGCTAACAATTGATTTTAATTTTCCTCATACAGAAAGCTATTCTGAAATATTTCAGTTTCCCTTTTACATAATAAAGTTAAACAAATCTTAGAAAAAGTTTTAAGTAAATGAAAACAACTTTCTTCTTAAAAGGAACTTTTCAAAGATATCTAAAGATGATTAAGTTTGAGGAGGAGGTTAGGCTGAATAATATCCTCAAAATATTCAAGGAATAGATGAAAAAGTAGTTAATAGTAATAAAATCATATTCTTAAAACATTGCATTATTTAGATTTTCTTAATAAAAACCTCAGCGTTTTTCTATAATATTTTTCTCCAACTTGTCACCATTGGCATATTAAAAGATAGCACAGCAGTAGGGCATTTGCCTTGCATGCAGCCAACCTGGCAGACCAGAGTTCGATTCCTCCACCCCTCTCAGAGAGCCCAGCAAGCTACCAAGAGTATCTCGCCTGCACAGCAAAAGCCTGGCAAGCTACCTGTGACGTTTTCAATATGCCAAACACAGTAACAACAAGTTTCACGATGGAGACATTACTGGGCCCGCTGGAGCAAATTGATGAACAACGGGAGGACAGTGCTACAGTGCTACTTTATAAAAATAAAATATATAAACATTTTAAAAATTAAAAACAAAGATAAAACCCCTCATTGCCAAGTTTCTAGGAGGAATCTACTAATATGAGAAGCTACTACTGATGCCAAGGAAAAAGGTGTAAGAGCAGTTTTCTAAACTTCAGCGTACTACTTGCCGACAGACTCAGTTCCCTGAAATGTCAAGGCATAATTTGTGGTGGAAAAGACCAAGAGGAATACAAGGGAGTTGTCAGGACAGAGAGCCACATCTGAGAGGCTACCCGGAAGCTGGCAGTTTGGGTCTTAGGTTCAGGCTGACCCATGCTGACAACGCTGTACTCTGGCCTGCTATGTGAAAGTACACACCCCTATCCAGGGACCACAGGGGGAAGTCAGTCAGGATGAAGTGTGAACAGTACTCACTCGGTACCAGGTAGGCCTGCGATCACCTCACTGCCTTCTGGCCGCCTCATGTACCAGCACCTCTCCGCTCCTCCTCTCCCCAGAGGCTTATCTGTGGTCAAGTAAGTTATCTCTCTTACTTTTCATTTTATGATCTGGAAAACGCAAATGATAATAGTATCTAGCACACAGTGTGACTGTTAGGAGAATGTTAACATGGTGCTTAGGGCAGAAGACGTCATATGTAATAAGTGTAATGTTTCTGCTACAAGCAAACGCCTATTTTCAATGTGTTGGGCAAGGGTAGGGAGGCAGCCTTCAATGTCAGGCAGATGGTCAATGATTGTTGCCACCCAATTCAGATTGATGTCCTACCCTCTTCCCATCTTCTTCCCCCAACTATGCCATGTTTGGCCTGTAGCACTTTCCTGTAGACATCCAGTGGCTTGGTCCAGCACTGCCAAGATTTGTTTTAACTGTCTCTTCACTGGTGAGGCCTTTTCTGGCCATACCATAGAAAACAACAAACTTCCTGTCCCCTAACCTGATTTTCCTACTTATCTTGTGTGCCCGTTGCCATTCTATTTATTTTGTGGTTTAGTATCTGCAAATTCCACCAGGACGGGGTAAGTCCAAAGGCTTGCTGCACATAGCTGGGGTATCCTTTCAGTATGCATTGAACAAGTGCAAACAAAAGAGGTTCTTTGAGGAGGAGGAGTTGTAAAAAGACCTCACCGCGAGAGGATGGCACTTGGACTCATCTGTCGGGACAGGTGTGACTTTCACAAAGGAGGGAAAGGCAGGAGAAGGGCTTCGGGAGGAGAGAGAAGCAAGGGGCCCAAGTGCGGCTCCTGGAGCGACTTCCTGGAGGCGCTAGCAACTGCCCCCACCCCCCTCCCCGCCCCGCGCCAGCTGTGCGGGTAGGTGGCAGGTGGGCGGGGCCCGCGAAGGGCGGGCTCTGCGCCCGCTCGGCCCCACCCACTGCGGCCCGGCTCGCCCTTTGGCGGACAGGCCCCGCCCCCGGGGGCGGGGCTAGCGGCGCGCAGGCGCATGGTCACTCGCCCCCGGGAGGGCCCGAGGGGCGCGCGGCGTTGCGCAGTCCCCGTCGCGGTCCGGCCCGGCGGCGGCCACTCGGTCCTCCCGCCACCGCCGGTCCCCGTGGCCCCGCGGGGGCCGCCATGCCGCCGCCGGGCCGGGTCCTGTCGTGGCTCGCTGTGCTTCTGGGCTCCGTCCGCGCCTCGCCCGAGTCCGCGACGCCGAACAACTTGACTCCAGGTGACGGCCGCGCCCCGCGCAGGTGGCCCGGCTCCCCGCCCCCGCCCCTCCCCCCCGCTGCCCACCCGGCCCCGGCCCTCCGGCCTCCCCCCTACACGCACCCCCCCGTTCCTCCTTCCAGGAACCGGCCCTGCTTCCTTCCCCCTCCCCGTGCGCCCGCCCGCGCCCCCCGCGCCCGTCCCTACTCCTGCCCGCCTCCCTACCCCCCTTTCCCGAAGCAGAAAGAGTTTCTATTGAAAGAAATTCAGCCAAGTGGGTTCTGGGGGGGCGCCGAGAGACACAGAGACAGAGACAGAGAGATAGAGACAGATAGAGAGACAAAGACAGAGACAGAGGGACAAAGACAGAGGGACAGAGAGAGACAGAGACAAACACAGAGACAGACACAGAGACAGCAAAGAGACAGGGGGACAGAGAGAGACAGAGAGACAGACAAAAACAGAGACAGACAGACAAAGACAGAGACACACAAAGAGACAGAGACACACAAAGAGAGACACACAAAGAGACAGAGGGACAGAGATACAGACAGAGACAGAGACAAAGACAGAGACAGAGATAAATAGAGGAAGACAGAGACAGAGAGACAGAGGAACAAAGACAGAGAGATAGACAGAGATGGACAAAGAGAGAGAGACAAAGACAGAGAGACAGAGAGAGACAAAGAGGCAGACAGAGAGACAGAGAGAGGGAGAGGAGGGCTGTTTCTCGAGGAACCCTGTGCTCCTGCAGAGGGGAAGCCCATGATTCCCTTTCCCAACTCCATCCTTGCTTCCTTTCCTCCTTCCCAGGCTCCTGCCTTTCTCCCTCCCCTCCTGGCTCTGTCCCTACCCGTTTTCCTCCCATCCTGTTGATCTTTCCTCCCCATCCTTCCTCCTTCCCTCCCTCCCATCCACCATCCTTTGTCCTTCCCTCCCTTTCCCATCCTTTTTTTGTCTTTCTCTCCTTTTCCCACCATCCTTTCTTCCAGAGACTCCTGCAGCCGTCCCCACCTCCTTTCCTTCCTAAATCTTCTCTTTTCTCCCTCCTTCCCTCGCTTCTCTCCTTCCCTCGCTCTCTTCCCTCTCACCCTGCGCCCCTCTCCTCCCTTCCCTCTTACTTTTCTTCCTCTGTTCCTCCCACATCCTTAGCTCAGCCCCCTGCCATCCGATGGGGCTTCCTGGGTGCTCTTGCTTGCAGAGGATCAGCCCTTCTCTGTGCTCCTGGCTTAATTGGCCGGGGTCTTGGGGTGCAGGGGCTCCTGGCAAGGGAGGGGGCATGGGATCGGGGTGGGGCGCCTCACTCAAGTCCCACCCTCTTGTGCAGAGGCGCCGAATGTTCTCCTGATCATCGTGGATGACCTGCGTCCGTCCCTTGGCTGTTACGGGGACAAGTTGATCCGGTCCCCGAACATTGACCAGCTGGCATCCCACAGCCTCCTTTTCCAGAATGCCTTTGCTCAGGTACATCGGGGGACCTTTGAGTGTGGGTCTGTGCCACACGCGCTTGAGCGAGCGGGACAGGGGCCCTGCGAGTGCTCCTGCTGTGTGGTTTGCACGCCGGCATCTCAGGGGAGGGAAACAGTGCCTGGAAAATGGCTTTTGAGGAATGCCGGTTTGCCGCTGCCCAGGAAGCTGGTGCTGTCGCAGGTGCCATCTCCCATCTCCCGGTGGAGAGCGCCCGGGGGCGGCCTGCCCTGTGTTCCTTCCCTTGTGCCGAGCAGAAAGGGATGCTACAGAATGCCAGCCCCGGCTGCCAGCGCGCCTTGGCCAAGTGCCAGCCAGCTGCCTCCTCACCGAAGCCCATTGTGTGCAACGCACTCATTTCCTGCTGGCTTGAGGGGCTAATGCCTTCCCCCCCTGCCCTTTCTTTTCCGGTGAATGGCGGGGAACATCCATAACCTTGGTTGACTCTGATCTATGTGACTCAGCTGCCGAGCTATTAACGAGGACCCATTGGTTGCCTGGTTACCATTTAGCTCTCAGAATCTGTTGTCCTCTGAGGACACTTACCTCTGATTTTCTCCTTCACAGCAAGCAGTGTGTGCTCCAAGCCGCGTGTCCTTTCTCACCGGGAGACGACCTGACACAACCCGCCTCTATGACTTCAGCTCCTACTGGAGGGCGCACGCTGGGAACTTCTCCACGCTCCCCCAGTACTTCAAGGAGAACGGCTATGTGACCATGTCCGTGGGCAAAGTGTTTCACCCCGGTACGACTCGCTGAGCTTTCCCTTGCTCGCACCCTGTTTGGGGATGCTCTCTGCTCAGTGCTCCTTTGCAGAGGGCTCCGGGCAGGGGAGACACCTGCTTAGCCACTGCTCCCTTCAGACAGGGTATGATTCTTGACTTGCCCTCCCCTGCTCCCCGCACAGTGAAAGGGGGGACGGCGTTTTCCCCTTCTGCGGTGGGCCCTTGCACACCTCGCTTCAGAATGTGCAGGGCTTGCCTTAAACCCTGCACCGCCTCCCACCTTTCCTGCTCTCTTTAATGCCCCCAAGAGAATGCTGAATCTCACCTCTCCTTTTTTTGGCACTTGCGGCATTGCAAGATTATTTGAGGGTTTTTTTTTATATTTTTCTTTGCTTTTTGGGTCACACCCGGCGATGCACAGGGGTTACTCCTGGTTCTGTACTCAGGAATTACTCCTGGCGGTGTTCAGGGGACCATACGGGACGCGGGGAATCGAACTCGGGTCGGCCGCATGCAAGGCAAAAGCCCTATCCGCTGTGCTGTTGCTCCAGCCCCCTGCAAGATTATTTGAGAGCAAGTTGCAAAAAAGAGGAAAGTTCTAGAAAAAGACTAGCAGTCATGTGTCATTGTCCCCTCCCTTCTAGGAGAGCAGGGTTTGGATGTCGTCCTCCTGCTCTGGCGAGTGTTTTCAATTGGAGCTCGTCCCATACCTAGAGTTTTCTATCTTCCAGGCAGTGCCAGGGTCACCCAGTCCCATGGGCTGGTTGTTATGTCCCCTGACGGGAGGCAGAGGAAAAGTGATCAGCCTCCAGTTGTGACTCTGCCACCGCCACCACCACAACGCAGCCCTCCTCTCGGAGCCTCAGGCTGCTGTTTCAGGAAACTGGAGTGGTGGCTGCCTAGATCACCACCCCGGGCACTGTCCCGAATCGGGATGTCGAGGGGCTTCTGTGAATGTCAGGAGCGCCTGGCACTCGGGCTGCCAACTTGAGCCTGGCACTATGCTCATTGCTTTGGCTAGCGGGCTCCAGGGCTGCCCTCTGGAAGCCAGTATCCAGTCGAGCAGGAGAGCCTGAGAAAGCAGTGGAGCATTGTGCTCCGTGACCTCCCCTCCTGTGCCTACTGCCTGAGTGTGGGGATAGGGGTTGCGGTGGTTGGTGGACCTGCGGGGGGTGTGGGGAGAAGAGAAATACGGCCGTTATGCTTTCAGAAGTGGAAGTCAAAGCAGGCTTCGGTGGGAGTGTTGGATGTCCCTGTGCTAATGATCAGACCCAGAGATCAGCCACCCAACGCTTAGCCTACGGTCCCTTGTAGAACCATTATCTTCACTTTGTTTGGTTCTGCTGGGGTCGGGGCAGGGGGGCGGGTGGCACACCCTAGGATGCACAGGGCTTATTCCTGTCTCTGTCGTCAGGGATCATCACTCCCGTTATTCAGGGGACCAGATGGGGTACAGGCGACTGAACCCAGGTCATCTGCGTGCCAGGCCAATGCCTTCCCCCACTGGACTGTGGCTCCGGCCCCGGGTCTTTGTTCGAAGACCCCATTCTGTCAGGAAGGACTTACTCAGGGAGGCCAGCGGCTATCCCATTGGGTGTCACTTACTGGGCCAGCTGCTTCGTTAATCCTTTTAAGCAGGGAGCTTAACGTGGTACAGACATTTCAAGGCGGACGCGTACACTGTCTGAGTCATTGCTGTGCACATGCTGACGAGGGGGGCAGAGGCAGGGTATCAGCCCATCCCCCGGCCTTCTGTGTGGTAATCCCTGGTGCTTACTCTGCTCATCCCCCTGCACCTGGCGCCCGTTTCCTCTGCTTGAGATCCCCAGGAAAACTTGCTTTTACCTCTGTGCCCTCGTTCTCAGGCTTTTTACCTCAGATGCCCTCCTGGCGTTTCTGGCAGCCAGCCCTGCCCTCGCAGCCTCTTTAAGCCTCACGGGCTTCTAGAAACCCAAACCAGCCGTCAGCTGCCCCATATCCACTCTGCTCGGGAACCCCCACACAACCAACACTTCTGCTTTCTAGTTCGGAGTTTTATACAGTTTTTTTTCCATTTGTGATTTATTTTAACTGGGGAGATTTTTTTCCTTCTGGGCCACACCCAGCAGTGCTCAGGGCTATCCCTGTCTCTGCTCAGGGGTCGTGCCTGGTTCTGGTCTGGGAATCCTATGCGGTGCCAAAGATGGAAGCAGGATCAGTTGCATGCAAGGCAGGTGCCCTTCCCCCTGTATTCTTTCTGGCCCGATTTCTTTTCTTTCCCTTTTTTTGGTTTTTGTACCATACTTAGCAATGCTCAGAGCTTACTCCTGTGTCTGTGCTCAGGAGTCACTCCTGACTATACTTGGGGGACCATATGTGGTTCTGGGGATCAGACTGTGGTGAGCCACGTGCAAGGTAAGTGGCTTAAATTCTGTACGATATCTCCTATCCTCTAAGAATATTTTTGTGAGGGTTGGGCCCATACCTCGCTGTTTTCAGGGCTTGCTCCTGGCTCTGCATCTAGGGATTTCTGACTGCACTGAGGGGACGATATGTAGTGCTGGGAATCAAATCCGGGTCTGCTTCATGCAGGGCTAGTGCCCGCTCATCTGTGCTATCTCTCTGGTCCTTTCCCTGAGAAACTTTTTTGTGGCCATCCTGGGCATCTAAAATTGGAATATAAACGGAACATTTGCTGATAATGATGTAGTTCTTCATTGTTTGTTCTTTAGTGGCCGTATTTGATTCCATAACCCCATAGAGTGGTGCGACGCACAAACTCAGAAGCCATGGTTTAGACCCTAGGCAATCGCCCCACATTTCACGATCAGGTCTTTTCAAAGATTCTGTAAACTCTTGCTTCCATTTCTGCTTCAGAGTTAGCCTGGACTCGGCGTCCACAGGCATGAGAGCTCAATTATGTAATCCCTGGTCGGCATCGGGCCAGGCCAGGCACTGCCCTTCCCCACCCTGCTGGCCGTCTCCCGAGGGCTCCGTGGAACTAACCTTTTGGTCCCTTGCTCAGCGCCTAGCCAGAGTTGCCAAGTCAGGGACCTGGTGGGGCCTGCCTGGGCCCGGGGTCAGCTGCACGCACAGCATATGCGTTGACCCTGGGACTCTCTCTCCATCCACTCGAATTGGCCTGTAGCTGAAGCTCCTGACTTTATAGATACAGACACTGAGGCCCAAACAGGGAAGATGACGCTTCTCCAGTTATTTCCAAAACCTGAATTCTGGCCAACCGGCGAGATCCTCAGCTCTATCTCACTCATGAAAACTATGCTAAGGAAACGTCGAAAGCAAGAGGAGAGGGGCCCTTTGGGGTGGGACGGTGCTGGAGGTTCAATGGGGGGAGTAATGGAGGTCACACACACAGAGTTATGCCAGGGCCCTGGGTTTCCAGTATTAAAAAACCGTTGGGTATGGTTAGAGGGAGTGCGGCAGGGAGAGCATCATGGGCTCCTTCCTGTTTCATTTGATGATTTCTCTTTTTTTGCCCCCTCCAGGAATATCTTCAAACCATAGTGATGACTCTCCGTATAGCTGGTCAATCCCACCATATCACCCCTCCTCTGAAAAGTACGAGAACACCAAGGTGAGGCTGAGCGGGGAGCCTGTTCTAAAGGGGAGCCTTTTCCTACCTGCCTAGCAAAGTAACCTTCACAGCAGTGAGCTCTGCCCAGGCCTTCTGGCGGCCTCGACAGTGAGGGTTTGGGGGTGGGTTGGTTTCGGGGCTGCATTTGGTAGTGCTCAGAGGTGACTCCTGATTCTGCACTCAGGGATTAGTCCTGGTGGGCTCACGGGACCAGAGAGGAGCCCGGAATCATACCCCAGTTGGCTGTGTGCAAGGCAAACAGATGCCTTACCCGCTCTACTGTCGCTTTGACCTTATACATGAGGTTGCTGAGATTACCCAAAATCCGGTGGTTGGCCTTAAAAGGAAGGGAACAGGCAGATTCTATGTTTTTTTGGGCCATATCTGGCTGTGCCCAGGCCTTCCTCCTGGTTCTATGCTCAGGGATCACTGCTGACAGCAATGTTACATAAGTTCTATTCCTATTTTGAAACAACCCTGAGAAGTAGCTATTATACTCTGATCCTTTCTTATGTTAGGAAACTGTTGATTAACTTTGATCAAACAATTAAATGGCCAGTAGAGAATTCAAATTCTCTTCCTTCTGATTTGGTTTCCATTTTCGTGAAGACTCGTGTTAATTAAGCATGTGTTTGCATGTTGACTGGCAGTTTGCCTCTGTCTTCTTTTTTTAACAAGTGACTTAATTCTTTGCAATTTTTATCAAGGCATTGTGATTTACAGTTCCATAGGCCTTTGCCCATCTTTGGTTCACTTTTTTGGTTTCTTTTTTTTTTCTTTTTGGGTCACACTTGGCGATGCACTGGGGTTACTCCTGGCTCATGCACTCAGGAATTACTCCTGGCAGTGCTCGGGGGACCATATGGGATGCTGGGAATCGAACCTGAGTCAGCCGCATGCAAGGCAAGCGCCCTACCCGCTGTGCTATTGCTCCAGCCCCTCTTTTTTGGTGTTTTTTGTTCTTTTGGGGCCACACCCGGTGTGTCGTGGTTCTGTGCTCAGAGATCACTCCTCGTGGGCTTAGGGAACCATATGGAGTACCGAGTATTGAACCCGGGTCAGCTGTATGCAGAGCAAATGCCCCACCCACTGTATTATTGCTCCAGCCCCCCCGACCCCCGGTTGATTATTTTTGATTGTGGAATCAGAGGCAGATTTCTTTCAGTCATTCCTTTCCTTGAATTAGTTAATGGTCTGGAGACAGAAGAGCAGAAGGAAACTCAGGGCCCCTGCCTCAAAAGGGGAAACGCTTCTCCTCACTCCCACGTCCTCCCTTTGTGGCCTGCCCGCCCCAACGACGGTGAGGGGGAGATTAAACCTCTGTAAGTTGCCTTTTCCGGCTGCCATTACTGTGTCCAAAATGCTGACTGCAGATGTTTTGTTTGGAAAGACATGCAGGGGACCGGATGGAGGGCTCCATGCCAACCTGCTTTGCCCTGTGGATGTGGCCGACGTGCCTGAGGGAACCCTGCCTGACAAACAGAGCACCGAGCAAGCCATCCGCTTGCTGCAGAAGATGAAGACATCGGCCAGTCCTTTCTTCCTGGCTGTTGGGTACCATAAGCCGCACATCCCTTTCAGATACCCCAAGGTGAAGAGCTGCTGGAGGGTCAGATCCCCCACAGTCATGGCCTCTCTGTCCTTGGGGGTAGGGGAGACTCATGGGAAGAGGGTGGTCGCTTCCTGCCCCTCCGGCTGGCATTAGTGCGCTCAGTGCTGAAGGTGGGAAACAGGTTATGGCCAAGTGTTGGGCTTGGGACTTGTCAGGGTCTCATGGGAGAGGCCTGGCTTTATGCCTGCATGTGCCAGGGGCTTTTCTTTGAACTTGTGGGAAATGCTTGGGTGGGTCTGATGGTAAGATCCTCATGAGTACTCAGCTTCCCACGCCTGCAATAAGGCATAGGCCCTGGGGCGCGCTGCCAGAGAAAACCTGAAGGCCTATCCCATTCCCTTTTTTCCCCCCGGGTCCCTTACCTGTTGACCCTTAAACACATGACATTAGATTGCAGTTTGGAATCCCGAGATTCACATACATCCTGAGTCCCCAAATGTGTACCCATTGGAGCACACGGTCTTCTGCTTTGTTTTGCGGAAGGGGTGATTTGAGCCACACACAGCTGTGCTTGGGGATGATGGGGCGTTGTTCAGGGAGCCATATGCAGTCACAAGGCTTGAACCCAGGTCAACTGTGTGCAAGGCGAGGGCTTCCTCTCCTCTCTCTCCAGCTACAGGCAGGCTCTTCCTTTGAAGCTGTTGGCACTTTCCCCTATTCTCCTTTCCCGGGACAAAGACTGCGTCTTGTTCCTCATGGGCAGAGGCCCCAAGTAAGCCTCTGAGTTCTCTGCCCACTGGGAGTCTGGGAGTGTGCAAGGTCGTGGTGGAAGGTTCTGGAATAACTGGCCCCGGGAAGAACCCTGGAAGTGGACACTTTTTTTTTTTTTTTTGCTTTTTGGGTCACACACAGCGATGCACAGGGGTTATTCCTGGTTCATGCACTCAGGAATTATTCCTGGCCCTGCTCGGGGGACCATATGGGATGCTGGGAATCGAACCCAGGTCGGGCCGCATGCAAAGCAAACACCCTACCCGCTGTGCTGTCACTCCAGCCCCCCTGGAAGCGGACACTTGACGAGTGCTCCCAGTGAGCTGCATTTCATGCCTTGACCGGCCTCCTGGGTGCCGGCCCCGGGGGTCTGTTGAAAGCATGATGGCCCCCAGACTTTGCCCCCAACCATTTCCCTTTGCCGGGGCTACTATGCTAACCTTCCGCTGTGGGGCTGCGCCTGCTGAGTTGTGGAACAGGGAGGTGGTTTGGGGATGCATGCTACTGCCCTTTGGGCGCCTTCCTGGTGGTGCTCCGAGGATCATACGGGGTACCGCGGATCGAACCCTGGCTTGATCAAACCGGACAGAGGCCTTGCCCACTGTAGTATCACTCCAGCCCCGGCTGCCATGCCTTTTGAGTGAAGGGCACGCGGGGACAGGAAAACAGAAGCACACTGTGTCCGGCTAGGAGAAGAGCTGTCCCCAAAGCTACTTTGGAGGAACACACAGGTGGCACGATTCACTTCAGTTCAGGGGTGTGGATTACCAGGAACCCGGTGTGCTGCCATGGAGATGCAGCCAGGCCTAGGGACCAGGCATTTCCTCTGCGAGCAGAATCCCAGGCTTCTGCATTTGCTGCACTGTGACATTCCGGTGGCATTGTGTGCTCTTCCCCACCCCCCAGGAATTTCAGAAGTTGTACCCCTTGGACAGCATCACCTTGGCTCCCGACCCTCAGGTCCCGGCCGGCCTCCCACCTGTGGCCTACAACCCCTGGATGGACATCAGGGAGCGAGAGGACGTGCAGGCCTTGAATCTCAGTGTGCCCTATGGCCCGATTCCCGAGCACTTTCAGGTACCAAAGTCACCCCCCGGGGGCCAAGCAGGCCACTTGCCTTAATGTCATTGGTGACTCCACTTCCTATCACCTTGTCTGGGCTGCTGGGCTTGGGGGCGCTCTGCAGGAAATGACAACATGTCACTACTGGGAGGCGTGTCCCTGTGGGTCTGCACTTCCACGGCCTGGTCAACTGGAGACTGGCCCGAAGACTGCTTGTTGGAACTACAGGGGCCTGCCCCCTTGCTGTGGTGGCGCAGGCCGGGCCTGAGACCATGCATTCCTGGGAACCTTGTTAGTACCGGTCCCATGTGCTTGCCTTCACATGTGGCATCTCCTGTGGTCCCCAGTGAGAGGTGGGAGGGTGCTGTTGTCCAGGTGAGAACTGTAAAGGCAGGGAAAGACGGTGATGGTGCAGAGCACATGGGGGCAGGTACCTTGGCTGTGTGCCACTGTCAGGGCTTGTGGATCTCAGCCTCTGGAGCGGATTTGTGTTCTCCACACCATCTGCCTGGCTTTCGTATAGCATCTTACTTCTCTGGCCTGTTTCCCTCTTGTAAAATCAACCCAACCTGAGCAGGGTGCCCTTCCCTCCCGCCCCCCCCTCCCCGCCCCCAGGTCAAACCTGTTTGCTGTGGGGACTGGAGGGAATATAGGAAACATCTGGATGTCAGGTGTCCCTGCCAGTGAGGACACCCCTCCCGGTCTGCCCCCCCCCTTTTTTTTTTGCTTTTTGGGTCACACTGGCAATGCACAGTTGTTATTCCTGGCTCATGCACTCAGGAATTACTCCTGGCGGTGCTTGGGGGACCATATGGGATGCTGGGAATCGAACCCGGTCGGCTACGTGCAAGGCAAACACCCTACCCACTGTGCTATCGCTCCAGCCCCTCGGTCTGCCCCTTTCTACCCCTCTTCTTCACTACCCAGTTGGGACTGCAGAGCTGGTCATGTGACCCAGAGGAGCTCCCGGGTATGCACCAAGCTGGTCCCTGCTAAAGTTCACCTTGAACGTGGGCTCCTCGTCTTGCAGCTTGGGGCTGATGGACAGACCCCATTGCATTTGATGCTCGCACCCCCAGTTCTTTATCCTCTAACTCGGTGTCACAGGAGCCACCCACCTCAGTGACCTGACTTGGACTTTGTCACCTCCCAGGCCCGTCTCACCTTGGTCACCATTTGACCACAGTGTCTCTTGAGGCTTCCTTCCTTCCTGCCCTGTCTCCTGCCCACCTCCCAGGGCTCACAGGGTTCAAACTTCTCCATTCCCTCCTCCGTGGTGCCCTGGGATCCTCGCTCCTTCCCCAAACCACCGCACTTACGTCAGGTTGCTTACTCTTCTCTCTGGTCCTCTAGCATGCTTGAATGTCCTTGCCTTCATTGGATCCCCTGGGCTCTCCTGCCAGCCCATCTGACCACCAGCTCACTTGTTTTGATTTTGGTTTTGGGGAGTCAGACCCAGTAGTAATTGGGGGTCTCCTGGCTTTGTGCTCAGGGGTCATTCCTGGCGGGCTCAGATCACTCTATAAGGTGGTGGGTCTTAAACCCGGGTCGGCGGCGTGGACGGGAAGTGCCTTCCCTGCTGTGCTCTCTCGCTCTTCCTGCCAAGTTCTGCAGTGTAAGAGAGGGACCCCCGCACCCAGCCTCCAACTCTAGCTGCCTGTTTACTTATGCTCTGACCCCTCACCCTTTTTCCCTCTTCCCTCTGCCTGTCTCTCAGGAGATGACCACACTTTCTGTTTCAGAAATAGAGGCTGGCACCAGGCCAAGGGAAGGGAAAACACAGGCTAGACCTGGGTATCCCTCTGGGCAGGGACCTTTGCTGGCTGTGTGTCTCTAGACCAGTCATCTAACCTCTCTGAACCCTGGGCTCCTCGCATGGGAGGGGATCGCAAATAGTGTAATGGCACCCAGATAAATGCTTGGGGAATGAGTTCTCAGCTTGCAACCCCATAGGGGCACTGGGCGCGTGGCACAGAATGAGTTGAGATGGGGTGTGACAGGGTCGTTCCCTGATCCAGCGTGTCTGGGACCCGCACCAGAAGAGGAGATTCAGGAAGGAGGCACACGGAGATGACAGTGAGAGACCGCCCCCTTTTCCCTCACACAGCCTCGGGATCAGAAAATGCACAGCTGGTTTTTGTCTTTTCTTGTGGCACTCTGGGGAGCGAAGCACCGGGCATGCTCTCTCAACTCCTGGGCCCATCGGAGCATGGGAATGGGACCTAACGGAACAAGAAGAGACACCCCCGTCTTCTCTGAGATCTGTACCCCAAAGTGCAAGCAGCCTCATCCACTTAAAACACGTTTTCCTTTTATTGGGGGGGGGTCACACCCGGCGATGCTCAGGGATTACTCCTGGCTCATGCACTCAGGAATTACTCCTGGCCATGCTTGGGGGACCATATGGGATGCTGGGAATTGAACCCGGGTCAGCCGCGTGCAAGGCAAATGCCCTACCCGCTGTGCTATCACTCCAGCCCCCACATTTTCCTTTTGAGGTGATGCTTATACATAGATGATTTTTATTATTTGTTTGGGGGCTGGTCAGGCCTTAATCCTGACTTCTGGCGAAGCTCAGAGGAGTACTCCTGTAGGGTACCTGGATTGACCCTGCATCTGCGGTGGGCAAGGCAGCGGCCTGCCCGGTGAACTGTCACTCCAGCCTGCATATACATATGTTGCTATGACTCTCCAGGCAACGGGAAACCAGTGTCGGGTATTGGTGGATGACCGCGAGGCTCAGATGAACAAGGTATTGGGCATTGAACTCCCACTCACTCTGCTTTTTGTTTCTGAATCTGCAGAAGAAAATTCGCCAGAGCTACTTTGCCTCTGTTTCCTATTTGGACACCCAGGTTGGTCAGCTTCTGAGCACATTGGATCATCTTCAGCTGACCAACCGCACAATCATCGTATTTACCTCAGATCATGGTAAGCGTTTCCTAGCGCGCACTGGGGAGTCTCAATGCGTCTCTACTGTTTTGTGAAACGGGCTTTTTCCTTCACAGACAGGTAGGATTTGGGGCCTCAGCAGTGCCCCGAGGCTGCGCTCGTGGGATGGTTTTTGGATCATGTTGTCAGTCTTGGGGTCTCTCTGGAGCTTGTGGGAGGAGGACTTGTACCACCTGCTGTGCTTTTTGCATTTGGTGGTAACTCATCAGGATCTTCTGTTTGCGTCGGGAGCATTTTCAATCCCCTTTCTCGGGTCAGAGGACGTGTAGTTTGTCTTGGAAAGATTCATAAATCCTGGCAGACTTGGCTGCACCCCATCCACTCGGCCCCTGTCCTTTGAGGCCAAGAGCCTACTCATCTCTTCGAAGGAAGTTTCTTACTCTTTTCCAAAGTGTGGGAACATCTGTGGGAAAGATCAGACTTTTAATCTCAAAAATTCCAAACACACCCAAGAAAAGAGAAAAGTCACTGTTCCTCAGGGCCCTACCTCCTGCTCCCCAGTTATCCCCAAGGTCAGTCTTGCTGGTCTCCCATTCCACTACAGCCCTGAAAATGCAAACCCCCACAGCTTTGTTGTCAAATCATAGTGTTCAGTTTTCTAAATAGAATCTAAAGCATTTGGCTCTTTTGAAGTCCGGCCATCCTACTGTCATACCTGCAAGCAGGAGGATCTGACAGCTCTTTAGTGCCATCAGCTATGATGGGGGACACTTTTAATCATATACCAGTGACTGAGTGTCAGAAGAGAAGAGCCATCAGGGGCTGTAACTTGGGGCTGGAGCTTGCTACCGTGTATGTGACGCCTGGCCGAGGACTGCCTCCGGGCTAGTGAGTGCTCTCTCCCTCCCTTCCTCTCTCCCTCCGTCTCTTCCTCCACCTCTCTTTCTTCCTCCTTCTCTCCCTCCCTCTCTCCTCCCCCCTCCCTCTCTCCCTCCTTCCCCTCTTTCTTCCTCCTTCTCTCTCTCTCTCTCTCCAAGTTCGCTGATTTGTGCTGACGGTGCCCTCTGGCTCCTGGATTCTTCTCTCCATTTAACAGTGTCATCAACAATCCCCCCGGGTCATTTCTCACAGGCCTAACTTTGACCTGCTAAAGGCCTATTTTTTTTCTCTCTGCCTGCAGCTATCGACATTGTTTGTTGTTCCCCTGAGGATCTGACATAAACTCTTGACCCTTTTTTGGTTCCCAGTTTTCCCTTCCAGTGCCAAAAATCTACCACACCCCATGGAGGCAAGGGCCCTTATGGACTCCCTCCTGGCTTGGAGGCAGCCATGGGTGATTACAGATGGCCCTTCTCAAAGGGTCTCCTGGGACCCAGACCTCCCCATAAGTCCGTAGACTTATCTGTGGCAGCCTTTAATGGCTTTAGGTGTTTTGTAACATGAACTACTCTGCATACAATCTGTGTTTAATGGATGCTTTTATACCAGAAAGTGTGCTAAAACTTGAAAAAGAAATTGCCTACTTGAGGTGTTTCTGCTCTTTCATTGGGATTTGTATTCCCTTTTACTGGTCACACCTGGCAGTGCTCAGGGCTTACTCCTTGCCCTGCACTCGGGGATCTCTCCTGCGGAGCATATGTGGTGCTAAAGATAGAACCCCAGGGGCTGAAGTGATAGCACAGCAGATAGGGCATTTGCCTTGTACGCGGGATTCTCAGCATCCCATATGGTCCCCTGAGCACCGCCAGGAGTAATTCCTGAGTGCAAAGCCAGGAGTAACCCCTGAGCATTGCCGGGTGTGACCCAAAAAGCAAAAAAAAGGTAGAACCCCAGTTGGCTGCAGGCAAGGCAAGTGCCTTATCCTCTGTACTATCACTCCAGCCCTCATAAGGGATGCCTTAAATCAGCTAAGGGTTGTTTTCCATCCAGTCACATTTTTTGACTGTGACATGTCCTTAACAATTGGATATGGTAGCCTTGTCTTCTCAAAATCAGAGTGGCTAAGTAATTTAGTGTTGCGGTTCATTTCTTGGTGAGACACACCCTAGCAGGTAGGGCAGTTGCCTTGTACATCCTCTGCACCCTACATGGTCCCCTGAGCCTGCTAGGAGTGATTCCTGAGTGCAGAGCCAGAAGTAAGCCCTGAGCACTGTTGGAGGTGGCCCCCAAACCGAACCAAACTGAAAAAAAAGGTTAATTATGAGTCATAGGACTTAAGTTGGAGGAGGTCGATAGGCTACCATTATTGGGGTCCCCGCACAGTCCCGAGTGCGTCCATCTTAGCAGGGAGAGAGGGGATTCTGTGTGGAGCCACCAATCTCTACAGCCCAACCTGGCTCTGTTAGTGTTAGTTGCTCATCATAAGAATTTTACTTTACAAAATAGGAGATTAATACCCAAGAGTAGCCGAGATCAGTACTAGGAGGATTACTCCATAGCTTAGAGGCCAGCCAGGCATTCTAGGGGAAAGGGCAGCTCAGATAGAGAAGGGAGCACCAAATAAAGGGTGTTTGGAGGATCCTCCCAGGAGGGGAGATGCATGTTGAAAGTAGACTATGGACTGAACATGATTGCCACTCAATGCCTCTTTTGAAAACCACAGCACCCAAAAGGAGAGAGAGAACAGAAGGGAATGCCCTGCCACAGAGGCAGGGTGGGATGGGAGGGATAGGGGTGGGAGGGATACTGGGATCCATGGTGGTGGGAAATGGGCACTGGTGGAGGGATGGGTATTTGATCATTGTATAATTGAAATCCAAGCACAAAAATTTGTAAGTCTACAACTGTACCTCATGGTGTTTCACTAAAAAAAAAAAAGAATTTTACTTTAGTTTGGGATTGTATTTTTTTATTTTAAAGGTTTTCTCATTCAGGATGGATGTCTGACTTCAAATAAAGCAATATTTGAGTAAAATAACCCTTTGTGGTGATATTTGCAAGGGAAGGCACTGACCCAGTGGTGCTCAGGGCTTAGTCCTGGCTCTGTGTTCAGGGATAACTCATGGCAGGGTTTGGGGGACCATATCAGATGTGGGGTGTTGAACCTGAGTGGGCCGCGGACGAGGCACAAACCTTACCCACTCTACTATCTCTCTGGCCCACTTTTAGAGGAATTTCACCCTTCTTCGTGATGAGTTTCTTCTGTCTCTGATGTTTTTTACAGGAAATGAAATGGTATCTAAAATGCCTAGCTGCCACATGCTGATTCCTACTGTGCTGTTCTGTGTTTTCTGTGTGCCAGGGTGGGCTCTCGGTGAACATGGTGAATGGGCCAAATACAGCAATTTTGACGTGACTACTCGAGTTCCTCTGATGTTCTACGTGCCCGGAAAAACAGCTCCACTTCCAGAGTCAGACCAGAAGCTTTTCCCTTATATCGACCCTTTTGATTCTGCCCCAGGATTGATGGAGACAGGTATAAAATCTGCTGGAGTGACATTGGTTGGCAGTAGTAGTTTTTTTTTAATTTATCTGGTAAGTACATGGTGAGATCACAGCCCTGGCTTACCCAGTCCATCTTCCTGCCTGGTACTAGCCTACCTTCCCACTGTTTCGCCTCTCTGTCTAGGAAATAATGGCTCTATGATCTCGAACATCTAGGAAGTAATAGAATTGAGCCATATGAAGCAAAAATTTAAAGATCTAAAACAGCCAGGATAATAGCCACAACAAGGGCACTTTGAACAGTATCAGTATGAAGTGTAGGACTTACATGCTTAGCGATGGCCCTGCCACAGTGACATGTCATCTCACACGTTAGAGTAGTGTACCTACTATGGAAAATGGCATGGGCTTCCTTCAAAAGCTAGATGTCGAGTTCCCATGACACAACAATCCCATACCTCTGTACCACACTTAAAAACAGATATTCAAACAAAAACTTTGTGAATTAATTTTAATAAGTAGCATTCCTCACAATTTTGTAATGGTAGAAGCATCCCAGGTGACTCTCAGAAGGTGGATGGAGAGTTAGAATGTGGTGTGGAATATTAAAAGGTAATGGTAAAGGCCCTCCCGTTGATCGTCGATTTGCTCGAGCGGGCCCAGTAACGTCTCCATTGGAGACTTTGTTGTTACTGTGCCTGGCATATCGAATATCCTCGGTAGCTTGCCGGGCTCTCCGAGAGGGGCGGAGGAATCGAACTCGGGTCGGCCATGTTGGCCACTTGTAAGGCGAACGCCCTACCCGCTGTGCTATCGCTCCAGCCCTGGTGTGGAATATTGGGGAATACTATTTATCTTTCAAAAGGAAGGAAGTTCGGGGCTGGAGTGATAGCACAGCAGGTAGGGTGTTTGCCTTGCACGCGGCCAACCCAGGTTCGATTCCCAGTATCCCATGTGGTCCTCCGAGCACTGCCAAGAGTAATTCCTGAGTACAGAGCCAGGAGGAATCCCTGAGCATCGCCGGGTGTGACCCAAAAAGCAAAAAAAAAAAAAAAGTAAGGAAGTCCTCAGTGACCTGCATGTAGACCAGTACAGCAGGTAGGGCATTCACCTTGCATGTGGCCAACCCAGTTTGATTCTCTGGCACCCCATATGGTCCCCTGGGATCCACCAGGAGTGACCCCACAGCCCAAAGCCAGTAATTAGCCTTGAACGTTGCCGGGAATGGACCAAAAAAAATTTAAAAAAACTGTAGTAAGGAAATTCTGACATAGCCTATAACATAATGCACCTTGAGGACACTATGCTGTGGAAAATTAGCCAGACACACAAAAAATAAATAAATTAGTCCACCTACACGAGGTACTTAGGGTTGTCAGCTTCATAGAGACAGAAAGTAGAATGGGGGGCGGGGCTCGGGTCAGAAGGAGGCAGAGATGGGAGTTGGTGCCGAATGGGAATGCAGACTCGGTTTTGCTAGAGGAAAATAGTTCTAGCAATGGATGGTGAGAGGAAGTTTGTACAACACCATTTATCAGCTTCATGCTACTGACCTTCGACTAAGCATGGTTTAGGTGGTAAATTTATTTTTTCTCTTTTTTTCAATCAAAGAACTGTGGATTACAAAGTTATCGATAGTTGAGTTTTAGGCAGGCAATAATTCAACACCAGTCCCACCACTAGTGTCAAATTCCCTCCACCAGTGTTCCCAGATCCCCTCCCCACCCCAGCCCTCCACCCCATCCGCACCTGTCAACTTGACGCGCATATTACAGAGTTTCAGTGGTTGCAGCTTAGATCTCATGATTTCAATGCGGTTGTATCTGTGTTTTGGAGATATGACTATACCACTCGCCCACATCTAGGTAAACTTCACGCTGTTTGTACTTTCCCACGATGGAAAAGAGAGAGCTAAAACACAGAGATCCACCAAGGAATAAGCTCAGGATTCTGAGACTACAGATATCCTGAGCCTCAATAGATTTTTGCCTAGTACTGTGGGCCTCTGTTGGTGATTCTGGCCTGAGCAGCTATGATACCTGGGCTTCCAAAATTCAAATCATCTCCCAAATTGCCAAGAGGTTGCGGGCACCTCCACTCTGCATCTTGGTGCTGGATGGGCTGCTGAGTTGTTGGTGTTCCTGGAATTCTTTTTTGCACCTTAAACTTTATTATTATATTTTTAAATTTTTTAATTGAATCACCGTGGGGTACACTTATAGACTTATAAACTTTCGTGCTTACGTTTCAGTCATATTGTGATGGAGCACCCATCCCTCCACCAGTGCCCATTCTCCACTACCAATGTTCCCAGTATCCCTCCCACCAGCCCCCCCCCCCCCCCCAGCCTGTTCCTTGAATTCTTGTGCTAAAAATCAGTGTGGAGATGACCTCCGGAGGCCAGATGGGCTGGCTGTGACCGGTTCTACATTATAACCCTTTCTTCTGCTCACTTCCTCTTTCAGGTCGGCGAACTGAGGACCTGGTGGAACTTGTCTCTCTCTTCCCCACGCTCGCGGGTCTCGCAGGACTACAGGTTCCCCCTCGCTGCCCCATTCCCTCATTTCATGTCGCGCTATGCAGAGAAGGCCAGACTCTGCTGGGTCATTTTCGGTCCCGTGACTTGGAAGAGGATCCCTCCCTGCGTGGGAATCCTCGAGAGTCCATCGCCTATAGCCAGTACCCCCGGCCTGCAGATTTTCCTCAGTGGAATTCTGACAAGCCCGACTTAAAAGATATCAAAGTCATGGGCTATTCCATACGCACAGTAGATTATCGTTATACTGTGTGGGTTAGCTTTGATCCCCATGACTTCCTGGCTAACTTCTCCGACGTCCATGCAGGGGAACTGTATTTTGTAGACTCTGACCCTCTGCAGGATCACAACATGTATAATGCCTCCCAAGGGAGAATACTGTACTGGTCCTGGACCCCTTAAACTCTGCTAACCCGTAGGGCATCCCTAATCCCCCACCCCTGCTGTGAGAAGGAGTTATGGCTGATGATTTTGTGATTATAGAATACTGGAACCAGTTTGGGGAGTAGGCAGACATGACATGCATCAACCATCTGTCCTAAAAGTATGTATAGCCAAGCCTCTGACTTAGTCTTTGTCAGTTTCTAGATGGTCGTTGGGCTGAATCATTCCCCCCTGCCTTCTTTCTACAGTAATGGCTTATTTATTGCACAAAATAAATAAGCTCACAAACTCAAGTGATCATGGCTTAATATTAATAAAGCACAACAGTATAGTCAGCAAATGCTTTATTTGTAGAATTTAGTGTATTTCAAAAAGTAACCAGGTATCTTAAGTTTTTGTGGCAAGTTCTGGTTTTTGTCTTTGTAATTTTATGTCTTGTGTACTCCATATAGTCAACAGGTTATATCAACATATAATCCAGTTTTTTTCCCTTAAAAGTGAAGTTACTAATTCTTAATGCCATGGCCTTAAAGTCTTAGCTTTAATTTTTATTTCGATGGTTCTGCATTTTTAAAGTTGAAAGATGTATCAAGTGGTAATGTGGAATTTTTACATCAAATAGTAAGTGATGCTCAGTGAACTGGAGACAGAAGATATGTGGGGAATGCAGTTAAAAATGTCCAGAGACTTTCTGTAACATATAATTGATTGACAAATAATAGGATCCTTAAAGGTGGAGGCACCGTTACTCTCAGTGGAAAGTATCTAAAGGTACAGCTATACCCTAAAGGCAGTCACTCATAACTATATCACTGTTCTCCTTCTCTAAGGGTTTGGTTGCAGACCAACATTCATTTATCCAGGAGGCAAAATATATTCAGCTTGGCATTACTACTAAAGGCATTAATTTTTTAAAAAATTCTAAATTACTTTAAAGATACAGAAACTTATCAGTCCTAAAGTGTAGTTCTAAATATTATGTCATCTTATTTTAAAGGGATAGACAAAATCATAACTCATTTACAACATGTTGAAACTGATAGATGATCAATAGTCATCAGACGAGGCAATGTTTTTTCTAAGTAGACATCTAATATATTCTTGCATCAGTAGGCGGTTTATTCTCTTCAGTGCTGCTTAAGTGTTTAAAAGTAAATGTTTGTGAAAACAAAATATGGCAAATTATATTCAGTGGATTAGGTTGTAACCCCAAAAGGCAAGATATTATGTCGAAAGATTGTTTCAAATTGGCAAAGTCTCTGTCTAAAACATATATTTATTTTTTACTAATCAGCCCAAAATGGAGGTGTGTATGGTGGCACAAGGACCATAAGCAGTAAAGGGACCGTATTTTTGCAAGAAGGAGTTCTATCCCTCTTTCCCATCCATGAAACCGTTCATTCTTCTGCATGTCTCGGCTGTTTCACTGTTTCCCGGAGCACTTTTCTGTGTCCTTCCTGCACTATGTTGCTACTCCGACATTCTGGATGACACTGTGAATATCTCGTGGCAGACTGTCAGTATAACTCATTTTCTCTTCTCCAGTTAGAAGGCGGGCATTCATTTCACATTCATCCATTGAACCGCTGTGCTGGGTCCAATGTGTGTATGTCACTATTTTGGAGAGGGGGTGTTTTAAAATATGTCTGGAGACCCAGTTTAGTTTGACACTCTTCTACTTCTGCGCTTGTTGCGGTGTGCTTTCCATGGTGCTAACTTAACGGATGCAAGTGACTGAAGCCACATCTGTCCGGGCTACGCGCGCCTTGTCTGGACAGAAGGTGCTGTTTGCTTCTCTTCTCTCAGTGAGGGCAGAGCTGCAGAACACTGGAGCTCTCCTCGGCTTGCCCTTTTTCCTTGACATTCAGCAGCACGGGCTGCATGGCATGCGGAGTGGTGTGTGTGCTCTTCTAAGTCCTCTCGCATGTCCTGGCGGTGCTCTGTGTTCTTGACACGCGCCCCAGTGTCGTGCTGCTTTTGTTTATCTCTGACACACGTTGGAGTGAGCAGCTTCTCTCGGTCTTCCACAGAGCCCAGCTGACCACATCTCTCCTCTGCACGAGCTTTAGCAAAGCCAGGCTTTCTCTGCCGCCTTGCAGAAGCTGCTCTACTGCATGCATTTCGTTACTGACTGCTTGCTTTCTGGAAAGGCCCATTTTACCAAGCAAGGATTCTTTGATACGGTATAGTTGAAACCAGACACAGTCACCCCAGATGCTCGCAGTAGCGTTCACTGATGGAGCAGTGGAACCACTGGAGAGGGGCTTGTGCAAAGCTAACGTCTGTGCCGGGTCATGCCCACAAAGGTTCAGCAAAAGTTCAGAGTTAGCGGGTTTGAGAAGGCAGTCGTGAGATTTCGTGTTTCTTTTTTTTTTTTTAAATGTTCTTTTCTCTTATTATTCATCGAATCACTGTGAGATGTGCAGTGACAGAATCGTTCATGATTGGGTTTCAGTTATACAGTGTTCAGATTTTGCATTTCTTACCACACTGAGGAGCAGTGCACTTGGGTCTGTGCAGTGTGGTAGGGCCGCCACTGGCACAGTAGCCCTCCGAATTGGAATTCAGGTCAGGGGTGGAGTTCTGTGGCGGAGAGCATCCGCCACATGCCCGAGGAGCCGCGTTTGACCCGTGGCACCACAAAGCAATAACCGTCAGTTAGTATGAAACAAGTGTTGCAAAAGCAGTCTCAGCTCCACTTCCCAGGTTTCAGATGTTCATCAGTCTTCCCAGTAGCCGCGGCCACCCTTTTGGACAGCGCACATTGAGAACCTTTCCCTGGCAGAAAGCTTGATTGAGCAGCGCTATCCTGGATGAGCTGAGTGCGGGTTGTTCCATCTGGCTGTTGGTCCGTCTCTGCCACGGGTTGCTTCTGTCTGTTGCTGCGAGGAGTGTGCTGTGTTGAGGAGCAGACTAAGGGAATCGCTCTCGCCTCTTCCCTTCCACTCATCACCATGGTCCTTTCTCCGCTCTCCCAAGTAGATGACCGTCCTACCATTTTCCTCCCCCGTTTCCTAAGAATCCATGTGTCTTCCTGAAAATCCACTTAAATCCCGCCCTTGAATAACACCGATAGTGCCTACTACTGGGTCTGGTCTACACAGACCTTGCTGAGCAGTCAGAGTCTTCCCTGACTCCACAAAACCCTTTCCCTCGGCTGACCAGTTAACTCTGGTCCCTCCCTTCCCTGGCCAGTCCACCCTCCCGCCCCCCCATAGGTTGTCCCTTCCCCGCTCTTAACATCATTCATGGTCATTTTTCATACCCACACCCCACGGGCAAGAGGCTGAGGGCTGGAGACTTCCTAAACTTTACGCCGAGATGAAACAAATAGCACTTGTAGTCACCTGAGTTTAGTACAGATAATTTTGTTTTGGGGTGCCCAGATAGGTAGTACAGTGGGAAGGGCACTTGCTTTGCATGTGACAGACCAAGGTTTGATCCCTGGCACCCCATATAGTCCCCTGAGCACCTCCAGGAGTGGTCTCTGAGCGCAGAGCCAGCAGTAAGCTTGAGCCCTGCCAGGTATGACCTCCTCCAACCCCCCACCACACACACAAAAAGAAGTTGAAAATGTAGTGAAAGTGAGAAAATTCGATCCATATTTTACCCTAATTACTTAATGTCTTGTCTTTTGGGGGATGTGAATGTTTTTTGTTACTATGATCATGCTGTATGCCTTGTCATGTGATGTTAGGTTCTTTTTATATAGTTCTGGAGTGTTACATGTGGTTATACTGACTTCTGGGAGTACTTCATATTGCTGGTAATATGTTCTATGTGTTACTTTCTAATTTCGCCTTCTTTTAGTCATTGGAAATTTGGGTTAGCTACAAAGTATTGTAAATAATGCTGTGATAGACAACATTATGAATGTAATTTTTTCTGTATTTCATACTGTTCCATTAAGGTAATATTTCAATGCTACATTCGCAAATAGCCTTTCCACTCTGTGCTCTCTCCACTCTGGTGCTGCCTTAGGGTAGTAAAAGTGAAATGAAAACAGGGTACAAGTGAAAATGATACAATAACAAAAGGAAAACAGAAACAATATACCACTTACAATAATAGGTGGAAGTTGTATCCTATTTGAGCCTCTAATTCTTTATTAGTAAAATCCTTTGTTGTTCTCTCTGTATGATTTTTGGGCATTTATATTTCTAGTTGTGTGAATTTGCCTTTACATTTGATGGGTTTCATTTATTAAAGTGATCAATTTCCTCTTTCCCTATGTGATATTTCCCTCTTTTCCTGTTAAACATGGAGCTCCTTTCCCAACCTTGAGATTAAATAAATTTTCATTTTTTCCCTTTGCTTTCCTGTGGTGTGGTTTTATTCTTACTCTTTCTTTCCACCCAGTTGTCAGACTGTTTTGGAAAATGATGAGAAAAGGAAAAGCCCATCTCCAGGATCTAGCCACTATTGGTATGTGTGTTTCTTTCTGCTCTCCTGCCTCCCTCCACATAACACAGATAAAGATATTTTTATCTTTATGCAGCTGAAATCTACCACATATATCTTGTGTTCTGATAGAAAATAAAGGTAAAGGTAAAAGGCCCTCCCGTTGATCATCGATTTGCTCGAGCGGGCCCAGTAACGTCTCCATTGGAGACTTTGTTGTTACTGTGTCTGGCATATCAAATACTTCACGGGGAGCTTGCCAGGCTCTGCCGTGCAGGCGAGATACTCTCGGTAGCTTGCCGGGCTCTCCGAGAGGGGCGGAGGAATCGAACTCGGGTCGGCCATGTTGGCTACGTGCAAGGCAAACGCCCTACCGCTGTGCTATCGCTCAAAATAATAGTTCGTTTTGTTACTTCCCAGGAACATTCCAAAACTTCCCTGTCTACCTGCCTGCCTTTTTTTTTTTTTGCTTAGGGACCACAACTGGTGGTGCGTAGGGCTTACTTCTGGCTCAGCCCTCAGGGATTATTCCTGCTGGGTTCAGGGGACCATATGGAGTGCTGGAGGTTGAACTTGGGTCGGCTATGTGCAAGGCAAGTGCCTACCCATCGAACTATCACTCCAGCCCCATGTATGACCCATTGTGGTTGATCCCTGCTGTCAGTCTGATCTCCATTTGAATGCACTTGGTGCCCCCTTGGCTTGCCTAGCCATCTCTCTTCTGCATATAAAAATTTGAAAATAACAGGGCGGTCATTAATCGGTGTCATCAGATGGTCCAGACTATGACTATTATGGGTTAGAGCCCTCATTGCACTCAGGACTGGCCTTCCATGGTGACCTTGTCCATGTACCTACTTGGTAGATACTTGTTGCTTCTCAATTGTCTGCTGAAATACAGGAAATTGGATGTGGGCACCCCCCCCCCCCCCGCGAGGGCTCATAGTTGTGTGTGTGTGTGTGTGTGTGTGTGTGTGTGTGTACACACATGTGCAGATTTCCAGTGGCAAACCTATGCCCTGCCCAAAAATAGTACCAAACACCAAAAGATGTCCTTGTCTGACTGGAATTTGGCCAAGGGCTTAAGGCAAGTGCCTGATTGGAGAAAACAAACTGGGCTTGGGATAACTCTATGAAAGTTTCTAGGAGACCTGCTGTAGGGGTCCACGCAGGACAGCAGGGGGCAGCAGAGTCCCCCTGTCAGCAGGAAACAAGGCTTAGGTCTAGTAGAGTGGTCTCTAGCCACTGGTCACAGGTATAGGAAGGTTGAGCGATGCTGCCCTTCTGCTATTCTGTACGGACGACAGGTGCCGGCCTGCAGGTGTCAAGTTGCTGATGGACAGTGATCTGGCATATTTGGCACCTGCTAAGAATCAAGAGTTAGGATGTAGACAGAAGAGTAAAGGCCCAGGTTAACTGTTTTGCCTTTTTCATGTCTGTAAAAGTCAGAGGCTGTGATTCATGCAGGTAAGACCGTTTGGAGCAGGGCCGAGAGTGACATTTACAAACCCTTGCCTGAATTTATGGTCGTTTTTGCTATTTTTTTGAAAGAACCTTTTGCAGGTGATTTATATTCAAAACTCATTATTTACTTAACAGGTTTTATGAATCCATCTCTTCCACACTATTGAGAAAGGGAGCCTTGTGTTTGGGTTAAGTGCGGCATGAGCTATTGTATGAATAAATCATATGACACTTGCCATTATTGTGTATGCAATTCTTGCTGCTACTTCAGGGTGGCTCGATGCTGCCTTAAAATAAATGAAGCCATTTAATAGAACTGGATCCCCTGGTCATGGTTTACCTCCTTCAAGGGCCCAGCCTGTTCCCACCCTTGTGAGGAGTGAGCCAGAGTTGGCTGGGATCTTCGAAGGAGTTGTGTTCTCGACGCCAGGTCTGAGTTGCACTTGAGCACAGAAGATCCTCTCTGGACAGCGCTAGTTCTCTCAGTTTCCCTTTCAGTTGGAGAATTTCCAAGAAAAAAAGTGCGGCTGGCGCAATAGCACAGCGGGTAGGGCATTTGCCTTGCATGTGGCCAACCCGGGGTTCGATTCCCAGCATCCCATATGGTCCCCCGAGTACCGTCAGGAGTAGTAATTCCCGAGTGCATGAGCCAGGAGTAACCCCTGAGCATCGCAGGGTGTGACCCAAGAAGAAAAAAAAAACTAAGGAAATAAGTGTGCTTCTGTTGAGGTGCCTTGACTTCCAAATGCCTCATGCCTCGATAAGCGCTTGCTAACTTTTCCCACCTTTTATTCATTGTCCATGACTTGGAATGCAGATTTGGGAACTTGTTAGCAGGCAGGGGAGCGAGCTATTCCTATAGCCTTCCACCAAAGAATAATGTCTCTCATCAGGGAGTTTGTCCTCTTCTACCGAGCATGCAGCTTCAGGAAGATGATGGAAGGATACACTTGGAGTGGTAAGGGAGGGAGGGTCATCTGTTTTCCCAGCCAGATCAGTCGAATCAAGACTAGTGATCCAATGGAATGGCAAATGTCACAGCCTGATCGCCTTCACATCCTGAATGTGATTTGGAAGGCCTGGCATAGCTTTTCAAATGGATCTGGACAGACTGACAGAAGCCTGTGACTTGAAGCAGGAGAGGTGGGTCTGATATACTTTATTGCTCGTTTGCTCATAGACGGGATGTCCTGTGGTACACACTTTTTTATTAGTGAAACACCATGAGGTACAGTGATACACACTTTTTAAGGTCTCAGGTCCTTAGGTCTAGTTCCTTAGGTTCTCAGATCCAGCTGCCTCAGGTCCAACCCCCAGCACTGCATATGGTCTCCGGGGCACCTCTGGTTGTAGCACCCAAACCAAACCCAAAAAGGCAAAAATGTACTGTGACATCATTTTCTCTCCAGTCATGGCCACCTCACTGTCATCAGAGGCAAGTGTGGTCACTGATTTCTTATGAATGGATGATGTTGGAGAAAGATGAATGTAGGTCTAAGTGTGCCCCAGAACCAAGGCGCCGGAGGGGGAGGGGATCCAAGGGACAGAGTCACACATGTAAGTCCAGGGGGCAGTAGCTCAGTCTGACACTCAGTGGATCCCACCTGTCAGGTAATAAAAGGCCATCCTGGAGGAGGCAGCCAGCAGCTCTGCATATGCGTCCCATCAGTCAGGACTTGGGCCTGGAGCCATCTTGGAAAGGTGGACATACAGGAGGCCCAACATGTCCTGAGAGGATTAGTTGAAGGAGGAACACCAGGTTGGGAAAGAAAGATACGGGAGCAGGTAGAGGTTGGGGGAAGGGGTGGATGCTGCCTTGAAATCCCCACAGAGCCATCAGGGTTGAGAGAGATTGGACAAGCTCTCCTAGGGCCCCAAGAGAAGACCCAGCCGTGGACACAGCAGGGAGAAAGATCGGGGAGGTTGAACTTCCTAAGAGTAACTTTGGGATGGATGCAAGGGCTTGCTCCAAGGTGTGGCAACATCTCTGTCACCCAAGACTCTTAGCATTGCCTAGGCTAGAGGCCCTCACAGGGATGATTCTTCCTTTGGTGCATTTGGTCTGCAGTCGTTTGGGGGTGTCACACTTGGGAAGGGGTTGCTCCCGCCCAGACTGATAGGAGCATACAACCTCACAACAGAGAGATGGGATCCCAAGTGGGTATTGTAGCCTGCACAAAGTGCTGTGCCGTATAAGGTGAGTGGGATTTTGCCTATACTATTGACAATATCTTCATTTTGTTTCTAGCCCTTTCTTTTGTCATGATTGTTGCTATGTCCAGGGATCTGACACTTGTGTGCACTCTGCTGAATGTCACACTTGGTGCAGTTCTGGAGATCACAATGGAAGAGCTGGTGATTATACATGCACAGGCAAAGCAGGTGCTCTACATTGAGACACATCTTTAAACTCCCTTGAAAAGAGTTTTCTAGTGTCTGGGGAGAAGGTACTTGTCTTGCGTGCAGCATACCCTGGTTCAGTTTCAATCCCTGGCACTGTGATGGTCTCCCGAGCACTGTCAGGAGTAATCCCTAAACACAGAGCCAGGAATAGTGTCTGAGCATCACCAAGTATGGCCTAACCCCACCTGCCACATTCTAAATACCTTTCAAGAAGACAAGGAGCTTTCAGGTGAAGATGAAAATTTTGAAAACAAGAGAACACATTTCTATGATGGTAGTTAATTGTCTCCTATCTTCTGATTGGGAAAAACTCTGTGAAAGAGAAGTTATATAGGCAATTTCTTTAAATAAATTATGTGGGACTCCTGCCCTACTGCTATGGATATAGATACTCACAAAAATATGAAAAAAAAAAACATAGCAAAGCAAAGATCACAGTTAACTTGGCCCAAGCTACCCTGTGTAACAGGGAGATACTTGAATCCTGTCCCACATCAATTTGTTTTTACAACCTGTGGTACAATTTCTCAGGGCTTCCCTACTTTCAGTTTTCTGAGACATACCATGCCATTTCCAAGTAAGCATGTGTCGCTGTTGACCAAAGGACACAGAGAGAAGCTGCCGAGTTTCATTCTCCCGAGAGGGCCACTGAATGTGAGTATTTTGACCAAGGCTAATGCAAGACCATTGCTTAACTAGGGCCAAGGTAATGTGTGCCTCTGGAAATCCGAAGGGGCCCAGAGTAGAGAATCTGCCCAGTGGAGCAGGGAGCAAGGCTGAGAGCAGTCTCGGAGCTCCCTGGCACTGCTCATGCAGAGTCATCCTGGTGACACTGCAGTCGGGTTCTCTAGATCATAAGTGCAAACTCTGGCTCTCCACCACCATATGTGGGTACGCTGCAACTGGCCTGCGACCTCTGGTAAGCACAAGAGTGGGCACACAGCCAAGTATGTGACCCCTGGTCATTATCATGCCAGCCACAAAGGGAAAGGGGGAAAACAAAAACTAGAGAAAGAAAGTGCTGTCAAACAGGCCTCCAAGGACACAGCAGAAATATATGCAAATGTTGGCAGGGGACCCAGTACCCAGATTTCTACCTCTCTCCTTGGACTTGGGTTGCACTACAAGGATCTACTTGCAAGGAAGGGGGAGAAATTCCTTATTCATTTCTCTACAATAAAAGAGACCCTGTGTTGGGCTGGAGCGATCGCACAGCGGGTAGGGTGTTTGCCTTGCACGCAACCAACATTGCCGACCCAGGTTCGATTCCCAGCATCCCATATGGTCCCCCGAGCACTGCTAGGAGTGATTCCTGAGTGCATGAGCCAGAAGTAACCCCTGAGCAACGCCGGGTGTGACCCAAAAAGCAAAAAAAAAAAAAAAAAAAGAAAGAAAAAAAGAAAGAAAAACCCTCTGTCAACCCATTTGAGGCACTTAAGAGCTTGTAAAGTGAAGAAAAGATTGTGTGTGAGTGTGAGTGTGTGTGTGTGTGTAAAGAGAGGTGGAGGGAGGATCGAGCACTGCTCTCCGGGGCTATATTTTTCATTTCCCTTTATTCTTTGTATTGCTTTCAAATCAAAGGGAAACCGCACCACAGAACCCCAGGCCTGGAGCTACCTATATGAAAATGAACAAGCTTATGGGAATCACGTGTTTTCAATAATGGGTGAATGGCTGTGGCCCTTTCTAGGAAATGAAGTTAGATTAATGCCAGGTTGTACGTGAGAGGCAATGGGTGAACGTGTGGGTACCAATTACAGTGGTTTGACATTTCCCACACCCCCCGGCTATCCACGGAAGCGTAAGCAATTGGGGGAAGAAAATCAACTTGGTGTTGAATGCTTACTCTGCTGAAAAGTTTATATTTGAGTTTTGGAAATGCCATTATAGTTTGATAAAAGGGAAATATTCACTATGCCAAATCTGTTTTGAAGAGAAACTCCGTAAAATTGGGTCAGCGGATATGTTACACGTTCACAGGGCAAACAGAATGCAGTCCTGGTTGCACAACTCCAGGTCCAAACGTCTGCTTGCATTTGGGCCGTGAGCCTTGCCTGCAGCTCCGAATTATGGACGGCAGGGGGCGCCGAGCCCCTCTCCAGGGTCACCGACCGCCGCACGTTTTTCCTCAGGTGGTCACTGGAGGCCGCTGTGGCATCAAGAACTTGCGGAGGCTGCCCGGTCAAAGACTCACACATGGGCTGTTCTCCAGATGGATTCCAGGCTTTTACAGACAGTTTGGAATGAATCAGGGTAAAAGACTAGGAAGAAAGGGCGCGGGTCTCAGAGACTCCACATTGTCTCTGAACTACTTGCTAATTCCTGCCCCCTGCCTAGATTTGCACCCTAGGTTCTACAAGCATTCTTTTTTTCCCCTTTATAACAATTTTTAAAATAAATATATTTTTTATTAGTGAAACACCATAAGGTATAGTTGTAGATTTACAAATTTTTGTGCTTGGGTTTCGATTATACAATGATCAAATACCCATCCCTCCACCAGTGCCCATTTCCCACCACCATGGATCCCAGTATCCCTCCCACCCCCATTCCCCCCATCCCACCCTGCCTCTGTGGCAGGGCATTCCCTTTTGTTCTCTCTCTCCTTTTGGGTGTTGTGGTCTGCACAAGAGGCATTGAGTGGCAATCATGTTCGGTCCATAGTCTACTTGCAACATGCATCTCCCATCCTGGGAGGATCCTCCAAACACCCTTTATTTGATGCTCCCTTCTCTATCTGAGCTGCCCTTTCCCCTAGAATGCCCAGCTGGCCTCTAAGCCATGGAGTAATCCTCCTGATATTGATCTCGGCTATTTTTCTACAAGCATTCTTATGGTACAAACGCACTGTAAAAATACCCAAAGAGAAGAAAGGGCAGGTCTGCAACTTTTATTCCAAAATACCCACCCCAGCCCCGGATTTGCGGTACCAGGGATTCAATCCGGGTCTCTTGTACGCAAAGCGCCTAGCGTTACCACTGAGTCATATTCCCATCACTCTCCACACGCCCTCAGTACCTTGACATAACACTGCATTTTCCATTCACAAATACTGATGGCGGTAGGTGCCAGTCACCGTTGGGTAGTGAGAATATGGTTTCTTGTAAAAGTTGCGGCACCTGGTACAGTATGAATTTCAGACGAAAAGATGGGTAATTTCTGACTCTCCTCTGTAGTGCCTGGGCCCTACTTAGCAATTTCTTATTACTTATTAGAATTTGTGATCGAAAAGGGCCTCCTGGAAATTTATTTGCCTCATCTGGTCACCGACCCAGGAGGTGTGACTCGGGCTTGTGGGGTGGCAGTCAGCTGCTCTGGGGAAACTCAGGTTCCCAGAGGTCAAGGCTCAAGCCAGAATCAGGGGTCTAATCCCAGGGGGCAGTATTAAATTCCACAAGAGAATAAAAGGGCTCCTGGACTTACGTGGTGGTGAGAGGCCCACACAAGGCTGTACTCCCATCAAACTGGATGTCTCCAGGGTCACCAAGGACATGTCATAAGGGGCTTCTATTTTCTGGAACCATAACCCATGACAGGGCCACTCCACTATCTCTAATTCACTCTTTAGGGTCTGCTTGACCCTTCAGGATGTCCAAGAGAAGTTCTGCAAGAGCTCACTCAGACCTGGTTTGATCTCATTCTGCCTGCTGGTGGGGTGACCTGTTCTAAGGTCTTGCCTTTTCAACCTATGGGCTTTGAGAAGGGAGGAGTAAGAGGGGTTGAGTCGGGGTTCAGGGAACTGGCGCTGAGAATATCCCATGTCTGCCCTCTGGGATAGCATAATGCTGTGACCCAAGAGCACCTCTGCTTCTCCTCCCAAGTCCATGAGGTCGGTGAGATGATAGAATAAGATAGGACTCTCTTGGGTAAGCCTGCATGTATGTGCTACAACACCCCTCCCCCCCACTTGGAACTGCATAAGAAGAACAATTCTCTGCTTACCAGGCAATTTTAGAACAAAACCCAGCTAGTTTGTAGAACTATTACCTGGCAAGTATCAAAGGCCCTGGAGATTAAACAAAACACTTCCTTGTTTGTCATGACTGTTGAGTATCTGGAGATTATATGGCCCTTGCCGCTGTCCTGGTATTGAGACTCAGACCCTGACAAATGCCCTTCGTGGGTCTTCCTAGCTGTCCTGCATGGGAGACTTGCCAAAGCCACTTCTTCTCCGCCCGGAACGGCGTTCACTGCGAGTAGCAACGTCTTGCTGATTTTCCTTCTTTCTTCATCAACTACACTCAGATGAGATTAACCCCGAAGCCACCCCCACAGACACATTTCTTTATTGCCCCTTGGACTGGGAGGGTACTGGGTCAATCACTTCCAGGGTGGTGGAGGGCAGCCCTGGGGAAGGTTTACTGGCTGAAAGGCAGTCCCAGGGGTTATTTGCTGGCCTCCAGAGGCCAGACCTGAAGTTGGATCCATCCTCCTGCCCTGGGAACCATCCAGGCACAGGCCAGGAGATCCTGGCTTCCTCAAGGGGTGCTGGGGTAGAGAAATTGGCATCTCTCAGTGTGCCCCACCCAACTGATCTTCACACCTTCCACCTGCTCCTCGTTACCCCAGGCTGTGGGGTTACCATCTTTCTCATCTAGAGTTGTGTTCTTGATGACAGGAGCACGTGCATTTTCTCCAGGAGGACAGATGCTCCAGACAGTTGGAGGCTCCCCACAGTGCTCCCCACACGTTTGAAGTCTTTAACCACTTTCCCGATCACTGCCTGAGAACTGGTTGTTGTATTCATGGGCACGAGAAGGGACCCTCAGTTTGGAGTGTGAAATTGGACCCCGTAGTAGTCACAATTATAGCCTCTCCAAGCCATAATTCTGCTTGTCACATTGTAAACGAGGATCACTGACCCTGGCTGACTAGGGGTCACTCACTAGGACTTGATCAGAAACCCCTGTGCTGAGGTTGGTTCCGCTACTGTAGTGTCACCCTCTCGTGGAAACTCTTGACTTTGGATGTGCCATCTTGGGGGTTCGTCGTGATATGGATCCTGGGGCTCTTTTCTCCTAATCCTTGGTTCAGGGGATTTTTGGCTCATGCTTTTGGCCTCATCCATAGGCCCATTCCACTATTTGCCCTCTGGTTGCTGAGAGTTTGGGATTTGCTACTTCTGGGCAATGCTCACTGCCTCAGCAGGTCAAAGGTGGGTCTGAGGGCACAGCAGCCTTGGGTGTCATAAAGCATGTCCTCTATGTCCTCTGGCTGTCTCCTTACCTCCTGACACTTCCTGTTTGCCGTCTCACCTGATGTGCTGCAGATCTCAGTCAGTTTGGGGGAGGGTCCAGCTTTCTCCAGGGCCCACTAGACCCAGCAGATACTGTGTCTCTGCAGAGTCGAATAGGGTCCCTGCACCAGTTCCTGCTGCTGCTGCTGCTGCAAACCCACTGAGTTAGCTCTGTCGGCTGATTTGATCTTTCAAATGTGAGGCCTTAGGCTCCGGAACAAGAGAACTTGCAGCATCTGTCAACACTTTGGCAAATATTTGACTGAGGGCTAGACGCACTAGACTTGTGTGGGGATGGGAGAGTAACAGCAGCAGCTTGGTGACTCCTTTTCCTGCTTTCCCCCACCAGCTCCCCTGAAGGTCTCTGGAATGAGACACTGAAACAGCTCACTAGGCCTCGAGATGCTTTCACTCAACCGTGCCTTTCTGAGTTCCCTCCAGAGGACTACCTCCTCTGAGCCAGGCCCGAGTTCAGCTCCTAGACATCAATGCAGCCTGGAGCAGTGTGGGACAGCTGCGGAGATGCTGTCTGAGCTGGCTTCAGAACAAGACATGCGGATGTCTGAGCGCCAGTCTGTTGGGTGTGGGAATTGTGGAAGGAAAGCTGCTCTGTACAGCCTGTAGGCAACCTGGGTAGGTTGTCGTCAGCGCCTGGGGAGTGGGCTTGGCACTGAGATGGAAAGGTGAGGTGGGCTGGGTGAGGTAATGGGCTATTGTTTCAAGATGCTGGTCAGTGGACCATGCGGTCAGCATGATGACGCATTTTGGAAGAAGTCGGCATATAGCTTTGAACAGGGATGCCAACAAGTCTCTTCTTACCTGCCAGTCTCTACTGACTGCAAGGGCGTGCCAGCGCAAGTGTTGGCCAATCATTCCAGGGGAAGCAGTGCCAGTGAGAGTGGATTTAGAACTGAGCCCTGGATCTAAGCACTTTCATCCCTTCAGCAAGTCATGTAGCTATGCACACACATGTCTATATACATCCATGCAGACATATGTTGCTTATCAACAAGGATATGTTCTGAGGGACGTGTTATTAGGTGACCAGCAGAGAGTAGCTATACAAACCCTGATGATGCACCTTACAGTACACCCAGGCGACATGGTACAACTGATTGGGACTATCATATACGCTGTCCACCATAGGCTGAATTGTCACTGTCCTTAAGAAATACATGGCTGGATGCGTCACGCTCACTGTCTGGTCATGGTCCTCCTGTTGTTCATCGATTTGCTCGAGTGGGCCCAGTAACATCTCCATCTTGAGACTTGTTGTTACTGTGTTTGGCATATTGAATACGTCACAGATAGCTTGCCAGGCTTTGCTGGGCGGGCAAGATACTCTCGGTAGCTTGCCGGGCTCTCTGAGAGGGGCGGAGGAATCAAACCTGGCTTGGCTGGGCCAGCTGCACGCAAGCAAATGCCCTACCGCTGTGCTATTGCTCAATGCGTGTATATATATATGCAAATAAGGAAAAATTGTGATTTATTTTAAGGATTGGGGGCATAAATGTCTGAAATCTATAGAGTAGGCCAGCCGAGTGGAGACTACGGGAAGGGTTAATATAGCTGCAATCTGAAGGTTGTTTGGAGCAGAATTTCTTCTTTGGGGGCATCATCATCTTTGTCTGAAACGACTTGATGTGCCGCAGCTACATATGGAAAGGAATAAATATGTTTTATTCAGAGTCTACTGATTCCAATATTAATTATATTTGTAATTAATTGTAATTAATTACACTTTCACAGAACCTCTGGACTGGTTATTTCACCAAATAACTGGGTGTCATAGACAAGGCTAATTGACACATGATATTGACCTTCACAAAGAAGAGCTCAGGAAATACCGTTAGACAAATGAAGACAAGCAATAAAGCAAGTGCCACTGTGGACAGAAAGTGTTTACCTTTAAGAGTCTCTAAGAACCAGATGCTTCAAAATTTTCCTGCCCAAGAGGTTAAGGTGCTCGGTCGCGGGTATCCTACCACCTTTCTATCATTGGTTCAGGGAATCTTACAGCCTCAGGAATAGCCCTTATCCTCTAGGGTTTTCCTGTGCACAGTTGATCAGGTACTAATGAGCAGAGACAGCAGTCAAGCACACACTCCCATACCAGCAATTAGAAATTGAGTCAAATGGGAAGAGCATGGAAAATGTTGACAGAAACAGAGACCAATGAATTCTCGATTTCTCTCATCTAGAATTTGTAACAGTCAGGTGAGAAAATATGAAAAAAAGAAGTGGAGTTCATTTTTTATTATTGAGGTATACTTTAATTATTTATTCTAAGAGCTATATTTTGGGGGCCAGACTGATAGCACAGAGGCTAGGGCACTTGCCTTTCAGGCCAACCAGGATTTGATCCCTGGCACCCAGATAGTCCCCAAGCCTGAGCATAGATCCAGTGATCCCTGAGCATAGATCCAGGAGTAAGCCCTGAGTACTGCCAAGTGTAGTCCAAAAGCCTTGATTCCTCCCCCACCGAAAAAAAACTATAACTTTTTGCTTTTGTTTTGGGAGGGGTTTGAAGGACCATATTCAGTACAGAGAATCCAATGAAGGTTATCGACATGCAAGGCAAGTGCCTACCAGCTGTACTATCACTCCAGCCCCCAAAATATATAACTCTAAATTACCATAAATACTCTGTTTCTTAAATATTCCATTGAGTCAAGGTTGAACTGATAGGTGTCATGTCCAGCCAATTCCTACTCATCTTTCTGGCTTCAGACAAATGTTATACGTCCTAGGAGGCCTTCTCTGTCCCTTATGACTAGGTTAAACTCCATATCATACTCTCAAAGAACTTGTTATGTTCCTTCAGAACATTTCTCAGCTTCTGAAATGAAGGAACCATATATGTTTTGATTATTATTGATACTCCAGAATTTAAATGGAGTGCCTGAAATATAGAAGGTACTCAATAAATATATGGCCTCTCAACTTAGAGATGTGAAAGAAAGCCTTTCTTGGGACTTGTTACAGATTGTCAAATAATATAAAACAAATTTGTACAATGACTCCAACCACCATCACAAAGATCTTTGGGAATCTACTTTGACAATAGTGACATTTCAACAACATTGTAATTGTTGAAAAGTAAAAGTGTGTTATTAAATTATATATTGATGAAAATTACTTTCTGAAACAAATTTCTGACTCCTGAAATTATATTTATAAATGAATTTCTTTAGAAAACTCTTGTCAAAGCTGGTCTGTGTCAGCCAACAGGAGCTATGTAATAAATAGTTCCATAGAATTTGGTTGTGTAGAACACCTAAGTTAGTTTTCCACTCAGAGGACTTTTCCAGTGCAGATAAGTTAGGGGTGTTTCTCTTTCTTAGAAGAAAACTCAGGAATACATTCTGGGTTTATTCCTTCTTATTATTTGTATTCACCATCACAATGGCATGGACAAGGGACATTTATCATTAAAAAATGACTCTTCAAGATCTCAGCAAAATAATAAATATATTATCCAGATAATATAATTTATCTATTTTTATATCATCTTATGTAGAAAAGTTAATCATATTATCTAATACTGATATATATATATAATAACATATGATTCAGAGCTCCTGCAATTCAATAACAGAGAAATAAATTACCTTATTGAAAATGGAGAGAGAAATTGAATGGATATTTTCTGAAGACGTACAAATGGCCAATAGGTATATAAAGAAGCAACTCAGTATCACAATTCATCAGGGTAATACAAATCAAAATCATAATGAGATATTGCCACACCTACTAGGAAGACCATTCAAAAATTTAAAAGATAAAAAGTATTTCCCAGGATATGGAAAAAAGTGAAATATGCTCATACTGTTGGAAGAAATGTAAATTGGTATAGCCATTACAGAAAGCAGTATGGAGGATCCTAAAAAAGTAAAACATAAATAGAAATCCCATGAGATCCAAAAACTTCACTTCTGAGTATATATGTGAAAGAAATGAAATCACTGTCTTGAAGAGATACCTACATCCCAACATTCACTGCATCACTGTTCACAATAACTCAAATATGGAAACCATCTAAATGTCTGTTAAGGCAGAAGTACATAAAGAAAATGGGAGTCACACATGGAATATTATTCAGCTTTGCAAAAGAAGGAAATTCTGTCATTTTGAACATGGATAAAAGTGGAGAACATTAGGGAGCTGGAGAGATAGTATAGCAGCCAGGCTCTTACCTTGTACATGTCCCACCCGGATCTGGTCTAAATCCTATATGGTTACCTGAGCACCACCAGGTGTAATTCCTGAGTATGGAGCCAAGAGTAACACTCAGCACTGCCAGATGTGGCCTAAAAGACAAAAAGTGGAGGATATTTTGCTAAGTGTAATTTGCCAGACTCAGAAAGAAAGATATTGCTTGAACCCACTTATATGTGTAATCTAAAAAAATGATAGAATGGTTGCTGCCAAAGGCTAGAGAGTTAAATAAAAAGAAGTAGCATAATCTTTACTGGGAACTGAGGGAAGGATATAGGGGGTTATTGTTTAATGGAGACATAATTCCAGTTTGACAAGATGAAAAGGATTCTACAGGTGATGGCAAGGATGTACTTAATTCTAGCGAACTATATACTCAAAATAGTTGAGATAATAGGTGTTATAGTATGTATTTCCATGAAATGAAAAAAGTAACTAAAAATATTTCCCAGAGACAAAATGTATTAAATAGAAAAAAGAAATATGTTCCTTTTTTTTTTTTTTGAAAATGGACTCAAGTATGGGAAAGCAAGTTTACACAGTGATGATGTATCTGTCGTTCCCAAAGTTCTCCCTTCCAAAATCCGACATGCCATTTTGTCAATAAAGAAACGAACAGCACCTGGCCCAGACAAGGTCAGACCTGAACACCTGAAGAACCTGCCATCAGTACTCATCAATACACTGGCTCGGCTCTTCAAATGCTACCTGTCTGAATGCAAAGTTCCATCCCAATGGAAAACCAGCAGGACTGTCTACTGTACAAGAAGGGAGACATCCACGTCATTGGCAACTATCGCCCGATCTGCTTATTGTTTGTCATCTACAAAATGTTCACTGGAGTCATCCTGAATAGGATTGGCAGAACACTAGATGAAAGACTACCATGCGAGCAAGCTGGGTTCTGCAAATGATTCAGCATGATCGAGCATATCCACATGATAACCAAGCTCACTGAGGTTTCTCGGGAGTTCAAGATCCCGCTGTCTAACGTTCATTGATTTAAAGAAGGTCTTTGATTCTGTTGAGACGAAAGCGGTCATTGAAACCCTAGCCAAACAGGGCATTCAAACTCAATACATCAGGATCCTCCGTGAGCTGTATTATGGATTCACTACCAGGATCTCACCATTCTACAAAGAAGTGATCATCCATGTCAAGAGAGGGGTTTGGCAGGGTGATACCATTTCACCGAAACTCTCCAGTGCCACCCTCGAGAATGTCATGCGACGACTAGAATGGGAAGGAATGGGAGTGAAGATAGCCAGTCGGCAACTACACCACCTCTGCTTTGCTGATGACATCATTCTAATAACATCAAACATCAGTCAAGCGGCACAAATGCTGGCCGACTTTGACCGTGAGTGTGGAAAGGTCGGAATACAGCTGAATCTCACGAAGACAATGTTTATGAGAAACAGACTCGTTCCTGACATTCCATTCGCTCTCAACAGAATGAGCATCTTCGAATGCAACAGTTATGTGTACCTAGGTTGAGAAGTCGACATGATGAATGACCTGGCACCTGAATTGCGCAGGAGGAAGAGAGCGGCTTGGAAAGCCTTCAAGAGCATCAAAGAAATAGCTAAGAGGACGAAGAACCTCTGGCTCTGGGCACATCTCTTCGATTCCACTGTTCTTCCTGCAGTAACATATGCCTCAGAGACCTGGGCCCTATGAAAACAGGATGAGAATGCTATTCAGGTCTCCCAAAAAGGAATCAAAAAAAGCTATGCTTGGAGTATCACGTTTCACTCAAATGAGAGAAAGAATCTGGACTTCCAACCTCCATTGACTGTCAGGAATCAAGGACGCTGTCTCGTTTGCCAAGGTGTCGAAAATCAGATGGGCTGGACACATAATGAGATTTGGAGACAACCACTGGACTAGAGCCGTTACCGACTGGATTCCACAGAAAGTTAAAAGACCGCGTGGCCGCCCACCTATGAGAGGTTTGAGGCTCTTCGTGTTCCTAGAACGAGCAGACACCATTGGGCTATACTAGCACGTGACAGGGACAAATGGAGATGTTACTAGCGCCGGCTCGAGTAAATCGATGAGTGACGGGATGTCAAGTGATCAAGTGATGTATCTGTATTTGAAAAATTAGTTTCAAGTAGGACAATAGCTTCTACCTTAGGTTACCATTGAATATAGTATCAAAACTTTAGAAAAAAAAAGAAAATTCCTATCTTTTTTTATAAGCCAAAGAGATTAAAGTACAAAATTGAAATATATCTTTCTTACAAATGAAAGTTCCAAACTTTGAATTCATAATTGCAAAGGAATTAGTATCTAAAATACAGCCTCTCTAATTACTTATTTCACTACCTCTCAGCTGCATATCTTGGGTAGAGTGGGGATACCCCCCCCCCCCGCAGCCTTAGTATTGTTCCTCGGAATTCAGCTTCTCTCCTGGCTTGACTTTGGAGAGTCCTGTGACTGTGATCATGATGGTATTCTACTTCCCCACACCTTTGATACTGAATCACTGCACTCCAGATCACCTTCTTGTAACAACATGGGACACTTCTGGTATTGGTGAATGCCACCAGCATCTAGCAGACATCCCACCCAGAACCCTGCCCTCTGGATATCTCTCCTTCTTCACCATAGTAGCCAATCAATCCATGAACAATTTTACCCTCTAAATATCTTTTGTCCTCAGCTCTCTTTTCATCTTAGCTCAGGAATCTACCACCAACTGCTGGGGCTACATCAATGATCTCTTTTAAGGTGTTTGATGTTTTTGAAATCAGAACTCTATCATAATTGCTGTGCCCTTCTTATCTGTTTGGGACTACAAGGCCCTTTAGAATCTGGCTCCTACCTTCTGATCTGGTCTCATCTCCTTTTCTTTTAATCTAGAGTTCACGCGCTGGTAGACATCATGTTGGCAGATGTACGTGGTTTTCTCTTTCTCTGGAATATCCTTCTCAACTGTCTTGACCTTGCCTTTTTCTGCTCATCTCTTGTGACTACAAACAGGCATCGGTGTTGCTAGAAAGATTTACCATCTAGAACTGTCAAGATATCTATCCTCTGTGTACCTGTAATCTCATGATTACCTGTAGGACATCCTATTGGACAATATATTGAAGTTATCTCATTATGTTTCTAATCACCTGATGAACTCTTGGAAGGCAGAAACTGGGTGAGTCATCTCTAATTCTTAGTGCCTAGCCTAGATTTTTGCAGTTTATCATTTATGGCCAAATTTTGAGGATTAACTGAAATCCTATAAGTCCATCAATTTCATACAAAATAAAGTATATTGAGAAATTCAATAATATTTACAGTCTATAAGGGGAGTCCTGTTCTTAGATTGAGAATACTGAACTCTTCCATGCAATCAAAATAATTTCTTTGTGATATTAGATGACTATTTCTGACATCTCAAACATGTTTTAGAATGTTTAATTGCTCTATAATGAAATGTTTATTTGCTCTATAATATATCCCAGTGAGTGTCCAGATGAAAGAAAATATTTGTCACTTTCAAAACATTCAATTTTTATCTCACTTATATTAAAATTATGAGACATACACATCTTATCATTTGAAGCAGCCCTTTAATTTTTAGCTCCCACTTATTTTATCAAACAACAATGTTACAAAGCAATAACATATTTAAATAATGGCACAAGCACTGTCATACAAAGAAAGCAGTGCTGTGAAAACTGGCTGGCAATGCCACCAAGTATGTTATAGTGTTCAACATCTGTTCATTCATCCCCAACTAAAAAAGTTAAATTGAGTTCTACTTACAAATACTACAAAATTAATTTTTTACTAATATTTGGAAGGGTGGATGGCTGTGGTCATTGGTGAGTGCCTGGCTTCAAGTAAGTGAACACATGGTCATCAATTCCTCTTTTGAGAATCATGAGACAATAACATGCCTAGCTGACCAATTAATTTGACTCAAAGATTACATGTTTGCCTTAGGAAATTTTTAGTCCAACTAAACACTGTCCTCCCGTTGTTCATTGATTTGCTCGAGCAGGCCCAGTAACATCTCCATTGTGAGACTTCTTGTTACTGTGTTTGGCATATTGAATACTCTCGGTAGCTTGCCAGGCTCTCTGAGAGGGGCGGAGGAATAGAACCTAGCTCCACCAGGCTGGCTGAGTCCAACTAAAATTTAGTCAATTTTGTACTTCTGCTACACTCCAATTTTAGATGAGTACAGTAAGAATTGAAAACTGAATGCTACTTTTTCCATGTTGGTGTACAGGGAAAGCAGATCACTATATCAATGTGTGTCCCAAGTCTTGAAACAAAAAGTATTGTAGATGTCTACTAGAACTGTAGAAAGAGCAGGGGAGCAGCAGTAAACAATGAATTTTGGTTACTTATCACTGCTTAACAATGTACCCCACAATTTAGTAGCTTATTGTAGCCATTTTATTTTGCTCACAATTTTCTGGCTTGTGAAAGCCATGCCTCTCGGAGAGCCTGGCAAGCTACTGAGAGTATCCCGCCCACACGGGCAGAGCCTGGCAAGCTCCCCATGTCATATTAATATGCCAAATACAGTAACGACAATGGGTCTCATTCCCCTGACCCTGAAAGAGCCTGTAATCATTGGGAAAAGATGAGTAAAAAGAAGCTGCTAAAATCTCAGGACTGGGAGGAATAGAGATATTACTGGCGTCCACTCGAGTAATTCGACGGTCAATGGGACGACAGTGATACAGTGATACAGCGAAGGGATGGCTGGGGGGAAAGTTAGTCTCTGGGTATAGTGGCATCACTTTGGGTGGGTGGATCCACTTTCAAGTTGGTTTGTTTTCTCACATGTCTTCATAAGAGAAGCTTCAGTATTGTTTGACTTCTCTGCACAACATTTCATCCTTCGGCATGGCCATCTCAGAGCATTTGGCCATTTTACACGACAGCTGGCTTTCCCGCATGAGCTTTAAAATCAAGCTGGATAGAAGCTAACTTCGCTTCGAAGGTCCCAGTACATCACTTCAGCCACAGTTGGTTAGTCAAGTCCATATTCCAGGGGAGGGAAGGGGAATCCACCTTTCAAGGTCAATGATTAACAATGAACATGCATCCATCCTTTTTTTAAAAAATTGAATCATCATGAGATACAGTTGCAAAACTTTGCTTGGAACCTGGCCTCACATACTGGAGGAAAAGGTAGCTGGAATGGAGAAGGGACCATTAAGTGGATGATGCTTGGAGGGCTCACTCAGGATGGTAGATGCGTGTTGAAAGTAGACTATGGACCAAACATGATGGCCATGAACTACCTGTATTGCAAACCATAACACCCAAAATGAGAGAGAGAGAGAGAGAGTAAAAGGGAAAGGGAATGCCCTGCCACAGAGGCGGGGGTGGAGGGATGAGGTGGGGTGGTGGGAGGGTTACTGGGAACACTGGTGGTAGAGAATGGGTACTGGTGGAGGATGGGTACTCGATCGCTGTATGACTGAAACATAATCATGAAAGTTTGTTAGTCTGTAACTACATATCACAGTGATTCATTACAAAAATTTTAAAAAAGCTTCCATGTTTGAGTTTCAGTCTTCCACAGCATGGTAAAGAGGTTTGCCCTTCATCCCAAATGGGAGAAACCCACTGTGATGTTTGAAGAAGGAGTGTGAGAAGATAATCAGATATGAATAAATAGATTACAGGGTGGAACAGAAATTGGAAAAATTATGTGGGAGAGGACAGTTAAAGGAATTTTAGGGAGGGCTCCCCAATGGTGCTCACGGGCGCCCGGACTACTCCTGGTGTTACATGGCAGGCTCTGTGAGAGTGACAATTCAGTGCTTGGATCCTACAATGCAGTGATTCTGGGGGAAGATGTGGTGCCAGGGACAAAACTTGGGATCTCACTATACAGCCCAATGAACTATCTCTTCAGACTCAGTTTGGAGACTTTTTAAAAAAAATTTATTAGTGAAACACCATGAGGTACAGTTGTAGACTTACAATTTTTAAAAAAAATTTATTAGTGAGACACCTTGCTCTTGGGTTTCAGTTATACAATATTCGAGTGCCCATCCCTCCACCAATGCCCATTTTCCACCACCAATGATCTCAGTATCCCTCCACCCCCCCAACCCCCCATCCCACCCTACCTCTGTGGCAGGGCATTCCCTTTTGTTCTCTCTCTCTTATTGGGTGCTGTGGTTTGCAAAAGAGGCATTGAATGGCAATCATGTTCGGTCTATAGTCTACTTTCAGCATGCATCTCCTATCCTGGGAGGATCCTCCCAACACCCTTTATTTGGTGCTCCCTTCTCTATCTGAGCTGCCTTTTCCCCTAGCATGTGAGGCTGGCCTCCAAGCCATCGAGTAATGGTTTAGAGACTTTTGACATTTTTATCTTATTATCTCATTTTAACTGAGGTACCATGATTTACAACATTGCTAATGATAGTTTCATACATACATAATTCCAAAACCACACCCTTAACCAGAGTGTTCACTTCATTCCACCAGTGTTCTGAGCATCCCTCCCAACTCCACATTCCCCCTTCTGCTAAGGTCAGTGCTATAGACTAGCTCCGGCTTGGAGGCTTGTTTTTCTGGAGGGTGGCACACCCAGCGGTGGTGCTCAGGGCTTATTCCTAGCTTTGTGCTCAAGGATCGCTCCTAGCAGGGCCTGAGGAGCGTACGTGGTGCTGATAATTGAACCTGGATAGACGGAATACAAGACAAGCACCCAACCTGCTGTACTACCTCTTTGGCCCAGTATGAAGGAAGGTTTGAAATTAAGGCTAGGCTCAGTGACTTAAGGGTGGTGGTGCTTGTGGTGAAAAGGCAAGTGTAGGAATGACTTTACAAATGTTAGGACACTTCTTAGATAATTGAGAACTAAATTCCTGTACAACAGAGTAATTCCATTTCTTGGCGTCTACCCCTAAGGGCCCCAAAATACAATTTTGAAACGATGTCTGTGCTCCTGTGTTCATTGCAGGTCTACTTTTATAGCCAGATTCTGGAAACAACCCAAATGTCTATGAAAAGATGAATGGCTTAAGAAATTATGATATGGGATGGAACAGTGTTCAACCATAAGGAAAGATAAAAATTGTGTAATTTTCCACTACTTGTAGGGGACTAGAGGGTATTAAACTGAGTCAAGTCTATCAGAAATAAAAAAAACACCAAATCCAAAATGATTTTTCAGGCCAGAGAGATAGAGCAGCAGGTAAGGCCTTACAACTGGCCTACCTAGGTTTCAATTCAGCAACCCAAATGGTCTCCTGAGCACTACCAGGATTGTTACCTGAGCACTGAGCCCCGATTAAGACATGATCAATGCTTGGGTGAGACCTCAAAACAAAAACGAAACAAACCAAAAAACCAGAATGATTTCTTTTGTACATGGGTTATAAAGAAATTTAGGCAATGACAAATGGCCTAAGGCAACAGAACTTGAGAACTGGTTTACAGAACTGAGTTTACCAAGAGCAGAGAATGGAGGGTGTATAGAGGGGTTACTGACACTCTGGCGCTTGTGTGGTATTAGAACACTGTAGGCATGACATCTGTTAGCAGCATTATAAATGACAGGCCTCAATAAAAATAAAAATGAATGTTAGGGGGTCTGTTTGTTTGGTTTGTTTTATGGCTTACTACTGGCTCTATGCCCGGATATAAGTCCTGCAGGGCCCAGGGTCCATGTGCAGTGCTGGGGGTTGAACCAGGGTTCGCCACATGCAAGACAATCACCCACGCATTCCACTATTGCTCCAACCCTTTTTTTTTCCTTTTTGGGTCACACCCAGAGATGCTCAGGGGTTACTCCTGGCTCTGCACTCAGGAATTACTCTTGGCGGTGCTCGGGGGACCATATGGGATCCTGAGAATTGAACCCGGGTCAGCTGCATGCAAGGCAAACGTCCTACCCGCTGTGATATCACTCTAGCGCCCCCTTAGGGGGTCAGAGCGATAGCACAGCGGTAGGGCATTTGCCTTGCGCACAGCCTGCCCAGCTGAGCCGAGTTCGATTCCTCCGCCCCTCTCGAAGAGCCTGGCAAGCTACCGAGAGTATCTCACCCACACGGCAAAGCCAGGCAAGCTACCCGCGACGTATTCAATATGCCAAACACAGTAACAACAAGTCTCAAAATGGAGGCATTACTGGGCCCGCTCGAACAATTTGATGAACAGCGGCAGGACAGTGCCAGACAGTTAGGGGGTCTAAAGCCACAGTAATGATTAAATATAGAGGAAGAGAAAGGGTTTACTTTTTCAGGCAATATATATGCTGTTTTTAAGAAATTTGGGCCATTGTGATATTACAGCAGGTAGAGGGATTACTTTGAATGCCGCCTACCTGGGTTCAGTCCCCAGCATCCCATATGGTCCCCCAGTCCACCCAGAATGATCCCTAAGCACAGAATCAGAAGTTCTGAGCACATCTAGGTGTGGGTCCAAAACAAAAGAAAAACATTTATTCATTCTTTTACTCACTGGAAAGAAATTTACATTGGCTATGATAACACAATCTTTCAGGGATTCTGCTTGATACAGTGGGAGATACCAAGAGATTCTTTTCTAATTTCATTAGCAGAAGTGAGTAAACATTTCACAAACAGTATTCGCCATGTGCTGATCTCTCTAGAGTAGACCAAATGCAATGCATTGTATAGCCATTTGGCCTCTTCACAAAGATTTATTTATTATATGTGGTTTGAGGAATTGTTCCATCACATACAACACTGACAGAAGCACTGAGAGGTTGCCCCAAACACATGGTTCAACATGTTTTTGCTCTTCTCTGTCCTCCATTGCCCACAGAAAAGCTTTAAATAAGGATACAAAAGTGTCCATTAAATTTCCCAGTGATGCATTTTTGCAGGAGTCCCACACCTACTGGTGTGTGGGATCTACTCATGTTGCAATGCTTGGGAGTCACTCCAGGCAGTGCTCAGAGAACCAAGTAGTACCAGGTCTTAAAGCCAGGGCTGCCGCATGCAATTGCATGTGCTCCAGTCCATCCACTATCTCTCTGACCCAAAAGTGGGGAAACTGTACTGTGGTCCTGTTTGAGTCCTGATTTTATAATCACAGATTTTCTGGGAGATATAGGCATTTCTCATCACCTTCCACTCTCCACCCTTGCTGGTAGGAGACCAGGATCCCGAAAAGGCTCTTGTGAAGGAACCTTATTGTAATTTGCTCTGTAGGAGTATGCAGATTTACTTCTCTTTCTTTATCCCAAGAACACCCTACAGGGATTTCTCTGCCTGGAGAAATGAATAAGATTTCATTATCTCAGCTCCTCGTGGATTTGAGATCACTGTTCTGAGGCTCTCGGCAACAAGAGGCTCCTTGTTTGAGTTTGGACCCCACTTGACCCAGCTGCTGAGTTCTGTCCATCCCCTCCTTTCCCCACCTCCTCCCAGCACAGCCTTCTCTCCCTTCTCTCTTCTCTCTGTGCTCAGAAACGTGGATATTCAGAAATTAATTCAATGCTTCCCAAAGTGGATGATACTCTTCCTCCCATTCCTGGGGAAGGCTGGAATGATTGCTGGTCAGTGGGGGGTTGCAGCAGCAGCTTTGAGTACAATTGTAGGGGTGCTTTCTGTCTGTTTAAAGAAGGTAGTCTTGGGGGGACTCTGAGTGATTTTTTTTCTGAAAAGAGGAAGGAGAACAAATTAAGTGTGGGCACCTCTGAATGAAGTCTTAGTAGTGAGGCTCCTAACAGCTAACCTCAGGTGGAATAAACCCAGGGATCTCAGGGGAAAGAATTGTTTTCCAAAAGACTCTTTTTCATTGAGATTTTCAAAGGCACCGGTACTGTACTTTTCATTTCACACATCACAAATTTACATCTTCAAAAGCTAGAAGATGTCAACACCCTGGGAAAATAGAGTGTCAGACATGTGGCCATCTGCTCACCTGGAGCAACAGTAATCACAGGGAAACTGTAATCACCTGGACGAGGCCTTCATTAGTCCTTCATGCCTCCAACCTGACTCAGGGCCATCTTTAACCTCCGTGGCTCCCTAGAACATAAAAGCCCAGCCAGCACATTCCCAGATTAGATTGCTAGTAAAACCCAAGACTTGTTTCACGCAGAAAGTCGACAATGAAGCTGTTGTATTTCGCTGCCGTGAGACGCGGTTGCAGACGCGCCACTCCCCACTGCGGTGCGACACCTTCAGCGGGGCCTTCCTCCACTGCCCAGGCCTGCTGAGATGGGGGTCGGCATTCCGCAGGTATTTCCTGAGGGCCCCTCACATAGATGACTCTCAACACGAGCATTCATGGCCAGCTCATTTATTCTCCCTGCCACCTTGGGCTGATGAAAATGTTACTTTGACTTATGGCTTGAGCACTTCCTCAGAAAGTTGGGGACCCCAAGTGAGTTCTACTCCTAACTTTTTTCATGGAAAGGTTTTCATTGTTTATAGTCTGTGAATTTTGGATGGCAGCCAATGCTGCAGCCGAGAGGAAGGCTTTCTCTGTGGGATTTTGCCTGCATTCACCACCATGATAAATAGCTGATGTTATTATCAGTATATTTGACTTTATATAAAAGACCTTATATAAATTTATATAAATGCCTTCTTTGTCTGAGAGGATAGTTGTGTAGCTGGTGAGTTCATACACTGTTCGGTGCTGTTAATTGGCAATCATGTTTTCATTTAATTGTTATGAGATTAAGCTAATGTATTTTTGAATTTAATACATCATATGGTAAAGAAAACCCAGATATTTTGAATTGAGGGAAACTAGCCCTTTACCACACTCTTAATTCCTGGAAGATGGGCCAATTGCACTAAGATTATCAGGACAGAAAACAAAAAAAATTTTCTGTGGGTGAGGAACTAGTTAAAAATAATAGATTTAATTTGGAGGAAAGTGGGTTTTGTTTGAGGAGTGGGAGGTGCATCATAACAGAGAAGTGGTAGAAAATTTCTGAAAAATATTAGGAACAATATAAAGGGTCATGCATGGCTAATATGGGATCTGCATAATTGTCATTTAGGGTGATGCAATGATGTTATAAAGGCACTTAAGTGCCATCTAGGGTTGATCGTTCATGGTGGACAGGTTTTCTCAAGAAAGAGTGACTTATTGATTGGGTTACCATAGTGTACCTCCACCCCTCTCAGAGAGCCTGGCAAGCTACAGAGTATATCGCCTGCAGGGCAAAACTTGGCAAGCTCCCCGTGACCCGTGACGTATTCCATATGCCAAAAACAGTAACAATAAGTCTCATAATTTGTTGTGAGAGGTTACTGGTGCCCGCTCGAGCAAATCAATTAACAACGGGAGGACAGTGACAGTGACCATAGTGTACAGTATTGGTTTTCTGTTCAATTAATTATACTGATTTATTATAAAGTCTTAATTCAGGAATAAATAAGTGGAATATATGTACAGGGCAGGTTATTTTCTGAGTATATGTGGGGTGGGGGAGCATGGAACTTCTCTGCATTTTTCTGGGCAAGTTATCCTTCCAGCATTTCTATGAGTTCATAAACCAGGAAACTAGAAAATTGGTTGGTTATGTTTGTGTATGTGTGTGTGTTTCATGGGTTACTTTGATAATCTGAAATAGCTATTGTATTCTTCACACACACATGCTCATACAAACATATTTGTGCACTTGTATGTATAATTTCAGGTAGTTCACTGAGCTTCTAAAGACCTGTCCTAAAAAATGATGGACCCCAGGTTGACAACTCCTGTTGCATAATCTTATTTTCTCTCCTAAATTTTCTTAGGGTTCTAGAAGTGACGGCAGATTCAAGTGAATTAGCACACAGTAACACATACATGAAAACATCAGAGAACTAAAACAAGGTCACCATCCTCCTAGTAGTCAGAATGGTTTTATGTCTCCTTTGAATCCAGTGACCCAAGAGGAAGAGTCATTTGGTCAAATGTTGCTTGCAGAGGTAAGTGACCTGAGGGTGTGCCTTTTCATTCCAGTACTGAGAAACCACTGATTTTTTTCCTGTCCTGCAGCAAAGATTTACTACTTAGTGATCCCAGTACCAGGATTTTTTTTTCTCTTAGATGTTGCTAGATACATATAAAAATATGCTTCTTCCAACCATTGACCAGTCCTCCTGGCCTGTTTTCCCTGATCATACTGGACAAGAACCGAGTGTTGAAAGTAGGTAAAGGGGGGTGGGCGGATATACATGATAATCTTTCAGTATCTATATTGCAAACCACAATGCAGAGAGGGGGGGGGTTGGAGGGGGGAGTGAGAGAGAGACAGAGACAGAAACAGACCACAAGCACACCTGTCACAGAGGCACACAGGAAGGGGGTGGGAGATGGGGGGGTGATGGGAGGGAAACTGGGAACCTTAGTGATGGGCAATGTACACCTGTAAAGGTATGCGTGTTGGAGCACTGTATGGCTGAAACATAATCATGAACAGCTTTGTAAGGGTCTATCTCACAGTGAGTCACTTGATATCCCATTACTCATCGATTTTCTTGAGCGGGAACCAGTAATGTCTCCATTTGTCCCTGTCACATGCTGGTGTAGCCCAATGGCGTTTGCTCGCTACAGGAACACAAAGAGTCTCAAACCGTTTGTTCAGGGTCTTGTCGAAGAAGTCTGACCATCTCATAGGTGGGTGGCCATGCATTCTTAAGACATCATGTGGAATCCAGTCAGTAACAGCTCTAGTCCAGCAGTCATCTTCAAATCACATTACGTGTCCAGCCCATCTGATTTTTGACACCTTTGCAAATGAGACCGCGTCCCTGATTCTTGATCATTGATGAAGGTCAGAACTCCGGATTCCTTCTCTCACTTCTCTCACTCCAAGCATAGCTCTTTCGATTCGTCTTTGGGTGACCTGAATAGCGTTCTTATCATGTTTTTGTAGGACCCAGTTCTCTGAGGCGTATGCTAGTGCAGGGAGAATGGTGGAGTCAGAGATGTGCCCGGAGCCATGCGTTCTTCATCCTCTTAGCTATTTATTTGATGCTCTTGAAGGTGTTTCATGCTGCTCTCTTCCTCCTGGGCAGCTCAGGTGCCAGGTCATTCGTCATGTTGAGTTCTTGACCTAGGTACACATAACTGTTGCATTCTGAGATGTTCATTCCGTTGAGAGCAAATGTAACACCAGGAACTAGTCCATTTTTCATAACAATTGTCTTCATGAAAGTCAGCTGCAGGCCGACCTTTCCACACTCATGGTCAAAGTCAGCCAGTATTTGTGTCGCTTGGCTGATGTTTGGTGTTATTAGAATGATGTCATCAGCAAAGTAGAGGTGGTGTAGTTGCCGACCGTGTATGTATTCCGGCACCTGGAAACAGATCCTCTGCCTGCTTCCACCAATCTCTGGCGACCCAGGGATCACACCCAGAAGCCCCACCCTGCTGGTGCCAGATAAATACCTCATCGACTACCTCCACTATCCAGCTGCCGCCATGCTCCAGGCCACTTCCTGTACCTTGCGGCTGCGAAGACACTTAATACCCATCTTCCAAGATTACCACACCATATTTGATGGGATTCAAATATGGTGTGAACCATGGGAACACCTATAAGGGCAATTAGATGCCGCCCTAAAAGCCTCCATTCCTCTCAGAGAGCCCGGCAAGCTACTGAGATTATCCTGTCCGCACTGCCGAGCCTGGCAAACTACCCATGGCTTGTTTGATATGCCAAAAACAGTAAAAAACAATGGGCTCATTCATTCATATCACAGTGATTCAATAAAAATTATTTTAAAAATATAATTCTTTGAGTTTAGAATATCATGCTCCACTCAAATGAGAGATAGAATTCGGAGTTCTGATCTCTGTCAAAGCTCAAGAATCAGGGACGCTGTCTCATTTGCCAAGGCATCAAAAATCAGATGGGCTGGATACGTAATTAGGTTTACAGACAACCGCTGGACTAGAGCCATTACTGACTGGATTCCACGGGACATCAAAAGATCGTGTGGATGCCCACCTACAAGATGGTCAGACTTCTTCGTCAAGACCCTGAATAATCAGTTTGAGGCTCTGCATGTTCCTAGAATGAATAGATGCCATTGGGCTACGCTAGCACGCAACAGGGATGAATGGAGATGTTACTGGCTCCCACTTGAGTAAATCGATGAATTACGGGGGATCAAGTGATCAAGTGATCAAGTGAGCTTACTTTCCCACATTGGTTATCCTCCTTGGTTGACATTATCTTAATTATTTTGGAATTATCTTTATATTTTTCTTATTCCCATGAGCCCTAAACTCACTCCTGTGTCTTCCAAATACACAGCCTTAACATAGCCTAGAGGTGTAGAGCATTCTGAGAGTAGGGGATGGACGTAATCTATGGTTTTTACTACTTCCCCTTGCCTGAGAAATTCACAAGAAAATTGGAAGTAGCTCACAGAAATTTTATGTAGTTTATGGTAGTTATCTTTCCCTGGTTTCTCCCCCAGTAGACACTAGAGCTGTCCTTGATGACTAGAGGGAATAACAGTGATCAGAGCTGAAGAGTTGCCAGCAATTAATTAGCCACTATTAGACTTTGTATAATCAGGGAAGCTGTGATTCATGATTTGTGTCAAACAAATAACCGATTCATATATATGCATATTTTATATGCACTCCTATCACAGATCATATTTCCAGTTACTTTGCCAAAAACCCGTCTATGTAATGTGCCCCATTGACTTCCATATATGAAGACCCGATGTGTCCTATAGAATGTGGTAGTTGATTACTAACCGTGGGGAGCAGGCCCTCTGGAAATACTGATGTTTGAGTATTCTTTAATATCCAAAAACATGTTTATTGACTTATATAATCAAAGTTGGTAGGATAGCTTCCTAAGCCAATATGAAAATGAGGCAGGGTCATTTTGGAATGCAAAGGCACCGAGGAGAATTTGCTGATTTGTGTATATATACAATATGTGTAAGTAAGTAACATATACACATAATATATACATACATATATATACATATATAGAGTGCATTATCTTTATCTCTGACTTAGGCTTTTATTCTGTATGGGAGATGGACATCTGGAAAGACGATAAGTATCCTAGAACAGTTATTACCTACCTGTCAAAAGTTTGACATTTGAGATGAGGAATAATATTTCTAACAATAAGAGCAAAATGTTGCAGACTAATGACTGGTCTTAGAGAGAAAGGAGTGTCTGTGGCACAGAGCATGCGTCCCCGGGGCACTGCCTTGTATTTTCATTCTTCAGACTAGCCTTACACCTCATAAATCTGTCAGTCATTTCAAATAAAATTTGTTTGTGTTGGGCAAACCATTTCCAGCATCATAGATGAACTCTCTAACCTGATGGTGAGACAACGAAGACTGTATTTTACATGAAAAATAAAGGGAGAAAATACGTTTTTATCTTAATTGATCATTTCTTTGCTACCTTTAATGTGGCACACCTATTAAAAAGCTAGTGTCACATTTCCTTCAGTTTGGAGAATTTAAGTTGAATCTTCTCATTTGGCTCGCCATCTGGTGTGCGACTAACAGTCTCAGAGAGTAAGAGGCCATCTGTTAATACTTTTTTACCAGGAAGCTTTTTATAGAGCAGTGAAGTGGCAACTCTCAAAAACACACTGTAATGACTTACACGATTTTGTGTAGATGTATAAGTTGAGCCGATAGATATTTTATTTCTATCAACTTACTTTCTCCCATTGCGGAGAGACATAGGAATCAATAAATCTGGCATATTTGCATAGGAAAAAATGATCCCTGGTATGTCAGGGCCCAAAGCTTAACAAGATATATTTTATGGTACTTCAAAAGGAAGATTGTAAATAGAGAATTACTGATAATGAAATAGTATTGATAGTCATTTGCTATCTTCTGTATACTGTTTCAAGTGCTTTCTCTTCATTGTCATATTTTTTCCTTACAATAACCTGGAGAAATAATTGTGATTAACTATGCAATTTACAGATTACAGATTTATAGATTAAAAAGTGTTGATTTTCATCTATGTTAATTACTTGCCCTTGTCACGGAGCTAGTAATAGCTGTTATTTGAGCATGCATCTTTTCTGCATCTTTTTTTCTATTTTTGGAACTATCAAAGCTGTGTTATTGGTTATGAGCTGTTTTGTTCTCACTGTCCTATGAAAGTCAGGACTGTTTACTTTTTGTTACCCATTTAAACCTTAGTTAATCTTTCTATTACTAAAATAAATATTTAGATCAATTTTATCCAAGACCGATGATAGTTTGGATTATTAAAAGCATGAGTGAGAATGGGAGATAGATTTTGATATATTTACAAATAACCTCCAAATCAATACTCACAGGAATTCCATCCGTTTTTATCATCAATATCACTGATTCACACAGTTAAGTATAAATTACATCTTTACACAGTCTTCTGTGATCACAGTAAAATGAACCCCTCAGTTTTTTTTTTTACACAATTCATTGACTAAAGAAGGCACTTGGCCAATCCAAATGCGAATATTCAAGTTAAATTCTCCAAACTTGTTGAGCAATTTTAATCCTACCATGTGTGTGCATAAAAGGAGAACCAACCTTCTGGAACTAATCCATTATCTCTGAATTAACTTATAGCAGTCAACTAAAAACATCTTGGTTTCTGGCCCTTCACTGGATCATTTCTCAATCATGAGATTGCTTCATCAATGACAATGGACCATTGAAGATGCATATAGATACAATGTCATGAAAGGTTCTAACTATGTTTTCCTCAATATAATTTATGGATTCAAGTGTGATCGGTCACGGTCATGATCCTCCTGTTGCTCATTGATTTGCTCGAGCGGGCCCAGTAACATCTCCATCGTGAGACTTGTTGTTACTGTGTTTGGCATATCGAATACATCACAGGTAGCTTGCCAGGCTTTGCAGTGCGGGCAAGATACTCTCGGTAGCTTGCCAGGCTCTCCGAGAGGGGCGGAGGACTTGAACCCAGCTCAGCCAGGCCGGCTGTGCAAAAGGAAAACGCCCTACTACTGTGCTGTTTTTTAAAATTTGTTTTTATTTTATTTTGGTGTTTAGTGTTAGAAAGGAATCTGAGTCCCTTTTTTTGGCTCATGACTGACCAGTTTCTCGCCCACATCATTTGCTGAAGAAGTTTTCCTTGCTCCACTTTATTCTTTCTGATCCATTGTCAAAGATTAACTGTCCATATATCTGATGATTTGTCTCTGGACTATCAATTCTATTCCATTGGTCTGTGAGTCCAATTGTTATTGTTATTCCAGTGCCACACTGTTTAGATTGCTACAGCTGTATTGTATAACTTAAAATTAAGAAAGGAGAAAACTTCCATAATCTTTTTTTCTATTAATCCCTTTGCTATTCTGGGAGTTACATTATTCTATATAGAAACCATTTATTCTTGATAATAGTCATTTTAACAGATGTGAAGTGAAGTCTTTGTAGTTTTTTAAATTTTATTTTATTTTTATAAAGTTATTCACAATAATTTATTACATTCAATACTCTAAAACCAATCCCACTACCATTACACCTCCCACCACCATTATTTTGAATTTTCAAAACCACCACCCAAGCCTACCTCAATAGCAAGGCCTAAATATTTTATTTTGTATTATTTTATTTTGTATCTCTTGTTATGAATAATTCGTTAAAGATGATCAAAACAAGTTTCTTTAGATGAAAGGGTGTGAAGATTGTTGAATATCACCCTGGAGCCATTAAGCCCTTGTATAAGAGATTACTAACATGTTGTTACAGGTTGAGCCTTGTGTACCTAATATACATACATACATATATATATATATAAATATATGAAGACCTCATGAACACAGCCATAGCCACAGCTTAAGATCAGTCTCCACATGCTAGGACAAGACTCTTGTATGAAGGAACTGGCAGAGGAACCCAGGTGTGCAGGACCCAGGTCTGAGATCAGCAAAGCCTGCTCGGATCGGGACTGGGCCTCCTCCACCCAGATACCCCATCTTCCAGTAGCTAGACAGTTACACCCACCAACTGCCCCTACACCCTGTAATCCCATCAACAGCCAAGATTCAGAGACTATAAAACCAAGCTCCCGGAAGTGTGCGGCTGCATCTGCAGCTGCACAACTTCTTATTGTTCTATTCTGGAGAACCCAGCAGGCTACTGAGAGTATTCTGCCACACGGCAGAGTCTGGCAAGCTCCCTGTGGTGTATTCAATAAGCCTAAACCCAGTAACAATGATGGGTCTCATTCCCCTGACCCTGAAAGAGCCTCCAGTGTGGCACTTACTAAAATCTCAGGGCTAGGACAAATGGAGACATTACTGGTGGCTGCTCGAGGAAATCGATGAACAATGGGATGACAGTGATACAGTGATATATATATATGTATATATATATTATAGAGATCAGTTGCTTTCTACTTTACAGCCTTTCATCCAATGTGGTGTGCTGGCTACTCCTGATATAGCAAGTGGTATAGAATATGGGATGTCACTCCAGGAATTCTAAAAATTTGAATGGGGTGATAGAGCTGGAGTTAAAATTTTAACTGAATGGGAACTTTAGGGTCCAGAGGCATCTCTGCAGCTTGTTGATTATCTCTTCCTAGATTTATTTGTGAGTCTCTGTATCGTGGTCATTAATAAGCTAATATGTCACCAGAGGAAGTTCGTGGGCATGACTGCCAGGATTCCGGAAGAACAGGGAGATGTGGGGAGAGCTTGGGGGAGGATTTCCATTCCCGACTCTGTGAGACCCTGGAGATTTCAGTCACAAAACCCGCATACCTGAGTTTTTCAACAGATTCACTCATGGATGAGGCTTGTCTTGAGCCTGTGGAGATCTTCCATGTGAATGGCCACCCTTAGGTTCTGGAGGTTTTCTGCTGCTGGGGCTCTCTTTGGATGGGTGGTGGGCTCATCTGCCCCCTTCCAGAGTGCCCCCGATGAAACTTAGCTTGGTGTGGGATCTGGTGGCATCACTGAAGTTTGTTGATGAGATCGTCCACGATTTATTTGTGAATCTGTCTATGTAGTTTTTATTTGCAATTTCCTGATATCTAGTGATTTGAGCATCTTTTCACACTACTGTTTACCTTTTTTCTTTGGCAAATGCCTATTTAAGTTCTTTACCGAATTTTTCTTCCATTTTGTTAATGTGCATGATATATCATACTATCCATGATAGTTTTATGCACACACTGTTCCAACACCTACTGCCTGAGTGCCCCCTCTCATTCACCTCCAGCTAAGCTCAGTCCTGTAGACAAACTCGAGTTTTGTTGCCTTTGCAGTTTTTTTTTATTGAATCACTGTAAGATACAGTTACAAAGCTTTCATGTTTGAGTTTCAGTCATACAATGATCAAACAACCATCCCTCCACCAGTGCACCCAGTATCCCTTCCCTTCCCAACCCTCCTCCAGCCTCTATGGCAGACAATTTCCCTCATACTCTCTATCTACTTACTTTTGGGCATCATGGTTTGCAATACAGTTACTGAGAGGTTATCATGTTTGATCTTTTATCTACTTTCAGCACACATTTCACATCCAGAATGATCCCTCCAATCATCATTGATTTAGTGATCCCTTCTCTGTTCCAGCTCCCTTCTCCCCCAGCTCATTGAGACAGGCTTTTATGGAGCAATATTCTTAGCCCTTGTGTCTACTGTCTTTGGGTGTTGGTCTCATATTATTTTATTTTATATTTCACAAATGAGTGCAGTCATTCTTTGTCTGTTCCTCTCTTTCTGAGTCATTTCTCTTAGCATGATACTCTCTACGACCATCCACTTATAAGCAAATTTCATAACTTCATCTCTCCTAACAATTTCATAGTATTCCATTGTGTAGATATACCAAAGTTTCTTTAACCAGTTGTCTGTTCTCGGGCACTAGAGTTGTTACCAGATTCTGGCTATTGTGAACAGCTTTGCACAGTTTTTAATCATTTTTTGTTTATTATTGAGTTGTAAGGATCCATATATATTTTAGATATTAAGTTTCTCAGATAAATGATATACAATATTTTCCTCCCATTCTGCAGGCTGCCTTCATTCTGATGCAGCAAAGAAACATTTTAATCTTATGTAGTACACTTTTTTGTCTTTACTTTTGTTTTCAGTGCTTTTAGCTTGTCCACAAAATCATTGTTAAGGCTAATTTTATGGTGTAAGGATGGGGGACAACAATGTGAGGAGACACTGGGACAGTGGTGGAGGGAAGCAGATACTCTAGTGGAGAATGAGTTTCAGGAACATGATCCATACTATTACTAGTGTTATAGATCAACATGCCTAACATAAAATATTATTTATTTATATTTAACTTTTATTAGTGAAACACCATGAGGTACCATAAAATATTATTTAAAATAAAATTTTAAAATAAAGATTTTTCCCTTCTGAGTTTTATAGTTTCAGCTCTTATGCCTAAGTCTTTAATTCTTTTGTTTGTTCTCTGTATACAGTGTAAAAAAAGATTCTAATATTCTTTTTACCTGTGGATATCAATTTTACCCAATATTAAAGAAACCACCCTTTCCTTATTGTGTTTTCTTGGCATACTGTGAAAGATCAGTTGATTATATATATGTGTGGGTTTATTTTTATATCTGTTTATCTATTCTTTTCCATTGATTTATATGTTTGTTTTTATGCTAGTATCATACTGTTCTGATTACTGTAGCTCATAATAGATTATGAATTCAGGAAGTATGATGTTCCAGCTTTGTTCTTGCACAAAATCATTTTGGCTATGTGGAGTCAAATTTTTTCTATGAATTGTGCCACTAAGATTTAGATAGGAATTGCACTGAATCTTTAGGTTATTTTGTATTATATGCCCAATTTAGCAATATTAATTATTTTAGTCGATGAACACAAGATATATTTCCATTAACTTGTTTCTGCTTCAATTTCTATCACAAGTGTTTTATAGTTTTCAGGGTGAAAGTCTTTTTTATCCTAAGTTAAGTATATTCTAAGTATTTTATTCTATTTATTTCTTTATTTCCTTTGGGGAAAATATCCAGTGATGTTCAAGTGCTACTCCTGGCTCCATGTTTGGGGATTGTTCCTGGTGGTGCTCAAATCAAGGCCACTGGCATACAGAGCATATGCCCAGCACTTTGGGCTATCTCTCTGCCCCCTTCATTCCTTTTATTATAAAAATAATATAATTTATTATTGAAATTTAGGAAAATAGTAAAGTAAAGTAAAGTAAAGGCCCTCCCATTGATCATCGATTTGCTCGAGCAGGCCCAGTAACGTCTCCATTGGAGACTTTGTTGTTACTGTGTCTGGCATATCCAATACTCTCGGTAGCTTGCCCGGCTCTCCGAGAGGGGTGGAGGAATCGAACTCGGGTCGGCCATGTTGGCCGCTTGTAAGGCGAACGCCCTACTGCTGTGCTATCGCTCCAGCTTCCTCACAGTAATGGCAATGAATTTCCAGGGAAATAATATCAGTGTCTCTGTCACTGTCCTCCCGTTGTTCATCGATTTGCTCGAGCGGGCCCAGTAACGTCTCCATTGGAGACTTTGTTGTTACTGTGTCTGGCATATCGAATACATCATGGGTGGCTTGCCAGGCTCTGCCATGCGGGTGAGATACTCTCGGTAGCTTGCCCGGCTCTCCGAGAGGGGTGGAGGAATCAAACTCAGGTCGGCCATGTTGGCTGCGTGCAAGGCAGACGCCCTACCCACTGTGCTATCGCTCCAGGGAAGGAAAAAATTACTAACAATCACAAATGATACTCTTAAAATTATCCCTTTTCATATTTTGGAAAGCACCTTTTAATTCTTTTTGTATGCTCTGCAGATCACACTTACCCTCCTAACAAATCAGTCCCTATGTTTTGTGCTGGGGTAGCAATCTGCTATATTTTTCAAGGAACTTATTGAAATCATATGATTATGATTGATTGATTGATTCCCTCTCAGAAAGACTGGCAAGCTACTGAGAGTATTCCGCCCGCACGGAAGAGCCTGGCAAGCTATCCGTTGTGTATTCGATATGCCAAAACCAGTAACTACAACTGGTCTCTTAAGTTAAGTGATTGAAATCAATGGTTCGATGCAGGTTTGTGGTCTAGTTTATATCTCCGGAGCCTACTAATGTGAATGCCATATAATTGATGCCATAAAATAATAATAATAATTGTTATAATAATAATTTGTAACTGTAGCACTGTTGCACTGTCCTCCCATTGTTCATCGATTTGCTCAGGCGGGTCTAGTAATGTCTCAATTGTGAGACTTGTTACTGTGTTAGGCAGATTGAATATGTCACGGGTAGCTTGCCAGGCTTTGCTGTGTGGGCGAGATACTCTCTGTAGCTTGCCGGGCTCTCCAAGAGGGGCGGAAGACTCGAACCTGGTTTGGCCGGGCCAGCTGCATGCAAGGCGTGCAAGGCCCTACCACTGTGCTATCATGGTGCTCAGGGCCTACTCTGTGAGAAATCATTTCCCCAACCAAAACCCCCTTATGTTGTAATAGTCCTCTAGCAAAAAACTGTTTAGGTCTTATGGGCAAGCAAACGTGTCTTTAGGAAAGAAAGAATAGATGAGGTTCAACTAACATGCCCCCAGGAAAAGATAGAATAAAAGTCTGTCAGCTAGAGAGGGAAACATAGGCAAAAATAGAATAGGAAACTGTCAGACTTAAATAGAAAACTTTAAGGTGCCCTGTTTATTGGTTGTGTGAAATACCCCAACCTCTGCATTTGATGGACCCATTAAATGTTTTTTTTTTCTTTTTGGATCACACCCAGAGATGCACAGGAGTTATTCCTCGCTCATGCTCTCAGGAATTACTCCTGGCGGTGCTTGGAGGACTATATGGGATGCTGGAAATCGAAGCCGGGTCGGCAGTGTGCAAGGCAAACACCCTATCCATTGTGCTATTGCTCCAGCCCCATGGACCTGTTGAGTGGGGAGGTTCTTACTAATTCTTCTTATCCTTTCTGTCGTTTTAAAGAATTGCTCACTTGTTGGGAGCTGTGGTAGGGAGCGATGCTGTAGTAAATAAATGGCCAGCCTGTGAGCTCACTGATGGTTGCCCAGACAACCCTGAAGCTTGGATAGTTTTAATGTGTTTGTTTGTCTTCTTGTGTGTCTGTTTAATCTCATTCTCTCTGACTGAGCGCGCCTTGCTGGAGTGAGGTTGAATGTACCCATCCAACTGACTTTACCATGGCAAACGGCCACATACAACTCCTATCTCTTTGCTCATGTGTTGTGCCAGTGGTGCTGAGGAGTTAACTGAGATCTCTTGCGTGTGAGATATATACTCAGCTCATTGAGCTAGCTCTCTGGCCCAGTGCCTGGTGATGTTTCATTGGGTAAATGTTTAGAATATGTGTTTAATTTGTTGGTGTGGATGATTTTAAATGATGTAATTTCATATTTTTATTAAAATATGGCATTTCAATTTCAGCTTTTTAATGATAGTTTAGGTAACACAGTAACTTACACTGTTAATGTTTTTAGTTCTGGTGTACAAAGTGATTGCATCATTACCAAAGTGCTCATGATCCTTCGCCACTCACTTTTTTAGAAATGCAATTATTATGGTTTAGATTATATATTAAAATATTATGGACATTTATGGTTTTGGTTGTGTAGTTGTTTTAAATATTTCTTCCCTCCCTTTATGGATGTTGTAGTGATGTTCAGGCACTGAACACAAGCTTGATTATGGTAACCTTCACACTCAGTTGTGGTGCTTGCCAGCAATCAGGCTCCTTTGCAGTTGCATTGCTTGCACATTTGCTCACTGGATTCTGCACTTTAATTGTGATGTTCACACATTCTGGTTCTAGTGCTTTGGTATTACCCTTAGTTTCCAGTCGTTCTTATTCTTTGGGTTCTGTCAGCTTTTGATAGCAAATTTAAGTTGGCTGAATTAGTTTCCTTTATCTGCGATAACACATTATTACAAACTGGGCTGGAGAGATAGTTCAGTGGGTAAGATACTTGCCTTGCATGATGCAGACCTAGGTTTGATCCCTGGCATTCCATGTTGTCCCCTGAGCACCAATAGTAGTGATTCATGAGTGCAGAGCCAGGAGTAAGCCCTGAGTATTGCTGAGTGTAACCCCCAAACAAACAAAAAATCCCAAAACAAACAAATGATTACAAATCGGATTGTTTAAAACGATCAAAGCGAATTATTCCCAGTTCAGAAGCCTGAAATGAAGGTGGAGGCAAGCTAGATTTCTTCTGGAGGTGCTAAGGGAGAATTTGTTCCATGTGTGTCTCCTAGCTTATGTTAGGTGTCAATGATCCCTGGGGTTCTCTGACTCCATCTTCTCATGACTTTCCTATGTGTCTGTGTTCTCTCTTGTTCTTTTATTTTATTTTTATTTACAGACTTACTTTCATTATTATGTTTCAGTCATACAATAATCGAATACCCATCCCTCCACCAGTTCCTATTCTCCATCACCAGCATTCCCAGTGTCTCTTCTGCCACTTCCCACCCACTGCTTCTGCGGCAGGCACATTCCCTCTTACCCTCTCCCTTTGGATGTTATGGTTTTCAATACAGGTACTAAGCGGCCATCATGTTTGGTCCATAGTCTACTTTCAGCATGCATATCCCATCCCAAAGGAGCCCTCCAATCATCATTTGCTTGGTAGTCCCTTATCTATCCCAGCTACTCTTTTTCCCAGCATGTGAGATTGGTATCCAAGCCGTGAAGTGATCCTCCTGGCCCTTATCTCTACTATCCTTAGATGTTAGTTTCCTATTGCATTACTTTATATTCCACAAATGAGTGCAGTCCTTCTATGTCTGTTCCTCTCTTCCTGACTCATTTAACTTAGCATGATACTCTCCATGTTGATCCACTTATATGCAAATTTCTTGATTTCATCTTTTCTAATAGCTGCATAGTATTCCATTGTGTAGATATACCAAAGTTTCTTTAACCAGTCATCTGTTCTCGGGCACTTGGGGTTTTTTTTCCTAGATTCTGGTTATTGTAAATAGTGCTGTAATTTTGTTATTTATTCGTTTATTTGTTTTTTTGGGTCACACTTGGTGATGCACAGGGCTTTTGCACTCAAGAATTACTCCTGGTGGTGCTCAAGGAACCATATGGGATGCTGGGAATCAAACCCGGGTTGGCCACGTGCAAGGCAAACGCCCTACCCTCTGTACCTACAAGCCCCAGTGCTGCAATTTTTTTTATTAGTGAGACACCATAAGGTACAGTTGTAGACTTACAAATTTTTGTGCTTGGGTTTCAATTATACAATGATCAAATACCGATCCTTCCACCAGAGCCCATTTCCCGCCACCACGGATCCCAATATCCCTCCCACTCCCCATCCCCTCCATACCACCCTGCCTCTGTGGCAGGGCATACCCTTTTTTTCTCTCTCTCCTTTTGGGTGTTGTGGTTTGCAAAAGAGATATTGAGTGGCAATCATGTTTGTTCTATAGTCTACTTTCAGCATGCTTCTCCCATCCTGGGAGGATCCTCCCAATGCCCTTTATTTAGTACTCCCTTCACTATCTGAGCTTCCTTTTTCCCTAGCATGTGTGGCTGGCCTCCAAGCCATGGAGCAGAATTCCTGGTACTAATTTCAGCCACTCTTGGGTGTTAGCCTCCTATTATGTTCCCCAGATGAATGCAATCTTTCTATGTCTATCCCTCTCTTTCTGACTCATTTCGCTTAACATGATACATTCCATGTAGTACCACTTGTATGTAAATTTCATGACTTCATCTTTTCTAACAGCTACATAGTACTCCATTGTGTAAATGTACCAAAGTTTCTTTAACCAGTCATCTGTTCTTGGGCCTTCAGGTTTTTTCCAGATTCTGGCTCTTGTAAAGGGTGCTGCAATGAACAAACAAGTGCAGATGTCCCAGTGCTGCAATTTTAAAGAAACCTGTAATTGAATTGAGGGCAACCTAAATCCAGAATGAGTTCATGTTGAGATCCTTAAGTAAATTCAATTTCAAAGAATATACTTTCAACCAGTATCACTCCCAGTTGAAGAAGGTTCTAGACATTAATTTGGGGTAATATGCGAAGGGAAACACTTTTTAACCCACTACAGTGGCTCAGTATAATTTATTGACGGAAATGTTCATTTTATTATTTCATTTAAATTTTTCACAACTAAGCCATGTTTGCCGAAAAGCTGGGTATGAGGTCTTTGTACATACCTTTGTAGCCTTTTCCCCTTTTTTTACAGCCTTTTCAGTTTAAGCTACTGATACCTAGAGATATGTTATTCAATTCTTTAGTATTTATTGTTTAAGCTGTTTAATGTTTCAGTTTTATAGCTTTTCTCTTAGTATATAGTGTTTTATCATATATAATTACATGTAAACATATATTCAGAAGTGTCTGTATGTTAATCTCTGCATCAGAGTATGTGTATTATATAGACAGATACGGTTATAAGTATTGATATCTGACAATAAACTAACATCTGGTATATAGCACTAACTTTTATTAGTTGATTTATGTTCATAATTGGTTTATGCATACTAAATAATGATCACTCTCTAATTTAAAAAATTAGCTGTGCATTTGTGATGACTTCAATAGGGATTAAACTCTTCAGATCTTATCAAAGAACTGTTATTTCCACCATATGCATGAGAAAGTTCATCTCAACTTTTAGTCCTGATACTGTCACATAGGGCCATTGAAAATTTTAGGAGGAGTGAACAAATAAGGGAGCATATGAGTTTTTTGACAGTCCTAAGGACTAACCTAAAGAAGGCCTACTAGATAAAAAAAAAGTGAAATGTGGCAAGCTCTGCAAAGAGCATGTGTGACAGATATGAAGTGGAAGGGCTAGCAAAGGGCTTAATCAGTGGACCAAGGCCCACTTAGCAGAAGACCATTCTCTAAAGGCTTTGTAGGAGGAGGGAGCAAGAGCTGGGACCTCAATATCCCATGCATTTTCTGCCTTTGATTTGGTTTAGATTCAGTCCATCAACAATGCCAACGACGCTCCCTAGCCGACCCCCAATCCCTTGCTTGCTAAGCAAGGAAATAGAGGGAAGAAGTCTATTTCTCATGGATGCTCGTTTGCTCAGAAGAACCATGTGATTCCTTCTCACCAAAACCCTTCCAAATAGAAGAGAAGCAGTCCAGATTGAGTCATGTCTTTTCCATCTGGGATACTGAGGGTCAAACCCAGGTCGGCCACAAGCAAGGCAAGTGCCTTACAGCTGTACTATCACACTGGTCCTTTAACTCACAAGTATTTGGTTTTTGTTTGGTTGGGTTATTTTTTTGCAGGGGTTTGTTTGTTTGGAGGCCACACCTGGAGTTGATCAGGGGTTACTCCTGGCTCTGCACTCTGGTATTACTCCTGGTGGTACTCAGGGGACCATGTAGGATGCTGGGAATTCAACCTAGGTTGGCCGTGTGCAAAGCAAACGCCCTACCCATTATACTATCAGTCTAACCGCTTACTCATTATTAATTTTATTCTATGTTTTGAGTAATTTTCTCAGTGGTTGCCCTAGGAATTGCTATTAACACCTTAATCTATAAATGTCTAGTTTAGATTAATAGCAAATTAATTTTAATAGTATACAAAGATCTTGTTATTTTATGGCTCATTTTTACCCTTTAATATCAATTTATAATGATCATATTATACAGTTGATGTTTAAATCATATAGAATATAAAAGCAGTTGCAAACAAAAATTCATCTATACCATCCTTCATATTTGCCTAATTGCTTTTAACAATGCTCTTTATGTGGATGCCTGTTGCAATATAGTGTCCTTTCATTTCAGCTTGAAGAACTTCTTTATTATTTCTTGTAGAGGAGGTCTATAATGATGAATAAATACCCTCAGATTTGTTTACTAGAAAATGTCTGCCTTCTGTTTCATTGTTAAATGCAGTATTTTTTCTATATACAGAATTCTTAGCTGATAGCATTTTTCCTTTTCAATATTTTGAAAATGTCATCTTGCTGCTATTTTTGACACTTTGCTGCTCCTTGCTTTTTTGTTTCATTTTTTGGTCTTTTTTTCTTTCTCCCTCCTTGTTTCTGACAAGAAATCAGCTGTTATTATTACTGAGAATTCCTTTTAAGTCAAAAGTCACTTCTTCCTGGTTTATTTCAAGATTCTCTTTTTGAATTTGAATAATTATATCATATTGTGTCTAGATGTAGATATCTGAAGATAACATACATGAAAAACATTTAATCTTGGATGTATAGAGTTACAGGCTTTTTAATCAAATTATGAACTTTTTTTTTGCTTTGTGGGTCACACCCAGCGATGCTCAGGGGTTACTCCTGGCTCTGCATTCAGGAATCACTCCTGGCGGTGCTGGGGGACCCTATGGGGAAGCCAGGGATCGAACCCAGGTCAGCCACGTGTAAGGCAGATGCCCTACCTGCTGTACTATTGTTCTGGCCCTAAATTATGAACATTTTCAGTCTATTATGTACCAATATGAATACTGTGAATATTACCAAAGTTCACTTTTAAAATGGTAAACTTTATTATATTTATTAAACAAAATTTTGAAATATTAAAATACAATAAAACATTTTCTGACACCAAAATTATAAAAAATAAAAAGAGATCTTAAATGTTGATCTACAAGCAGTCAGGACAGGTAGAAGCTGTGAGATCATGTGGTACTAACACAGCTCTAACGTCAGTCTACTCTGTCCACCTTTGTTCTGATATCATGATTCCCCCTTATGACTTAAAATCCAACATAGTAGCCCTATATTTTAGTAGTAGTTTGGAATTACCAGAAGAACACTAATAATTTTAGATGTCTGAGTTCAAACCCAAAGAATCTGACCTAGATATCTAAAGGTATAGCCTAGTAATTTTTTAAAAAATATAATTTTAAATTATAGCCAAAGTGGAGCACAATTATATTTTTAAGAGCTTTTTTCCTTTTTGCTTTTGGTGCAACACCAGGTGATGCTCAGGGGTTACTCCTGGCTCTGTACTCAGAAATTACTCCTGATGTTACATGGGGTACCATAAGGGATGCCTGGGATCGTTGAACCTGGGTGGGCATGGGAGTGCCAAGAGCCCTGCCTGCCATACTATCTCTCCAGTCCAATTTAGGAGTTTTTGATGGAGTTCCACAAGCCTAGTGTGCTTTAAGAGATAAAATGAAGTCTCTCGTGGAAGTGAAAAGCAATAGAGTCAGTTTTGTGATGACTGGATTTGTTGGGAGAGTGAAGGGCAATATCTAACTTCCTAGATTAAACAACCAAAAAGACGGCAGTGATTCTTCAGGTGGAAAAGACTGAAGAGAGGAACTGAATTGTAGGAATTACAAGAAACAACTCATGGGTTCAATCTGGGAGACTTTAGGACTTGCGATACCTATTGAATGTCCACATAGGGATGCAAGTGGTCAGTTGAATATGGTTATCAGAATCTTGGGAGGGATGCTGCTACAGAGGTCAGATTGTGTGTCATAAAAGGTATAGGATTGATGAAATTCCCCTAGGAGGATATGTAGAAAAGAGACAAGGGCTCAGAATCAAGCTCTGGAATGTTCTTAACTTGGTCAACAAAAAATAAGTGCTTTTAAAATTATCAAAAATAACAACAGGTGTTGGGCTGGAGTGATAGCACAGTGGGTGGGCTGTTTGCCTTGCATGTGGTTCACCTGGGTTCGATATCTCCTTCCCTCTCAGAGAGTATGGCAAGCTACTGAGAGTATTCCACCCGCACAGCAGAGCCTGACAAGCTCCCCGTGGCATATTCTATATGCCAAAAACAGTAACAAGAAGTCTCACAGTGGAGACGTTACTGGTGCCCACTCGAGCAAATCAATGAACAATGGGAGGACAGTGCTACAGTGCTACAAAAACAGGTGATGTTAAAAATTAGCTTGTACCAGAGAGATAGCTCAATGTACTGAGCATATACTTTGCATGTGGGAGGTCTAGATTTGATCCCCTGCATCACATGATACCCTGAGCACATCTAGGAGTGGTCCCCTCAAAAGCCAGTAGTAGTATTTGAGCATAGCCAGTTGTGCCCCACCCCCCCAAAAAAAAGCACAATAAAAATAGGACAAGGTGTATGGTCCAGTAATAAAGCAGTTTCATTATGAGGTGCTGAATATGAATCCCAGCACCTCATGGTCCCCCAAGCACTGCAGCCCCCTAATACCAAACTGGGAGTAGCTCCTGAGTACTGCTGGCTTTGATCCAAAACCCAAAAATCAGTAATTAAAACTTTTGCTGAGCACTAGTCTCCAAACTCTGTTCTAGTCTTTAACTTGCATTAACTTACTTAATCCTTATGATTGTTAGGCCATTGCAATAAAGAATCTAAGAGCACTTGATTTTTGACAACTTATTGTGTCCTCCTCCATCTGAGTATGTTAGGTGTTCTGTGCGTCTGGACAAATGGGAATTTCAATTCGTGAAAAGTCTAATCCTACCCCTAGGTGAAGAAGCTGGGACAAGCATTCACAATGCCTGCCTGTTCTTCGCCAACTACAAGACCAAGATGACTGTCCTTCAAAGTCCTGGTGGATCTATCACATCTTCCAGAAGGACAATGGAGAAGATTATCCATGACTTCTACTTGGATCTCTTCGGTAGCCATGTCTACCTGCCCACATACCAAATTCCGCAGGATGGATATGTCCTTCCCAACATTCTCTCTTCTGAAATCTGACATGCTGTTTTGTCGGTAAAAAAAGGGAACAGCACCCAGCCCGGACAAGGTCAGAACCGAACACCTGAAGAATCTGCTGTCAGTACTCATCAATACGCTGGCTCGGCTCTTCACATGCTACCTGTCTTTTTTTTTAATTTTTAGTGAAACACCATGAGGTACAGTTGTAGATTTACAATTTTTTGTGCTTGGGTTTCGATTATACAATGGTCAAATACCCATCCCTCCACCAGTGCCCATTTTCCACCACCATGGATAATATCCCTCCATCCCCATCCCTCCCATCTCACCCTGCCTCTGTGGCAGGGCAATCCCCTGTGTTCTCTCTTTCCTTTTGGGTGTTGTGGTCTGCAAAAGAGGCTTTGAGTGGCAAACATGTTCAGTCCATAGTCTACTTTCAACATGCATCTCCCCTCCTGGGAGGATCCTCCAAACACCCTTTATTTGGTGCTCCCTTCTCTATCTGAGCTGCCCTTTCCCCTAGAATGCCTGGCTGGCCTCTAAGCCATGGAGTAATCCTCCTGGTGTTGATCTCAGGTATTCCTGGGTATTAATCTCATATCTTGTTTCTTTATATTCCACAGATGAATGCAATCTTTCTATGTCTATCCCTCTCTTTCTGACTCCTTTCGCTTAGCATCACATGCTACCTGTCTTAATGCAAGGTTCCATCCTAATGGAAAACCAGCAGGACTGTTTTACTGTACAAGAAGGGAGACATCCACGAAATTGGCAACTATCGCCCGATCTGCCTGTCATCTACAAGCTGTTCACTCGAGTCATCCTGAAAAGGATTTGCAGAACACTAGATGAGGACAACCATGCGAGCAATCTGGGTTCCGAAAAGGATTCAGCACGATCGAACATATCCACATGATAACCAAGTTCATTGAGGTTTCTCAGGAGTTCAAGATGCCCCTCTGTCTAACGTTCATTGATTTAAAGAAGGCCTTTGATTCTGTTGAGACTGAAGTGTCTTCGAAGCCCTAGCCAAAAAGGACATTCAAACTCAGTACATCAGGATCCTCCATGAGCTGTATTATGGATTCACTACCAGGATCTCACCATTCTACAAGGAAGTGATCATCCATGTCAATAGTCGGGTTTGGCATGGTGATACCATTTCACCGAAACTCTTCAGTGCCACCCTCGAGAATGTCATGTGATGAATGGAATGGAAAGGAATGGGAGTGAAGGTAGACAGTCGGCAACTACACCACCTTCGCTTTGCTGATGACATTGTTCTTATAACACTAAACATTAACCAAGCAGCACAAATGCTGGCCAACTTCGACTGTGAGTGTGGATAGGTCGGACTACAGCTTAATCTCACGAAGACAGTGTTTATGAGAAACGATCTCATTTCTGATGTTCCATTCACTCTCAACAAAATGAACATCTCCAAATGCAACAGTTATGTGTACCTATGTTGAGAAGTCAACTTGATGAATGACCTGGCACCTGAGTTGTGCAGGAAGAAGAGAGCAGCTTGGAACGCCTTCAAGAGCACCAAAGAAATGGCTAAGAGGACAAAGAACCTCCGACTCTGGGCACATCTCTTTGATTCCACTGTTCTCCCTGCATTAACATATGCCTCAAAGAACTGGGCCCTATGAAAACAGGATGAGAATGCTATTCAGGTCTCCCAAAAAGGAATAGAAAAAGCTGTGCTTGGAGTATCACGCTTCACTCCAGTGAGAGAAAGGACCCGGAGTTCCGACCTCTGTTGACGATTAAGAATCAGGGACGCTGTCTCTTTTGCCAAGGCATTGAAAATCAGATGAGTTGGACACGTAATATGATTTGAAGAGGACCTCTGGACTAGAGCCATTACTGACTGGATTCTATGGGACGTGAAAAGATTGCATGGCCGCCCACCTATGAGATGGTCAGACTTCTTCATCAAGACCCTGAATGATTGGTTTGAGGCTCATCATGTTCCTGGAGCGAGCAGATGCCACTGGGCTACACTAGCACGCCACAGGGACGAATGGAGATGTTATTGGTGCCTGCTTGAGCGAATCAATGAGTAATGGAATGTCAAGTGATCAAGGGATCCCTAGGTGCATTAAAAAAGTCCAAAGCTATTTGGTGCTACCTCATACCTGACTCACTGTAAGTACCTCCAGCTCTTTCCTTGGGGAATCCTTGTGTCATTCACTAGAAGGGCAATAAACTGTATTCCAGTCCTATACCAGAAGTAACAAATTCCTGTAAACTTGGTGGCATAAAGCAACAGAAATTGATTTGGTCACAGTTCTGGAGTTTCAAATCAGTCTTGTTTGTATGAAATTAAGGTGTTGCAGAGTAATACTTTCTATTGAGGTAACACTTCTCTCTAGATATGTGCCAGTATCCATTCTTGGCTTTTTTCATTTCCAGTGACTGCTGTCATCCCTGGATTTGTGGCCATATCACTTCAATCCCCCAACCTAGCTTGTTCAAATATCACCACGCTCCATCTTTGCATTGGCTTCTCTTTTGTGTGGGGGTCCAATTTACCTCTGTTTCTGATAGGTGTACATGGGCTCAGCCAGGTCTGATGCCATTTTTCAGCTGGTCACATTATACCCTGGTGCCTGTAAGTTTTGTTGAAAATTCTTTGCTGCAAACATGTTACTTATGAGTCAAAAGGCAACTTTGTCATAAAAAGAATTGATTATTGGTAATTCAAAATCGTAATCAGTTATGTTCTTTACGATATAAATGAAATCTATAAGCCTCTTCAGATTCCCATGGAAATGAATATATCAAGGGTTGGTGTTTCTCATTCTGTTTAACATCTGTAATGGTCAGATATGTCTGGATAAACATGCATTCCCAGCGATTTTTGTTATTTGTTTTTTTTTGTTTGTTGTTTGTCTGTTTGTTTGTTTTGGAGTCACAACCTTTGGTGCTCAGGGTTTACTTCTGGCTCTGTGCTCAGGGATCATTCCTGGCATTGCTATGGGAACCATAGGGAGTCCCAGAGATTGAACCCAGTCGACCTCATGCAAGGCAAGCACCCTACCTGCTGTGTTATTAACCTAGCTCTGCACATGCCTGGCTCTAATATTTCAACAAGTCTTCTAAGATGCAATCTGTGCAGACCACCAAAATTATGTCTATTCTAAGTTGTCCACTATCACACAGCAAAACATTTTCACCGTTTTCAAGGAACAGTCATTAGAAATCTGGGAAGATAAAAAGAATTTAATATTTTCCTTCCTTCAGTTATGAATATTATATCATCAGTTTGGTAAAAAACACATTAAATTTCTGTACTCAAAGTAGCTGAAGGATTGATCCAAGACTGTTGTGAATTCACTGCTGATTTTACATTTATCATTGCTTGGTAAACTTTGGGGTTTATCTGGTGCATGGAACATACATCTGCTCACTGAAGGATTTTCAGATAGGTATGCATGTTATCATTTTCTACTAAAGTAAGCATCAATTGAAATCAAACTATCAAACCATCAACCCTTTATTTTTTCATGGCAAAGTTTCCCTTTAGTCAATTAGCTATGAGGCAGGGATGCTTGCAGAAAAGAACTTCTGTCAAATCTACCAGACAGGTGCCTATGTCCCAACATCCATATATTATTATGTAGATGAGGAGTTGCCCAGTGTCTACAAACTCAGACTAGAATACCAGTGTGATATTTCCTAACTTTTCTGATTTGGGACATGTTAACTTCTTTGAGTCTGTGTTTCCTCATCTACAATATCAACTCATAACATGATAAAGGATTTACAAGGATTATATTGCTTAATCCTAACAGTAGACTTTGAGGTTTTAGTCACCAGGGTTCACTGTGAGAATCAAGTAAAATAACTCATGTAACCTATCGGTAGATAATATGGTGTTACCCAGTACTTGTAGGAAATAAAGAAATACTCATCAAATATAAATCGATCACTTTATATGGGTTTATTTAATAGAATAGGGGATTATGCATGACAATAGTCAAAACTTTAAATCACCCTAATGGTGGGTCTCATCATCAGGAGAATGTGTAAGGATATTGTGCTATACACACTAAATAGAATATCAATCTGCATTAAAAAAAACTGAGGTTGTGACGTTTGAGACAAAATGAATGTAACTTTTTAAAAAATTAAATATTTTTCCTTTTTTAAACATTTAGTTTAAAAAGTTGTTCATGGTGCGTTTGGTACAGACATTCAATATTCCAACTCCAATCCCACCACAACTGTCACCTTCCCTCTGCAATTGTCTCCATCTTCCCAACTACTCCTCAAGCCTGCCCCCTAGCACGCCCAAAATATTTTATTTTATATTGCTTGATGCCACTGAGTGGCTAGTACTTCAGTAAAAGAAGATTTTTGAAAACTGTTCTATCTTACCATGGGAACAGTAAGTCCTTGTCTGAGTGTTTAATGAATTGTTATTGGTAGTTAAGCCTTCTTTGTTAATGCTTTTGTTAGTCAAGCTTCACTTGATCACTTGACTTCCCGTTAATCGTCGATTTGCTCGAGCGGGCACCAGTAATGTCTCCATTTGTCCCTATCACGTGCTAGTGTAGCCCAATGGCGTCTTTTCGTTCTAGGAACACGAAGAACCTCAAACCGATCGTTCAGGATCTTGATGGAGAAGTCTGAGCATCTGGTAGGTGGGCGGCCACGTGGTCTTTTGACATCCCGTGGAATCCAGTCGGTAACAGGTCTAGTCCAGCGGTTGTCTCTAAATCTCATTACATGTCCAGCCCATCTGGTTTTTGACGCCTTGGCAAACAAGGCAGAGTCCCTGATTCTTGATCATCGACGGAGGTTGGAACTCCGGATTCTTTCTCTCATTTGAGTGAAATGTGATATTCCAAGCATAGCTCTTTCAATTCCTCTTTGGGAGACCCGAATAGCGTTCTCATCCTGTTTCGTAGGGCCCAGGTCTCTGAGGCATATGTTAATGCAGGGAGAACAGTGGAATCAAAGAGATGTACCCAGAGTCAGAGGTTCTTCGTCCTCTTAGCTATTTCTTCAACACTCTTGAAGGCCTTCCAAGTCGCTCTCCTCCTCCTGTGGAAATCAGGTGCCAGGTCATTCATCATGTTGACTTCTCGACGACGGTACACATAACTGTTGTAGTCAAGCTTAGTTGGCTTCTATGTTACATTCCAATCCAATCTGGTGTGATAGTGTTGTAGAGTTTTGAGATGTTGCACAGTCGTGCATTACAGAAAATCCAGAGTATTTAACTGGGCAGTGAGCTTACATGGCAGAGGTGGTGGAATGTGGTTATGGCTACCAGGGTTTCCAGAAGCAAGGGAAGGAAGGGTGTGTCACCCACCCTGATTCTGAGAAGGCCTGGGGTTTTCAGCCAAAAAAAAAACCCCAGTGTACCTGAAATTTTCAACAGTTTGGCATCTATCTGAAGTTCAGTCAGGAGATAGTGGAGTTCAGCCATAGCAGAGCAGCAACTGTTGGGGTATGAATGTAGCTACTAGGGTTTTGGTAGGGTAAGAACTTGGCCCACCCCCCCTCCCAGATCACCCTGAGGTCACAGCTGGGGACTGGTGCATCTGAGAAATTTTTGTGTCTAGTTGATCTCTTTCTAGATTAAATTATGAGTCCCTGGAGTAGGACTGGTAGATGAGCTTACATGGTGGTAGAGGTGGAACATGGGCACTGTTCCAAAATGAATGTATCTTTAGGTGGTAATGCTAAATGAGATAAGTACTGAAGTGAAAGATGGCTTCACACATATGTGAATATGAATAACTAAATTTAAAACACTGGCAGAAAACAACTAAAGTAACACCTAGATTTGTTTACTACTATAGTAGATACCATAGGGAAAGAGAAGAGGAAGGAGGACCAACTAGGTAGAGGAACTTTTTGGTGGTGGAGTTGCACTGAAACTTTGGTAGTAGGCATGGAATCACAAAATCTGAACAAAAAATTAACAAAGCAATTCCTAAAGAATACCGCATTGTCATTACCAGGCAAATTTTAAGCATACAAAGATATTTAATTATTAAAAAAATCTATGAATAGTATTCTTTACATCAGATTCAAAGCAAAATGACAATTTTAATTAGGTTCAGGAGGCATTTGCTAAAAATTATGAGTTCCTAATTACTATTCTTAAAAGTATGATTAAAACAAAACTATTTATAGTGTATATTAAATATTTATCTTGTATATTAAATAAAAATATTTAAAGTGAATACAGTATGGGCTGGAGTGATAGCACAGCAGTAGGGCGTTTGCCTTGCACGCAGCCAACATGGCCGAGCTGGGTTCGATTCCTCCGCCCCTCTCGGAGAGCCCGACAAGTTACCGAGAGTATCTTGCCCACATGGCAAAAAAAGCCTGGCAAGCTACCCGTGACGTATTAGATATGCCAAATACAGTAACAAGTCTCACAATGTTACTGGGCCCGCTTGAGCAAATTGAACAACGGGAGGACTGTGACTGTGACCGAATACAGTATAAATCTGAATATGTGCATGAACCCATATATATGTGCTTCTTAGTTTTATCCACTGAGAGGATCTAGATGACTCCAGTAGAAATGAGCACAATATCACTAAGATCTTGATTTCTAAATATCAAAATCTCTGTAAAAATGGACTGGGCAGCAAATACATAAGATGAGCATGGAACATCTTGCAGTGCCAGAAAGTAGGATATATATTCAGAAAATAGAAGGATGTGGACATGCCCAAGGGACTTAGAAGATATCTGAAAAGAGCACTCATTGACTAAAGTTAGTGATTTGAGTAACAAACTCAAAAGGGTTGTATTAGGATAAAACCCAAAGTGTAAAATAAATACACATGAGTCTAAGTCATATAAATACACTATTGAAGAAATAAATGAGGGTCAAATAAAGTTCTTTTGTTAATTTATTAATATGTGGAAATATGGGCAAAGAAAAATTGCTGCCTGGTAAACATCACAGAAATACACGTAAAAAGAAAAAGCAAGAGTGAAATGCTAAATATAGTGGCTAAAAGTACAGTGAGACCAGTGGAGAGACGAAGGATAGTTCAGGGAAGTGAACATTGTGACAATGGTCGAGGCTTGTGGACAACCTGGAAAAGGATAAAGAGCTGAATGGAGATAAAAGGATGTGTATGATACCCTATTAGTAACAGTATTGTAAACCAAAATGCTTGAAACAAAACAGAATAAAAAAAATTAAAAAGTGCCTGCCATAGAGACAGGCTGAGGGGGGAGGAGGTAGGGATGTTAGGAGGGAAACTGCATCATTGATGGAGGAAACTGGCCACAGTTGAAGGAATTGCAGAGTCTCAAAATACCTTACTACAAAATAGCTATAACTACTGATGGAGAACTAGTAACATTTTAGTGAAGAAAACTGAAAATGATCAAATATCAGCATTAGACCTGAGAAGAGTGTATCTCTTCTGTAGCATTCTTGCCAAAAATGCAAAATCTGAATTTAATCATAATGAAACTCTAGAAAACTCAGAGTGAATGACATTCTACAAAATGTGTAGTGATTCTGTCCACAATTTCCAAAATAAGTAAATATTAATTTGTATAATAGAAAACAAGGAACTGTTCCTAATCATAGACTACATAAAGGTTAGACATCTTACATGCCAGTGTGGTCCTGGACTAGATTCTAGACTAAGACCAAAAACAAAAAAATCATTAGTGGAACAGTTTATGACATCTCTATAAGTTCTGTTGATTGGCTAGTAATGTTGTATCCCTGTTACTTTTTATTGATATTCTGTTTGTATTTTGATACATAAAATACTGAAGAAAAGTGTGAGTGATATATATTTGTGCTATTTTAAAAGTTTTATAAATTTAAAATTATTGAAAAACAAAAAGTGAAAAACAAAATTAAAGAAGAAAAAAACCTACAAAATGAGAGTATATCTCAGATGATGCAATTTTATCAAATACTAATCTTAGGGCTTCTTAAAATATAAGGTATTATTGATGTAAAGGTCATTCTATATTAGTATATAGTTATTTTATGTCTGTATGATATCAGTTTTTATATTTATGCATAGATAAATGCATTGCAAAGTAAGAAAAATAGAGGTAATATTAAGAAGTAGAGGACGAAATTATTGTATTCACAAATGTTACCACCCTCTACTTCCACTTAAGAATTCAAGAGAATCAACTATAGGAGCTATTAAGGACATTAAGTTAGGTGATCACAAAATAAATCAACATGATTTGTAGCTTTCTATATGCTAACAATAGCAAGTTGGAAAATACGAATTTAAAAGAAAATTTACAACAACAAAATTCCACAATTAGACACAATTTCTAGACATTTTTGGCACAGTTCGTTAACACTGGGATGCTGATACTTTTTAATAGAAAATAACATGCTTTAGTGATAATGTAGAGAAATTAGAACCATTTTGGATTGAGTTACATTGTGGAATGTAAGTTGTGAATCCATTATGAAAATGTGTGGCAGTTTCTCAAATATTGCACGAAGAATAGTCATATCATCCACAAATTATGATTCTGGTATTTAGCTATGAACGTAGAAAATAAATGTCCACATAGAGGCTGTACATAAATTTTCAAAGAGGCAGTATTCATATTCACGTTATTCACAAGAGTAGCACTGTAGCACTGTCCTCTCATTGTTCATAGATCTGCTCGAGCGGGCACCAGTAATGTCTCCATTGTGAGACTTCTTGTTACTGTTTTTGGCATAACGAATACGCCACAGGGAGCTTGCCAGGCTCTGCCATCGGGGCGGGATACTCTCAGTATCTTGCTGGGCTGTGAGGAATTGAACCCTGGTCAGTCACATACAAGGCAGATGCCCTACCCACTGTGCTATAGCTCCAGCCCATTCATAAGAGCAAAAAATTTAAACATCCAAGTGTCTATCAAATAAAACACAGAGACTTAAAATGCAGTACATTCATGCATGAAATATTATTTGTCCATAAAAAGAAATGCAATAAGATATGTACTACCACATGAATATGTCTTGAAAATTAATATGCTAAGGTGAAGAAACCAGTATCAGTAGACTACTTATATGATTCCACTCATATTAAATGTCTAGTAAAATACTGGGACCCGTGGTGGTGGAAAATGGGCACTGGTGGAGGGATGGGTATTTGATCATTGTATAATTGAAACCCAAGCACAAAAAATGTGTAAGTCTACAACTGTACCTCATGGTGTTTCACTAATAAAAATTTTAAAAAAAGAAATGGAAAGCAAAAAGAAAATGCTTCAGAGGTGCAAAGTAGATTAGTGGTTGCTTGGAAATGGAGCAGGAGATGTTTGGATAAGGAAGAGGAACAAGAGGGTGCTTAAGATGTCTGGGAGCCCTTTCCTGCAATTTTTGGCCAAATGGGCAGCAGTTCAATTTGAGTACCTGGGGATGCAGTGCTGCCCTCTAGTGCTGGGAATTACCTGTATCATGCCTGCAGTGCTCTGGAGTCTTGAGAGAGGTAGACATGAATTCTCAGGGCACCATGAACTTCTGGGGGGTGGGGTAAAACCAGAGTCAGCTGCATGCAAGACACGCATGTTAATCCTATACTATCTCTCTAACCCTTAGAGTTTTCTTTCAAGTTCATGAAAATGATTTGAAATAACCTGTGCTTAAGGTTGCACAGATTCTAAAGCCCAATGAATCTTCCATTTTAAGTAGATAAAGTGTATAGTCTGTACATTTTATCTTAAATTGTCAATTATAAAATCAAAAGGGAGAAAAACTACTCTACTGAAGGTGCATCCTATTGATTTAGCTTGAGTATTGTGTCTTGGCTAGGTTATGGTACATATAGATTGGTAGTTCCACTGCCAATATTTTTATAAGATATAAGAAGGTATTTTTTTTATAAGATTGGGGTGTAGTTTCTAGTTGGAGATGATCACTCTGGACAAGGACTAAGAGTTAGAAGTAGGCAAAGGGACATATATGATAACCTTTTAGCATCTGTATTGAAAACATAATGCCTAAAATGAGAGAGAGAGAGGTGCTTGCCATAGGGGGCTGGCTGGGGTGAGGGGTAGCTTGAAGGAGTGGGAGTGAAACTAGAAAAACAGGTGCTGGGAAGTTACACTAGTGGAGGGATGGATGTAGAACATTGTATGACTGAAACACAATCATGAGCAATTTTGTAATGCTCTATCTCACGGTGATTCAATAAAAAATGAAATTAAAAAAAGATTGGGGTATTGTTGCCAAAAGATGGAGGGAAAGATGCTTAAACCCCTCTCATGATTATAATTCACATTCTGTAGAATTCTACCACATTACTGTGGACTACCGACTCCTAGATTTTCTGTGCCACATGCTTCTATCACTTTATTTTCCATCATTTCTGCCTGAGATTTTTTAAAATTCAGGCACATTTATTTGCAAAGTTGTGAACAATAGAATTTCAGGCATAGGATATTTCAGTGGTAATCCCACGAGCATCTGTTGTCTGCCTACCAATTCCTTCCACATCTCCCCTCTTGAGACATGTACTTTCATACCTTCATAGTTTCATAATGGGATGTGTATTGGGCTCTCTCTCCACTCTAGAGGGGAGATGTGGGCAACACATGTGCTCAGGCACCATATAGGCTTGGCAACAACACGTGTGCTGAGGCAGTACATGTTCAAGTTGGCTTTTATAGGGTTTCTCCCAACCTGCCCTGTATGGGGCGTTTGCACCTTGTCAAGGGTCCATTGCTAGGGTGACCCCATTTCTATAGGCTACATACCAATTATTATTGTTAGGAGTAATTTTACATAAATGACATGATACTTAGTAGAATTTTACATAAAATGACATGATAGTAGAATCACTGGGTTGTATGGAAGTTCTATGCATATAATACATTGAAGAATATTAACTATAATGCTCCAGGATTTGTACCTCAAAGGTATTTTCAGTGGTATTATAAAAAAGACTCAAAAGAAATAAAAATACAAACGTGGGGCTACATCAAATTAAAAAATTTCTGCATGCAAAAAAGGCATGCTAAAAATAAAAGGATCCCTGCTGAATAGAAGGGTGTGCTTGCACACAATATGTCAGATAAAGGGTAAGTACTGAAAATATACAAAACACTCATAGAGATCAATAAAAAATTCCATTAATCTCATCAAAATGGGGAGAGGAAAATGAAGAGGCACTTTTCTGTAGAAAACAGGCAGATGACCAATTGGCATCTGTCTAAAAAGTGCTGATCACCATTTATTATAAGGGGAAATCCAAATCAAGACAACAACGAAAATGGAAATTATCAAAAAGACTAGAAACAAACTGTTGGCAGAGATGTGTCAGAAAAGGAAGAGAAAAAAGAGACAGGAAAAAGCTGCCTGAGCCACTCTTAGGAGCTGTTTCCCCTGCCTGAAATTCTATCCACTCAGGTCTCCTTTTGACTTCTCATCATTCAATTCACAGATCAAAGGTTTTCTCTTGAAAGGTGCTTTCTCTGGCTACCCTTTTGCAGTTGTTTGCCATTTTGCTCATTTCAGGAGTGATAGCACAGCGGTAGGGCGTTCAACTTACACGCGGCCAACATGGCCGACCCGAGTTCGATTCCTCCGCCAATCTCGGAGAGCCCGGCAAGCTACCGAGAGTTTTCCATATGCCAGACACAGTAACAACAAAGTCTCCAATGGAGACGTTACTGGGCCCGCTCGAGCAAATCGACGATCAACGGGAGGGCCTTTACCTTTACCTTTTTACTTTGTCTTTACAGTCATTGTCATTAATTGATGAGTCATGGTCACGGTCCTCCTGTTGTTCATCGATTTGCTCGAGCGGGCCCAGTAACATCTCCATCGTGAGACTTGTTGTTACTGTGTTTGGCATATTGAATACGTCACGGGGTAGATGAGTAACTTCTAGTATTTACTTTCCCTTCATTCTGATAGAATGTAAATCTCACAATATTAGACAACATATTTTTTCCATCTATCATGGTAATCCTGCATCCGGCATGGGATTGAACATATAGCAGAATCTCAGGAAGTATCTCTTAAGTGAATAGGTCATTAAAAAAATGAAAAATTGACTAAGATAAATTTGCTATACCAGAGACAAGAGCTTTATTTGATACAGCAATGGGAAAATATGATGGGTTAGTGAATAGAACTCTTGAGAGAGAAAAATTAGGAAGTTCACAGTTTGATCATAAATGTTCTGTGGAGTTCTAGAAATATAAATGTTAGAGTTCATCCTGGCACAGCCCTTTGACCACTAGAGGTCGCTGGGCCCAGTGGAACGCCCCAGGTCTCTACTTCTCTGAGAACCAGGCTGTTGCTAGGGAAACCTGACATTTTCAAACCCTCCTCCACCTATTCATTAGTGCATGTAGGCACATTCCTTCATCCTCCACTTAAACTTTGCTTCTCCTAATAAACCTTGTCATATGATTACGAGTCTATGACTTGAGTGGATGGTTTTGTCTTGGTTATGCTATGCGTGCGACCTTTGAGCATCTGTTGCCCTAGTTGCTAGAGGAGGTCTCCATATCCCCAGGGGTCTCCATAGCTACTGAATGGTTACAATAATTGTTCAACTTCTAGGAATCTATGAGCAGTTGAAATAAAGGCTGCCAATTTGAGCTAGATAGCCCTTCTCTGGGAGGAAGTATTATAACACATTACTTAATTCTATTATTTTCACATCCATAGGTTCAATTCTCTCTCTCTGCTTCTGTAAATTATTGCATCTAATAGGAATCCCTGGGAACTATATATTTCTTTGTCTCTGAAAGCACCTGTCTATATCACTTTACCTGGGTCAACTCCAACTCCTTTCCCTCTTCAAAATCTTTCCAACTTGTGCTAGACTATATTGTATGTCTTGGTCTCAGCATACCCCTCAAAACTTGGTTATCCTCTCTTTCTTGGAAGCATCTGTTTTTTGTAAGCTTTATTACAACAGAGTTCTAGTATCTATAGCAATTTTTGAAATGGTCACATAGACATGGAGAAGAGACTCCAGAGAAGATGAGATAGGTAACATAAGATGTGTGACAGATAACAGACCGTTGCTGCTGAGTTGACTCTATGTTCTGGACCAGTCTTTGGTACTGAGTGAATCACTTAATCACTTAATCACTTAACTTCCCGTTAGTCGTCGATTTGCTCGAGCGGGCGCCAGTAACGTCTCCATTTGTCCCTGTCGCGTGCTAGTGTAGCCCAATGGCATCTCCTCGCTCCGGGAACATGGAGGGCTTCAAACCGATCGTTCATGATCTTGACAAAGAAGTCTGACCATCTGGTAGGTGGGCGGCCACGCGGTCTCTTGACATCCCGTGGAATCCAATCAGTAACAGCTCTAGTCCAACGGTCGTCTTTAAATCTCATTACGTGACCAGCCCATCTGATTTTCGACACCTTGGCAAATGAGACAGCGTCCCTGATCCTTGATCGTCGACGGATGTCAGAACTCCGGATTCGTTCTCTCATTTGAGTGAAACGTGATATTCCAAGCATAGCTCTTTCTATTCTTCTTTGGGAGACCTGAATGGCGTTCTCATCTTGTTTGCGTAGGGCCCAGGTCTCTGAGGCAGATGTTAATGCAGGAAGAACAGTGGAATCAAAGAGATGTGCCCGGAGCCGGAGGTTCTTCGTCCTCTTAGCTATTTCTTCGACGTTCTTGAAGGCGTTCCAAGCCGCTCTCTTCCTCCTGCACAGCTCGGGTGCCAGGTCATTTGTCATGTTGACCTCTCGACCTAGGTACACATAGCTGTTGCATTCGGAGATGGTCGTTCCATTGAGAGCAAATGGGGCGTCAGGAACAAGGCTGTTTCTCATAAACATTGTCTTCGTAAGATTCAGCTGTAGTCCTACCTTTCCACACTCACGGTCAAAGTCGGCCAGCATTTGTGCCGCTTGGCTGATGTTTGGTGTTATTAAAACAATGTCATCAGCAAAGCGGAGGTGGTGTAGTTGCCGACCATCTATCTTCACTCCCATTCCTTCCCATTCCAGTCGTCGCATGATGTTGTCGAGGGTGGCACTGAAGAGTTTTGGTGAAATGGTATCACCCTGCCGCACCCCTCTCTTGACATCAACGATCACTTCTTTGTAGAATGGTGAGATCCTGGTAGTGAATCCGCAATACAGCTCACGGAGGATCCTGATGTATTGGGCTTGAATGCCCTGATTGGCTAGGGCTTCAATGACCGCTTCCGTCTCAACAGAATCAAAGTCTTCTTTAAATCAATGAACGTTAAGCAGAGCGGCATCTTGAACTCCCGAGAAACCTCAATGAGCTTGGTTATCGTGTGGATATGGTCGATGGTGCTGAATCCTTTGCGGAACCCTGCTTGCTCACATGGTTGTCCTTCATCTAGTGTTCTGCCAATCCTATTCAGGATGACTCGAGTGAACAACTTGTAGATGACAGACAATAGGCAGATCGGGTGATAGTTGCCAATGTCATGGATGTCTCCCTTCTTGAACAGTAGTACGGTCCTGCTGGTTTTCCATTGAGATGGAACCTTGCATTCAGACAGGTAGCGAGTGAAGAGCCGAGCCAGTGTATTGATGAGTACTGACGGCAGGTTCTTCAGGTGTTCAGGTCTGACCTTGTCTGGGCCGGGTGCTGTTTGCTTCTTTACTGACGAAATGGCGTGTCGGATTTCGGAAGGGAGAACGTTGGGAACGACATACCCATCCTGTGGAATTTGGTATGTCGGCAAGTGGACATGGCTATCGAAGAGATTTGAGTAGAAGTCATGGATAATCTTCTCCATTGCCGTTCTGGAGGATGTGATGGATCCATCAGGACGTCGGAGGGCAGTCATCTTGGTCTTATAGTTGGCGAAGGACAGGCGGGCGTTACGAATACTTTTCCCGGCTTCTGCCGCATCTACCAGTACTTCTGCTCTTCTCTCTTTGAGGTCTTCCTTGATCGCATCTCTGCACTGCTTTGCGAGCTCGGACGTTAGCTTGCGGTTGCCTGAGGCATGCGCCAAACCACGCTGGCGAATTAGCTCAAGAGTTTTCGAAGATAGGCGACTTTTTGTGGCTATCTCTCTCTTGGCGTTCCTCGCACATTCACGGAGGTGCTGAACCAGTCGATCGTATTCCTCGTCAATGTTGTCAACAATGGCATCTTCCCATGTTGCCGCAATAGTACCAAAGAGTTCCCAGTTGGTGGTCGTTCTGGGAGTTCTCTTTTTGAACTTTGCAGCCCTTTCTCCCCGCTCTGTGAAGTAGAATTTTGCACGAAGGAGACGGTGGTCCGATCCCGTTCGAAATTTTGGGACAACAGCGACATCAGTCAGGCAAACCGTCGATTGAATATGATGTGGTCTATTTCGTTGTGGAATCGTCCACCGGGAGACTCCCATGTCCATCGTTTAGATTCTGCCTTCTGGAACTGTGAGTTACCATGAATGGTCTTGGTCGACATGATGAACTCAGACAGTCTCTCACCCTGTTCGTTCCATTCTAGGCCATGGGTTCCGATGTGAAGTTCTTCAGCTGATCTTCTCGGTCCTATCTTGGCATTAAAATCATCATTAAAATCACTGAGTGAATGCGTATCATATATCCCATCTGCATTAAGGCAATCACAATATATAAGTACACCCTTTCCAGGGCAGTCCAAAGCCAAATGTCTCCTTGTATGGCATCATCTTCTATCAACAGCTTCCTTATGCATGAATAGAGTTTCTGACATTTCTCAAGCTGGACAGCTCATTGTCCATAAAAGTGTAAATGTGATGGGACACTACTGTGGGAAGAAATGTCAAGCAATTTATATAACTAAGTAAATAACTATGAGGCAGTTGTCTTGGTATACGCCAACTATTATTTAATATAGTAATTGAAGTGTTGCGGATAACTTCCAAGGTCTCACACATACATACGTAAATTGCACTTTACTGTTGAACCACATCATTTCAGTCCCATGTCTGAAGAATTTGGGAGCTCTAGTACCACAGTAAAACCCATGTAGGAATAGCCCCCGCTCTGATCCCTGTGATTTAGAGAACTGCACTTTGAGGGGACAGCGAGTCAAAGTGATGTGGCTTAACAGAGTACCTGGTCCCCTTCTAGGTCACACAGTTGATACGAGGGAATTTGAAAGATCTTGACTACAAGGCCAATAGGGAAAGTTCAAGGAATGAAGATTGCAGGTTAAAGTGGATGGGGAAAAAAGGAGTTTATGTGTGGACCAAGAGTTCAGGCCACCTTGGCCACTCTCAGCCCTGAAACATTAAAGAGTCCGTTCTCCTTTTATGTCTTCAGGTAAGCAAGTGATCAGGAAAGCAGGTTTACACAAGCAACTTTAAAGTTAGACCCACAAGGTTATGAAGAAGGGGTTTTATGTGGAACTGACTGACTGTTCTGTCTTGCTCTGGTGGTTCAGGCCTCTCTGTGCACGCAGTCCAACACCACCTTCCTTCACAGTCCCCAATGCCCATAAAGTTCTTTGTTTTTAAATGGATATTTTAAAAAAATATTTATTAGTGAAACACCATGAGGTACAGTTGTAGATTTACAAATTTTTGTGCTTGGGTTTCAATTATACAATGATCAAACACCCATCCCTCCACCAGTGATCATTTTCCACCACCACGGGTTCCAGTATCCCTCCCACCCCCTATCCCCCCATCCCACCCTGTCTCTGTGGCATGGCATTCTCTTTTGTTCTCTCTCTCCTTTTGGGTGTTGTGGTTTGTGAAAGAATTGCCCATAAATTTCAACCAGATTCCCTCACAAGGATCCAAGACCATTTTCCAGAGGCTTAATAAGCTCCTTTCCTGGTTCTGTCTTCCCAGAGACACATACATAGTTGGTGGGTCCACTTGCATATCTGAATGGTGACCAGAAGGCAGTTGTTTGCTATTTGGGGGGAGTAGAGAAGAGATTTATAAGCATGGGCTAGATAATCCTGTAATCATGAGTGAGACCCATAATCATGGGTACACTCAGAGTGAGAAAAGAAAGGGGAGAGATTGGGATCCAGATGCTGGGGCCCAGTTTTCTCTATGTGACTTCATTTAGGTATATCTACTTTCAGTCTGAGAATCTTACAATTGAACTTGGCCTTCCAAGTGTATATGTATTATATATATTTCTAATTTCTTTTATAGCTACTGAGATAAACTGGTTTATATGTCTATTTCTATTTATTCCCTTCCCTTTATTATTGTTGTCTTGGTTTCCTACGCTTGACTGTGGTACACCAGACATCTCACACTTTTGTGTGGCACAGGGAATCCCAAATAGCAATGCTGTGTCTGCACTCAAAGCACAGGGGGTGATGCTGGGGGGCTTTAGGTTGCAGAATCCCACAGCCCTCTCATCCTTCTTTTTTTAAACTTAGTGACTCGCCACATTTTATAGGTGCCAGATCCAGTAGAGATGGCGGGTTAGGGATAAAGATGTTTTTGTTAAGGCAGAAGGAAAGTACAGTTTGTTAGCTTGATTTTCAAATGTTAGATAATTAGATATTCTAGGTGGGCCTGCATTTATACTCATATTTGGAATTCTGTGCATTAGTCAGTGTTCTCCGGAGAAACAGACCCGAAAGACTCTGTAGATAGACAGTTTAGTTTGAGGAATTGGATCACATGCTGATGGGATTGGCAAAATTCACGGGGCAGGCAGCCTAATAATGACCAAGGAAAGCGTTGATGCAGTTTGAGTCCAAAGGCAGTCCCAATTCTCGAGGATTGAGGTCTTTTTTCTGTTAAGGCTTTCTGCTGATTAAATGAGACCATATCATTAATGATAATCTGTTCCAGTCAAACTCTACTGGCTTGTTATTCACTTCCAAAAATATACTGCTATAGGAACATTTGAATTGGTGTTGGACCAAATGACTGAGTTCTACAGCTTCACCAAATTGACAAACAATTTGCCATCACACTGTTTAAATGTTAGAAATCTGTCCAGCCAGATTCATCTTTCACTGTTACCTTCTGCACTCTGCCTTAGGGTCTACATCCAGATGTGTTTGCTAAGGACTTCCCTAGTCTTAGATTAAGGGAAAAATGCAAGTGGAGTGTTTAGTATTCTTGAAAACATTATTTTATTTTTTGACCCTGTGGTTTACAATACTGTTAATAGTAAGGGTTTTTTTTTGCCTACCACATTTCAGTACCACACCCTCCACAGGAGTATCCACTTCCACCATTGTCCCTGTTTCCCTTTTCCTCTCATGTTACCCTACCACAACTGGAACCAGTCTCTCATCATTGTAAACTCAGTTCTCAGGTTTTGTTGTCTTTGCACATTTTTTTTTTCTTTTTGGGTCACGCTCGGTGATGCACAGGGGTTACTCCTAGCTTTGTATTCAGGAATTACCCCTGACGGTGTTTGGGGAACCATATGGGATGCTGGGAATCAAGCCAGGGTCGGCTGCGTGCAAGGCAAATGCCCTACCTGCTGTACTATCGCTCCAGCCCCTCCCCTCCTTTGTAATTTGTTATTTCATTAAGATGCTTCTTTATATGCCACATGGAGTTGAGCGTCCTCCAACCAGATCCTCCAAATTCCAGTAGGCGAGGGTCACACCCACCACCTGGCCCCCTGGCGCCGTGTAATCCCATCAGCGGCCAAGACTCAGAGACTATAAAATCCAGCTCCCGGAACCGTGCGGTTGCAAATGCGGCCCCGCGACATCTTATCAGGACATCTTTTTATGACATCTTATTATCTCATCCCTACTTTGCACAAACTTGCAGGCTATCGAATGTAGCCTGCCCACAGGGCAGAGTCTGGCAAACTCCCCGTGGCATACCAAATATGCCAAATACCAGTAACAATCATGGGTCTCATTCTCCTAAAGAGCCTTGAATATAATCTCAGGGCTAGGATGAAAGAGACGTTACTGGGGCCTGCTCGAGGCTATCGACGAATAACAGGATGATAAATGAATGAAATGAAAAATGTAAGAAATCATTCTTTGTATGATTCTGTCCTGCCAAACTTCATTCAGCATGGTACTCTTCACAGCTATCCATGTAGCAACAAATCACATGGATATTGTTATCACATATATTCTTATAGATAAGTAATGTTCCATTATGTACGTGTGGCATAGTTTCTTTATCCAGTCATCTGTTCTTGGACACGTGGGTTGTTTCCAGATTTTGGCTATTGTGAATACTGCAGAAAAGAACAGATGAGTGCACATATCTTATCAGAATAGAGTTGTGGTGTTCTTGTCGGTAGATACCAAGAAATAGAATTGCTGGGTAGATACCAAGAAATAGAATTGCTGGCAAACTCAATTTTTAGTTTTTAAAGAAGAGTCCATATTGTTTTACAAAGTGGTTGAACAGGTAGACATTCTCACCAGCAGTGCTTGAGGATTCCTTTTTGACCACACCCATGCCAAAACTGGTTGTTGTTGTTTTTTAAAATTCTTCTTCATATTTGTTAGTCTCACTGATGTGAGATGATATCACATTGTTGTTTTTCCTTGAATTTCCTGGCAATAAGCAATACAGTAGTTTTTTATATACCTATTAGCCATCTGTATTTTTTATTTGGGGAAATTTCTGTTTATTTCTTCTCCCCATGTTATGATGGAGTTGATTTTTTTCTTGTTCAGTTTTCCAAGTGATTTATATATTGTGGATATTAACTCTTTGTCAGATAAATGGTGGAAAATATTTTCTCCTTCTCTTTGTGGTGTCTTATAATTCTGATCATTCTGATCATTTCTTTTGTGGTGCAGAAACCTCTCAGCCTGATGTAGTCTTATTTGTTTATCTTTGTTGCTATTTGCTTGCCAATGGCATTGAATCTTTGTATATACCTGTACATTCAATGTTTTGAAGGGTTCTGCCTATATTTTCCTCAACATAATTTATGGGTTCAGATATGATATCAAGGTCTTTAATCCATTTTGAGTTGACTTTGGGGCATGTTGTGAAAAAGGAGTCGGTTTATTTTGTTTTTGTTACTGTCAAGAGAGGCTATTCCAGTCCTTCAGATTCAGATCTCTCTGTGTCAGAGGAAACTCAGGATTGGTGGCCATAGAGTTCATCAACATGAAAGGAGCATAGTAAGGGGTACACTGTCCAGTAGAATTGAGAATGGTCTTTAAGTCTGAAAATGTGACATTGAATCTCGATTCTGGCACTCATCATAACTATCCTTTACTTCATATTATTAATTTTAATTTCCTCCTATAAATACAGTCATTAAAGTACCCACTTCAGAGGCATGTTGTGATAAATTTTAGAAATAATCTATATAAAACATAGAGGCCACTCATATTATTGTATACTAAAACTGAAGCCCTACAGAAAATATCAAAGCAGAAAATTCGACAAGGACGTCTAAGACTTTAACAAGAGCCCAAATTAACTAGACCTACAAAACATGCTCTACTTCACTACAGCTAGCTGGAGGCATGTTCTTCTCAATCACACATGGGATGTTCCCCAGAATAGATCTTATGCTTGGACATGCAAAACCCTCAATAAGCTAAAATGATTGAAGTCATGCAAAGTATACACTTTGACAACAATGAAATTAAGTTAGAAACATTAACAGGAGAGAATTTGGAAAATCAGGAACCAACAGTTCATTCAACAAGATGAATTAAAAGAGAAGACGATATATTGAGAATATATGTAGGAGAAACAACCACAGTGCTTAGAGGAAATATTTTAGTTTTAAATGTCTGTATTAGAAGATAAGATATATCTTAAATCAATAATCACCTTTCACCTTAAAAACAAAAGAATAAGAGTAATAAATGCAAAGCTAAGAAAATAAGAAAGTAATATATTTAGAATTGATGGTTAATGAGAGTAAGGCCAAAGAACATAGAAAATCCACAAAAATTGTTGTTTCTTTGAAAAGGGCAGTAGTGTTGGAAACTTTATCTTGGTAAAAAAATGAAAAATAACACCAATACAATAAAAATAAAAAGGATGCTAGTGAAAAATATATGTCAGCAATTTATATAATTTATATTAAATCGAAATATTTATAGTAAAATACACCAATATAAAACATAAAAAGTATTTAAACTGTTTATAGGCCTATAATAAGTAGAGATTGTAGTTACTGTCCCTATCATTCCTCCATCACCCCCTTCTGGGTACTATGGTCTGCAACACAGATACTGAGAAGTTATCAGGTTTGTTCCTTTACATATTTTCAGCACACAGTTCCTATCTAGAGTGATAATATCCAACTATCGTGGTCATAGTGGTCCCTTCTCTATACCAATTGTCTTCTCCCTCAGCACTTGAGGCAGGCTTCCAACAGTAGACTAATCCTACTTGCCCTTGTTTCTACTGCCCTTGGGTATTAGTCTAATATTATGTTTTTATTTATATTCCACAAATTAGTACGATCATTTTATGTCTGTGCTTCTACTTCTGACTCATTTCACCCAATATGGTACTCTCCTCCATACGGTTATAAGCTAATTTCATAACTTCATTTTTCCAACTTATGCATGGTATTCCATTGTGTAGATTTACCATGATTTATTTAACCAGTTATCTGTTCTCAGGCACTCAGGTTGCTTCCAGATTCTGGCTGTTGTGAATAGTGATAAACACAGGAGTGAAGATGACATTTTGCTGTGTGTTTTTAGGCCCCTGGGGTATATTCCCAGAAGTGGTATTGTAGGATTGTATGGAAGCTCAATATCTAGCTTTTTGAGGAATGCCCAAATTGTTGTCCAGAAAGGTTGGACCAGTTGTCGTTCCTACCAACAGTGAAGGAGAGTCCTTTTCTCCCCACATCCACACCATCACTGGATGCTCTAGTTTTTTTTTTTTGATATGTGCCAATCTCTCTGGTGTAAGATGATTATCTCATTATTGTTTTGATTTGCATCTCCCTGATAATTAGCTCTGTAGAGCATTTTTTCATGTGTCTTTTGGACATTTGTATTTCTTCTTTGAGAAAGTTTCTGCTCACTTTGTCACCTCACTTTTTGATGAGGTTGAATGTTTTTTTTCTTAAGTTCTACCAGTGTCTTATATATCTTGGATATTAACCCCTTATCGGGTATTGGGTAAATATTTTTTCCCAATGTTGTAAGCTTTGTGTACAAATTTTTCATACAATTCTCAAGAATCAATGCCCCCAGAGCAGGAAAATCCACTTTGGCGCTAACAATAACAAATCAGATTCAGAAAAATACATATAAATTGTACTTTATTAAAGTGAAAATTTTATGCTCTTCAAAATTATTAAAACATTATAAAGACAAACTAGATAATTTACAATATTACCTAATTTATGTTTTATATGCACTTGTTTTCAGAATATAAGTAAAGTACTTTTCATTGAATAATAAGATTCAATAAAATTGATTCAATAAAAATTCAACTTAGAACATTTATATGTGGCTAATGAAAACATTAAATGATATTCCACATCATTCATCATTAAGGAAATGTAAATCAAAATATAGTGACTTGGTACTTTACACCTACTAGAATAGTCATAATTTTTAAAAACAGGAAATAATGTGTTAGTGAGGATATGAAGAAATTGAACCTACATATTGCTTCTGGGAATGTAGAAAAGTATGAATACTTTTAAAAAGCTTGACAGTTCCTCAGAAAGTTAAATATATAGTTACCATGTGACACAGAAAGTGCACTACTACTGCTTGTATATACAAAGGAAGTTACTGAAAATATCTATCCAGACAAGCACACATACACAGACGTTCATTGTGGTGTTATTCACAATAGACAAAAAGTAGAAGCACCCTGAATTCCTATCAATTAATGAACAAAATGTGGTTTAGACTTACAAATGCATATTCATTAGTCATAAAAAGGAATAAAGTACCAATACTTGCTACAAAATGTATGAACCTTAAATCATTATGCATAGTGAAAAAAATCACAGAAATCCACACATTGTTTGATTTGCTTTATCTGAAATGCCCCAACCAGGCAAATCCAGAGATAGAAGGAGATAGAAAGTGGTTCCATAAATTTGGCAATGGGCAGGGTGAGGGAAATTGTGATGTAAAGAGCATAAACCTTTGGGGCTAAAACTATTCTAAAACCACAAAGTTGTGATGCTTGGACATGTAAATTTACTAAAAATCATTGACTTGTGCATTTTAAATTGCTGAATTTTATTGTATTTAAATTATATCATAAAGAAACCGTTGTGTAAACTAATCCTGAAACAAATCTAGGGATTTGGCAAAATTGAGTAAAAGAGACCTTTTTTATTCTTTCTTTTGGATTACACCTTGTAATGCTCAGGGCTTAGTCCTGTCTCTGTGCTCAGGGATCACACCCACTGGAGGACTTGGGCTCCCATACATGGTACAGAGGATCAGACTCCAGTCAGCAAGGGAATTGCCTTACCTGCTCTAGTATCTCTTCATCCCCAAGAAAGAAAAGTCTTTTTTTTCTTTCTCAATGTTTCCTTTTAAAAATATTAATTTTTATTAAAGAACTCCGATTTACAAAGTTATTGATATCTGAGTTTTAGGCATACAATATATTTCCATCCTAATCCCACCACCAGTGTCAATTTTTCTCCACCAGTGTTCCCAGATTCCCTTCCCACTTCCAATCCTTGTCCCATCCCTGCCAGTCAACTTGACTGGCACATTACAAATTTCCAGCAGATGCAGCTTAGATTTCATGTTTTCAGTTTTGTTGAGTCTGTGTTTTGGGTTGGAGCAATAGCACAGTGGGTAGGGCATTTGCCTTGCACATGGCTGACCCGGGTTCAATTCCTCAATCCCTCTTGGAGAGCCTGGCAAGCTACTGAGAGTCTCCCGAGAGCCTGGCAAGCTCCCCGTGGCATATTCGATATGCCAATAACAGTAACAAAAAGTCTCACAATGGAGACGTTACTGGAGCTCGCTTGAGCAAATCAATGAACAACGGGAAGACAGTGCTACACTGCTACAGTGTTTTGGCATATGGCTATACCATCACTCATATCCCTGGTATACCTAAAACCCTTTCTGTGTTCCCCTGTTGCTATCTGCTCTCTTCTTCTTCCCTTGATTTCTTTCCATCTCTGTCCTTTCTAAATACTGGGGTTAAGGGTGGTCTAGGCACCCCCCACCTTTACTACAATACATTTCCTCATCCAGTATTCTATATTACACAAATTAGTGAGATCATTCGGTGTTTGTCTTTCTTCTTCTGGCTTACTTTACTCACCATGGTATCTTCATGCTGCAGCAAATGGCATGATTTCATGGTTCCTTACAACTGCATAGTACTCTATTGTGTACATACTATCTATTCATAATCCATTCATCTGTTCTTGGACACCTAGATTCATTCCGTATTTTAGTAATTGTGCTGAGTGCAGCAATGAATAATGCCATGCATCCATCCTTTTGAGAGAGTGTTTTTGTGTCCTGGGGGTAGGTGCCCTAAAGTGGAATTGCAGTTCAATTCTAAGTTTACTGAGAACGTTTCATTCTGTTTTACACAGGGGTTATACCAGATAACATTCCCACCCGCAGTGAATGTGAGTTTCTTTCTCACCACATCCCCACCAACACAGATTGTTCCTACAATTTTTTGATATCTTCTACTCTCACTGGTGTGTGATGGTATCTCATTGTCATCTTGATTTGGATTTCTTTGATGATAAGATGATACTGAGCATGTTTTCATGTGACTATTGGCGATCTGCCTGTCTTCTTCCTCTGAGAAGTGTCTCTTCATTTCCTCTCCCTATTTTTGGTAGGGTTTTTGAATATTTTGTTGATTTTTTGAGTACTTTATATATTCTAGATATCAAACCTTTATCTTATGTGTTGAAAATATTTTTTCCCAATCAAATAGCTGTCTTTAGTTTTAGCCCATGTTTCTTTTGCATGTAGATGCTCTTTAATTTTATGTGGTCCCCTTTGGAAAGAGAGGCCTTTTTATCAAGTCATTCACAGTTTATTTAATGTTTGGGGGCCATACCTTGCAGTGCTCAAGACTTACTCCTGGCTCTGTGCTCAACAATCATTCCTGGTGTTGCTCTGGGAACCTATGCTCTCTTCTGCATGTAAGGTAAATGCCTTTCTGCTTTAGTATCTCTCTGGCCCCATCAGTCATAATTTAGAACCTGTAATTCTAACACTAATCTTAATTTCTTGTCCTCTACTAATTGCTCAAGACAATCTAGATATCTTTCTTCTTAATTTTTCTTTCTTTTTGGGTCATACCCAGTGGTACTTGCTCCTGGCTTACTCCTGGCTCTGCACTCAGTGATCACTCCTGGAAGATGTGGGGGACCAGACAGGGTGCCAGGGATTAAACCCAGGTCAGGTCAGTCACCAGGAAAACGCTATACTATTTCGCAAGGCAAACATTATACTCTTGTTCCTACAGCCCATAGATATTTCTCGAATGTGCAAAAACAATGCAATGCTGAAGCTGTAACCTCTTTTTGAAAAGCTTTTTCTCTCCCCACCTCTTTGCATGACCAAGCCCACACAAAACCAACCTGTAGTCAGAAGCCACCACAATTGAACTCCCACCTAGTGGGAAATGACAATGGCTCAGCTTTGCAGCAGTATTTCTAAAATCTTGTCCTTTTTTTTTTCTTTCAGGATGTGGAACTGGCAGTCAGGGGAGTTGTATGTGGTAAAACTCAATCTATACTGCCCTTCTCGAATGTTTATTTCTTCCCATCAGCCAGACAGCCTAAGCAATCTATAGTATAATTGTATTCTGCCACTGAGCTATCAGCAATACAATAATGCAGACCTTCCAAATGCTTAATGTCGTCATTAACTGTGCAGTATAGTAGAAATTCGTGGATATAGTAGGGCGGTGAGAATCTATTTTTTAAAGGGAGACAAATAACAGAACATCTGCAGCCCTTTGCTAGGAGACTGTTTTCCTTTATTCTTTAGGAGTTTGAAATTAACTCCATAGAAAGCAGTTGAAAAATTAGAACTGGACGGAACCAAAATACTGCAGAAAAGGGGATGAGGACTTGAAGAAAATGCTCTCCTGCAGTCACCATCAGGTCCTGCAGCTGGGAGAGGCCTGGGGACACGGAGGGCCCCTTCTTTTCCCAGTGTGGGGTAGAGTCGGATACTCCTTCTGCTGTTTGATAGTCAAAATGCCTTTGAGCAAGTAGGAGATTTTAAGTTGTCAGGAGAGAAGAGTTGAAGAGAAAAAAAATTATTCTAAATCCATAAAGGGGCATGAAGATGGGCAACAAATAGCAGAATAATTTTTGGGTTCTTTATTGAGATAAAAATTTCATTTTTTTTTATTGAATGCTGAGCACAGCATAGCCCATTGTGCTCAGGGCTTACTCCTGGCTCTGTGCTCAGTTATAACTCCTGGTGGCCTCTGGGGACCCTAGGGGGTGGCAGGCCACATGTAAGACAACATTTTACCCACATCACTCTCTCTCCAGCCCTTATTTACTTAGTTTTAACCTGGTGTCAATTTTTAGGATGAATACCTCATTGCCATGGTTCTGAGATAGACTATTCTAGAGAATGTCATTTCCCCCAAATTTCATTCATGATCTTACAAGTTTTTTTTACGGGGGGCAATTCCTGACAGAGCTTAAGGGTTACTCCAAGCTCAGTGCTGAGGGATATTTCCTGATGGTGCTTAGGGGACTGTGTGGTGCTGGAGATCAAACTCAGAGTTCTGCATTGCAAAGCATGTGTTCCAGTTCATCGGGTTGTCTCTCTGGCTCAATCTTGACAGTTGTGAGGATTACTGGTCAGGTATTTTGTAGAATGACCCCCAATTATAACTTGTCTTTCCCCACCTCATGATTAGACTGGGCTTGTGGGTACGTAGAATCATTGACTCACTGCTGTTTTGGTTAACCTGGTTGAGAAAGTGTTGTTTGCCTACCATATTTCCTGCTTTCAATACTATACTCTTTGAAAGAAATCACCATATCTAGCCCATGTTAATAAGTGGGATGCTGAACACTGCGTCACAGACAGAGGAATATATAGATAAAGATGATCTGGAATTCTATAGGAGATTTGTTTCTTATTTATTTATTTATTTACTCAGTCATATCATCATACAAAATTGGCTTATAAATTTTTTTCAATTCAGGTTATAACCCTATCAGTAAATAATTTTCTGGCTCAAATTGTTCCACTGTTGGCTGCCAGGAGCTCTTTCAGTCAATATGCTTTTCCCTCTGACAAAACCCTATTATGTAAGACTTTCAAAGAAAAAAACATAGCTTCCTTAGTGTACAAATTGCTTCAAAAACCATCCTTTATCTCTTCTGACCATTTCTTAGAATTGTCCATTTATCCATCTCTATATTTCTTCTCAGTTCCTTTTATGAGAAAATATTATGAGAGAACAAGATCTGGATACTAGGTGTACTCATTGCTATTGCGATATCATGGAATCTAGTTCTCAGCTGAAATAACAAATGTGCATATACTAAGGGGAACATATATTCCACATATCTATAGTTTCTCTATGTAGCCATATATCAAACTGAACATAAATTCATACTAATGTAAACAACTCTCACATGAATCATTCTAGCCCCCTTTCTTTGCTTATTTGCACTTTCTATTCTACCTGTGCAAAACCTGGTATCCATCCATCTGCTATCAACTTACTTGATAGATTAATTCTAGTATAAATGTATATACGTATAGTGGTATCAGAATTACTAACTCATCTGTATAATTTCACCTGTTCTTATTGTTGCATAACACACATTCTTTATATATTTGTATGTATACACACACATATATATCTATCACAAATTCTCCATCTGTTCATCCATCATTGGACATTTGGGTTGTTTCCATACATATCCTGGCTATTATACTAAGTACTGCAATTAACATAGGTATGCATATATCTTTTTGACTTAATATTTTTGTATCTTGGTGGTAGATGCCAAGAGGTGGAATTGCTGGGTCACGTGTGAGTTTTAATCTTACTTTTCTCAGTAATATCTATTCTGGTTTTTCATAGAAGCTGAATCAGACAACATTCCAATCAACAGTGACCGAATGTTCCTTTCTACACTCCTTTCAACACTGGTAGATGTCATTCTTACTGATATGAGAAGACATTTCATTGTTGTTTTGATTTAAATTTTCCTGAGAATAAGTGGGGATGAGCACTTTTTCATATTCTTACTGGCCATACACATGTCTTCTTTGGGGAAGAGTCTCTTTACCTCCTTTTCTCATTTTTTAGATGCTATTATTGGCCATTTTGTTGTTAAACTTTGTGAGTGCTTTTTTTTGGGGTGGGGCAAGATAGTTTTATTTGAACTAAATTTACTTTAAAAGGCATGAGAGGATAAAAAATAGAATAATATGTGTTCAAAGGCAAGACATACAAAAATCTGGGGCTGGAGTGATAGCACAGCGGGTAGGGCGTTTGCCTTGCACGCGGCTGACCGGGTTTGATTCTCAGCATCCCATATGGTCCCCTGAGCACTGCCAGGAGCAATTCCTGAGTGCAGAGCCAGGAGGAACCCCTGTGCATTACCGGGTGTGACCCAAAAAGCAAAAAAAAAAAAAAGAAATACAAAGGTTTGAGAGACAAGCCCTTTGTGAGTGCTTTGTGTATCTTACTTCTTACCCTTTCATCTTATATATTGTGTGTAAATATTTTTGCTAAATCATTAGAGTGTCTTTTCACTATAGTCATAGATGCTTTTCTGGGTGGGCATGTAACACCTAGCTGTGCTCAGGGTTTACTTCTGGCTCTCAGGATAGAGCTAGGTTGGCACTGTGCAAGACAAGACCCCCCAGCCCACTTTTCTGTTGCTCTAGGCCAGCCCCAGATTCTTTTGCTGCACACAAACTTTGTTTTGGGGGAGCCACAGCTAGTTGTACTCAGGGCTGACTCCTGGCTCTGTGCTCAGGGATCACTACTTGCAGGGCTAAGGAACCATATGTGGTGCAGGTGATTGAACCAGAAGCAGCCACATGCAAGGCAAGTACCCTCCGTGCTGGACTACCTCTCCAGCCCTGTGAACTACACTTTTAATTTGTTGCAGTTCCATTTGTTTATTTTGTTCCTTATATCTTTTCCATTGGAGTCAAATTACTGAAGATACTTCTGAGGTTAATAGAATTGAGAGTTTCACCTATGTTTTTCTTAGTGTGATTTATATATACTAATTTCTAGGTCTGTAATACACTTTGACTTAATTTTTGTGAATGGAATAAAATGTAGTTCCAGTTTCTTTTTTTTCTTCCTGCTTATGTAGCCTCTTCCCAGATAGTTATAGAATACTTTTCCATTCCATGGTATCTTCTCTAATTCTTTCAATAATGGCATAGTTTTTAACGTATGTCTGTCACATTATTTGAATTGAGTACTATGTATTTGATGTTTTGGTATGTTGTTTGAAATTGAATTTTCGTTTAGATATCTTTCTCTTCTAGTTCATTATTTGCATATAGAAATGCAACAGATATTTGTGTGCTGATTTTAAAGCAAAATAGTTTTCTGTATTAGTTTATTGTTTTTAAGAGGTTTTAAGTGGAGTCTTATTGGTTTTCTATGTCTATTAATTAGCACACCACTTGTAAATAGTTATAGTTCAACTTCTTTTCCAATTTGGATCCCTCTGATTTCTTTTTCTTGCCCAATTGCTGTGGTGAGCACTCCAAAATTATGTTGAATAGTAGTGGAGAAAGTGGGCACACTTGCCTAATGCTTGATCTCAGATGAAGGCTTTGTTTTTTTACTGTTGAGTATGATGTTGGCTATGCTATTATTGTATATGGCCATTACTATTTTGAAGTATATTCCTTCTATGACTATTTTCCTGAGGGTATATTAATCATGAATGGATGTTAGATCTTTTCAAAAGCTTTCTTTGCACCAATTGATATTAACATATAATTGTATCTTTACATTAATGGATATGGTACATTACATTAACTGATGCTTATATACTGAAATATCTTGTATCACTGGAATGAATCCTACTTGATCTTGGTATATAATCCTTTTCCAATGTTGTTCAGTTTGGTAATCTAAGATAGTGTTGAGGATTTAAAATTTTATGTTCATCAGAAATATTAGTCTATAATTTTTGTTTTAATAGTATCACTAATGCCACAGTTTCTTCTTATATCATTTACCTTATGCTATAAGAAGAAACTTTAACTTTAATAATTGTAGTACAGACTTGATGACAATAAATAATGGCAGATAAAATAATAAGTAAATAATTATTGTTTATATTTTTAATTGAATCACAATGAAATACACTGTTATAAAGTTGTTCATGATTGGGTTTCAGTCATACAATGTTCCAACACCCATCCCTTCACCAGTGTACATTTCCCACCACCAAATACCCAGCTTCCCTCCCATTCCCCCACCCACTGCCCCTGCCACCCTGCCTCTATGGTAGGCACTTCTGTCTCCCTCTCTCTCTCTCTCTCTCTCTCTCTCTCTCTCTCTCTCTCTCTCTCTCTCCCCCTTTTCTGCTCTTTCTCTCCTGCCCCTTCCTTCTCTCCATTTCTCTCCTCTTTTGGTCATTATTTCCAATATTTCCTGTTATTTCCATTATTTCCAATATTTCCTGTATTTTCAATACAGGAAAGATGTTTCTGGATATAAACTTCTAAGTAGACAGTTTCTTCAGCACTTTAAAGTGCTGTCCTATCTTTTACTTATATTGTTTCTTTTGAGAAGTTTGTTGCCATTCTAATTTGATCTTTTGTATATACTGTGTTTTTTTCTGGAATGTGTTTTAATAGTTTTCTTTATTACAGTTTTCTTTAGATAGTTTTAGATAGTTTTATTTAATAGTTTTCTTTATTACAGTTTTATTTATTTATTTATTACAGTTTTATTTAGAATTTTAATTGTGATACATATGGTGATGTTTAAGCTATGTTTATTTTTGATTGAAACTTGTATATTTTATATTTGTGGATTTATTTTTTATCAAGTTTAGAAAATGTTTTATAGAAATATGAATATTGTCTTTTCTTTGTATTCTGTGACCCCAAAGACATGTGTGTTAAAGGTAAAAGGCCCTCCCGTTGATCGTCGATTTACTCGAGCAGGTCCAGTAACGTCTCCATTGGAGACTTTGTTGTTACTGTGTCTGGCATATCGAATACTCTCGGTAGCTTGCCGGGCTCTCCGAGAGGGTTGGAGGATTCAAACTCGGGTCGGCCATGTTGGCCGCTTGTAAGGCGAACGCCCTACCCGCTGTGCTATCGCTCCAGCCCGGGGCTGTGTGTTAAAAACTTGATATTTTTCACAGATTTCCAGGGAGTACATCCTTCCTTTAAAATGTTGGGCTGAGTGCAGTTAGGGCACAGAAGGGAGCAGTATGACAATGATAATGATAATTGAAAAGATCATTCTGACAAGAATTGAGAATTGAGTGCTAAAAGGAGGTAAAGTGATATGCATGATACTCTTTTTTTTCTCCAGTCCCCTACCCCATTTCTTTTTATTTCTTTTTATTTTTTTCAAATCTCTCACTTTAATTATTTTTTTATTTTTTAAAATTTTTTATTAGTGAAACACCATGATACTCTTTACAATAGCCAGAATCTGGAAAAAACCTGAGTGCCCGAGAACAGATGACTGGTTAAAGAAACTTTGGTGCATTTACACAATGGAGTACTATGTAGCTGTTAGAAAAGATGAAGTCACGAAATTCACATACAAGTGGTACTACATAGAAAGTATCATGTTAAGCGAAATGACTCAGAAAGAAAGGGATAGACATAGAAAGATTGCATTCATCTGGGGAACATAAAGTAACAAAATAGGAAACTAACACCCAAGAATGGCCGAGATTAGTACCAGGAATTCTACTCCATGACTTGGAGGCCAACCACACATACTAGGGAAAAGGGAGCTCAGATAAAGAGGAGAACACCAAATAAAGGTGTTAGGAGGACCCTCCCAGGATGGGAGAAGCATGCTGAAAGTAGACTATAGACCAAACATGATTGCCACTCAATGTTTCTTTTGCAAACCAGAACACCCAAAAGGAGAGAGAGAACAGAGGGGAATGCCCTGCCACAGAGTCAGGGTAGGATGGGGGGGATGGGGGGTGGGAGGGATACTGGGATGCGTGGTGGTGGGAAGTGGGCACTGGTGAAGGGATGGTATTTGATCATTATATAATTGAAACCCAAGCACAAAAATGTATAAGTCTGCAACTGTACCTCATGATGTCTCACTATTAAAATTTTTTTAATAAAAAAGTGATATACATGATAACCTTTCAAAAACAGTAGTGCAAATATTATTCATTGCTTCACTCAGTACAATAGCTAAGATATGGAATCAACCTAGGTATCCAATAACAAATAAATGGATTATGACGATGTGGTATATATACACAATGAAATACTATGCAGCTACAAGGAAAGATGAAATCTTGCAATTTGCTGCAATGTTTTTGGCATTGGAGAATAACATGGTGTGTGAAGTAAGCTGGAAGTAAAACAAACACGATGATCTCACTTATCTGTGGAATATAGAATACTGGGTGAGGAAATGTATTATTGTAAAGTGGGGGTTACTAGATCAACTTTGAACACAGGGTTTACAGATATGGACAGAGAAGGAAAGGAATCAAGGTGGGGAGATGGGAAAGAGATGTATTGGATGAACAGGCATCAGGGCTTCAGTTATACCAGTGACGATGTAGCCATATGTCCAAAACACAGATTCAACAGAACTGGAAATGTGAGATCAGCTACAAACACAGAGCCTTTATAATGTACCAGTCAAGAGGCCAGGGGTGGACTGGGGTTTGGGATGGGGAGGGATTATGGGGATACTGGTGGAGGGAAATTGACACTGGTGGAAGGATTGGTGTTAAATTAATGTATGCCTAAAATTCAACTGCCAGTCACTGTCACTGTCACTGTCCTCCTGTTGTTCATCGATTTGCTCTAGCAGGCCCAGTAACGTCTCTATTGTGAGACTTGTTACTGTGTTTGGCATATCGAATATGTCAGGGGTAGCTTGCCAGACTTTGCCGTGCGGGTAAGATACCCTCAGGAGCTTGCCGGGCTCTCCAAGATGGGTGGAGGAATTGAACCCGGGTTGGTCGGGTCGGCTGCGCATAAGGCAAATGCCCTACCACTGCTATTGCTCCATTCCAGTCAACTGCCAGTAACTTTGTAAATCATGGCTCTTTAATAAAAAATTTTAAAGGAGAAAGAGAGAGAGAGAGAGAGAGAGAGAGAGAGAGAGAGAGAGAGAGAGGAAAAGTGTCTGCCATAGAGGCAGACTGGTGGGGAAGAAATGGGAAGGAAACTAGGAAATTATTTGTGGGAAATGCACACTGGAGAAGGAATGGGTGTTGGAACACATTGTATGACTGAAACTCAATCACAAACAACTTTGTAACTGTGTATCTTGTGGTGATTTGATTTAAAAAAAAAGATTTAAAAAGTGGCTGGGAACAAAGATATAGTACAGAGGTTAAGGCAACTGCCTTGCATATAACTAACCTCATTTCTATCCTTTGTACCATATATAGTTCCCTGAGCACCTCCAGGAGTGATTCCTGAGCACAGAGCCAGGAATAATCCCAGACCACCACTGAGTGTGGCCCCCAAACCAAAATAAGAACACCAATTAATTGTTGGATTTTTTTTCCTCTTGGGTAGGAGAGTTTTGAATAACTCCAGAGAAAATTGAGTTGCCATTATTGGCATCATTCTTCTTAGTAATTACTTCTTCTCCAGCATAATATTAGCTCTCAGTAATCACAATAGGGTCTTTATTATACGTATTTTAGAGTGAGGAATTTTCATCTGCCTTTAATCTCCTTTCAATGTGCTTTATTAAGTAGAATTAAGTTGTTAAATGATTTAGATATGTCTGAAATTGGTCACGTCCCAATTTTCCAACATTATAATTTTACTGACATTTTGATGTTTGCTTGTGATTGAATGTAGGTATTTTTCTAATAACTTAAATTGTAATAGTAGAAAAATTCACAGCAGAAATTTAGAGAACATACAAAAAAGAAAGATACATATTATCCATATGTTTAAGCCCTGGCTAAAGAGAAATACTATTAGCTTTTTGATATATGTATTTATATATCAAAGTGGTTCTAATGTTACCACTCTCCACACACTTGGATGAGCCTCACGCATAAAAGAACTGACAGAGGAACCCAGGTGTGTGGGACCCGGGGCTGAGATCTCCAAGCCTGCACAGTTTGGGACTGGACCTGCCAGTAACTAGACAGTTACACCCACCAACTGCCGTGTAACTCCAACAACGGCCAGGATCCAGAGATCATCACACTCAGCTCCTGGGAGAGAACAAGACAGAGTCTCCTACCCTATGCCTGACTGTCTCCACCAGGGCCCAACAGCTGAAGACCACCGAGGCCCAGCCAAGGCCATGCTGGGAGCACACTCCACACACTTGGATGAGCCTCACGCATAAAAGAACTGACAGAGGAACCCAGGCGAGTGGGACCCGGGGCTGAGATCTCCAAGCCTGCACAGTTTGGGACTGGACCTGCCAGTAACTAGACAGTTACACCCACCAACTGCCGTGTAACTCCAACAATGGCCAGGATCCAGAGATCATCACACTCAGCATTCGCGGCCGCGCGACATCTTATCATCTCATTCCTAATTTGGTCAAACTGGCAGGCTACCAAATGTAACATGCCCACACGGCAGAGTCTGGCAAACTCCCCGTGGTATACCCAATATGCCAAATACCAGTAACAATGATGTGTCTCATTCTCCTAACCCTGAAAAAAGCCTTGAATATGGCACTTAAAAAAAAAATCTCAGGGCTAGGACGAAGAAGACGTTACTGGCACCTGCTCGAGGCAATCGACGAACAACAGGGTGGTCGTGATCGTGATCGTGATGATTTATTACCTATACATACCTCTGTTAAAACTTTTCTTAATAGAAATGTTACCTTGCCACAAGTGAGGGGAGGGCAGTTAGGATAGAGAAGGGACCACTATGACAATGATAATTGGAAATGATCACTCTGGACAAGATTTGAGTGCTGAAAGTAGGTAAAGGGATGTATATGCTAACTTTTCAGTACTTGTATTGCAAACCATTATGCCCAAAAGAAAAGAGAGAGTGAAAGAGAAAAGAAGAGAAGTGCCTGTCATAGAGACAGGCTGGGGTGGGGTGGTGGGAGGGAAATTGGGGACATTAATGCTGGGAAATATACACTGGTGAAGGAACAGTTGTTGGAACGTGGTATGACTGAAACCAAATAATGAACAACTTTGAAACTGTGTATCACATGATGATTCAATAAATAAAGGAGAGTTGTAGTGGTTGGAGCAATAGTATAGAGGATGGGCATTTGCCTTCCATACAGCAGACCTGGGTTCGATTCCTGGCACCCTATATGCTCCCCTGAGGATGCCAGGAGTGATTTCTGAGAGCTGACTTAGCAGCAAACTCTGAGCACTACCAGATGTGATCCATGGACATACAAAAATAATTTGAAATACTTTAATTTACTTATTTTTGTGGTTCTAATGTTACACTCAGGACCTCACTCATTTCAGGCAAGAACTCTACTGCTAAGCTACATCATCTACACAAGACCTTTACTTTGTAAAATAAAAATATTTGTCTTATTATTAATGTTTTGCTCATTTGGAAATTAGTTTCATTTTTTGTTGTTAGGGACCACACTCAATGGTGCTCAGAAGTTACTCCTGGCTCATCTTCAGAGGTCATTCTCTGCAGTGCTCAGGGACCATATGTGATGCAGGGGATTCAAACCAGGCTTAGCTACATGTAATGCCAGTACCTTAATTATTGTACTATCACTCCAGCTCCTCCATTAATATCCTATGTTACTTAACAATTTCTTATTATACTTAAGGTACTATTTGGGGCTGGAGCGATAGCACAACGGGTAGGGCGTTCGCCTTACAAGCGGCCAACATGGCCGACCCGAGTTCGATTCCTCCGCCCCTCTCGGAGAGCCCGGCAAGCTACCGAGAGTATTCGATATGCCAGACACAGTAACAACAAAGTCTCCAATGGAGACGTTACTGGGCCCGCTCCAGCAAATCGACGATCAACGGGAGGGCCTTTACCTTTTACTTAAGGTACTATTTAAGACTTAAAATATTAATTAACATACTTTTCGTGACATCTATACTGGTATATGTTAACAACACCTTGTATTTTACAGAAGATAACACTGAAGAAAGGTTAAGTGAGTCATCAAGCCAAATTAAACCTCAATAAGTCTAAAACATCATTTTCCCCATCTTGATATAATGTAGCTTCTGGTGTAATTTTTGCTAAATATCCTGACTCATCACTACAGTCTAGGTGAAATAGTCTCTCCATTGCCTTATTCTTGTACACGATGATGGATGAATATTTTTTCCACCTGGGACACATTTATTTTTCTCATAGTATACTGATTTCTTTTTAGGTACTTTTATTCCATTATGTTCACTGTTGGTTGGACAATAAATCTGAAATATGCCTGCCCTCCTCCTTTTAATTGCTCTGGTAAATCTGGGGCATGTATGTGACCTCAGTATGATGAGTTATATGCTGTTTACTTGGATTTATATTTTGGAATTTTAAAAAAAATTATTACTGAAACACCATGAGATACAGTTGTAGATTTACAATTTTTTGTGCTTGGGTTTCAGTTATACAGTGATTGAGTACCCATCCCTCCACCAGTGCCCATTTCCCATCTCCAATGCTCCCAGCATCCCTTCCACCTACCCCCACACCCCTGATCACACCCCACCCCTGTGGCAGGGCATTCCCTTTTCTTCTCTCTCTCCATTTGGGTGCTGTGGTTTGTAAAAGAGGCATTGAGTGGCAATCATGTTCGGTCTATGGTCTACTTTCAGCATGCATCTTTCATCCTGGGAGGATCCTCCCAACACCCTTTATTTGGTGCTCCCCACTCTATCTGAGCTGCCTTCTTCCCCAGCATGTGTGACTAGCCTCCAAGCCATGGAGTGTACCTCCTGGTACTTATCTCAGCTGTTCTTGGGTGTTAGTCTCCCATTTTGTTACTTTATATTCCCTAGATGAATGCAATTTTCTGTCTGCCCCTCTCTTTCTGACTCATTTCGCTTAGCATGATACTTTCCATGTAGTACCACTTGTATGTAAATTTTATGACTTCATCTTTTCTAGTTGCAGCTGCATAGTACTCCATTGTGTAGATGTACCAAAGTGTCTTCAGCCAGTCATCTGTTCTCAGGCACTCGGGTTTTTTTCCAGATTTGGGCTATTGTGAATAGTGCAGCAATGAACATAGAAGTGCAGATGTCATTTCGACTGTACTTTTTTTTGCCTCTCCGGGATCTATTCCCAGGAGTGGTCTTGCTGGGTCAAATGGGAGCTCAATTTCTAATTTTTTGAGAATTGTCCATACTGTTTTTCAAAAGGGCTGAACCAGTTGGCATTCCCACCAGCAGTGAAGGATAGACCCTTTCTCGCCACATCCACACCAACACCTGTTGCTTTTGTTCTTTAGGATGTGGGCCAGTCTCTGTGGTGTGAGATGATATCTCATTGTTGGTTTGATCTGTATCTCCCTGATGATTAGTGATGTAAAGCATTTTTTCATGTGCCTTTTAGCCATTCGTATTTCTTCTTTGGGAAAGTTTGTGTTCATTTCATCATCCCATTTTTTGATGGGTTTAGATATTTTCTTCTTGTAATAGTTCAACCAGTGCTTTGTATATCCTTGATATCAATCCTTTATCAGATGGGTATTGGGTAAATATCATTTCCCATTCTGTAGATTATCTTTGTATTCTGGTTACTGTATCTTTTGAGGTGCAGAAGCTTCTTACCAACAAATGGTGCTGGCATAAATGGACAACCACATGCAAAAAACTGGGCTTTGACCTCGACCTAACACCATGCACAAAAGTCAGATCAAAATGGATTAAAGATCTCAACATCAGGCCAAAATCCATTAGATACATTGAAGACAAGGTCGGCAAAACCCTCCACGATATTGAGGCTAACGGTATCTTCAAAGATGACACTCCACTGAGCAACCAAGTAGAAACAGAGATAAACAAATGGGACTATCTTAAATTAAGACGTTTATTTTGGAATTTTAACATTTATTTGTTTCACTACAATGTCAGCTGCCTCAGAGAAGGATTTCTTAATTGGTTTTGTTCTTGTCTATATTTCTACTACTTAGGATAGTCTGACGTAATATTTGTTGAATAAATTTTTGAATGAATACTGTACTAGTCTCAGAGGAGCAGATGCTTAAAACATGGAGCTATTGTCACCTCTGGCATGATCATTAGTACTGTTTTCTCTGTCTCCCTCTACTGGAATGAAAGCCACATAGACTTGGAATGCTGTCTGTTTTGCTCACTGTTATTTTCTTATCACATAGAACTGTGACTGCACCATGGCAGGTGGTTGCAAATTGGATGAAAGAATGAAACCTAGTGTGGTACACACTGGGTGAAGTTACCGGCTACTTGTGATGCTTTGGAGCTCCTTGCTTACTGGTTATTACAAGCCATGCTCTTTAATTTTACTCTGATATTATACACTATCCTATAATTTTCTGATAGAATCTCACATTTCTTTTGTTGGGAGGGGGGCACCCAGAAGTACTCAGGGCATAGTCTTGGCTGTCCCCTCAGAGTCACTACTGGTAAGCTCTGGGAACCCTACGTGGTGCAGGGGTTAAAACCATGATGGCTACATGTAAAGCAAGTGCCTTCTACACTGTAATATCCCTTTGTCCCTAGATTCTCACTTTATAAGCCATCAAGAATCATTTTTGACTGACTACAAGTACAATATTTAGCTGAGGAGGTCTGCAGTGTGGCTCAATGGCCAGCATATGTCTTGCATGTGTGAGACCTCTATATTGTCCTTTGCACTGAAACCCCAAATCAAAGCAAAAGTGGCCAGCTTAAATCACAACCTACTAGAATCTCAAAATTGGAAGCATTATTTGAGATGTATTCTTTATGAGTTGTCGATGATGTTCTTGCTAGGATTACTGTTTTAATCATGTTTACCATTTGCTGAAACAATTGGCATTGCTCAGATACAAGAGATGTTTATGGATAATAAATTCTAATATGGCATTTAATTTAGATTCGGCCTTCTGGAATTGTGAATTATCATGGATGGTCTTGGTTGACATGATGAACTCAGACAGTCTCTCACCCTAGGCCATGGGTCCTGATGTGGAGTTCTTCGGCTGACCTTCTCGGTCCTATCTTGGCATTAAAATGACTGACAATGATCTTGTATAAGGTGTGGTCTTCTTTATAGAACTTCTCCAGCTCCATGTAGAACTTCTCAATTTCTTCTTCATCATAATTGGATGTTGGTGTGTAGACAACAAAGATAGAAACTGCCGGCAGTGAGCCACATCTATTCAAGTGTAGTCGTCAGGTTCGGGTTGTTAGGCATTCGAATGAATCAATGCTCATGGCCAAGATTATGTTGACAAGGACACCGACAACACTGATGCCTCTCAACGGAACGAACATCTCTGAATGCAACAGCTATGTGTACCTAGGTTGAGAAGTCATCATAATGAATGACCTGGCACCTGAGTTGCACAAGAGAAAGAGAGCAGCTTGGAACGCTTTCAAGAGCATCGAAGAAATAGCTAAGAGGATGAAGAACCTCTGGCTCTGGGCACATCTCTTTGGTTCCACTGTTCTTCCTGCTTTAACATATGCCTGAGAGACCTGGGCCCTACGAAAACAGGATGAGAATGCTATTTGGGTCTCCCAAAGAGGAATCAAAAGAGCTATGCTTGGAGTTATCACGCTTTACTCAAATGAGAGAAAGAATCTGGAGTTCTGACCTCTGTTGACAATGATGCATCAGGGACGCTGACTCTTTTGCCAAGGCGTCGAAAATCATGTGGGCTGGACACGTAATGAGATTTAGAGATGACTGCTGGACTAGAGTCATTACCGACTGGATTCCATGGAATGTCACAGGATGGAGTGGCCGCCCACCTACGAGATGGTCAGACTTCTTCGTCAAGACCCTGAACGATTGGTTTGAGGCTCTTTGTGTTCCTAGAACAAGCAGGAGCCATTGGACTATACTAGCACGCGATGGGCACAAGTGTAGATGTAACTGGTGCCCGCTCAAGCAAATCGTTGAGTAACGGGATGTCAAGTGATCAAGTGAACAAGTGATGGCATTTAATACTAAACGATAGTCCTGGAAATAGGAACCAGATACTGCCTTTATTTGTATTTCTCATTTGGCAAGAACTTTCAGTTCCCTGACATATGTTTTTGCATATATATGATTGCTGTTATGTTTCAAGTGTGATTGCACATTTATTAATAATATTTATTTTTTATATCAGAGATTGATTATCTGTTTTGGGGTGTGTAATATATCATAGACCTTATTATCAGAAGACTTCAGTGTGATTCTGTTCCTCAAGCTTATTGGCAGAAGCAATGTATATATACAATGCCAATAATTAAAAGGACAATGCTTTAAATATTTGCCAACATCCCAATACCTGTACTGGAAATATAGCTGAACGAGCTAAGTGCATATTTTGCATGTGAGAAGGCTGAGTTTTATTTAATTTATTTTAACATTTTATTGATTGAGTTTTTATGACTTCTGATACTTTTAATGATGGTTTCCCATGCACATAATTCCAACACCACACTAATCAACATTGTACCACACCTCCCTCCCCTAAAGGCTGCAACACCCTCCCTTTCAACCATGAACCCTGACCAAACTCATTTTTGTGGCTCAGTTCTCCTGTTGTGTTGCCTTTGGCCCATTGCTGCCACCTTGATATGTATCTTTAAGTCTCACATATGAGAGAGGTCATTATGTGTCTACCCATTTCCTTCTAGCTGACTTCACTCAGCATGATATCCTTCAGTTCTATCCATATAGCAGCAAATGTTAGGATTTTGTTCTTTCTTAGAGCTGCATAGTATTCATTGTATATATATCACTATTCCTTGATCCATTTATCCATAAATGGGCATTTTGAATTTTTATATCTTGACTAAAGTTTGGGTTTTTATCACTTTTATCTTCATTTTTTGGTTTACAATAGCATTAGTAATGGTTTCTCTTGGACATAATTCTGATGCCATACCTATCATCAGTGTAGCCATATCCATCCCCTCCCTCTTACCCACCCTTCCTCTCACCCATCCCCCAACTCAATTATGTGTGTCAGTTCTCCCGTTATGTTGCCTTTGGATTTTCATTGCTGTACCACTTTGTATCTTTAGGTCCCACATTTGAGAGTTTATTCTGAATCTGTTCCTTTCATTCTGATGACTTCACTCAGCATGATATCCTCTAGTTCTATCCATGTCGCTGAAAATTGTATGACTTTATTCTTTCTTGGAGCTGTGTAGTATTCCATTGTGTATATATACCTCAACTTCTTGATCCATTCATCTGCAGTTGGGCTCTTGGGTTGTTTCCATATCTGGCTATTGTGCTAAGTGAAACAATGAATATATCCTTTTGAATTAATGTTTTTGTGTTTGGGGGATATATCCCCAGAAGTGGTATTGCTGGATCATAGTGGAGTTCTAGTCTTATTTTTTGAGAAATCTCTGTATTGCTTTCCATAGAGGCTGAACTATGTAACATTTCCATCACAGTGGATTAGGGTTCCTTTTTAACACAACCCCATCAATACTGGATAATTCTAGATTTTTTTGGATATGTGTCATTCTCCAAGTGTAACCTGGTATCTCATTGTTGTTTTAAATTGCATTTCTCTAATTATGAGTGATAATGGTCACTTATTCATATGCCTGATTGCCATCTGAATGTCTTCTTTGGGGAAGTGTCTGTTCATCTCCTCACTGCATTTATGGACAGGGTCACTGAATTTTTGTTGGTAAGATTACTGAATGCTTTATGGCCCTGTATCAGCAGTATTGCATGAAAATATGTTCAGCCATTCAGTAGGGTGCCTTTTTAGTAGAGCTTTAGATTCTTTCACTGTGCAGAAGTAAAGCCTGAGTTTTAATACCCAGCACCACATGGTCCCCTGGGCACTAAGGTAGTGATCCCTGGCTACAGAGCTCAGAATAGCACTTGAGCACTTCTGGGTGTGACCCCCAAACAGTAGCAACAACAAAAACCAGTTACTTTCTCTGTTTCCTACTTTTCGAGGACATGATTCCTGAAGGAGTCATGAAATACCTTCTTTCCAGATCAATGTTAGTTTAACAAGCACCACTCGCTCACTTTCTGTGCTTTCTCAAATAACACTAAGAGGCCAACTACAGGCTCTAAGATAAACTGCAACGAAGTGAGTAGACTGCTTTATTAAAGATGTCTTACTGGGAAAGCAGTTGCTAGAAATGTACTAAAAATACTTCCTTTTCATCTACCTGTGTATCTCGGTTGGTCTATAAGTCCCTCTTCATTATTGCTTAGCAACTTAATCTGAAGCCATTTATTAGATCCCTTACATCAAATTATTGCCATCTGGTTTGTTAAGCATTTGCTCCAAAAGACTAGCAATCGATTAGTGTACAGTAAAGATTTACAAATATGTAACAACTGCATTTCCCTGAGTTAAATGTCATGTGTTCCTGTACCTCTTCTTTTGGGCTTCTAGAAACATCATTTCCTGAGCTAAAGCAAGAAAGTGCAAACTCAGTGAGTAAATAAGACCCCTCTTTTGTGGTTTTCTAGGATATAAACAGAAAGCCAGATTTCCTGGTAGATTAGTTTGTGAGAGATGCTGTTGCAATGCCTTGATAGAAGTCTTGAGGCCAAGTATGTAATTGAGCAAAGCTTATTCCACACTACTGGATTAGTTAGCACATAATCTCTTCTGATTGTGTTTACAACTGCAAGGCTCTTAGCTTCTCTCGATTCTTCTAAGTTCTAATTGTAATGGGCCATGCTGGACCTCATCTTGCCACAGTGGGAAAAGTAATGCCAGCAACATTGCTGTGTACTCCAAATCCTATGAAACTTCTGGATAGTGCTGCCCATCTGAGCAAACAGTTGGTTTAGGAGTTGTTCTTCTGTGACTTGTTAGCTTCTGGTATTTCAGCCAACTCATTTTCTCATGAGTTCACAGAGTACTTTTAAAGAGGAAGAGTCTAAGGCCCTTGGGAAATTCAACTCAATTGTCTTGCTGTCAATCACTACAAGCACAAATATTTAGTTTGTACTATCTCCAGATAAATGTTTCTTAAACTCCAGGTCAAAAAAATCATGTGGTGTCCCCTTTTTCACTTTCCATAGGCCTGAAATTACATAGAACTTGAGAGCAGAATGCACTGTAGCACTGTCCTCCGGTTGTTCATTAATTTGCTCGAGTGGGCACCAGTAATGTCTCCATTGTGTGACTTGTTATTACTGTTTTGAATATGTCACATATTGAATATGTCACGGGGAACTTGCCAGGCTCTGCTGTGCGGGCAGGATACTCTCGGTAGCTTGCTGGGCTCTCTAAGAGGGACAGAAGAATCAAACCTGGGTTGGCCGTGTGCAAGGCAAACGCCCTACCTGCTATGCTATCGCTCCAGCCTGAGAGCAGAATAAAGGCAAATAATATCATAGATTCATAATCTTACCAAACACATTTCCACTCTACTAGACTATCTTCTGCAGAGCTTGCCCATTTAGGGTGAAGTTCTTTGAAAGTATTAAGGCAAGTATTTTCATCTGAGTTTCATGGGATGGGAGGGATCATTGGCAGAGCCAGTGAAAACTTGGGCTGATTTCAGCACAGTGTTAAGTATGAAAACTTTGTCTCTATGTTTCTGACCATGTCTCACAAACTATGTTTCTGACTTGAGAAAGAACAAATAAGGTTCATATAGGTGCCAGCCATGAATGTAAATGTGGGCAGTGGTACAATAAGCCTCCTTAGGAATGGTTATCTATTGATGAACTCTGGCTAATGGCTGCCTCCTCAGCATTATAAGACATCACTTTTATGTTGGGGCTTCCTAGTTTGTGCCAGTAGGCTGTGCAGAGAGGTAGCCAAGGACAATTCTTTAAGGCAGAGATTGTGTGTTCTTTTGTTCCTACATCCCCAGAGAGTCCATCTCTAGGCCCTGTTGTCAGTGTGGCCAGGACAATCCTGAGCATCAAACAGGTACTGGAAGTGCCTACTCTGTGCCAGGCACTTTACTAGCTAGGGTCTAAGAAAATAATGAACCAGGACTGAGACACAGTTCATCCTTCGTGAGAATGACAAAGATTATGATCTTTATAAATAAGACAAAGGCAAAGAATAAGAGTGAGGTAGCCAATCTAAAAGTTCAAGAAGGGAATAGTATGGTTATTCCCATTACCATGCCCATAAATACTCCTCTGGAGATAGATGTTCCAAGAGTTCTTGGAGATATATCACTGGTCTTAAGGGAGTGGTGAGTACCTCGTACAGGATTCAATAGCGAATGTTTGGTAGCCTGTGAGAATAGATGATGTGGGGGAAATGAATTGCCTCACTGTGTGCTGTTTCAGATGTGTGTTGCCCAGCTCGAATGAGGCAATGTTTATCAATATGAGACGCTATCTTTTTTGGTAATCTGAAGTAAACTTGGTGCTTTTCAAGGACCCTTATAATTGTAAAACTGTGAAGAACTTCAAGAGTCCCTGAATTCAGTGTTTCTTAATCCTTTTCTAGTCATGGCATCCTTAGGAACTTGCTTTCTTCCTGTGTTCCCATAATCTCATGATGTTACTTTCTCTACTTTTTTGTCGGGGATCATACCTGGTGATGCTCAGGGGTTACTCTGCACTCAGGAATTACTCCTGAAGGTACATGGATGGACCATATGGGATGACGGGGGTCAAACCTGGGTTGGCCATGTGTAAGGCAAACACCCTAGCCATTGTGATTTCACTCCAACTCCCACTTTCTATTTACATGATTTTAACCTGTAACTTGCTTGGGATATTCTAGGGACTCACACGGGGAAACATAGCCCCCAACTGAGAAACACTATCTGAGTTTACTCTTTTTTTTACAGCCTTTGATCTTATTTTTGAATTGCTTTCCAATTGGGCAAATATCATCTACCTGGTCAACCAATTTTAAGATGTATAAACAACTATAATGTGTCCAGAAATTTCACTTTTAGAAATAGAAAAATGAATGAAGTTCTTCGATTGTTTGCTTTGCTAGAAGAAGGGGCTATATTGCCATAAAGATGTTCAGGGGGGTATGGTGCCACCAGTAGGTCAATCTGTACCTGTGAGGCGAGTGCATTGCAGCATGATGGCGCCTTCAGACTTCCAGATATCCCAAAGTTGCTGCTGTGCCTTTGGCCAGACCCCAAAAACTTTGGGCAAAGTTTACCAAGAAAGTAAATGGCCAAAAGTTAGGTATGTGGGAAACACCCAGAAACCACCTCCGGCTCAGCTATATAATTGGAGGCATGGCCTCTCTGGTTCCTGATTGAACTGCTTAATAACCATGATCCCAGAGACTCAGAAACAAATCTTGAAACCCAGTGGCTTTTGGCAGAAATGCGTCCGGTCCCTGCAGTAGGTTACCGGTGCTGGGCCACCCCAGGTGGGAATAGGTTTTGTGCCTTGGCCTGTTCCCACTGGCGGCCCGGTGGCCACCATCCTCCAGAGGCCACTGGAAAGTCAGGTTTGGGCCTGCAGTGATGAGGCATGCAGAGCCTCACGGGATGGGGGTGGAGCTGGTCCTGTCCTCCACACCCCAACGAGACCCCAAGTCATCGCCCATGAACGGCCTCTTTGGCTTCTGATCAAGCTGCTTAACAGCCATGATCCCAGAGACTCAGAAACAAATCTAGAAACCCAGTGGCTTTTGGCAGAAATACGTCCAGACCCCACAGTAGGTTACTGTTGCTGGGCCACCCCAGGGGGAAAAGGGTGTTTTCCCTCTGCCTGCTTCCCCCTGGTGGCTCGGTGGTCATCATCCTCCAGAGGCCATTGGACAGTCAGATTTGGGCACGCAGTGACGAGACACGCAGGGCCTCACAGGATGGGGGTGGAGCAAGTCCTGTCCTCCGGACCCCAACACGACCCCAAGTCATCAGCCATGAACGGCCTTTCTGGCTCCTGATCAAGCTGCTTAATGGCCATGATCCCAGAGACTCAGGAGCAAATCTCAGAACCCAGCAGGTTTTGGCAGAAATCCCTCCAGATTTAAGTATTAAAATTTTGGAATTTCAGAATCACGTGGCCACTACTGCAGTCACGTGACATCATATGTTATTCATAACCAGCAATAGAAAACAAATTGTCTACTGTTGCCTTTTAGCAGATCTGAGTGTTGGGGTAAAATCTCAAATAATAATGGTGGGTCTGGTGTCAAGATATTGAATGTGATCAAAGTAGAGAGAGAGTAATGTGGAAATCATCTGCCTCACAGGTAGGGGGAGGGTATGGGATGGGGGTATACCGGGGTTGTTGGGGGTGGAGAATGGGCACTGGTGAAGGTATGGGTGTTTCATTGTATGACTGAGACTTAGACCCAAAAGCTTTGTAACTGCTCTCACAGTGATTCAATAAATAAAATTATAAAAAATGAAAAAAAGGAAGGTGGAGTTCATGCACAATTCAATCAGCTAATCAGTGGCTGAATAAATAGCAGTACTCCAAAATAAAAAAAAAAGATGTTCAGAGACAAAGAATATTTTTGCTTCATGTAGTCAGTTGGGAAAATAGTGTTGCTTCTTTTTGCTTAGCTTCGACATTCTTTACCCAATTAGTATTTAAAGAGTGAGAGCTTAGGTTAAGATGCTAAAAGATCTATCATCATTTAGATCCAGCAGATTAAATCACATGTCTCTAGACCTCACTGGAAAAGAAAGTTTCCTTTGATTAGTGGTAGAAAGCTCTCCATCCTTCATATGTGCAATGATTTACAGAACAAAAATGAAAGTCAGGTGGGCAGTTCTTTGGTTCTTTTGATGGCTCTTATTTCAACACCCAATACCCATTTCAGAGCTTTTAACACTCACTTTGTAGGTTATAACAGTCTCTCATTTGCTAGGAATCATAAATGACCAGGCCATGTGGCTGATCATGCTTTGAGTGGTCACATTTTCTTTGATTAAATATTTGCTTCTCATATTTAATTTATTTAATTGGTGATTCTAGAAAAGACAACATACAATATACCTTTTTTAAGTTTTGTAGTTTATTACAGAAAGATTCATTTTTATAATGTATGTGTATGTGAATGTATGCATACACATGTGGTTAAGAGGACTTACCACGTCTAAGCCAGAATGTTATATTTTCTGATTTAAGATTTTTTTCTTTGCAAGATGGTATTTGCAGCCAGACTGTCTACTATTACTTTAACATTTGAATAATCCTGGTCCTGGAAAAAGAACAAGTTCTGTATGGAGCAAAAGGAAGCTATGTTTAAGAATATTAAGTCATCTTGGACCACACTGTCAAGTACTGACTTGCTAGTGTGCCTGAGATTTTGGTATTTGAACCTTTTAATATCGAAATACTGTCTTCCACACAGTAGCTGTCTCTGTGAAATGGATCTTCTTGGTTACGGCAGAAACAGCTTTTTCCTAATTATGAGATGCTGACAGGCTGTCTGTGGGATGACAGAGTGGACCTGTGTCAGCTAAGATATTAGTGTCAGGGGAACGTAGGGTGTCTTGGGTCACTTGGATAATGATCACACAGCTCAGGGCTAATCTAGTGACTCTAAGGCCAGGACTGGATTCTATAGCTTCTGCTCATGCCCATTATAATCACAGGACAACTAGATCTTTGCTGAACCCTTTTATTGGAACATATATTCTCAAATTCACTTGGCTCAGGCAAATACAGGGAGTTGTTCTTATGTTTCCGAAGTCTCTGAGCTTACTTTAGTTGTGTGTAGTGGCCACTTTGGATGCTTGCTCTGAGATGACCTACTATAACCGTTGATGACATCAAAATCCAAGAGGAACTGCATTGGCCCAAGAAAGAACACATGGGGTTTTTACTGGAGCAGAGATCAAGCTTTCCAAATGTGTTTCCATTCTAGATTTTTGTGCTATACCTAATATAAGAAATATGTGTCTGCGTGTCTCTGAGTGCACATGCACCTGCATATACATGTAATTTTGGAAGTGGACAGGCAGCTCCGAGAGCATTTAATATATTTGAATTTGTGGTCACGTGGTATTTTTCCTCAACTCTAATCAGCAAGGGGAGCTCCTTTCACTCACTTGCCCTTTCATTTCCTCTCTAGCATGATTACTGGCCTCCTGCCTGCACCCTCAGGCATGCCCATTAGGACCCAAACATGTTGGGGTCTCCCATGACAGCTTTGTTTTTGGCTCTTGCTCTGTTATTTCAGTCTCCAGTTGGATTTTTGAGAACAGAGGTTGGATGTGTCCTTAAGAATGACCTTCACTCCAAAGATGAAACAAATGAAACACACACACACACACACACACACACACACACACACACACACAACCTGCCTACCTTCCTGGCATCTTTCTTGCTCAGCATCACATTTTACCATGTTCTTCTCTGACAGTTTTTTTTTCATTTGGGGTAGCACACTTTCTAATAATAACCAGAATCCAGACTCATAGGTAAAGGTAATTACAGTAATCACGCATTTACTCTGTGATTTCAATTTCTCCTTTCAGTTATTCCCTCTCTTCTCTGTGATTTTGTTTTGTTCGCTCCAGACTGATGCTCTAAGCACTGATTTTTGTCAGTAGACATCTTGAATATGAAGAAGTTCAGTTGGTTGGTTGGTTGAGAAGTGAGCATGCAAAGCAATCATTGATGCCTCCTGAGTCATGATTGACATATTTTTCCCTTTACTAATTTTAAACTTGTACTTGGAGATTGGCAGTGTTAATATCCTTCTGTCAGCTCCCTTCTTCCCTCGTATGAATTTGCTGTAAGGCTGTGTGATGTTTTGTCTGGATTGGGGACTATGGGATCCTAGTTTTCATCTTGAATGTTTTCCTCATGTTTACAGACCTAAAATATTCCTGTGTACAATAGCATGTAGCAGCAGCGAAGGGATCATGACTGGCATAAGTTTATGTCTCTTGGGTGACTGGATGAAGCAACTGTGAGCTGTGGAATGATTTTAAAAGTAACAGACACTCAAAATGGTTGTCATTTGATTTTTCAAAACCTCTCCCATTAAGTGAAAATTCTGTCACTAGATAGCTTAGCTGTGAAGGCAAATTCACAGTTTCAGGAGAGATAATTCGACAGAGTTCGATGATCTCAGCAATCAAAGGATCCACAGCAGATCATTCAGGCAAGGGCATTTCTAGGCATCTCCTATATGGCCAGGGGTTTGGGGTCTGGGAATGTAAGCGGAACAAACATCTTTTGGATCAATCCCCTCTTATGGCAGACTAATACTCTAGATTCCCCAAAGAGAGGAGGGATCGTGCTTAAGGTCACACAGCTAGTGCATGTCAGAGTTGGTCTAGAATGCAGACCCTTGGCATCCAGTTGTCATCTTTTATGTCTTTGATTCCATTGCTATTCCTAATTGTAGGGGGCAGCTGTAGGTTGCACAGATGCCCCCAAGTGACTGAAGCAAATGATCGCAGCTCTTTATATTGACAGATTGAAAAATCCACATTCCTTGCCAAGCAGGAAGTTGGCTTTCGATATCAGTCACTTGGAGGCTCTTCAATAGGCAAACCTGTGTGTGTCTGCACCTGTGCGTGTGCACATGCCCATGTGCGTATGTGTATTTAAGTCCATAGATCTTCCATTGAGATGCCTGTTATTATAAAAGGAGAGAAAAGGAAGGGCCCTGCCAGAGCTATGACTATATAGCTTGGTGAGAATCAAGACTCTATTCTGTGCTTTCATTAACCAAAACCCAGTTAACTGGCCAGTCCCCTTTAAGGCACCTAGCTGTTAATCTTCAGAATCCCCAGGGCTTTGCTCAGGAAGATGTTCATTAAGTTTGTACAGAATTGAGTCAGTTTAGTGAGAGCAGCACTGAGGAGGAAGACAAAAGGATCAGTAAATGAAAGGTGCTAGTTACTGTGCTTCTAATCTAAACCATGAACTTCTGTCTTGTTGGCAGGTGGCTTCAGAGAGCTGTTGCTTAAACTCCTCACTTCCACCCCCAACCCCAGCACTCACTAAGTTGTACAAAGATAGGATCTGCCCTGTCATATCAGGCACTGAACTAAAAACTGTGGGGAATCATAAAACGTTCCACAGCTTTCTTTTCCCAGAGATGAAACTGCCAGCCAGTGTGATGGGCAGCAAAACAATGTTCATTGTTAATTAATTATTAGTTGTCAGCTCAGAGAGACACTTTGTGCAAATAAGAAGATTGAGGCAGGCTGTAGACTCCCCCTTTTAAAAACACTGCAACAACGTTGTTTAGAAGAAACAGAACATTCTTAATAAATAAAGTCTGTTTGAAAGTCTTTTGTGCTTGCCTCCACTAGAGGCAATGGGCTTGTTAAGCACGTTGCAGTGCCCTTACTTTCTGGTTTTCTCTATGCATGATAACAGAGTAAGCAGAAGGTTTGTCCTCATTGTCCTGCATGTATCTCTGAAGCATTTGACAGTCTATTATGTATTTTCTAAGGTAAAGAAGACTCACACTGATGATTTGGGCCAATTGTCCCCGTTTGTTTGGAGAGGTCACTCCTTGAAGTTAGGGACAATATTTTTCAAGAAGAGTTGGTCCTCACCTGCCCATATACTAGCTAAATCAGCTTCCAGTGTTACAATGAGTTATCTTTTTTAACATAGTCATTTTTTTAAAAAATGTACTTAATTAGAGAACTAATTTACAAAGTGATTGATAGTTGTATTTTAGGCATATAATATTTCAACACCAATCATACCACCAGTGTCAACTTCCCTCCAACGGTGTTCTCATTTTCCCTCTGCAGTCCAAACCCCACCCCATCACCTCCTGTCAACTTGACAGGCACATTACAAAGTTCTATGACTGGAGTTTAGATCTCATTTTCAGTGTTGTTGAATCTGTGCTTTGGATATAGAGTATACCATGCACCCAAATCACTAGTGTAACTGAGACTCCAAACCCTGTACCCCAATTGGTTCCCTTTCTCATCTTCTTCCTTTGTGCCTTGATTTTTCTTTCTGAACTTCTCCCTGCACTCTGGGGTCAAAGCTTATCTAGGCACCCCCTCCTTTACGACATTAAATTTCCTCATCCAGTTATTCTGTATGCCACTGATAGTGAGATTACCCCGTGTTTGTCTTTATTCTTCTAGATTACTTTACCTAGCAAGATTTCTTCCAGTTCCAACCAGGTTGCAGCAAATTGCATTATTTCATACGATGAGTTTATGAAAATGAACAGTCAACCGAGCTACTCTGCCAGTATACTTGCTTTGTTGAGTGTATGTTTTCAATGTAGACTCTAATATCTTGGTCTATTGCCTGGGGCCATTTTAGAAATCTGGGAGTGTAAATAAATAAACTTTACTTCTTGAGGGGGATATTATTTGTGACTTCACTCTTGAGTTTATTTTGACTTTGAGTAAAAGTAAGCAATTTGCTTGAGTAAGATAAGAGTAACATTGAATTATTAAAAATATGTGAGGATTTGAGAAGTGATTCTTTTCCTATTAGCTTCTGTTATTTTATAAAGAAGTTTGAAAAAATCATGTTGATTTATAATGATTGTTGATTTGGTAATCATAGCCCTAGTTGGTTAACCAGAGGAGGTCCATATTAACTATAAATCTTCATGCCTATAAGATCCATACTTATGGAGTATTTGATAAAAATAGAATACACTTGCACCTTCAAACTCAAAGTGTGGTCTATATCTAATAAAATCAGCATACCCAGGGAAATTGTCAAAAATATTCAATTTCAGAGACATGATTCTAAAGGCTGATCACATGTTCTGTATATGGAAGACCCAGATTCAAGGGCCTCTAAAAGCATCCCCTGATCACCAACATGTGTAGCCTCCAAACTAAATAAAGAAGAAAGTACCAAGTATCAGGCTACACCCCAAACTTACTGTGACTTGCTGTGTCAGAAAAATGTACATTAAACCAGATTTTATATACCTGCACTCTTCTTGAGATACCCTGATTTAGTGATTAAAAGTATGGGACTTCGGCCTTGGACAAGCTTAGGTTCAAATTCCAGAGCTACAATTTACTTTAAGATACAATGTGACTTTTCATGTGTGAGTTAACTGCAATAAACCTCTCTGTGAAATTTAAATAACACCTTCTCAGAAAGATGCCAGTGATGGTTTCATGATTAATTGTAACACACTGAGCATCTGACCTGGTGCAGTGTAAGTCCCCAAGCAGGGGAGTGACCTGGCCAGAGTCAAAGTGTAAGGATAATCTGGGATGAGAAAGGAGATTAGTCCTGTTCTCAAAGGATTGATTTTTAGGTATGGAGTCTGCCCTAAGGAGATTGTGCCATTTACAGTTGAAGGAAAGGTAGTAGAACTTCTCTTTCATTGCAGTGTAGTGTGGTCAAATGTGTCTTGATTCTCCGCTGATAAGGCCTGGTGAAAGGAGAAAGTGGCCGCTGTCTTAGCTTCAGCATTATCACAATAAAAGTTTTTTGACGTGCAAGTAGCACTGTAGCACTGTCCTCCCGTTGTTCATCGATTTTCTTGAGCGGTCACCAGTAATGTCTCCATTGTGAGACTTGTTACTGTTTTGGCATATTGAATATTTCACGGGTAGCTTGCCAGGCTTTGCCGTGCAGGCTGAATATTCTTGGTAGCTTGCTGGGCTCTCCAAGAGGGGCAGAGGAATCAAACTTGGGTCGGCCGCATGCAAGGCAAATGCTATGCTATTGCTCTGGCCCGAAGTGCAAGTGATTTGATTCCTTAGGGCTGGACTCAATGAGACCTCAAGCTTTTGGTCAAGCCAAAAGACAGGGGCCTTGACTTCAGTTGTGGTTGATTTGCAACAATCCTGATATAGAACGGAGGACAACCCTTCTTGAGTGGCCTAAATGACTTTAAGATATGGTGGGACTGCCCTGGGAAATGCAGCCTGCTTACACCACAGATTTGGAATACTGAAAGAGATGGGGGCTGGGGGTGGGGGAGCTCTGGTATGTCAAGTCCTCTGTGATGATCTTAGTGTCTGCCTAGAGTGTACTCCTTCCCCCTTTTCAGCAGAGCTTGCTCTCTTGATTGTATTTTGTCTGTACACTTCTTTTCCTGTCTCTTGCTTATCCGTGCTTTACCTCATTCTCCTCAGTTATCCCTTAGACTGGCCAGTAACCCTGCTTGGAGGCATTGCATCCATAAAACAGACCCATGGGCACCAAAAACAACCTTCTTGTGCTTTCCTCACCCTTCCTAGTCTTGCCCTCCTCTCCATTTTGCATCAAATATTTTCTGGGTTTATGGCTCATAAAATGTCATTTTGTTAAATCATGTCTTCATTGAAGTAAGGTGGCTGTCAGGCTGAAGCTATTTTATTGTGTTAGGAGACAGGAAATATAAAGAAAACTCCATTTTGCGAATGGAATAACAGCACATTTTCATTCAATCTTCTTGACTTTTCTTTTAATGGGACTGTAGGTCTCTAAGTCTAATATGGCTCCTGACAATTCAAAGCAAATCACTTCTAAAGGGTTCTCAGGACCCCTTTCCCCATGAGCTAGTTCTAGATCAACCTTCTGGTACCCTGTAGTTTACACATTTGAATTGTATGGTCTTGCTGTCTCCCATACACTCCATCCAACTGTCAGATATTCACAATTCCCTAGCTGACAAACTTTTACAGTGGCCGTATGAACTGGTTTCCAGGTAGTCTTTTAAAAATTATTTATTTTATTTTAAAATGAATTGAGATTCTATGGTTTACAATACCATTAATCTTTTTCATGCACATTATTCCAACACCCCATCACAGTGTACTCACCTCCCTCACCCAAGAACCCCAACATTCCTCCCTCTCTACTCCCCATTCCACCAACTTGGTTGAGCAGGATAAGTTGACTTTGGACCTTTGTTACTACCTCACTCTGTATCTTTACGGGGAGACTGAAATAATCAAGGTATAGTTCCTGCCCCTGATTGGGAATTGGGATGACACCTGGGCAGTCAATTATACTATTATGGCTTCTATTTTATGCCGTAGGGTGAACTATTACTGTGAGAACATGGAAGAGTTTCTAGTTCTACCCTGACAGGAACATGGCTGCTAAGAAGTACTATTGTGCAAGTGACATTTGCACAATGGTGCCAAATTTTAGAGAATCCATACATACTTATGGCATAGAAAACGAGTAGAAGGACTGGAGAGATAGGACAGCAGGTAAGGCACTTAACTTGCATATGGCTGATCCAGGTTTCACCCCCAAGTTTCCTATAGGATCCCCTGAATCCTTATAGGGGTTATCCCTAAGCACAGAGTCAGGAGTAAGCCCTGAACAACACTAGGTATGGCTCACACACCAAAACAAATGAGTACATTACTAAGACAGTACTTTTCTGGCAGGGGGAAGAATGAGTCTTGAGGTGAGGAAGGGGTACACTTGGTGAATTTTCACTAAAGCATCATATGGGTTGCAGCTGATTCTGGGAATGATTGGAAGGGCTGCAGAAATAAGGAAGCAGTGCAATGGGGCTGCAAAGGTCCATACAAGTTGGCAGACCTGGGAAAGTGTATTCCATTATTTTGGATGGGAGAGGGGACACCCAGCAGTACTCATGATGTACTGCTGGCTTTTTTGCTCAGTAATAACTCCTGACCATGCTTGGGGGGACACTATGTGGTACCAGAAGTTCAATGGGGGTCCGCTGCATGCAAGGCAAATGCCTTAACCTCTATCTCCCAGCCTCTGGGCAAAGGGCATCCTAACTAGAACGGGCATAAGGTGTGAAACAAGAAACAAGAAGTCACAATGACATGCCTGGAAATTGATGAGTGGTGGGGTGTGGTGGTTGCATACAGGGTAGATTGTTCAGGGAAATGTTCTGTATACATAGTTTGAAGTTAGACCACAATGGGTCTAGAATGTCATGCTGAGAGCTTGGACTTTCATGGCAAAGATCGAGGCTTGGGTATTGCTTTATTCTCATTCTATTTTATTATTGTTTAATTTTCTTGGGCCGCACCCTCCTATGCTCAGAGCTTAATCCTGACTGTGCTGTGTGAGCTAGTTTATAGTACTTGAATGCCTAATTTTGGTTGTTTCTGATGTTTTTTGCCTTTTCCAAGACCTTAGATTTTTCAGTACTTACTTTCTCCCTTCCCTTCTCTTTGTTGCTTCTATTGCAATAACTGGAGGTCACACATATCCTTGATTGTGATGCTTACTGGGAATCACACTTCAGTTCTGTGCTCATATATTTACCTTGCAGTGGTGTGCCAGAGATTAAACACTACAATTTGGGGTATCAAACTTGTTACCTTATACTTGCAAGGCACGGATTTTTGCCCCTCAGTCATCTCCCGGCCCCCAGGCATTAGAATTTTAACCTAAAAAAGTGCATAGAGGGGGAAACTTAAGCCAGTTTGAGTTTGGTTTCCCTCAATTGCAACCCAATATTCCTGAATAAAGGAAGTGGCCTAAGATCTGTTCAGTAGCTTCTGGAAAAAATAACTAAAGAATGAATCATGTAACAGAGTAGCTGAAAGTCAAAGGATCCCTGCCAAGAACAGGTATTGTGCTTGGGTATGGGGGAGCCTGGGAGTGTTTTCTTCTTTATTGAATGAAGGTTAGATGGGTTAAAGAAACTCCCACTGCAGAAAGCCCTAGATTTTGTACTGCAAGTCAATACCATAAACCAGAAACTTTGGTGGTGTTTGTGGTGAATTCCAGCTACACATAGAGGCATGAACCTATATCCCTAAAATTCTATATGGAATAGGTATTTAGAAATTATAAAAAGCAGTAACGATTAGCCATATTTCTTCAGGTGCTTCTTTCTAGTCCCCTCAGCAAGAGTGAGGCATCGTGGTGTTTGAACCCCGGTGCCCCCATTTCTTAGTGAACTCTGGCTGGCTGTATCCTCTCTGAGTTTTAGTTTTCTCATTTGGCAAATGACTGGTGCTAACCCCTCCCTCCCAGGAGCATCCTGCAGCTTAAATGAGGCAGCCCACGTGAAGTTGCAGAGCATTGTGCTAGGAGCCCTCAGCTCTGTCGAAAACAATGAATATTGATTTTCTCCCATCCACTCCTGCTCTGGTTGAATGTCATAAATGATCCCCCACGGAGGTCTCTAAAGAACACTTGATGGGGCTATTTATCTATGAAGCTCTCTGCCAGCTGTAATCAACTGGTAGCCACATTCTTTCAGCTGCCCTGTTTGTAATCCCTCCCTCCTTCCCTGGTTTCTCCCTGCCCTTCATCACAAAGAATTTCTGACCATGCCTTTTCCTGGTCAGCATGAAAACGAAGAGCATGATGCCGAAGTGTTGGATACTGCAGGCTTACCTCTCTGCACCAGCTCCATCTTAATGATGACAAACTTGGAGATAAAAATCATCTGTCCTCGGAGGATCCTCCCTACACCCTTTATTCGGTGCTCCCTTCTCTATCTGAGCTCCCTTTTCCCCTAGCATGTGTGACTGGCCTCCAAGCCATGGAGCAAAATTCCTGGTACTAATCTCAGCCACTCTTGGGTGTTAGTCTCCTCTTTTGTTACTTTATGTTCCCCAGATGAATGCAATCTTTCTATGTCTATCCCTCTCTTTCTGACTCACTTCGCTTAGCATGATACTTTCCATGTAGTACCACTTGTATGTAAATTTCATGACTTCCTCTTTTCTAACAGCTACATAGTACTCCATTGTGTAAATGTACCAAAGTTTCTTTAACCGGTCATCTGTTCTTGGGCACTCAGGTTTTTTCCAGATTCTGGCTATTGTAAAGAGTGCTGCAATGAACAAACAAGTGCAGATGTCACTTCGACTATACTTTTTTGCCTCTCTGGGATATATTCCCAGGAGTGGTATTGCTGGGTCAAATGGGAGCTCAATTTGTAATTTTTTGAGAATTGTCAAGTAGACTATAGACCAAACATGATTGCCACTCATTGCCTCTTTTGCAAACCACAACACCCAATAGGAGAGAGAGAACAAAATGGAATGCCCTGTCACAGAGGCAGGGTGGGATGGGGGGTAGGAGGGTTACTGGGAGCCGTGGTGGTGGAAAATGGGCACTGGTGGAGGGATGGGTAGTTGATCATTGTATAATTGAAACCCAAGCACAAAAATTTGTAAGTCTGCAACTGTACCTCATGATGTCTCACTAATAAAAAGTAAAAAAAGAAAAAAATCATCTCTCCTGTTAGGGAGCACCAAGACATCAGCATCATGTACTCTTAAGGTGGGGTGCCCCTATTAATGTCTCTGCCATGAGGTTTCTCCTTCCCAGAGATGAATATCACCATCAGGCATTTGTACTTCACGGTGTCATTGTTGTTTTGTAGTAGTCGTATCACATGCATGCATTTAGATATGTGAGAAGTCAGAGAAGGCTCTGAAATATGTCCTAGAGCTTCATGGGGGCCAGTGTGCTCTGAGCTGGTGACTTGCTATGTGTCTCAGGGAAATTATCTGCAGTCTGTGGCTTCTGACAGAAGCCCCTTTGCCTTCTATAATCCTGCTTCTTGAAAGAGAGCTGGAGGAGGAGAGAGTTCTGGAAAATCCCTAACAAAGGACCACCAGGACTCTGTGTTGCTTTTAAGAAAGGGTTGCCAGCTCATAGGCTGCCGAATATGAGGGGAAAGGAAGTTAAGTCAGCTAATTTTCCATGATGGACATTTATTCTCTGGAAGCCACATGACAACTCCAAGTTGTGACCTCACTGTATTCTGCAGGGGAAATGGCTCAGGATGGCCTAGCTCAGGTGTCTTGGAGCTGCTCCCTGATAGGGATGATGTCTTTTGGAAAAAAAGACTGGCTGCTGCAATTTGACGACAAGTCCAAACTTTCAGTCGCTGAGTACTACTGACTCAATAATCAGGACTAAGATCAGAGCTGTGGACACACAAAGCCATTTTCTTGGCAGCCTTCACAGCAGCACAGACGAGCTGCTGGAGTCTGAATTGATAATGTCCATGAAGGCTGGAAACATTCAGATTCTTTTAGATGCAGGATGTCTTCCATGGGCTCACAGATTTTTGAGAGGAAATACAAGGCAGGGAGAAAGGGCACTGGAGATGGAGATTGGTGATCTTCAAATCAAAGATTCTGAAAAGAACTTCTGGTCCTCGGCATTACATCCTGGTTGCAAGTTCAACTTCTGGATGAGATGGGTTCAAATCTTAGTCCACTGGGTACTTGGGTGAGTTCCTTAACCTCTCTGGGCTCTTTTGTAACAAGCCACACTGATGGCATCTGCCTCCAAAATCAAGGTGAGAATTGAAAGTGTCTGTAAGTGGTGTAGGAGAGTGACTAATAAATTATACTCTATTAGTAGTTTTACAAACTCTTCTTTTTTATTCCACTTCAATTCTCACTGCATTGCAGCTATAAACACACAAGTTAGGAGAGGTGAAAAGAGTCATTCAAGATCAACCACATGTTCTTTTCGATGTGTGCCAGTTTCTGTGGTATTCGATGATATCTCATTCTTGGCACACATCAAAAAGAACAAGAGTAATTAATGCTGACATGTAAAGGGATTCTTCTTCATTATTGGTGGGAATGCCTAGTGTTTAAGCCTTTTTGGAGAACAATACGGACATTCATTCCTCAAAAAGCTAGAAATTGAGCTTACATATGACCCAGCAATGCTAGTTCTGGGGATATACCCTGGCAGTCTAAAAACACACAGCAGAAATGCCATCTACACTTATATGTTCATTGCAGCTCTATTCACAATAGCCAGAAACTGGAAACAACACAAGTGCCTAAGGACAGATGGCTGGTAACAGAAACTATGGTACATCTACACAATGGAAAACTATGCAGCTATTAGGAAAATGAAGTAATAAAGTTCATTTATAAATGAATGGACACGGAGCATCCCATGCTGAGTGAAATGAGTCAGAAGGAGTGGACAGACGTAAAATTATTGGACTCTTTTGAGGGACATTAAAAAACATAATGTGAGACTAATGCCAAAGGATAGTAGAAAAAAAGGACCAGGAAAATTGGTCCACAGTTGTAAGCCTTCCTCAAGTGCTGAGGGAGAAGGCGTTTGGTGCAGAGAATGGGTGACTCTGATAAAGATAGTTGGAAATGACCACTATGGATAAGAACTGCATGCTGAAAATGGGAATAGGAACAAACAGGATAATGTCCAGTATCTGTATTGAAAACCATAATACCTATTGAGAGAGAGAGAGAGAGAGAGGAAAGTGTCTGCCATAGGAGACAGTATGAGTGGTGGGAAATGGGAACTGGGAGAGGGATGGATGTTGTAACATAAAGGTAAAGGTAAAGGCCCTCCCGTTGATCGTCGATTTGCTTGAGCGGGCCCAGTAACGTCTCCATTGGAGACTTTGTTGTTACTGTGTTTGGCATATCGAATACTCTCGGTAGCTTGCCGGGCTCTCTGAGAGGGGTGGAGTAATCGAACTCGGGTTGGCCATGTTGGCCGCTTGTAAGGCGAACGCCCTACCGCTGTGCTATCGCTCCATGTTGTAACATGGTATGACCAAACCCCTGCCACGAACAGCTTTGTAACTCTGCATCTCATGGTGATTCAATACAAAAAAGATCAACCACATAAGTGAGACACAGGCAAGGTAGTGCACAAGGCAAGAAACTCCACTAGAAAAGTCTACATGATGAGAGACAGACCTCTGACTCCGTGCCCCTTGTGTTTCAGCTGCAGGCAGTTAACTGTAGGCTCTGCTTTGTTAGTGGGAGCCTGTGGGGAAGGGTTTTATCAGCAAAGCTACTATTTGAATATTAATGTCTGTGAGGACCATGAGATGTTAGCACTTGTAGCTATTTAAGAGGTAGGCCGTTGGTTTCTACAATTCTCTTCATCAGGTATCATAGAAGATTTTGTTTCCCCAACAGAAACAGTAGCACAGCCTTAGGTACCACGAAGGGTCAACTTGAGGTTGTTTTCACATTGCCATGGCTGCATAGAAGATGGAGAGGCTGAAGAGAAAGAACCTGGAAAAGCAGACTGAGGAATGGAACCTACTTAAAAAATCTGACCAGAATCAATGACTGCACTTATTGTAAGACAGAGAAGTGAAGAATGAAAATTGTGGAGGGACAAGATGCCAAGGGTGGAGAAGCATGTATGTGGTTGTCCAAGTTTGGAAGAGATTATTCTCTGGGAATATGGCTGGCAATCCTGAGAAGGACACATGGTTAGTCTTTTGATTTTAAGGGTTGAAGGGGAGAGCCAAGATTACCTGGATCGATTTTTGTCTGCATAAAAGCCCCTGAAACATATACATTTAGAGGTCCCTAAAGCCAAGTACCACCCCTCAGTCATGCCCACATGTCTCGTAAGAAGTGGGGTAACTTTCTAATGGTAACTTGGCTTCTGATGAACTAAAATGAGAGTGTTTAGGTTTCTTAGAAGTTCTATTGAGATATTTCAGGGTGTGAGTCCTCACAAACATATGAGCTTCAGAATGTAAGTTGGGCCCTGTATGTTTACCCAAGTGAGTGCCAGCTTGTTGGATCTTTTTGCCTCTTGTCTGGCAGGTCAATCCAAGTGACTTGTCTGTGTTCTTTTAAGGCATGTCTTTTCTTTTTGAACCACTCCAATTTATCTGCTATTATTGAAAATAGACAGTAACTCCAAGAGTGTTGAATACTAGCAGTGGTTTCTGACATTTCTATGTCCTACTTGTTTTGGGAAGAAGCCAACTAGAAGAAATGCTAGTTTTGGAGCCCAGGTGACTGGTAATTGGGAGAGACAACTTTCTAGTTTCTAGAAGGCAACCTGGGAACAAGCTTAAATGTCCTCTCTGCTCTGCTGTGTGTGCTGATACTTCTTTGGATTTGTGACTGGACCCCAAAATTCCCCAACAACAGGCAATAAGTAGTCTAAGAAAGTCTGAAAAGTTATCAGAATTCTCATCTCTGCTTCCTCAATTGCTCTTCTTTAGAAACTATCTCACACCTTTGTCATAGGGATTTGTACTAAGGCACTCAAGGGTATTCTTAGAACTCAATATACATGGATTAAACCTAGTCTCTCTCTCTTTCCTTTAGGGGGATTTGAGGGGTTCACATCTGGCAATACTCAGGGCTTACTCCTGAAATTTCACTCAGAGATCACTCCTGGTGGGCTTAGAGGACCACATGCGATGCCAGGGTTTGAAGCAGGGTTGGTCTTGTGTAAGGCAAATGCCCTACCCACTGTACTACCACTCCAGCCCATAACCCCTCTTTTATATGAGAACGAAACAGTTTTCTGATATTGCTAACTAAGCCCGTGGTAGGTTTGATTAGCAATGTAATGGCTATCATGGCTTCTAAAAACTGAAGTCACGACAATCTGCATATTACCTTTCCAGCTAATTAGTCATCTACTGGGAAGTTCAAGAATATTCAGATTCAACAGGTACATCAACACACACCCTTTCCTATTTTCATTTTTCCTTACTAGAAACCTCTCTTTTTTAATTTTATTGAATCACCATGAGATAGTTACAAGCTTTCATGTTTGGTTTACAATCACACAATGATCAAACACCCATCCCTCCACCAGTGCACATTCCCCACCACCAATATCCCTGGTATACCCCCCTTTCCCACCCTCCCCCTGCCTCCATGGCAGACATGATTCCCCATAATCTCTCTATACTTTTGGACATTATGGTTTGCAATACAGACACTGAGAGGTTATCATTTTTGACGGGTTGGAGTGATAGCACAGCGGGTAGGACATTTGCCTTGCATGCAGCCAACATGGCCAACCTGAGTTCAATTCCTCCGTCCCTCTCAGAGAGCTCGGCAAGCTTCTGAGAGTATCTCACCTGCACATCAAAGCCTGGCAAGCTCCCCGTGACATATTCGATATGCCAAACACAGTAACAAGTGTCACAATGGAGATGTTACTGGGCCCGCTCAAGCAAATCGATGAACAACGGGAGGACAGTGACAGTGATCATGTTTGCTCCTTTATACACTTCATGCACACATCTCCCATCCCAACCAATTCCTCCAGCCATCTTTTTCTTAGTGATCCCTTCTCTATTCCAGCTGCCTTCTCCACTTTGCTCATGAGGCAGGCTTTCAGCCATGGAGCAGTCTACCTGTCTTGTGTATCTACTATCCTTAGGTATCAGCCTCATGTTATGTTGTTTTATACTCCACAAATGAGTGCAGTCCTTCTATGTCTGGTCCTCTCTTTCTGACTCATTTCACTTAGCATGCTACTCTCCATGTCTATCCATTTATAAGCAAAGTTCATGACTTCATCTCTCCTCACAGCTGTATAGTATTCCATTGTGTAGATGTACCAAAGTTTCTATAACCAGTCATCTGTTCTTAGGCATTCGAGTTTTTTCCAGATTTTGGCTATTGTAAACACTGAAGCAATGGACATACAAGTGCAGATGTTATTTCAAATATACTTTTTTGCCTCTCCGGAATATATTCCCAGGAGTATTGCTGGGTCAAATGGGAGCTCAATTTCTAATTTTTTTAGAATCGTCCATACTGTTTTCCAAATGGTCTGAACCAGTCTGCATTACCACCAGCAGTGAAGGAGAGTCCCTTTCTCCCCACATCCGCGCCAACACTGATTGCTTTTGTTCTTTTGGATGTGGGCCAGTTTCTATGGTATGAGATAATATCTCATTATTGTTTTGATCTTTATCTCCCTTATGATTAGTGATGTAGAAAATTTTCTCATGTGCCTTTTTGCCATCTGGATTTCTTCTTTGAGAAAGTTTCTGTTCATTTCATCACCCCATTTTTTGATGGGGCTGGATATTTTCTTCTTTTGGAGTTCAACCGGTGCCTTATATATCCTTGATATTATCCCTTATCAGATGGGTATTGGGTGAATAACCTTTCCCATTCTGTAGACTGTCTTTGTATTTTGCTACCTGTTTATTTTGAGGTGAAGAAGCTTCTTAGTTTAAGATAGTCCCATTTATTTATCTGTTTTCACTTGCTTGACCAGTGGCATGTCATCTTTGAAGGTACCGTTAGCTTCAATGTGGAGGCTTTTGCCAATCTCCCATTCACAATCGTGCCTCAGAAAATCAAGTACCTTAGAATCAGCTTAACTAAGGAGGTAAAGGACTTGTACAAAGAAAACTACAAAATGCTACTTCAGGAAATAAAAAAGGTCACAAGGAAATGGAAAAATATCCCTTGCTCATGGATTGGGAGAATTAACATTGTCAAAATTGCAATAATCCCCAAAGCATTGTACAAATTCAATACAATCCCTATAAGACATTCTTCAAAGAAATGGAGCAAACACTCCTGAAATTCATATGGAACAATAAGCCCCCACAAATAGCTAAAGAAATTCTTGGGAGGAAAAATGGGAGGAATCAACCTACCCAACCTCAAACTCTACTACAAAGTGGTAATAATTAAAACAGATGGTACTGGAACAAAGGCAAAGCCACAGACCAATGGAACGAGGTTGAATATACTGACACCCCCCCCCAAATATATGATCATCTAATCTTTGATAAGGGAGCAAGAAACGTCAAGTGGAACAAGGAAAACCTCTTTAACAAATTGTGCTGGTAAAACTGAACAGCTAAAAAATGGGCTCAGATCTCTACCTAACACCATGTACAAAAGTCAGATCAAAGTGGATAAAAGACCTCATCATCAGACCAGAATCCATAAGGTACATTGAAGACAAGGAACTTTTTATTCTCTTATGTCTTCTACTATTTATTTTAGTAATGATTTAGAGTTTTCAATGTACAAGTCTTTCACTTCCTTTGTTGAGTTGATTCCTAGATATTTGATACTTTTGGTCACAGCAGTAAACTGGATTTTAAAAAATCTTTCTTGGAGCGATAGCACAGCGGGTAGGGCGTTCGCCTTACAAGCGGCCAACATGGCCGACCCGAGTTCGATTCCTCCGCCCCTCTCGGAGAGCCCGGCAAGCTACCGAGAGTATTCGATATGCCAGAGACAGTAACAACAAAGTCTCCAATGGAGACGTTACTGGGCCCGCTCGAGCAAATCGACGATCAACGGGAGGGCCTTTACCTTTTACCTTTACCTTACATAGAGAAATGAAAAGGATTTTTGTAACTTGATACTTTAGTATATTTTTTCTTGTTTCTAAAACATTTGGTGGAATCCTCATGGGATCTTACAGATTTTATTGTGCCATTTTCAAATACTGATTAATTTTTTCCAGTATGTATACATTGAATTTATTTTTCTTGCCCACCTTTGCAGCGTGGACTTCCTATACCATGCTCAATAATAGTGGTGAAAGTACACATCTTTTTAATGCCTGGTATTAGTGGAAAGGGTTTCATATTTTTTGCCTCTGAGTGTGACATTATTTGTAGTTCGTTGTATATAGTCTTTAAATATTAGGCAAGTCTCCCAGCAACAGCTTGGTCAATGAAGGAATGTCATAAACCAATGAAAAGAAGCCAGTATGGTATCAAACTTCTAGTTTCTTCCAATGAGCTCTCTGCTTGCAGGCACTCTTCTAAACGTCTATAAAAATTTTCTCAGTCTTTGTTCTGAGGTGTGCTTATCTTACTAATGAGACTGCACTTTTTTCTGAATAAATTCATTTTTATTGGTGAAGTAAACCTATTTTCATTTGAAGTCAGTGGAAGGAAGGAATGGGGGAAGAAGGAAAAAAAGAGAGGAAGGAGATAGAAGAACATTACTTGGAAGTAGAAGGAACTAGAAAAAAAACATTATGAAGGAGATGGGGCTACATACTCTAGAGAACAGATGACTCAGGGGTTACTGGAAGAGCCTCCAAGTTGACAAGCATCTCCTAAAATACAGATATGATATTTTGGTTGTTAAAAGAGCAGGGAAACCTAGAATGCACAAAGACCAGAGATTGAAGGATGGAAGGCCCTACTGAGTACTCTAAAGAGAAGAAAGGTCAACTTGGGGAGAAGTGAGTTTCCTGTCATTGGGGGAATCCTAGTAGGGCCTGGACTAGCCCTTGGCTGCTGTTGTCTCAGAAAGTATTCAGCTATCATATGGGACTTCACTGGAATGTCTCAAAGCCCAATTGTGCCACGCCTTTCTTCAGGGCTTTATGGCATTACCCTGGGGGTCTGGTCCTCTTCATAGTGCAAATGAAGTGTGAAGTAACTTCTGGTCTTTTCTAGAAAAGTACAAAGTTGTGCAAGACTCGGGGAACTACTTAACTATACTGAAAAAGCCTTTCCTGAGTCAGGATTGAGGGGAAAAAAATAACTCCATTAGAAGTGCTAAATGAGGATCATAATGAGATATCCAAAGTCCTGCCAAGTGAATTTAATCGCTTTTTGATCCCAACAGCCACACAATTCAACTCTTTCTTAGCATAATTAAGCAAGTGACAATGAGGATACTATTCTAAGACATGGTAATGAGATGCTGAGGGGGCTTGAATTCAGCTGGAGGGGAATTCCTATTAAATATTTATTAAATATATAAGTTCTTTAATAGTTAGAAAAAATAGAAAATGAAATTTAGTTATGTGAGGTCCATTTCCTTTGAAATGAAACTTTAAAACATAAGTTGCTGGGTTACTATTGTGGCATCTTCATCTTTTCTAAGACTCATCTGTACTCTGATGCCATAAACCACCTTAGTTGATCAGGAGTCATAGGAAGAGACATTAAATTAGAGGGATGCTGGAGATTGACCTTCTGGTAGCAAAGAAGATGTAAAGAAGTAATAAGAAGTCATAGAGAGGGGCAGAAAGAGTGCAGAGTTTGGATTTCAGGTACATGTTTGAAGTTAAATTTGAAAATAACTAAGGTATCTGTATGCATTGGTGAGAGAGAGAGAGAGAGACCTCCGGGTACTGACTATGTATTTCTGAACTCAGGATCTCCTGCTCTGTAAAATGGATTTATTCATACCTTCTTCACAGGAGTATTTAGACTACTAAATGTGAAACTAAACTAGTCTATGAAACTTCTTTGGGCTGGAGCAATAATACAGTGGTAGGGCATTTGCCTTGTGCACAGCCAACCTGGCTGAGCCAGGTTCGATTCCTCTGCCCCTCTCAGAGAGCCTGGCAAGCTACTGTGAGTAGCTCGCCCGCATGGCAAAGCCTGGCAAGCTACCCGTGACGTATTCATGCCAATCACAGTAACAACAAGTCTCACGGTGGAGAAGTTACTGGGCCCGCTCGAGCAAATTGATGAACAACGGGAGCACAGTGTCTGTTCGTTTTTGAAACTTCTTTGAAAATTGAAGAGCACAGCATATACCAAAAGGGCCATTAACTCTTGGAATACCTGCAGGAGAATTTCCTGGGGTCCTAACAAACTCCTAGCAGAGCGCAAGCCCCTTCTCTAGTTGTGGCAATAGGGAGGAAGCAGATCAACATTGTGTTTCGGCTGCCTGTTGAATTGTTTCCACCTAGTAAGTGATGCCCTGCACAAGCAGAAGGATCAAAATCTCAGTTTTCCCACGGATGCTAATTAGTATGCAAATAAGGTGCAGGCTCCAGGTCTGGCCAGCAGGAAGGGGACTTCAACCTCTGCTAGTTCTCCTGTGGGAATGTTTTGAGCAATTATGAACTTCACCGGTGCAAGGACAGGACTGGCGCTCTGCTTGGGCCCCAGGCAAGCCCTGGGAAGCCTGTGTGAGCATGCAGAGATGTGTGGCAGAGTGTGATGGGGAAGGGGTCGGTGCCCAGGATGCAATGCCAGATACTCATAGCTTGCCTCCTTTTCTAGACATTTTTTTTTAACTAGCCTTACTACAATGCAGAACCATGGCAAGGATTCTTTTGCTTCTTGAGTAGCTTCATGCCACTCTTTAATCCTGGCAACAATCTGTTGGTATTGCCGGTTTATAATTGTCACGGTACAGAGGGATGCTTAATGCCAGAGATGGGAAATGATTTGCTCAAGGTCATGAAGCTGATGAGATGAAAATCTCTACAGCTGTGGGCTCTTGCTCTTGGATGCAGAAAGAATTCCATGATTAGGCCTGAGGAAATGCCAGTTTCTTTCTCCCAGAGGAAAGCACTGGAGTGAGAGAAGCCCAGACCCTGAGGTTGGCAAGGTTGGTTTTCAGGACAGAGGTCCTGCCGCGGGCTTTTAGAACTTCTAGCTTTCTGGTTCCAGAGTCAACTATAATTTGGGACCCAGTCTGGTGCCTCATTAATAGGAGAGATCCCCTCTAGATTTAAATGTTTTTGTTTGGGGACCAAAAACTAATAAATAAATAAAATGGAACATTCTTAGATTTCTTCCCCTCTGGCCAACACAATCTGATACTGTAGTGGGAAAAGACACAGCCACCATGAAAAGGACTTTTACGTTGGCTCTTGAGTCATGGTACCAATATTTAAACATGTCAATAATAATAATTCCAGGGAGGCCATTTATGTAGGTCTGTCAGAATGCAAATTCCCTAGGATTTTTGCTCTTCTTTCCACGTTGCATTTCACTGGAAAGATCTGAATCGAGTGATCTGGGAGGGAGCATTCCTCTCCGACAACCCTTTGGGAGACCAGCTTCCAAGGGCTTTGTTCTAGCAGCAGTGTAAGGTTCCAGACCCTGCAGAGTATGGGGAGAGTTGCTCTGATAAGCCTATTACCTACTGCTAAGGATACATCATGGGGGAAAAGGGGAGAAATGATACAGGTTGGGGAGTCCTCTTTCATCTCACGTCTAGAACTGAAGGTGCCAATTAGACCTGGCATATATTTTTGGTATAGAAGCTAGAAGGGCACCAATCCCCTTGGGATCATTACCTTTGGATCTAGGAGGACTTGGATAACCTGCAGAGTGGGAAGCTCGAAGCATCAGGACCATAGGCCAAAGAATGGTGTCTTGTGTGCCGTTCTTCCTTGTTGCTCCCTGTACTATCTCTCTGTAGATCAGAGCCACTATATAATTTGGCCCTCAACCAACTGAGCAAATGACTTTTGGTTAACGTCATTATGGTGTGGAAGGTCTAGGTGATCGGGGTCATGACTGTATAGCAGCATCATGCTAGCATCTCTGGAGATTTTACCCAGATATATTGGGGCTATCTCTGTCTCTTTCCTATTTTTCATATCCCTTTCCATTCTTCTGGTTCATCCTGAGAATTCACTCCCATTTAATCACTGCCCCCATCTCTTTATCTTTAATTCAATTTTATTTATTATTTAGGGCCTCAAGGTCATGAACGATCGGTTTGAGGCCCTCCATGTTCCCGGAGCGAAGAGATGCCATTGGGCTACACTAACACGCGACAGGGACAAATGGAGACGTTACTGGCGCCCGCTCGAGCAAATCGACGACTAACGGGAAGTTAAGTGATTAAGTGATTAAGTGATTTAGGGCCTCCCAAGACATTCTTCAGGCATGAGAATGTGGTGCTGTTCAAGGACTTCTATAGACGCCTCACCAGAGGTGATTGGGGTTCCCAGGGCTGCACCTGGCAATGTTCATGGGACCATGTGGCACTGGGTATGGAACCAGAGTAGAGGCATACAAGGTAAGAGCCCTAAGTCCTGTACTATGTCTCCAGCCCTGCTGTGTCTCTATAGCAAAGCACTTCTATACACTTACTCCCACCTTGGATGGTCATCCAAGCTTCTATGGGAGAAGAGATGTGTCAAGTCTATCCACCTAATACCTATGTCCCCTTTTCCAGAAAACTCTACCCTAATTAGGTATACAATAGGATGGTGGTACTATATGCATATAAATCTGAGGCCAGGTTAGAGCTCCAAGGCATATAGCCGAATTGGGGAGATGAACATACACCTGTGAAAAATAAAATGTCAAGGCAATGTTCAAGCAGTTAAATCGAATAATATGAAAACGTAGGTCACGAACAAGGTATGATTAATATTCCCAAGAGTTCTACTAATATTCTTTTCAGGAGCTCAGAGGCAGGAAGAAGGGTTCTTGTGATCTAGGGGTGGGGAGAAAGTTTGATCTAATGTATGGATTTTCCAGAATGAAAATAGTTTGGCTGATGAAAAGGGTTGCATGAGTACTTTGGGGTATGGCAAAACAAGAACAAGAAGTTGGCTAGGGATGTGGTTTAACAATAAAGTACTTGCCTTTCTTGTGTGAGGTCCTGGGTTCATTTCCTGCAAGCAGATAAACAGGTGGTGTGATCTACCAAGACATTAACTTGAATGTGCAAAAAATCTGATGTACATTCAACATGTCTTTATGCATTATATTCTAGGAGTTTGACGGTTCACATTGTGGCTTGCATATTTTTCACTCATAGGAAATATAAGTATTGTATATTTATCTTGCACTTTCTAGTGTAGAAAGGATATTTGCACATCATTCTGTTTGATTCTCAGCACTGCTTCCATCAGGTTTTTCATCTCCTAGTACAAATGAGGAAATGTTGGCTCACATCGGTTATAACTCCTAACTCTTACTCAAGAGATGTAGGGACAGTTGAGGGTTGGGGGCATTTTGGTGATGTATATTGATAATATACACATTAACACTATTATAACTTTGTAAACCATAACAAATAATTAAAAGGGAAGGAAGCTGGAAAACACAAATAAGAAAAACTCTTGTTCACGTGTACTTGTCAGTCATTAGATTTAAACCCAGACCATTAAACCCAAGATTCCAATATCTAGTTTGAGATTCTTTCCACAGAACTACACTGCTGTCATCTCTCAGTATGAGTTGCAACAAGTAACCATAATTGGGACATTCTCTGCAAGCTATTAAGATGCAATATGTGTGTGTGTGTGTATATATACACATATATGTGTGTGTTGTGTGTATGTGTGTCTATACAAATATATAAAAAGAGCTGTAAGAATGTCTGAATTTTATAATTGTGCTTTTTGCTTAAAGCCTCGGGACAGAAGCATAATAAAACTCTTCATTAAAATACTTAGATCAACTGACAACCATAATAATTAAAAACTCAGAGCAGCATAAGCTGTGTTTCAAATTAGTCTGGCTGGAGAGGCTTTTACAGAAAAGTTTATCTTCACTGTTTTAGGACTGAAGGGCTTCTACTGAGTGGCAATGGAGCATCGAGGATGGAAGTCCCAGCTTCAAGAGGCCACTGAAGTTCTATGAAGGCAAAGTTTCTTAAGCTGTGGTTCATGACCCTACATGGAGGTTGAATGCAGAGGCCATAAAAGATATAGCAATAGAAAAAGGTTTCTGAATACACAGTGACCAAAATTAGCCAAAGTCAAGTGTATAGCTAACCCAAGGTCTACCTGTTTACCTGGGGGCATGTAAAATTTCTTTTTTTTTTTTTTTGTAAAATTTCTTGCATGGATGGGGCTAAAGAGATAGTGCTGGGGTAGGCAACTTACTTTCCTTGCACACATCCAACTAGGGTTAGAATTCTGGCACCAAATATGGTGCCTCAAGCATCAACAGTACTGATCCCTGAGCACAGAGCCAGGAATAAGTCAAGAGCAAAGCTGGGTGTGACTCCCAAACACAAACATACCCCCAAATAGAGCACATGCCTCACATGTATGATGCCCTGAGTTCAATCCCTGGCACTGTCACTGTCACTGTCCTCCCGATTTGCTCAAGCGGGCCCAGTAACATCTCCATTAGAGACTTTGTTGTTACTGTGTTTGGCATATTGAATACATCATGGGTAGCTTGCCAGGCTCTGCCGTGCAGGTGAGATACTCTCGGTAGCTTGCCGGGCTCTCCGAGAGGGGCGGAGGAATCGAACTCGGGTCGGCCATGTTGGCCGCGTGCAAGGCAAATGCCCTACCGCTGTGCTATCGCTCCAGCCCCAATCCCTGGCAACCCCCAATAAATATTATTAGATAGAAAGAGGTCCTTAGTACTAAAAGTTTAAGGAGCCCTGTTATATAGAGCAGGTTTATGTTTGGGGGAGACGAAAGCCTCCCAAGCAGCACTCCCCTTTTGGCGCTTCTCAACTAACTGGTCTAGTGGTTCAATGCTAGTAGGCCAAGGCAGCGATCCCCCTCAGGCCCTGTGGGGCCAAGGAATACTGAGGCCCATCCTGCATGGCGGGGACCTCAAGGGTCACACCTGGTGAAACTTGGGGGGCACAGAGAGTTGTGACTTAGACTTGTACTGCCTATCCCATTTCTATGGGAAGGGGTTAATGCCCTGTGAACTAAAGGACAGGAAGTCAGAGATAAATCGTAACTAATACCTCAGCCTCCTTGCTTAAGGGACTACTCAATCCTGACATGTTGAGGGGCCCAAAATAAGCCATATAGGCAGCAGGAATCCCCAAAATAATTCCTCATTGCCTGGTCATAGTTTCTTCCAGTTAGTACTCTAGAGAGCACTGATAAGGCATCTCAAATATAAATAGAGCAATAATACCTAACATAATCCAATTTTTTCAGTGTTCATATTTCCAGTAATATACATGCACAAACACATGATCTATAGGTAGTTAGAATCAGGATCCAGATAAACTCCATATATCATAATATTATAATTGATTCATAAATCTTTAAGGACTTCTTAAAGCTATAGGAATTCTTTTCTTCTTCCCACTCATAATTTATTTGCTGAAGGAGAGATTTTCTTTCATGGGTCTCAGGAGTTGGATTTTCTGATCGAACCTTCATGGAATGGGTGAAATATTTGTCTTTTATACTTCTTGTGAATTGGTAGTTGTATATAGAGGGTTGATGTGATCCCATTTGAGGTTTGAGGAGTCAGAATATTATGTCATAGTGACATTAGTCACCTCACTAGCAGACACATGATACTGAGGTGACAATCATTATTGCTCAATTCTTAGTTCTATTATTCATTAATGACTGCAAAATGATGATGTTCTTTCTATAATTACATCTGCATTTATTTAGTTAGAAAACTTCTATAAAGAGGAATTTCCTTCATTTAGTGCTTTGTTGCACAGTGGTATAATGATATAAAAATTCAGGATTATCTTATGATTTTTTTCCAAGTTTTACAAATTACACAAGTAATTTTAGCTCTTTGCTATTGTGCTGGAATGATAGTTTATAGTTTTAAATAATTGAATCGCAGGTTAAAATGCATTTGATTGTTCAATCCATTTCAGTTATTACATTTTTGATACTCAAATCATCCCACCTTTGGCCAGTAAGAGCCTGCTCGCCTGGTTTCTGTGTTCTTTCCTATGATCCCTGCCAGTAGACAGTTTATTTCTCTCTCCTCCCCAGCGTAGTCCGATCTTTCCCCTTACAGCACAATCACAGTAGTAGTTTTGGTCATAGTACCAGTCATCATTGTTCCATCATCCTAGTCTCCTTGTAGACCTCAAAGTCCTCTCCTTCTAGTCATCATCATCATCTAGTCCCTTCTCACCCCTTATAGCATAGCTATATAGATAGAAATCATGAAGGATGAGGTACACATAGGTGGGGTTGAACATTGTCCTAACAACAAACAGAGGTAAAGCCACTCCTTCAGAGGAAATTCTAGGGGATTAATTCAATGACAAAATCACATCTGAGGGTTCAGCACTCCAGATTACTAGGAGATCCGCTCAAGGGCAACATTACATCCAAGGTGTATTGCTTTCTTTTTTCCTCAGCTAGTAATCCATTTAAACAATCACAGTAAACTTACTTCTTATAATATTTCTAGTCATTTTGTATGAACACAATAAGAGATATATTAAGCTGAAAGGTTGACTCTTCCTGGGGACATCTCACTATATATTCCAGACAACAGTTCTCAGGGCAGGTTAGTCTTTCCTGACCCCAGCAGGGTCCTTATTCACTTACTTCTTTTTGGGTCATGACACAGTTTGTTCCATGACCATGCTCTTAACTTATTATACTTATGGTACTTAGCTTGTCCCCTTTTGATGCCAGGGTAACTTACAGCTTGCCCTGAGTCCATCGAGTCCGTTCATCAGGACCCTCCTTTTGGGGGTGTTAGGAAGCAAAGGCAACTGAGGTTTAAGTCAGGTAAATATGATGGATGCTCAGGACTAAATATTATTTGGAGTCAATTAATTCCCATATTAGAAAAGATTAGCATCAACTGTCTTCCTGTGTCTATACAAAAAAGGACATTGCTAAACCATGCAAGTGATAGGAAGGAAAGAGAAAATCAATATAGGATTATTAGTTCTTGATGGAATTGGGTGTGCCTCAGGGGTACTGTTGTGGGAGTAACTCAATAAACATAAACTCCCTGCAGGGAGGAGAGAGGAACAAGGACAACCCAATGCTATTCAACAATTTCTGACAGCTTCCTTTGTAAAATAAGGTAATCTTTTACACGTCCTGCTCAAACCTGCTATCGGCCATTTATCTAACTTCTTCTGTCTTTTATTTATTTTTTAAATTTTTTTCAGGGATACAAAATTAATTTTATTATTATTATTTATAAAGTAATTCACAATACTTGATTACATTTAATATTTAAACACCAATCTCACCACCATTACACCTTCCCACCACCACATTTCGAATGTTTCCATCCTGAACTCCAACCCCTGCCCCAAAGCAGAATCTAAATAATTTATTTTGTATTATTTGTATATTTGTGGGCAACGCAGTGGGCAGTGTTCCCTTCCTAAGGCAGTAGAACAATTCAAGGGGAGAGTAGTAAACTCAGGTGAAACTAGAGCTGCTTTCTGCTCCTTTAAAAAAGGTGGATGGCCTAAGAGATCATACAGTGGGTAGGGTGGTCACCTTGCACACAGCAGACACCAGCTCCACCCCCAGTATTCCATGTGTTCCGGCGAGCCTGCCAGGAGTAATTACTGAGTGCAGGGGCAGGAATAAGCCCTGAACACCAGTGACTGTGGCCCATAAATAAACCAAAAAACAATGTTCTGAGTGATAGGATATTTTTGCTCCCCATAGAGATGATTATGGGGTGCTGTATCGTCAGAGTTGAGGTGCTAATGCTGCTTAATTTCATGGCACATTTGTTGCTACATCAAACAGAATTTTCCCCAAGCGTGGGTAAACTCGCACATGGCAGGACTTTAGCACATAGCTCAATTTTTTATTAAATATGATTTGTAAAGCATATGCACCGATCATAAATAGAGCCATAAATGCATATCATCTTTCATCGTCTATCAGAAGTAAGTAAAGATTTGTGTGACGTTTAAAAAACCAAAACTACAAATTCAAAATAAGGTTCAAAATCATTATTTATTTAGAAATAGAGGGTAAACACGGGCATCAAAAATTTGGAAGGTGGGTAAAAGTAAAAGTAAAGTAAAGGCCCTCCCGTTGATCGTCGATTTGCTCGAGTGGGCCCAGTAATGTCTCCATTGGAGACTTTGTTGTTACTGTGTTTGGCATATCGAATACCCTCGGTAGCTTGCCGGGCTCTCCGAGAGGGGCGGAGGAATCGAACTCGGGTCAGCCATGTTGGCCACTTGTAAGGTGAACGCCCTACCCGCTGTGCTATCGCTCCAGCCCAAATATAACAAATACCATAAAATTCAGAAAAAGAAACACTATTTAAATTAACTACCATACATGTTTTTAATCACTTCTGCTAATGATAATTGATAGTATTTTCTATGGAGAAAGTCAGAAGATAATTTTTCTTTCCTCGATCCTTGTTGGTTGAAGTTTGTTTAATATCATTGCCAATTACGACTCCTTTTTCTTCCCAGCTTCACAACTCTATTGAAAAATCCATCTAAATTGTTGATACTACTGTCAAATTTAGAGATGCTTCTGTGAACCTCTCAATTTGTCATGGCAAATCTTTGTAAAAAAGATTTAAAAGAACTTTCTGTTGATCAGCTTTGGAGTAGGTACACCCAAATCTTGATTGTCTCGCACTGTCCGGACACTTTTGGAACCAGCTAATGCATACACAGGCAATACCCCTTCTGGACCTTTCTGTCATGACCCCTGGTGAGAGATTCTAGTAGGTACTGCGAGGGTTCCAACAATTATTGCTATAGAATGATGGTTAAGAAAAAATAGCTAATCACAAAAATAAATGCATGCCTAGTAAATAAATTCTACTTCACTCAAAGTCTATTCTATCCCAAGTTAGTTTCCCAAGCCCAATCCCCAAGTGACCTGTGATCATTGCAATGCCAGCTATCACAAGGAGAAATACAGTACATAGAGAAATCAGGGTGCAAAGGAACTGTAGACATAACTGATTGTAATGGAAACATTTTCTTTTTACAAATTTTATGAAACGCCTTATTTTGCCAGCCATATGTATTGTTAGGAACATTGTTAGGGACCTGTTCAGCCCTCCTATCCACCGGGTCTTCGGGGCCCCTGAGCACATCATCCTGTGTTTGTTGAATTGATGAATTCAGACTTTACTAGGCTGACCTAAGATATTTAATGGACAAAAAGCCTCTCTTATATCAATGTTTTTTTTCTAATCGATTTAATTCTTTGAACATTTTTGTTAGCTTAAATGTTAGTCTTGTGGCTCAAGCAAGGAAGTGTAGGGAAAAGGATCCAGGTACATTAAATGAAACACCTAGAACATACTATTCCAGGAGGCACCAAATGCTTTCTTCTCTTCACTCTACTTTCAGCATGACCTCCTGGCTTTGCCTATTTTCGAGGGCATCTGGTGTGTGTGTGTGTGTGTGTGTGTGTGTGTGTGTGTGTGTGTTGGGGGTAGGGGGATGGTCTGCAGGAAGTGAAAACAAATGTTGTTTCCATAAAAAATATGTACACTCTTACCAAGTTACTAAATGGCAACTTCTTTACTGAGTGACACTCTGGGAATAGAGTATTAATTTTACTCTAAGGGATATCATTCAAGTTACAAATGACCCTAAATTATATTACATAGAGGTAATATAATTACTATTACCAGCTGAAAAGTCAGACCTGAGCACTAACCCAGCAGTGGAACAAAGAGAAGGCTTAATAGTTTAACACAGAGGCAAAAATCAAGAGTTCAGAGTTCTATTGAACTGGAAAAAGGCTGAACAACAGTTATACCATGGCAGGATGAGTAGGAACTCAGGAAGGCAAGCTGGACAGGTGGTAGCTATCTGGCAGACAACTACTGGTTCCCTCTCTGTTGTCTCACCACAGAAATGTGTTCACTGAGAGGAATCAGCGGTAAGCCTCCTCCTGCACTTTTGATGATCCTGTCCCTAGAAAGTTTATTTCTAACACATTCTTACCTTTCCAAGGTTCCTGGAATTTCTCTTAAAAGTCTTAATATCTGATACAGTGGTGGAGGAAAGTGGACACTCTGGTGGAAAATTATATGCATGAAATCCTACCATTAACGGAAAATATTATAAATCGTGGTGCTTTGAGGAAAAATAATATATTTTTTCTCATGCACAAAATTTATTGAAATTTATTCATCTAGTTTGAATTTTTTTAAATTTTTTTTATTAGTGAAACACCATGAGGTACAGTTGTAGATTTACCATTTTTTTGCTTGGGTTTGATTATACAATGATCAGATACCCATCCCTCCACCAGTGCCCATTTTCCACCACCATGGATAATATCCCCCCCACCCCCATCCCCCCATCCCCCCCTGCCTCTGTGGCAGGGCAATCCCCTGTGTTCTCTTTCTCCTTTTGGGTGTTGTGGTCTGCAAAAGAGGCATTGAGTGGCAAACATGTTCAGTCCATAGTCTACTTTTGACATGCATTTCCCCTCCTGGGAGGATCCTCCAAACACCCTTTATTTGGTGTTCCCTTCTCTATCTGAGCTGCCCTTTCCTCTAGAATGCCCGACTGGCCACTAAGCTATGGAGTAATCCTCCTGGTGCTGATCTCAGCTATTCTTGGGTATTAATCTCATATTTTGTTACTTGATATCCCCCAGATGAATGCAATCTTTCTATGTCTATCCCTCTCTTTCTGACTCATTTCGCTTAGCATGATACTTTCCATGTTGTACCACTTGTATGTAAATTTCATGACTTCATCTTTTCTAACAGCTACATAGTACTCCATTGTGTAGATATACCAAAGTTTCTTTAACCAGTCATCTGTTCTTGGGCATTCAGGTTTCTTCCAGTTTCTGGCTATTGTAAAGAGTGCTGCAATGAACAAACAAGTGCAGATGTCACTTCGACTATACATTTTTGCCTCTCTGGGATATATTCCCAGGAGTGGTATTGCTGGGTCAAATGGGAGCTCAATTTCTAATTTTTTGAGAATCGTCCATACTGTTTTCCAGAAGGGCTGAACCAGTCGACATTCCCACCAACAGTGAAGGAGTGTCCCTTTCTCGTCACATCCGCGCCAGCATCGGTTGCTTTTGTTCTTTTGAATGTGGGCCAGTCTCTGAGGTGTGAGATGGTATCTCATTGTGGTTTTGATCTGCATCTCCCTGATGATTAATGATGTAGAGGATGTAGAGCATTTTCTCATGTGCTTTCTTGCCATTCGGATTTCTTTTTTGAGAAAGTTTCTGTTCATTTCATTGCCCCATTTTTGGATGGGGTTGAATGTTTTCTTCTTGTGGAGTTTAACCAGTATTTTGTATATCCTGGATATCAACCCCTTGTCAGATGTGTATTCAGCGAATATCCTTTCCCATTCTGTAGACTGTCTTTGTATTTTGATCACTGTTTCTTTGGAGGTGCAGAAGCTTCTTAGTTTAAGATAGTCCCATTTATCTATCTCTGTTTTCACTTGCTCAGTCAGTGGCGTGGCATCTTTGAAGATACCATTAGCTTCAATGTCATGGAGGGTTTTGCCAACTTTGTCTTCAATGTACCTTATGGTTTCTGGTCTGATGTTGAGGTCTTTAATCCATTTTGATCTTACTTTTGTACATGGTGTTAGGCAGAGTTCTGAGCCTATTTTTTTGCATGTAGCCGTCCAGTGATGCCAGCACAATTTGTTAAAGAGGCTTTCCTTACTCCACTTCACATTACTTACACCTTTATCAAAGATTAGATGATCATATGTTTGAGGGGAGATATCAGTGTATTCAACCCTGTTCCATTGGTCTGCAGTTCTGCCTTTGTTCCAGTACCATGCTGGGAAAAATAATATATTAATAATAACAAATTATAAAAATGTGTTGGAAGTGTTAAAACTAAAAAATATCCTTAATATCCTAGCACCAAACCAAATGCACTTTATTTTGGTTGTTTAAAGTTCAGACTATTGTATAAAATGTATTCAGTAGCAACAATTTAATGAAAGAAAAATTAGTCATGATCTCAGTATACTCCTAAGCAAACCATTATTATATTAGAGTTCATTCTTTTTCAAAATGTTTTGTACAAATAAGTGCAGGAAGAACTGTGGGGTGAGATAGGTTTGATTGCCATTTCTTTTACTTCCAATATCTGAAGAATTTGAACAGATCATGAAATATGCTTCGAAAATGTTATTTTAAACAGAAGCATACTGTTTTCATGTATGGAAATATTGTCATTTAATTTCTTGAGAGAATGAGATGCCTTCATATTTTAAGAAAAATCACTACAATGTACTTTCTTGCACAGAAATGTTTATTAGGTTGTTGAAATTTGATTTCTGAAAAATCAGATAATTAGATCAAAGGACACGAATGTTTTTAAGGCTATTGGGACTTATTGTTAAATTTACTTCAGAAAGTTTATACCAGTTTTAGTTCTCATGAGCAGTATAGGTGAGTGTGTCCATAGGTGGCTACCAATGTAGAATATTTTAGTTAAATTGTGTTCATTTTAAATTGTATTGGAGAAATGTTACTTAGTTTAAAAACTGTTATTTAGACCACTAGTGTGGTCTAAATATTCATTGATCACTTGTATTTCATGCTTTGTGAATTGATTTTGACCTCTGTTTCTCTTTTTCTTTGGTGATAATGATTATTACGTCAGTTCTAGTTTTATGACTAGAGTGAAAGAATTATAGGTAACATTACTGAAAGTTTATGGGGAAATAGGCCAGTTCTAAGACTTACTATTTATCTACCCTATTATACCTTATGAAGGGGCTGGAGCGATAGCACAGTGGTAGGGCATTTGCCTTACAAGCGGCCAACATGGCCGACCTGAGTTCGATTCCTCCGCCCCTCTTGGAGAGCCCAGCAAGCTACCGAGAGTATCTCACCCGCACAGCAGAGCCTGGCAAGCTCCCTGTGATGTATTTGATATGCCTATAGCACAGCGGAAAGGCATTTGCCTTGCATGCAGCCAACATGGCCGACTCGAGTTCAATTCCTCTGCCCCACTTTGAGAGTCCAACAAGCTACCGAGAGTATCTTGCCTGCACGACAGAGCCTGGCAAGCTCCCCATGGGATATTTGATATGCCAAACACAGTAACAACAAGTCTCATGATGGAGATATTACTGGGCCCGCTTGAGCAAATCGATGAACAACGGGAGGACCGTGACCTTGACCGTGATTATATTTTTTGATTAGGTGGATACTATTACTGTTCCCATTTTACAGATGAATGAAATACATACAGAGACATCTCTTAACTGACTCGATATTCTGTAACTAGAAAGTGGCGAACCAGTATCAGATGGAAGAGCTGTAAGAGCTCTGTGTATAGGGGCTAGAGATATTTTCCTACTATTTCATTTGTTTCTTAAAATTTTCTTATAGTATTATGTACAGAGATTTCAACTATAGGACATGTCTGTAGGTAACTGACATTACCAGTGTTTTTTTTCCATCTTACTTCAATATATTTTATGTATATAAAATTTTCCCCACAATGCATGTTCATTAACTGTGTTTTATTTACCTATTTTATTTATTTAGTAATTTGGAGGGGGGGTGATTTTGGAGCCGCACCCAGTAGTTATGGCGGCTTATGCCTGGTCTTGTGCTCAGGGATCACTCTTGGCAGCACCTGGGGTACCGTATGTGGTACCAGGATGGAACAAGCAAGACAAGTGCCTTAAACTCTGTAAAATCTCTTTAGCTCCTACTAACTTTGTTTTAAAACTTATCTCTCTAATTTATTTAAATTTATTTGCATAAAAGAGGTGACATGACAAAAATTCAGCTATTCAGTAACAATTTGACATTCTAATATATTTATTACCTACTAACTGTATGATAGGGGTGATGGTCATAACTTCATATAATTGTAAACATTGTGAGATTAGGGACCAGAGATAGTACAGCAGCTAGGTCTCTTTCTTTGCATGTGGCCAACACCCATTGGTTCCTATACACCACATATGTTCCCCAAAGCCCTACCAGGAGTAATCCCTGACCACAGTTGGGTATGGCCTCCAAACAAAACAAACAAAACTAAAAGATTTAAATATTGTTTTTTCAGTTTTTTTTAAATAGAATCCTTTATTTATTTATTTATTTTCTTTAGCTTTTTGGGAAATACCTGGCAATGCTCAGGGGTTACTCCTGGCTCTGTACTCAGAAATTACACCTGGCAGTGCTCAGGGGACCATATGAGATGCTGGGGATCGAATTCGGGTCATCCTCATGCAAGGCAAATGCCCTAACCACTGTACTGTTGCTATGGCTGTTCAAACATCATTTTAAAAAGTTTTAATGTAGACAAAAACCACAACCTTTGATACAATTCTAAAGTTGAAATTGATTAGATAATAAAGCTCCAATATTAAAATCAGTAAGTATGCAGAAAATAAAGTCATTATGTAAAAAAAATCTATTTTATATCAAAATTATTATATCTGATGACAGGTTTGGTAAATACTCATCTAAGAATTTATTAAGCTGTTTGTTGCTAATGGAGCCTTTTGTGTTACTGTATATTTGGCATCTATGCTATAATTTGGTGTGCTCCTAATGGAATTCCAGTATTGAGGAATTAGAAGTTGTCATGGTCTTCATGGTCTTCAAGAGACTTCAAGATCTGTAGTTTGGGCCAATGAGTTGACATAGTGGTGCATATGGGTGCTTCCAGAAGTATGGTGTGTGGGGGGAGACTGCCCACTCCCACTGAGAAGATACAAGAGTTCTCAAACTAGGCTCCTGAAATTATTTGCATTTTGGCGTCTCTGCAGAAACTATTTGTGAAGTGTGTATGGGGGAGGGGGGGTGAGCCCTTGGTGTGCTCAAGCTGTGGGATGTGGGTGTGGCTGCTTGGGTTTTGGCAGGGTGGGTACCCAGTTGGTTCACCTCCCACACACGTGCCATGGATTTTTCTGCCAAAGGGACCAGTGTTTCCATGAATTTTAGTTGCTTGGCATGCATCTCCTTGGAGATTCCTTCAGGAACTGGTAGTGCAGTGATGGTGGGTGACTCAGCATGGTGGCAGCTGTGAAAGATGGTTGTTGCTCACGAAGTTTCATGAAGTGCAGGGGTGGGAAGACTTAAATACCATTATGCAAAGCAAAAAAGAGCTGCAGAGATAGTACAGTGGGTAAGGCACTTGCTTTGCACATGGCTGACCTGGGTTTAATCCCAGACACACCATATAGTTCCCAGAGCACTGCCAAGAGTGATGCTGAACCATGAGTAAGAAATTACCACCTTCAGGGAAAGGCCAAGTTCCCACCTTACCAAAGCCCAGATGCTGCACACACACCCAACAGCTGCCTCCGTACCTCCCACTGGAATTCCCAGTTAAATATTGTGGATTTTTTTCTGGAGTGTGTGGCTGTGTAACTTCTCCAAACTCTATAATGCTAGCATCCAGTAGGAGCAGATTGGATGGGAATGTAAATTAGAAGTCAACTAATCTCCACTAACAAAAACATAAACACAGAAGGCTTAACTTGCAACAATGACATAGTAAACTGTCAGACTAGGATGTAATGTTCCCATGGTGAGATACAAAAATTTTCACAGATTTTCTTTTGCTGAAATATTTTTGATCATTTTATTAGCCATTTAGTGATAACTGTAGCACTGTAGCACTGTCTTCCTGTTGTTCATCGATTTGCTTGAGTGGGACCAGTAATGTCTCTGTTGTGAGGCTTGTTGTTACTGTGTTTGGCATATTGAATACATCAAGGGTAGCTTGCCAGGCTTTGCCGTGCGGGCGAGATACTCTCGGTAGCTTGCCGGGCTCTCCGAGAGGGGTGAAGGAATCGAACTCAGGTCAGTCAAGTTGGCCGCGTGCAGGGCAAATGCCCTACTGCTGTGCTATCGCTCCAGCCATTTAGTGATAACAAGCAATATAAAATAAATTATTGTGGATTTGTTATGGGGGCAGGCTTGAAGGGTGATTTGAAAAATGGAGACAATGGTGGAGGGAAGGTAACAGTGGTGGTGGGATTGGGATTGGAATATTGAATGCCTGGAACAAATCATCATAAACAACTTTGTGAAGTATGGTGTTTACATGAAGGGGGGAATAAATTATCACCTCTAGGTGTGGCCCCCAGCCAAAAAAGTGTATATATATATATATATATATATATATATATATATTTGTATCACTGTCGTCCTGTTGTTCATCAATTTACTCGAGTGGGTGCCAGTAACGTCTCCTTTAGTCCCAGCCCTGAGATTTTAGCAGCCTCTCCTGCTAATTTCTTTCCCTATGTTAGTCTAACCCACTTAGGAAATGTTTTATATGATAATCATATATTTATTTTCTATTTTCCTCTGTATATATTTCTTGGCCTACATAGAAAAGGCATCCTTATCTAATTTTGCAGACCTTAGAATGTAAGAACTCTCATTAAGACCAATTATGAATCATTTGAAATAACTTAAATAAAGAAAAATTTGAAATAACTTAAATAAAGAAAACTTCTCTGAAAGAAGCTATGCACTTCATATACCTGTAGTGCTTTTGCTGTTTTGTCTGAACAATCACACTTTAAAAATTAATTCATTAATGATTATGGACATACCTGTTAGGTTAAGGAAATCAGTGTGGTTTAATTGATTTTTTTTGGTAGGAAAAAGATTGTTTTTGTACTTACATATCTCATTCCTTTTCAGGTATTATGCTATGAAATGATCACAATCACAATGGACACGTGACTTAAATAATAATAGATGTAATAATTATAACAATGGTATCATCCTTACCCTTTCTCTCTCATGCTCCTCACATTCAGTTCATCAGCAATTATATTGTTTGAACATCCATAATATAGCCTTTGCCTGTGCATTTCTCTCCATCCCCATTTTTTCCTATGCTGTTCAAGCTACTGTCTTTCCTCTTATCAATGCAATCTGTATTTATGCAAAGGCAAGATGATCTTCTTATGATCCCTCCATTGGAAAACCACTCTTGACCCTACAGATTAGTGGTTGATTTGAAAGTATAGTCTTTGGACCACGTGCATGAGAATTACCTGAAGTGTCTTTTGAAAAACATTCCTGGGGGGCTGGAGCTATAGTACAATGGCAATTTGCCTTGCATATGGCCGACCCCAGTATGATCCTCAGCATCCCATATGGTCTGCTGACCAATACCAGAAGTAATTCCTGAGTGCAGAACCAGAACAGAAGTAACCACTGAGCATTACTGGTGTGACCCCCCCCCCCAAAAAAAGAAAAGAAATGAAAAAAAGGAAAGAAATAATAAAAACATTCTTGGGAGGCTAGCGATATAGTACAGCATGCAGGACACTTGCTTTATCCACAGCCTATCCAGTTTAGATCTCTGGCACACCAAGTGGTCCTCCAAGACCACCCAGGAGTGATCCTTGAGTACAGAGCAAGGAATAAGCCCTGAGCATTACTGAGTGTGGCCCCCAGAAGAAAACAAAATTCTTGGGCCTTCCTCAAGTGACCCATTGATAGATCTCCGGGTGGGGCCCAGAAAAGTGCTTTGAAAATAAGACTCCTGGGTCAATCAGTAATCCTTGGGGGTAAAGCCCTAACATCTATTGACCTTGATTTATTTGTGTCTTCCTTCAGGATCTCAGACAGATTCTAGCACAAAATAGGTGCTTAAGATCTCTAGGTTGAAGGAATAGTGTAGATGCTAAGGAGGGCACATATTTAAAGGAAATTTGGGGTCAAGATAGGAAGGGCTCTGGTGACAGACAGAGGTTCTTGGTTTTCTCTGATAGTTAAGACATTTCCAGTTCTGCCTTTCTTCATCCTTCTTCCCTTGTTCTGCCTGTCTTCCACCTTACATATGCTCAGGTACTCCAGGCTGTAGTGGTTCTGGATAACTGTTTTCTATAAGCCCTCCATTTGTTTTATATTACTACATAACATTATCACCAATGGACCAACTTAAAACAACATAATGATCATCTCACTGTTTCTGTGGGTTAGATGTTTAGACACAACTTAGATGGATCTTTATATCAAGGTCCCATTGATATTTATATTCCTTCTGATGATTTGATCATGGAAGCATGGAGTGAATGGTGGGAAGAAGCTGCTTTCAGCCTTCCTTAGATGTTGGCAGAATTCATTTCCTTGTTGTAGGATGACATTGCTTTGTCCTTCTTCTACAAGGAGCTTAGGTTTATCTGGTTACACCCATCACAGTGCTCCTGAGGCACTTCCATTCCATTGTGTTTATCTGTAAACAGTCTTCCCTATGCTCTCCTCCCCATCCAGTTAATCAGCTTTCCCCCTAATCAGACTCTGTTAATTTGTAAGGTCAGATTCCTCAGAAATCTATGATTTTATATGTATGAGTGAAATATTGCTTTTCTCCTCTCCTTATGCCTTATGAACAGTTTACTTTAAAGCAATGCCCTTTTTGTATAGATACAGGAAGACCGTTAACATTATGCTTTGTAACTTAGGATTTGATTGGCTTTGAATATTATTCACTCCCGGGCATCTGCTTTCTCGACTTAAGCCTCAGTTGCCCTTAGTTCCTAACACCCCAAAAGCAGGGTCCTGACGAGGGACTGAATGGACCCAGGGCAAGCGGTGAGCTACCCTGGCATCGAAATGGGCCAGGCCAAAGTGCCACGATTCTTAACTATTCGTCGATTGCCTCGAGCAGGCCCCAATAATGTCTCCTTCATCCTAGCCCTGAGATTATATTCAAGGCTCTTTAGGAGAATGAGACCCATCATAGGCAAATGCTGTCATGATCCAAAAGTAACTACAAGACTAGGATCCTGCTAGGGGTGGGAAAGACTATCTGGACTGAGCACTGCAGTCTGAGATCGAGATGGTCCTAGGATGGCAATTCTATAAGTTTAAGATATTTCTTACTGTATCCATACAAAATGATTTATATTATATATGCTTATATGTTTGCTAGACAAGGAGAGGAGAAACACACCCAGGAGAATCCGCTCTAGGGTGGATTGATCTGATAATGAGGATCTATCCTAGGAGTGGATGTCCCCAGGGAAAGAGGGCAAGAATTCTACCCCTATTGATTGTGACCACACTTATGTGCAATGATTACCCCAACCCCTCATGCTTTGGGATTTAACTGTACTGGAAGAGTGGGCTGGGGGTCAGAAGAAAGGAGAAGGGGAGCAGAAGGAAGAGAAAGAGGGATCAGAATCCAGACTCCAGAGAAGGAGGATGAAGGGGAATGGAGAAGGAGAATGAAGTAGCATGGGGGAGGAAGAAGAGGAGGCAGAGGCAGAGAAGAGAGACTGGTGTGGATGGAGAGAGGATTGGAATAAACTGCGACTAAGACCAACCAGTCTGGCCCTCGTTCCTTCCTTTGCCTGCCCATCGCCATCGACCTCCCTGGGATGGGGGAAGAAGGGTGAGACTACTGAACGCGGGCGGTGGGAGAGATAGAGCCACCACCGCTGTGTGCTGTGCCCCTTTCTTGAGCTTACACACTTGTGACTGTGTGACTGTAGGGTTTGGTTTATTGCTGGCTTTAGAGACAGCATGAAGTTACTTAACACAAGAGCTACCTCAATATGGCTGGTCACTTATCAAGTCATCCTAGTCTGCTAAGATGAATATACCAAGGAGTGACATCTGATCACCTTTGCCATATCACATAACCTCTTCAAAGGAGTGCCATATTGTATACAAAGAAGCAAATCCAGGGTGTAGAGAGTATAAAAATATGTAAATAGCAGCAATTGGGAATCATTATGGGGGTATCGTAAAGCTTGTCTGTAACACATTTGTACTAGCATTGCTACTTACACGAACACTGCTTGAGAGAATGTGCTCTCTTCTTTTTTAATGAATAAGTTGTTTAAACCTTTTTAAAATTGAATCTGTGAGATACAGTTACAAAGCTTTCACAATTGAATTTCAGTCATACAATGATTGAGCATCCATCCATCCACAGTATACATTTTCCTCCACTAAGGACCCCAGTATCCTTTCCACCACCTCCACAGCACCCCTCTCCACTCCACCCAAGGACAGTAGAGACAGGGCCAGGAAGATTGCTCCACCGTTGGAAGCCTGCTTCATGTTCTGGAGGAAAAGGCAGCTGTGATAGAGAAGGGATCACTAAGTCAATGATGGTTGGAGGGATTGCTTGGGATGGGAGATATGCGCTGAAAGTAGATAAAGGACCGAACATGATAGCCTCTTAGTTTCTGTATTGCAAACCATAATGCCCAAGAGTAGAGAGAGTAAGAAGGGAATGGGCTCTCTTTTGGCCTCACCATCAGCAGTAGCAGGATCTTCAGCTACCCTAGCCTAAACCATTGACTCTTCATCTCATAAGTTTTCTCCAGGCTGTGGAGTTACCATAGGTCAGGCATTTTAGGCATATGGGTCTAGCTAGCTGTGTTGGTGAGAACCTGGTGTCCAAAACTCTGCCTAACTGGGAAAGTGACTCCAATTCCTTTCTGCATGTGTGACTTGTGACAAAGGTGGTTAGGAGAATTATGTGTATGAAAGGCAGGTCACTTTCATGTCTACTCAATCTCTCTGTGCATGCTACTAGTTAAAACGGTACTCGGGTTAAGAGCTGTTATTGAGGATGCTTAGATATTGCTCTCTAGTGTGACCAGTTATAAGAAACTAATTATAGAGAACTCTTGCTTTTGAAATCATGGGGAAACATTGAGCCTCTGCAAATTAAGTTCTGAGTGGTAAACCAAATCTAGGAAGTCAGAGAAGGATTCCAAAATGCTGTCCAACTGAGGCCCTAGAGTCAGATAGCTCCTAGTAGACAGTTCTTTAGAAGAATGTATTTTAGGAGAGTGCCACACCTGGAGATGCTTAGGGGTTACTCCTGGCTCTGTACTCAGGAATCACTCCTGGAGGTGCTCAGGGGACTATATAGGATTCAGGGTACCAAACTCGAGATGACCGTGTGTAAAGCAAGCACTTTGCCCACTGTATTAGCTCTACAATCCCTAGAGAGTTGTTTAGGGGAAGTAGTGGATCAATGTCATCATGCATGAAGTGATGCTCATGTGCTCAGGAGTTATGAATGAGTCTTTTAAACATTCGCTTTTATGTTTTCATGTAAAAATAAGTAGAAAATTTACCACAGGGAGAGGTGGGGCAATGAGACAATGGCAAATGGCCGAGGAAAATGGACATTGGTGGAGGGTGTGGTGTTGGAATGTTTTTAAAGCATGAAACCCCACTATTAACAGTTTTGTAAACCACAGTGCCTAAAATAAAATTCACAAAATATTTGTTAACAAATGAATTTCTTTTATCTAGACCTGCTGTGAATATAGGAATTAGATTAGCTGTAACATATGTACTTGGGGTCAGGTCAGATTCTATTCTTGACTCATCATTAAATACTGAATAAAAATAGAGCTTAAAGCAAATGATCTTGCTTTATGGGAGCAAGTAACTCTTTGAAGGGCCATCATACCATCATTCCATTCAGGCAAAGATTTTATAACTTGTTCTCTCTTGATAGATCATCACAGAGTCATTGGTCTGTTACACATTGAACTTTGCATAGTCCATTGTTTTGGAAACTTCTTTTACTGCCCTCTGTGAGCATCCAGATGGGCTGGCAATTGGCCAGATCAGTTATGGTGGTCAGACATTCTGAAATGCCTCTGTTTGCTTGAATATTTCAAAGGCCTTTTATAAAAATAATCGAACAGACCATGTTATGCTTAGACAAACATTTCAGTCCTTCACTTGCATCTATTTCTGTTTATATTGTTAACAGACCATTGGTGGTAAAGACTGGGAAAGCTGCTGGTAGTAGTATAAGGCTGAACAGGTTTGGGCTGCTTATGGTGGTAATGGTGATGCTTCAGCCACGCAGCCAGCTTCATTCTTAAAGAAAAGCTTCTTGGTATTAAAGAAAAACTTCTTGGAAAGTACCCTAGATGTTATGCCATTGTATAATGGCCAGTTCAGAGGTCCTCTAATTCAGGAGCACAATAACATCATACCTCTAAAATGGATGTAAAATTACAAGTGGTACTACATGGAAAGTATCATGTTCAGTGAAATGAGTCAGAAAGAGAGGGATAGACATAGAAAGATTGCATTCATCTGGGGAACATAAAGTAACAAAATAGGAGGCTAACACCCAAGAATGGCCGGGATTAGTACCAGGAATTTTGCTCCATGGCTTGGAGGCCAGCCGCACATGCTAGGGGGAAAGGCAGCTCAGATAGAGAAGGGAGCACCAAATAAAGGGTGTTGGGAGGATCCTCCCAGGATGGGAGAAGCATGCTGAAAGTAGACTATAGACAAAACATGATTGCCACTCAATGCCTCTCTTGCAAACCACAACACCCAAAAGGAGAGAGAGAACAAAAGAAAATGCCCTGCCACAGAGGCAGGGTGGGATGGGGGGGATGGGGGGTGGGAGGGATACTGGGATCCATGGTGGTGGGAAATGGGCACTGGTGGAGGGATGGGTATTTGATCATTGTATAATTGAAACCCAAGCACAAAAATTTGTAAGTCTACAACTGTACCTCATGGTGTCTCACTAATAAAAATTTAAAAATTAAAAATAAAATAAAATAAAATAAAATGCATGCAAATTACTGGGCCAAACATGGGGTGCTCCTTGTTTGAGATAAAAGGCATTTCTTGCTGGAATATAAAGTAGTAGGTTTCACCTAAGCAAATGTTCCCCCTCTGTCTTCCAAATTATTTCCCCTCTCTTCAGTTATTCTGTCCAGAGCTTGAGAGCCATCTTTAGCACCACCTTCCCCTGGTTTGTTACCATCAATCCATAACTTGGCCCTGTAACTTGTGTCTCATATAACTCTTTATTACATGTCTGTTTCTCATCATCTTCCCTCTCAACCCTGGTTTTCCAACACATCTCAGGTTAGAAAAAGCTTTTCCTCTTATCCACTTTCCCTATGATGTCTATCAATTGGCGAAGGTGATCTCTTGATGCAGATCTTATCATGTCTCTTCTTGCATAAGACATTTAATATCTTTTTACTATTTTTCAGTAAATTTCCAAATCTTTAATACAGTTACATGATCATTGTTGCCTATAGAAATCCCATTCTACACCTTTTTATCTACCTTGATGTTCACACGAACTGCGACTTGGATCTTCAAAGGGTATATATACTTCTTTGTTTTGCCTCTGGGTCTTCCTTCCCACGTGGTCATTTTGCATGAACTATCTTCTCATTCTTTTCTGCTCCTTTTACCTAGTTAATTCTCTCTGACCCTGAAAATAGATGTGGATATTTCCATCTGCTTTTTTTCCCATAGCACTAGTATTTTTTTCTCCTGGAGTATTTATCATAGATAGTTTTTGTGATCATTTGGATTATTAGCTGTTCAGTGACAGTTTCCTCCTCTATATCATTGACGCTAGGAAAGAAGAGATAGTCCTTTCTGTTTGCTGTGAACAGCACAGTCATAAACAGGGTGTGCCTCTGGTATGTTGGCACCTCATATTGGATAGTTATCAGTGATCAAATAAACAAATGACTTGTAGGGGTTGTTCTGCCAGACATTAAACGTGTCTTCTTTGAAAAACTATGGAACTTTTCTAGGATTCCTCTCTTGGAATATTGGCTCTTCTAAGGTTTCAATGATAAAGCAGATTAAATAGCCCATGATGGATGGTCAACAAGAACAAAGAGTCAAATTCTGGGAATTCTCACTGGAAATACTTTCAGCTTGCTCAAACATTTCAGGAACCATTATCCCAGAAAAAAATTATTCTCATTTGTACAGGCGAATAGCACTTCGATGCCAGAATTAGGAACCCATCCATGTTACCTATGACCCTCCCCCCCCAAAGCAAAACTCAACAAAGTATCCATTTCTTCTTAACAAATACTTCTTATTAAGCAAAGCATCCATCCATCCATTCTTTACATTAAAAATGTTTTATTAAGCAACACTTCCATGTATCCCGCCATTTATTTACTTAACAAATACTTCTTATAAAACATTTCATCTGAAATATAATAATAGTCACCAGCATTGTTTCTGGCCTTTCACAATTTCTAGTCAGCTCCTTCAACAACCTGCTTTACATGTCACTAAATAATTTTACTCCTCTGGATTTTTCTTTAGTATTTCTAGAAAGGGATTGTGGCATTGTGTAGAGGAAGCCTTACTTCTCCTAGTTCAGTGAAAGCCATTTTGTTTGCTAGATAAATTGTCTGGACTCCACGCCAGGCTGTTTTCACTTGGGGTGCCCCAGAGTGGGGCGGGTGAGAGCCCTCCCCGCCCCAGGGAACCCAGCCCTAGCAGCCGACATCCACTACCCAGCCACTGCCACACTCCAGCCTGCTTTCTGGACCACGTGGCCACGAAGCAGCCTCATGACAAATCATAAGATACTTTCTGTCCATTTTCCATGATTGCCACACCATATTTGATGGGGTTCAGGCATTGGACAACAGATCATAGAGAATAATATATAAATATAAATATATAAATATATATATATATATATATATGAGCTCAGCAAGCTACTGAGAGTATCCTACCTGCATGGGCAGAGTCTGGCAAGCTACCTATGGTGTATTTGATATGCCGAAAACAGTAATGATAGGTCTCATTCCCCTAACCCTGAAAGAGCCTCCAATAATTGGGAAAGACTATTAAGGAGAAGCGGTAAAATCTCAGGGCTGAGAGGAATGGAGATGTTACTGGCACCCGCTTAAGTAAATTGACGAACAATGGGATGAGAGTGATACAGATAAATTGACATTAGGATTTTTAAAGTTTGACCTTTTTATGAGCTGGCAGTGACGGGGCAACTGCAGCGTCTTGGGAAGGGGGACGAAACCAGCTCATCCTTCACGCCTGACCAAGGCAATGAGTTGCCATCCATGAGCAGCTCTCCGGCACTGCCATGGCTTCAGAGGCACACAGACTTAATCCAGAGCCCTGCAGCTTGAGGCAGAAATGTGAATGGACTATGCGTTAAACTACGGTGCCATGACCACCCCCCCCCCCAGGAGGTAAAGGGCGTCTGTCTCTTCTGCCTCTCCCCCGCCCCCCACACACACACAGCATGGTGGCTGCTGCCTCAGAGCTTATTGGAAAGCCAGGTATGAGCCAGTGGTGACGGGGCAACTGCAGCCTCATGGGAAGGGGGGTGAAACCAGCTCGTCCTTCACGCCCGACCAAGTCCACAAGTTGCCTCCAATAAGCAGATCTCCAGCATAGCCATGGCACCAGATGCACAGAAACCAATCTTGTAATTATTTGGCTCTTGGTAGAAATCCCTCCAGACTTAATTAGTAAAATATTAGAAATCTAAACTCGATAGTGGCTGTATGACATCATATGGTTTTCATAACCAGCAATAGAAAACAAATTATTTCACAATACCTTTTCAGTAGTTCTGATTGTTGGGGGAAATTCCAAACAATAATGGTGCATCTTCTGTCAGAATAATGAATATAATCAAAGTAGAGAGAGAAAGTTAAGTAGAAATCATCTGCCTCACAGGCATTGGGAGGGGTGGGAGGGGGGTATATTGTGGTTCTTGGTGGTGAAAAATAATTACTGGTGAAGGGAAGGGTGTTTGATCACTGTATGACCGAGACTTAAACTTGAAAGCTTTGTAACTTTTCTCACGGTAATTCAATAAATAAATTAAAAAAATAAAATAAAATTATGACCTTTAGTACCTCTTCTTAAATATCTTTATTTTGTGTTCTGTACTCCCATGGCGAAATTGCATTCTTTCTCATGATACAAATACAGATAGTCCTTATGCCCAGAATGGCAACTACTTGTGAAATATTGGGAAGAAAAATTATCATGTGGGTAGGTAATGTTATAGCATATTGAAAATGATCCAGTTTGAGGAAGAAACCTGAATGCCCAAGAACAGATGACTGGTTAAAGAAACTTTGGTACATCTACACAATGGAGTACTATGTAGCTCTTAGAAAAGATGAAGTCATGAAATTTACAAACAAGTGGTACAATATGGAAAGTATCATGCTAAGCGAAATGAGTCAGAAAGAGAGGGATAGACATAGAAAGATTGCATTCATCTGGGGGATATAAAGTAACAAAGTATGAGATTAATACCCAAGAATAGCTGAGATCAGCACCAGGAGGATTACTCCATAACTTAGAGGCCAGCCGGGTATCCTAGAGGAAAGGGCTATTCAGATAGAGAAGGGAGCACCAAATAAAGGATGTTTGGAAGATCCTCCCAGGAGGGGAGATGCATGTCGAAAGTAGACTATGGACTGAACATGTTTGCCACTCAATGCCTCTTTTGCAGACCACAACACCCAAAAGGAGAGAGAGAACACAGGGGATTGCCCTGCCACAGAGATGGGGGGATGGGGGGATGGGGGTGGGAGGGATATTATCCATGGTGGTGGAAAATGGGCACTGGTGGAGGGATGGGTATCTGATCATTGTATAATTGAAACCAAAGCACAAAAAATTGTAAATCTACAACTTTAAAAAAAATAAAATAAAATAAAGGGGAAAAAAAAAAAAAAAAAGAAAATGATCCAGTTTGTTCTCATTTCCTACCACATGATCAAGCTGGCAGGATGGTTTTTGTCCTTAAGTCCTTATTGTTTGGTGATATTTTATTCATTGCAGATACATGCCTATAGAAAAATACAAGGGAAACCACTAACTCCAAAGAATTAGTCCTATCCCCTTCTGCCATTTTCCAGAGTATTGATTCATGGCATTGAGAATAGCTAAAGATACCTCGATGAAGAAACACACATTCACAGAACTGTGATGCAGAAGAACTCAACTTATCACATTGACCCAGACTAGCAAGAGCTGTCTGGGTTCTCTCTTAACCAGAGGGCAAGACCTTCCCCAGTACCAAGAGTCTCTTGAAATGAAAAAACAGAAGAGCTGGAAAATCTGTTATTTCTTAGTCACATGAAGAATTGCCCTACCGTGAGGAAAGGAAGACACTTGTCAGTACCCCATTTATTTATTTTGGAAAGAGATAACAGAGCCCCCATGTGTGTGTCTGGACTTGGGTTTTCTGGTTTGGGGCAGGAAACCTATTATTGGGGGAGAGCACCCCATCCGTTCTCTTTTCAGAAATCCCAGGGCCTCTCATGTGTCAGAGCCAGTTTCACAGCTTTGCCTTTAATGGAGTGAGCAGATTGCAGGAAGGATGTGATGCTGCTCAGTAAATTTAATGACTTTATGAAGATAAATGTTTCCCTTCCGAGACTCCTTCTTGTCAGAATACATTTAATACCACCATTCCTTTGAGAACTAAATTCCTGTAGCACTTTGCAGCATATTAACATGTTTTTCTCACCACATGAAATTGCACTTCAAGCAAGAAATAATAATGTTGCTGCCTCCCCTTGTACATTTTTATTACTGCCAATGAATAGGAGTAAATTAACTATTATGGCTAACATTATTCATGGGGACAAATTCCTAACTCATTTTACAGAGAATAATAAATAACAGAATGAATAAGATGCCTTTAATTTCACATGTGAATTATCAAAGATCCCTGAGAGTAACAGAAGAGAGGCCATCGTGTTTACACACAAAATACAAATATACAGCCAGTGTTTAACACCATGATCTATGTCAATTAAGTGTCACTTCCTTTCGGCCACACTTATAACCGTACTGCTCGGGGTCCCTGAGACTGAAAAGCCAAGGTCCCTTTCATAGGTCATCTCAGCTGCGTAACAGTAAACTTAATTATATAGTCAGAGGACTCTGTTTAGCTTGTACAAAATCTAGTTCTAAGTTTGCCCAAGTATTTATCACTTTATTCCACAGGCAACCTCAAGACTGGGGCAGATCTTGTTCTTGTTAACGACATTACAAGGCAAATTCCATTCTAATGGAAACTGCTACAGTGCTGGCCAATGGCTTTCATTTGGAATCGCCTTCAACAACCAAATTCCAACACCGTGATATAATCTGAACACCTTCTTGTGGCCTGTTCTAATGGGATTTTACTGAGCCATAAATTTTCAAGGACCTGAAAGGTACAAGCAAGCAGGATAATAGGTAACAGAACAGCGTGCTCACCCTTCTGGAGTATTATTCTACTTAATGACTTTTCCAGATCACTGTAGATACTTTGCCATATCTGTGCCTTCCCTGCCATACACTTATTGAACAGAGCCTATGTTGGGGGAAAGAATACAAGCTGGAGAGGCTTCCAGGCTGCCTGAGTTAGCATATGCTGCTTGATATCCTGGGTTAGTTGCCCAAATGGGACACAGGCTGACTTTCTGAGGGTTGGGCTAGGTCTGCAGGATCAGTCTGGTAGAGAGGACAGATGAGATCTTCCAGGACAGACATGTGCCAGAAACATATATATAGAGAAAGAAATGTGTTAGAAGTGCTTGGGCTGAGAGTGACACATTTCTTTTGTTTGACCGAAGCTGAGGAGTTATGGGGGTGGGGGGCATAGGCAGACAAGCAGACTGGGGTGAACCTTGTATGCTTGGCTAAAAGAACAGAGACAGCTGTATTGTTAATGTGAAGAATGTTGTGCCAATGGCATATCTGATAACATTCCTGTCTTATGGAACATTTTTTTCAGAAAGAAATGAGGTGAAATAAAATTAATTTTTTGTTTTTAGGGTCATACCCAGCTATGCTCAGGGGTTGCTCCTGGCTCTGCATTCAGGAATTCTCCTGGCAGTGCTTGGAGGACCATATGGGATTCTAGGTATTGAACTCGGGTCAGCCATGTGCAAGGTAACTGCCCTACCCACTGTACTATCGCTCCAGTCCCCAAATAAAATTTTTAACAAACAAATTATGTAAGCTAAAGTGCAAGAGAGAGAGAGCATCACTTATATATGGTCATCTCCATTCTGATCCTGAGCTTGATTTTTTTTATTAATTTTATTGAATCACCGTGAGATAGTTACAAGCTTTCATGTTTGGGTTACAATCACACAATGATCAAACACCCATCCCTCCACCAGTGCACATTCCCCATCACCAATATACCCGGTATAACCCCCCTTTCCCACCCTCCTCTGCCTCCATGGCAGATATGATTCCCCATAATCTCTCTCTACTTTTGGGCATTATGGTATGCAATACAGACCCTGAGAGGTTATCATGTTTGGTTCTTTATCTTCTTTCTGCACACATGTCCCATCCTGACCGATTCCTCCAGCCATCTTTTTCTTAGTGACCCCTTCTCTATTCCAGTTGCCTTATCCCCTTTGCTCATGAGGCAGACTTCCAGCTATGGAGAAATCTATCTGTCCCGTGTATCTACTGTCCTTAGGAGTCAGTCTCATGTTATGTTGTTTTATACTCCACAAATGAGTGCAGTCCTCCTATGTCTGTCCCTCTCTTTCTGACTCATTTCACTTAGCATGGTACTCTCCATGTCTATCCATTTAGAAGCAAAGTTCATGACTTCATCTTTCCTGACAGCTGCGTTGTATTCCATTGTGTAGATGTACCAAAGTTTCTTTAACCTGTTCTAGGTCACTTGGGTTGTTTCCAGATTTTGGCTATTGTGAACAGTGCTGCAATGAGCATATAGGTACAGATGTCATTTCTACTGTGCTTTTTTACATCCTCGGGATATATTCCCAGAATTGGTATTGCGGGGTCATATGGAAGCTCAATTTCTAGTTTTTGAAGGACTGTCCATATTGTTTTCCAGAAAGGCTGGACTAGTGGGCATTCCCACCAACAGTGAAAGAGTGTCCCTTTTCCCCCACATCCACGCCAGCACTGGTTGCTTTTGTTCTTTCGAATCCGTGCCGGTCTCTGTGGTGTGAGATGATATCTCATTGTTTTTTTTATTTGCATCTCCCTGATGGCTAGCAATGAGGAGCAGTTTTTCATGTGCCTTTTGGCCATTTGTATTTCTTTTTTGAGGAAACTTCTGTTCACTTCTTCTCCCCATTTTTGATGGGGTTGGAGATTTTTTTCTTGTACAATTCTACTAGTGTCTTGTATATCCTGGATATTATTAATCCCTTATCAGATCAGTATTGGGTAAATATTCTTTCTCATTCTGTAGGCTGAGCTTGATTTTTATGGAGGGTAAAGTCCAAGAGGATATCTGTTTTACAATTTTATTATTTTCCCTCTTATGAGGCACTGGAAATAGGGATTTGCAATGATCTTTGTACCATATCACTCATCTCTGTGTTTTGGTGTTCACATGCAGGATACCACAAAATGCAGAAGTGTGTATCACACAGGGTCTTTATTCAAGTTACTGGCAGTTAAACTGTTCACTGGATGGTCTTGGAAACCACGTGGTTTCAGGGCCCACCCACAGTAGATACCCCCATTACAAGAGTTCTTCCCCCTGTTGAGGAGGATTAGGGACTGCCCAACTGAATCCCTTTCTCCTGTGGTATTCCCTTTAGGTACCTGTGAGATGCTTGAGAACCCCCGAACCTCCTCTTCTGTGGCCTTGACATATCTAGCTCAAAAAAATACCTGTGGCAGGTGTGTCAGATTGCCTTCTTGGCTGCTCTTGAGTTATCAAAACCCTAGGATTCACCATACCTCTGAGAGAGCAATGCTGCCCAGAACAGAACATATCTTTTAAGCTGTATCACACCTTCTTTGTTTGGCATCACATGTTCTGTTCTGCGTAAACATATCACACACATAACTACAGTGTCTTCTTCATACATGTGATTAATTCCAGTCTTCCCTGAAGACCATTGATTTTTTTTGAACCAAAGTGTAGAACTTTGCACTAGGTTTGTTCAGCTTCAGCTCATTGTGTTAGTTCAGTAGTACTTCCTATCCAAGAATAGGGTGACCTTAGACTCTTGAGTATCATTCATTTCACTTCCAGTTTCATTATATCTGTAAAATTCTTTCCACACATCATCAATGTGAACATCCAAGAGTCTGAAAATTGTTTAATAGGCCCAGGGTACTCTCCAGCTAATATGGTTTAGTTAATTAAAAATTGGCATTATGTAGGAAGTTATATATTCAGTTGGTTCCAAACCTACACAATTGCACTATGATTTATAGAATTCGCCACCTACTCTTTTTAGAACTATATCTACCTTCCAGTGTAACTTCTGGCCCCATGTGAGAAATTCCTCAAGACGTATAAGAAGACTTTAATTTTTTCCCTCTCTCTGTTATCCCTTTGCCTTAAAGTAGAATTCATCCAGAGTAGTGGATAGAAGCTACTTTAGAATAACTAACTGCTTCCTTCTGGTAAAATATAAATTATGAAGTAAAAGAAGGGGCTGGAGTGATAGCACAGCAGTAGAGCGTTTCCCTTGCGCGCAGCCAGCCCGGCTGAGCTGGGTTCGATTCCTCCACCCCTCTTGGAGAGCCTGGCAAGCTACTGAGAGTATGTTGCCCGCACGGCAAAGCCTGGCAAGCTCTCCGTAATGTATTCAATATGCCAAACACAGTAACAACAAGTCTCACGATGGAGACGTTACTGGGCCCGCTCGAGAAAATTGATGAACAACGGGAGGACAGTGTTTGTTTTTTTTGTAAAGTAAAAGAAAAATGAAAAAATAAAATAAAAATCAACAGTTGTGCATGAGTGGGTTCCATCCCTGGATCCCTGCAAAATAATCACCAGAAATCCTATTTCCCTTTTGCCCCTTTCTTAGAGTATTTTGTTGTGTTGCTTCACACTTTTCAATTAATATGTTGACATATAAATGAATGTATAAGATGTACATAGAAACATAATATTTGGGTTAAATAGGATATAAAATATTATGTAGTTTTCACCTACTAATTCAATCATGAACAGTATATTTAAAACATAATTTTAATGTTGAGTTACATTTTGACACACATATATTGCAGATTTTAGATAATAATTTGACTTTTAAAATAAACTGTTGAGAGCTCTTATTCAAGAATGAGTGCATTTCTAATTATTTCTATAGCATAAATAATTTTAAAATTTTAATTTTGGGTACCATGATTTACAATATTATTAATAACAGAGTTTCAGGTAAACATTACAACTCTACACTCACAACCAGAGTAAGCATCCCTCCATCAATATATCAAGAGCTCCTCCTACCTACACTGCCCCCCTGCAAAACCTTGGTACACTTACTTTTAAATTTATTTATTATAATTTTGTTCACATGTTTACAATAGTGCTGACTTTGTAAAGTTGAGGTTTTGATGTAAAAAGTTACTTCACCTCACCCTTGGCAAAATGCCTAAGACCGTCTACAATAACCTTATGTTGTATTTAGTCCACCTCATCATTCCCTGCCACTCACCCGCCTCCATTCTCAGTCATCCAGGGCCAAGGACATGTCTTCATTTGAAACTCACCAGTGTTTCTTTATATACCACAGATGAGTGAGATACTCCAATACTTGTCCTCCATCTGACTTTTCTTGACATGTTACTCTCCAAGTTCCATCCAAGTTGCAGAAAACTGCACCTTTTCTTATGGTCACATATATACCACAACCTCTTTATCCATTCAGCCGTCAGACTTTTTTGTTGTTTCGATATCCTGACTATTAAGCACTCCAAAGCATTAATTCTTAGAGAAATATTCCATGATATTCATATTTTAATGACTTTTTATATTATTTTCAAAATTTGATTATTGTGTTTCGGTCTTACCAGATGCTACTTTGATATTAGTGTGAGTATGAGTATCCATCTTTATCTCTATTTGGCAATTTTATGTATCCTCACCTTAAACCTTTGCTAAATTAAATAGAAGAAAAGGATGCTTAATTTCACTTACTTGTCTTTTATTAGTACTCAAATTGGGCATCTCAAGACTTGATGGTAGATAATATATGTGTGTGTTGCAGTGGTCAATTTGCCTGCTTTATCACTTTCTGTGTCATGTTTTTTCTTATTGGTTTATAGGAGCATTTTATACAGAAAGTATACTCACTTCTGTTATTTTTCTTGTTGATTTTTATTATACGCTTAAGTTCTTCTATATAATGGGAATCATTCTATTTGCTCTGCAGGGGTCATTTTATGGTCATCTATGCCACAAGTAAAATTTCTCAGTCTACAGTTGATACTTGGATCAGAATAGTTGTTATTATTGTCACCATTGATTAGCCTTGGAATCTGTACTTTATGCACCTGACTATTTGAATATTTATTCTACAACCGAGATCTTTGTGCAGAAAGCTCTAAAATTAAAACTTCTTTTAGGTCAATGAAGAACAAGTTATCTTATGCCTACAATACTACTCATCAGGATGACTAACCTTTCGAGGGATGAGATCACGATCCTGGTACCATCAAAGGGGTCTGCAGAAGTGGGACCACACAGTCATAAAGTAGATGCTATCACTCCTCATAGTTTACTAATAAAGTATGGAAGCAAAGTAACTTAAAGAACATCCACAAGGTCACACGGTAATTGAAGAAAATGTGTGATGTCTCAGAAACCAGTCATATAAAATTGAACATATAAACTCTGGGTTTAGGACTTTCCACCCATTAATAAAGAGACTTGTTTAAGTAATCTCATACCTTTGTAAATACAACAGTTTTTAGTTTCTTGCACAGGATCTCTGGATCCCACAGAAATTGGACTTATAAAAGTACAAGTACATTTGGTATACACTGCAACTTCTGGTTCTATTTTTACCTTGCCAGTTGAAAAGGAAGCTGAGAGGAACAGGACCAAGCCTCTTTCTTTCTTGGAATTGATTTCTATTAAAATTTTGTTTAGTTACAGAATTTACAGATGGCATCTCATAGACACATCTAATTCAACATGTCTAAACTAAATTCAGCATGTGCCCTGCCCTCAGAACTATTCCTTATAGAGTAACATCCTGGATCCTTTTCAGGAATTTTTTCATTGTTATTGTGAAAAGCTTGGTACTATTTATTTGAGATGTGTCTTCATCTGGAGTTTCTGCCATCTAAGAGGTGAAAATGACGCCTCAGTATAGTTGTGTGTATTTGATATGATATCTTTTAGAACATCCTGTACCATGTTATTCTTATTTATCTATTTCTGACCAAGTTTATGAGGTCCTTGAGAGCAGGACATGCTGTGAATTAAGCTTTGTCACCCTTCCTCTCCCAATAGTATATGTTAGTATTGTGATGATATTTGGAGGTCAGGCATTAGAAAGATGATTGGGTTTAGGTGAAGTCAAGAAGCCAGGGCCTTTATAAGAAGTGTTTTAAAAAGAACTTTTCTTTATTCCCTTTGTGCATATACTGAATAAAGGTCCTATGAGCACATGAGACAGTAGCTAACTATAAGCCATGAAGAGAATTCCTGTCAGAAGCAACCCAGGTTGACACTCTGATCTCATATTTCTAATTCCCAGAACTGTCTACTGTTTACACCACCAAATATCCTGTTCTGTTTGCTTGGGCTGACCAACCCAGGGTACATCTTTCTTATCTTAGGGCCTCCAGTTTCCAGCCCAGAAGAACTGCAATGTATATTTTTGAGTTTTCTTAAAACAGGTCACTGTCACTGGTCACTATCCTCCCGTTGTTCATCGATTTGCTCGAGCAGGCCCAGTAACGTCTCCATTGGAGACTTTGTTGTTACTGTGTTTGGCATATCAAATACATCACGGGTAGAAAAAGTAGGTGATCTACCTGAAAAGCCCAATTCAGTTTAGAGCCCCTGCCTTTTGTCTCTCATACCATATGAGAAACTCATTTGCATTCTGAGGCTGATAAAAGTTGACTCCTCAAAGTTCTCCCCTCCCCTTGCTCTCACTATATGAAGAAATGAGAGCCATTTCCCAAGATGAACGTTGTCATAACAAACTACATAACTAAAACAATCTGACCCCATCAGACTTCACACAAGCTTGAAGGAATTAACCTTTGTGGTGGAAGGAATCATCTGAACTTCTGGGGAAGAAGAACACTCCTGGAGACCTTGTGGAAAGATGAAGTAACCAACATCCTCCTGGGCAATACCCCGGCTCCCTACCCCCACACACACCCAAAAAAGGAACTATTCCTAGAACCTGCTAAATATACAATTCAGATGCAAAGACAAACCTTTTCCCTTAGTTCCTTGTTGTAAAGGTGGGGCTGCAGTCTTCAAGTGAACAGAACATCATGAAAGCCTGGTAAAGAAGCCTTGACAGAGAGGCTAGGAAGTCTGGCTTCTTGGGTTCTGTTTAATCATAAAGTGGATCATACACCCATGACTGATATTCCTTTGCCTTCTTGGTCCAGTATCCTTCAGCTCTTATCCTTCATTACAGGGGTTTCTGATTACAGTGGTTACTTTACTGGGAATTTCCAATTTCTCCAACAATCCTTGCTTTCTTTTGAGAGGGGAATTTCAACTAATATCTGGGTTTTTAGTGAGCTCATTCCAACAAAGGTGCCCATACGTCAACTACTTTCAATTGAAATATAAAGTGTCTCAGACATCTAAGTTTTTTGTTTTTATCTTTTTTCATTGATTGATCATACCTCAATCTATGTATTCAAGACTCACTACTCTCACTGACAAAGTCCCAGTGTCATCCCACCATCCCCAATTCTCTCAACCCATTCCTCTCACCCATATCCTGTCCTTCTTTCAACCATAATTTTCACACAGTCCAGAAGTTAGTGTTTTAATTTTAACTTTTCTTTTCTATTTTAATTTTTGTTTCATTAAAACACCATCATCTACAAAGCTATTCATTGTTCAGTTTTAGACATACTATGTTACAACACCAGTACCATCACTAGTGTCTTTTACTCTCCTCCCGAATTCCCAAATTTTCTCTCACCCACCTCCATCTCCAGCCTGATACCCTGACAGGCACATTTTTAGTTATAACTTTTCTTTTTAAAAATTATATTTTAAGATGTTATTGCACTTGAGATGATTTTTTAATTTATGTATTGAATCATCGTGACAAAAGTTACAAAGCTTTCAGGTTTAAGTCTTGGTCATACAATGATCAAATACCCATCCCTTCACCAGTGAACATTTTTCACCACCAAGAACCCCAATATACCCCCCTTCCCAGCCCTCCTGATGCCTGTGAGGCAGATGACTTCTACTTAACTCTCTCTCTACTTTGATTGCATTCATTATTTCGACAAAAGATGCACTGTTATTATTTGGAATTTCCTCCCAACAATCAGAACTGCTGAAAAGGCATTGTGAAATAATTTGTTTTCTATTGTTGGTTATGAAGATCATGTGGTATTGTGTGGCTGCTATTGCAGCCGCGTGATTTTGGATTTCTGATATTTTACTAATTAAGTCTGGAGAGATTTCTGCCAAAAGCCGGATAATCACGAGATTGATTTGTGTAACTCTGGGGTCATGGCCGTGCCAGAGAGCTGTTCGTGGGGGGCAACACAGGGCCTGGTAGGGCGTGAGCTGCTCGTGGGAGGGCAACACGGGGCCTGGTAGGGCGTGAAGGACGTGTCGGTTCCCCGCCCCCCCTTCTCAGGAGGCTGCAGTTGCCCTGTCACTTCTGGCTCATACCTGGCTGTCCAATAAACTCTGAGGCTGTGGCCACTGTGCTGCCAGGAGGCGGGGGAAGGAAAGGCAAAAGAGACAGACACCCTTTCCTTCGGGGGAGGGGGGACACAGCACCATAGTTTAATGCATAGTCCATTCACATTTCTGCTGCAAGCTGCTGAGTTCTGAATTAGGTTCGTGTGCCTCTGGGGCCATGGCCTTGCCGGAGAGCCGTTCGTGGGGAGCCCAGAAGTTAGTTTTGTTGGACTTAATCCATTTGCTTTTGTGATTTGTAGACAACATATGTATGAGATCTGGTAATAATCTTTCATTTTCTGATGTATGCCTCTTAGCATAATCACCTTAAGAGCTATCTGTTTTGCCTTCAAAACATTATTTCATAAATTTTAATGGCATAGTAGCATTCCAGTAGGTATATAAACCACAGCTCTTCTTTGGTGGTAATGGTAGGAGTGTTCCCAGACATTCCCAGGCAGCTCTTAAGAAACCAGGCCAGTAGCTCAATGCAAGCTCCGGAATTTGTGGTGCCTTGAGGAGCAGGGTTTACTTGCACCACCCAATGATGCTGGGGGAGTGAGGCAAGGACTATACCCAAAAATGCTCAGGGGATCAAGGGAAGCCATAGAGCAGACCAGAGTCTTGACCTGTCTCCGGCCTCGAGCTTACAGATTCTTGAGTCATCTATCAGTAAGCATTTAGGCAGAGTCCACGTTTTGGCTACTGTGAGTAATGCTGCTGGGAACACAGGGGTGCAAATATACATTTAAATTAGTGTTTTCATGGCTTTTCCTTAAATGCCTAGAAATGGTATTGCTGGATGATTTGAAATTTTCATTTTTTATAGGAAGCTCCATACCATTTTTCATAGAGGCTGCACTAATTTCTAGTTCCACTAGCAGTGTGCCAGGTTTCTTTCCTCTCTATATCCTCTCCAATACTAGGTTTCCAATCTTTTTGGCATATTCTATTCTTTCTGGTGGGAGGTAATATTTCACTGTGGTTTTGATTTGCATGTACCTAAGTGAGTTCAAACTTACCATGTGTCTATATATCAACTGTATGTCTTTTTTTGGAGAAGAAATTATTTATAGCTTTTGCCCATTTTTCTGTTGTGTTGCTTTTTTTCTCTTCTGTGAGTTCCCAATAGACTTTGGATATTAACCCCTTATCAGATGTTTGGTGTGCAAATATCTTTTTCCAATTCCTAAAGAGTTTAAAATTTTTATTTCTATGGTTACTCCTTCTGCTGTGTAAAGCTTTTTTAATTTGATATAAGCCCAGTGGCTTATTCTCGTTTTTATTTTTCTCATTAATGAAGTTGAGCCTTTCAATACATCTCTGAGGTTAAGGTATTGGAGTGTCTCATATTTTCTTCTATAAAAATGCAAACAGCAACTTTTATTATTTTAAACTTTATTATCTTTTTACACTAGGAAGGACCACTAAATTTAACAAAGCAGTATTAGGGGCCAGAGCAACAGTACAGTGAGGAGGGTATTTGCCTTGCAACCGACATGGATTCCATCCCTGGCATCCCATATGGTCCCCAAGCACCTTCAGGAGTAATTTCTGAGTGCAGAGCCAGGAGTAACCCCTGAGCATCTCTGAGTGTGACCCAAATTTTTTTTTAAAAAAAGCAAAATTACTGAAGTGTTCTGGATCTAATAAGTCAATCTTAGAAACTAAACTATCTAAGGACCATCAGAAGTACAGAAGCTGTGCAGAGTTTGCTTTTCTGACTCTGTGCAATGCCCCAGTACATGGTGGGTATATATGTGGGAACCATCACACAAAAACTTTGGTCCTCACCAAGAAAAATGCAGTATCTATTCCTATAGAACCTGGTCCAATACAGTCCCAAGCACCACCAGGATCAATTCCTCAATACAGATCCAGGAGTAACCCCTGAGCATCAGTGGATGTGGCATACCCCTCCACTCCACCAAAATTCATATCAACTAAAGTTAAAGATATGCAAAGATTCTAGTTGAAAAGCCTTAAATCCAAGTCATGTCTTTCTGTTTTGTCTAATGTTTGACTGCATAACTCTACAAAAAACCTTTAGAAACCCCCAGTTTTTTGCTTTTTGGGTCACACCTGGCGATACACAGGAGTTACTCCTGGCTCTGCACTCAGGAATTACCCCTTGCAGTGCTCAGGGGACTGCATGGAATGCTGGAAATCAAAGCCAGGTCGACTGCATGCAAGGCAAATGCCCTACCCTCTGTGCTATTGCTCCAGCCCCAAAATGTCTCTTTCGGTTTTGGTTTTTGGTCACCCATTGCCCATGAGGGTGGCTGAAAGCACAGTACCAGGTGATTGTGCGTGTGGATGAAACCCTGCTCCATATTCTACTAAAGCATGCACTTATACCGAATGCAAGAGACAAAATAGTTCATCTAATTAAAAATTAGAGAATTTGTGGGGGGCAGCGAGGTTTGGGCCACACCCAGAAGTACTCTCACTGCTGCTGACTCTGCTCAGGAGTGATCCCTGGTGGTGCTTGGGCAACTATATGGTGCTGTGCCTAGGATCCAGCCAGGACCCCATGGCTGAGGCGAGTGATTTAACTCTTGCCAGCCCTATCTCAGCCCTTGTGAACTTTTTTTAATTTACGCACTATGATTTACAATGGTTGAGAATTATCAACCAAGGATTTCCTATCAAGGTTCATTAAATAATTAATTTGGTAGTATATTTTTGAAGTTCTGGTAGATGTTGGATGTCCTAATAGGTATCTCAGAGGCCTTCTCTATCTAGAAATCTTTCTCTGGTGTCCCTGTTCACTAATGACCACTATTCTAAATCCACTTGTAGTTCAAAACTGTCATAAAAAATCAACCTGTGGCATTATCCTTGATATATGGGGCTTCACAAAATTCATCAGCATATTCTGTTCTCTGGGCTGGAGCGATAGCACAGCAGGTAGGGCGTTTGCCTTGCATGCAGCCAAATGGCTGACCCGAGTTTGATTCCTCCACCCCTCTCAGAGAGCCTGGCAAGCTACTGAGAGTATCTCGCCCGCACAGCAAAGCCTGGAAGGCTACCCGTGACGTATTTGATATTCCAATCACAGTAACAACAAAGTCTCATAATGGAGACGCTACTGGGCCCGCTCAAGAAATCAATGAACAAGGGGAGGACAGTGACAGTGACAGTGATTATCTTTATGCTGCAGCTTCCCATCGATACTTCATTGTATTAGGGTCTCTTTTAGCTGGTACCATTCAGGCTTCTTAGATTTGGTTGTCTGCATCCTCCAGATCTGGGAACTTAACAGTAATGATATCTTTAACTGTTACCACCTCCTTGGGTTGCCTCCCTGTCCCCCTGGGACTCAAATGATCTTATGTTGCTCTTCTTGAATTCACCCCATATACTCTTAACCACTCGAGCTATTTTGACATCTTTTTTCCATCTTCTGTTGTTGCCTGAAACCTTTCTACAGCTCATCTTTAAGCTCGCTGATTCTGTCTTCAGTTGTTGTCATTCTACTGTTGAAGACACCCACTGAGTTTTTTCATTTCATCTACAGAATTCTTTATTAATGAAACTTCTGTTTCTAGTTTTCTCATTTATGCTCTCATTTCCTTCTGTATTTTATTGGAAGTCCATTCCAATAGTTCTTTGAGCTCATTAAACATCCTCACTGTTTCATCTCTGAATTATTTATCTTCAAGGATATTTCCTTCCTCTTTGGCGCTCCTGAGTGACTTGTGTGTGGCCTATAACACTGATTCAGGGAAGTGTTCTTTGGCCTGGACTTACCCATTACTTTTAGATTGGGGTTGTATTGATTGTGTTCACCATTATTTTTGTGAGTTTTTAGGATTATGTTGATTGGAGCAGTATCTATTGAACTATTATTGACCTAATGTGGTTAGGTAGCCAGGCTACCCTTGTGAGAGTTTGGTATAGGAGGCCAAGACAAGGGTCAATACACTAGGGAAAGGGAGATTAACTGTGGCCACCACTCAAAAAACCACGTCCCCACCACCTGAAGGGGGAGGGGTGAAACACTGGCACTGATCCTGGAGTTACAGATGAGTCCCTTTGATGTATCCACACTTCTAAAAACACAGGAGTTTCTCCCTCTCATCTAGGCACTTCGCTAGGCACCTGTGGCTACAGAGGGGGCCTCTCTGCATGGACTATTGCCTCGTGCCATGCTGCCACTCCTAGACACCTCATTTTGAATTGCAACTTGGTACTTAAAACTTTAACCCCATCAAGGGTTTTTCTTCTCTCTCCTCAATTTCATATTTGTCTCTTTACTTCCAGTGTGAGAACTTAAGTTTCCCACAATTTTCATATATTTACTCACTTAATACACAAGTGCCACATCATATCACTACACATGACAAACCTACGTTTCAACCAACACTTCCTCAGCTATGCTGAGTGAGAACAGAATTCCAGGTTTCCCACTGAATCTTTCTGGATATGCAGGGGTGGGCAGCTTCTCATTACCTCTGACTGGAGGTTCAGGCTCACCACTAGGCCTCCACTAACAAGTCTTAGAGGCAGGGCTTGTTAATGTAACCCAGAAGGGATTACTCTCCAACAGAGCAGGTGAGAGTCCTGAATCTCCACGTGGGCTTTCAGTATCTCTCCCTAGCAGAAAGTAGAAAGAAGCTTCAGGCATGTTAGTTATGATTTCCCCTATGATGTCCTCTTTCACAATATTAATAAGACATTGTGTAGTAGGATTCTCCAGAGAAGTAGAACCAACATGATGGATATATAGATAACTCCTATTTATCTAGACATTCTTATATCTGGACATCCTACTTATGTATGTATATAACCCTTATATGTCTACATCCTACATATGTCTATATATACACCCTGAATTTATATATGTTCCTATATATATCCTATGTATGCACACATACTAGTTTTATTTTATTTTGGTGGTTTTAAGTCATATCCAGTAGGTATGCACAGGTACTGTCACTGTCACTGTCACTGTCCTCCTGTTCTTCATTGATATGCTCAACCGGGGCCAGTAATATCTCCATTGTGAGCCTTGTTGTTACTGTGTGTGTCATATCGAATACGTCACGGGTATCTTGCCAGGCTGTCCCAGAGGGGTGGAGGAATCGAACTCGACTCACCCTGGTTGGCTGCATGCAAGGCAAATGCCCTATCCGCTGTGCTATCACTCCAGCCCATGCACATGTACTAGTTTTATTTTATTTTTGGGGGGTTTTAAGTCATATCCAGTAGTGCTCAGGGATTATGCTTGGCTCTGAGCTCAGGGATTACTCCTGTCAGCTATGGGGAATCATATGGGGTGATGAGGATCAAATCCAGTTGGCACATGTATGACAAGCGTCCTGCTTACTGTACTATCTCCCCAACTCCAACTTCCTATTTTTATGTGCTTACTTCCTAATTATCACTGTATCACTGACATCCTGTTGTTCATCGATTTTCTTGAGCAGGTACCAGTAACGTCTCTTTCGTCCTAGCCCTGAGATTTTAGAACATGCCACATTCGAGGCTCTTTCAGGGTCAGGAGAATGATACCCATCATTGTTACTAGTTTTTGGCATATTGAATACACCACGGGGAGTTTGCCAGATTCTGCCATCGGGCAGGATACTTTTGGTAGCCTGCCAGGTTATCCAGAGTAAGAAATAGATAATAAGATGTTGTGTGGCCGTGCGCTTCTGGGAGCTGGGTTTTATAGTCTCTGGGTCTTGATAGGATTACATGGTGCTGGAGGCAGTGGGCGGGTGTAATGCCTACATACTGGAAGATGGGGGATCTGGGTGTATGTAGGCGTTACACCCACCAACTGCCTCCGGCCTCCGTGTAATCCCATCAATGGCCAAGATTCAGAGACTCTAAAACCCAGCTCCTGGAAGAGAACAGCGCAGAGTCTCCTGCCTCCGCACCTGGCTGTCCTCACTGGGGCCCCTTGGAAGAGTGTGGGTTGAGCTTCTCTCCCCGTCCCAAGCAGAGCCCTGGCAGCTGAAGACCTCCGGTTTCAGCCACAGTCATGCTTAAGACCACTCTCATATATATATATATATATATATATATATATATGCTCTATTTATATGCATTCATATATGCATTTATATAGGGTAGTAGAGAAGTATATATATAGGATATGTGTAAATATATATTTATGTATTTATGTGTAGCTTTATGTTTATATGGGATAGATTTGCATACATTAAATGTATACTCATCTATTTATATATATGCATCCTATTTGTCAGTATATATCTCATATATGCACTTCATATATATATGCATCCTATTTACATACACATCCCATATATAACCCTATGTCTGTGCATTCTATATCTATCTCACTCATAAACATATGTAACCATTCTGTGACTAAAATGTTATAGATCTCACAGATGTATATGAGATGTATGAGTATATGTGCCTCAAGAAGTTGACTTATGTGATTAAGGCAAGTTTTACTTTTAAGGCCTGGCAAGTCCAAATCTTCAGGATGTGACTGCAGGCCAGAGACCTAGGGGCAGCTCTGGAGCTGATGAAGTCGCATGACAATGGGCAGCCCTCTTACCCAGAGCAGCTTTGGGGAAGTCCTCTCTGCTTTACTTCCTTGTCCATCAAAGATTCCCCCCAGTGGAGTGAGCAAAAGTAGTTTCTTAAACATTGAGGCTGCCATGAAGGCAGGTCTCTGAAAAGGCCTCGATTGTGCTGTTAAAAGAAGTAGGAAAATGGAGATATGGGAGTTCAGGACAGTGAGGGAGAGAGTTATTCGGGACTGAGATGAATAAGGGTACAGGGTCCCTGTTGTGTTGGAAATTTTGCAGGAAATAGTCTCCATGCTTTATAAAAAAGGAATGGCAAGCAAATGTTTTAATGGAAAATACTTGGAGCTGAAGTGCTTACTAAGACTTTGAAGTTCATTTCTGGTCTAATGGACATGATACCCACCATTCAAGAACCATGTACCTGACTTTCAAGGCCTGTTACCTTTGGTCTGCATCCTAAACCACAGGTCCTGACTCCGTGGTCTCCAGACATTTCTACAATTCCCCAGTGACTCCTTCTCCCAGATAGAATTAAGAACCTCTAGTTTTGCACCTCGCGGGGATCTGTTACAAAAAAAATCCTCTAGTTTTATAATTGACTACAAACTACATGACAAGACACAGATAAGTCTTTAATGTCTGACACTTGATTCCTCTGTCACCCAACATTCAGTAGCAATACTGAGTCTTATCTCGCATGACCTCTTCTGCTTGAAAGCCACTTTCCCCTCATGAGGGCATGCAGTTATTCCAAGGGGATTCATCCCCTCTCCAGCGAAACTGATCCCTGTGAATGTTTCTCCCAGTTTCCTTCCACGTTGCTCCTTAATATACCTCAGGGGAAAGTTCCTCCAGGAAAGGAACTGAGATGCTGTCTTTGGAACTACTAGTGCCTGGCAAGAAAAAGTAGATGAGCAAACTGCTGCTTTGTCTTGAAATCTGGGGAAGGAAAGCAAAAGGAATCACCTGGTTTATTATCTCTATTATGTCAAAAGCTTTCATCAGTGCAATATTTTTCTGAGTGTGATTTTAGACTCTGGAAAGTCAATGGCTAAATGTCACTTGAGTCAGCAGGATTGACAGCCATGAACATTCTGGTTCCTTCTTTTCACAAATATTGCCACAGGGATAACTATTTGGGAGACTTAAGTTATTTCCTCAAGGCACTTTTAAACAGTTTAAGTGACAGTTTAAGCACAGTTGTTTGTGTCCAGCACCTTTAAACAGTTTTCACCATTGTTATCAGATCTTTCCAGGGCAGATTTTAGTGCCGAAATTCCTCCTTTAAATCTAAGGTAGCCATAACTTATTTTCTTACTGTTTTTAAAAAAACCTTTCTTGTTTATTTTGTTTGGGGGCCATACCCAGTGGTCCACAGGGCTTATTCCTGATTCTGCACTCAGGGATCACCCCTAAAACGTTCTGTGGACTACATGAGGTACCAGGGATCAAACCAAGGCTGCAAGACAAGTGTCCTACCCATCGTAATATTTCTCTAGCTGCTGGTTTTTAATCTTTACTTCCTGAATAAGTCCAAGTTCATTACATAAACATGTCAAATGTTTCAATATTTTTAGAAGAAAGCTTTTTGAATGGCTATGTCCACCAAATGTGATCAAGATCTTTTGTGATAAAGATCTATTAAGCTATAGCTTCCTTTACCAAGATGTTTTTACTTTCCTCTGGCTGACCTCAACACTCTACACTCTCCCCGTGGGGGTGGGAGGGGAAAGAACTTCATCTCTTTCCTACCACAATGATAGTGTTACATGTGGACTAGCCAGAGCTCTTTCCAATCAGTCTAGTAGCTGGGACAAAGTTCTGCATGTGAATATAATGATAGCATTATATATTTATTTAGAAGAAAATGGCTTTGGAAGTCATGAGGTCTAGTCCAAAGTCTGTAGATCAGGCATTGCAGAGACTATCTGAGCAGACTGGGCTTACACCAGTGGTGCTCCACAGAAAGCAGTCAGAGAGGGGAGCATCAGTAGGCTGAAATCTTGTCAGCAGAAACTGAAATCTTTACTTCAGAGAAGTCCTAAACCTTCCACTCCAGGGCTTGCCAGCTTAGGTCAGCCCATCCAGAATAATCTCTCTGGAGTTAATTTATATCTACTGTTGCAGGTGACTTATGTGAAGCAGGAGAGAGAGGGTGGTAATCTGGAGAAAGAAGTCTCTGCTTTTCTCTTTACCTGCCTCTGTAACTCAGCCTGTAGGATTTAGGACTGACGTAGGATTTAGAGTTCGTGCATGATTCAGACCTCTTGTCCCCTGGGCCTCATGACGTAGCCTTCAAACCTTACCTGAGTTTCTCTTGTTCACCCCCTGGAGAATGATACCTGCACCTGATTTCTTGGGGAATTGTGGAACTCTGCCTGGAACATGGAATTGATTTTTGCAGAAAATGGAAAATCAGTCTTAAATCTTACCCAGGATTTCCAGGTCTGTTGCCTCCCTCCAAAAAAAAAAAAAAAGGATTTCAGGAAGGGATGACTAGTGAAGTCATATAGTTTTATTTAGAGATTATGAGGAGAGAGAGAGAGATGTTTTCAAGAGCTGGTTTAACAGGTTTTCTCCCAAATTGTCCCTAAGTAGGGCTTACTATGGAGATGAGTCCATTGTAATGGCTGGTGTTGGCAAGGGGGAAAGCTAGGGAGTTGTGGGGGTCTGCCATCATGTCTTTCTATAACCTTTTGTTCCTGCTGGAGCTTCTCTGAGCCTGTGCCGGTTCAAGTTCAAATTCGATTCTCGTTGGGCTTCATTTCCAGTGTCGGCAAAGTAGATCAGGCCATAATGCATTTTGGCTACGTTAGGGCTAATGACAGTGTAACTTCTTTCAATCCCATCTTAATTTTATTACTCCAAAGAGCTCGCTGTTAGCTTCTGCCATACCCCCATCTACCTGCCTACCTCACCACTAACTGGGGAATTTTACCACACTTGCAAAAATCCCTATCTCCATCCCTGTCGCAGTGAGTCAGTGTTTGGTTGAGTCACTGTAGGCAGCAGGGGAGTTTAACAAAATGACCCACCAGAAAGCTGTCAGAGTTCTCAGTGGATGACTGGGCAAGGAAGGGAAGACCTGGCTAGCTGAGTGCAAAAGCCAGCTACTGCAGCTGCGGCCAGTCTGAACATGTGAAGCCTACTCTGAGCAGGGTCAGTAAACACAAGAGCCTTGGCATCTAACACCAGTCAGAGAACCTTGAAAACAGGGCCCTGTGCCTTTCTGTGGCACCTCCTGAGTTGCTGATTTAAGGTCACATTAATTCTTCTGATCTTCCTGGCTTCGGGGGCAATCCTGTGTGGAGACCGCAGCATTTCTGAACCCGGCTGCCTTCTCTTATCTTACCAGTTTGCGTCTTTCTGATGGCCCTCTTTGTGCCTCTTGTCTCTGCCTAACCACATGCCCCCTTTCAGACCTTCTAGTTTGATCTTCGTTTTGTTTCCCAAACCCTCCCCCAGGGCATTGGACCTTAGCAGCGTCAGCTCCCAACAGGCTCTGTCCCTTGTGGTTTGTGGCCTTGCCTTTTTATTCATGTGGAACTGTGAGTGCTGGGAAGGTGATCACAGTTCTTTCTCCTTCACAGTGTACCTCCCTACTACTTCCAAGGGCCTACCCCAGGCTCAAACCCCAGAGGCCTAAAACCAGCAGCTCAATAAACCCTGGAAGCTTTGAAATAAAACTGTTTCAAACAAACCCACCTTATTTCTTAAGCTGCTGGATTGGGCCTCCCATGTTCAAATGAAAGACAATTTGTCCTCTAATTAGATTCTAATGAATTGTACTTGACCTCTGAGCTCTATTTTCAACCTTGAGAGCTAGCGGTGAATGTGTAAATTCCAAACTTGATTTAATAATGAAAATCACTTCTGTTTGTCTAGTACTTCACCACCTTTCAATGAGATTGCCTTTGCTTCTCTCACACAGGTATGTAGGGGAGGTGGAGATTAACTCCATTACACAGTTGAGGAAACTGAGAATCAGAAAGATTCCAGCCTTTTACCAGCTTGGGGGAGGAAAATCCAGAACTCCAACTGAGAATTTCTGGCCCCTGGTGAACTGGGCTTCCTCCAGAGAGCATGATGAGCTCAATAAGGAAGGCTAAATTGAGTCCTGAATACTAAGTGGGGACTTTCTTTCTGGAACTTTCCATTGTATAGTAGAGAACTGCTTCCTGCTCCTGTTCCCTGTGCTGCCATATTGTCAGCCAGACTGCTCTTATTGTCAGCCAGAATGCTTTGGGGGCATTTCTCAGAGCTCAGTGGAACATTGTAAGACTTTCCTCAGGGGGCCGGAGTGATAGTACATGCCTTGCACATGGCCAACCCCAGTTCGATCCCTGGAATCCCACTTGGTCTTTAAGCCTTGACAGGAGTGATCTCTGAGCACAGATCCAGGAGTAAGGCCTAAAAACGGCTGGATGTGGCTCCCAAATCCAACAATATTTTTTTTGGTATTTGCTCAAACCAATCTGCACGTGTTTTTCAACAGCAGTGGTTGTAAAGGACCTGTGCAAATTTCTTTTCAGTCTTTGGCTTTTGGCATAAATTGCTTGATATGTTTTCTTACAAAACAGTCGGGTTGGGAAGTCAAGAAAACAGAGCAGTAGAAGATAAAACTGATGGCTTTGGTCAGTGGACTGCTAATGGCACTTCAGAATCTGAACACTCCACTTGGCTGTCCACTTTCTCTTTAACAATCAGCGTCTGTCAACCTGCTCTTCACTCTGCAGTGGTACTTGATAAATAAAAAGAAAAGGACTGTCACTGACTTGGTCGTGGAGAGAGCAGCAGCTAGTTTGGTTATCAGTGGACAGGCTTTGCTCTCTTGACTGTAACTGCACTTTATGGCTCCATTTTACTCTACGAAATCCTTACCTGATTTCAGGCCCCTTCTCTGAGAAATCTATTCAGATTCTTCAATCCTGGCCAAGCCAACCCAGGCATCACCCTCTGTTCATATAACTTTGCAGGAAGAATTGAGCCCTTTTCATGGTTTGCAAGATCATCCCTATGAAGATGTTAAGTCAAGAAGTCCAAAGCCCAGAAAAGTTTTGTTCACCTCTCAAATGACACAGACTGTGTCTGTGGTAGAACTGAATGATTTCTGCTTGCTGTGCTGTAGCTCCTTTCCTGTCTTCATCACAGCTCGTGCCATGACTCTCACATGAAAGGTCCCTGAGATTTGCAGTTGTATTGCTAGTGCCTTCCTCAGGCACAGTGTCTGACCGTGGGGTTTGTATTTAGTATCTAGCCATAGGTTTTCTGACTCTTTCCCTGAGCTCTTTCCTTCATCCCATTCCATATTCTGCCACCAGGATATTTTACTTTTGGAGTGGACTTATCTGGCAGTGTTGTGCCCAAGTTTCAGATCCCAGGTCACGGAGGGACCAAGTTCACACATGATAATGCAAAAACAAAGGAACTTTATTACTACCTCGAGCTAGGGTCTAAGTCTCATCCAACACAGTGGAGTCTTGACAAGGACCCTGATTCCAAATCACAAGTGATTTATATAGGGTTCAGTTTAAGACCAGTTTATATACTGTTCTATCTATAGCACCGGCCCTATTACAACAGTGGTCAGCAATTAGACTACGGTTAGTAACAGTTTCTAAGGAGGGTACAGTGACCCCTCCTGACCGGTCAGACCCAACTGCCCAATTCCTTACCTAGGTAAATTACTCAACTGGGAGTTTACCAGAAACTGCAAGTCCTGCTTGAGGGAAACAGAAACTGAGGCCTAATTGAGACCTAATGTTAGCTGCAGCTTGTCATGGCATCAGTTTCTCCCCCACAGCAAGTTCTTCAGAGCTTGAGTAGAAAACTTTCATGCACCACAAAGCAAACTGAGACTCAGAGTGAGAAGATGAATTCCCAAGAGTCACATGGCCAGACTGAGATGTGAACCTAGGTTTTTTATGTTTTCCAAAAATCTACCACAGCCTTATAATTAGAAACTGTTTCCTCCTCTTCTAATATCTATGTGTGTGAGGAAAAGGTAAAACTAACCAGACCATATCCTTTGTTTCGTTTTGTTTGTTTGTTTTGCTTTTTGGGCCACACTTGGCATTGCTCATGGGTTACTTCTGACTCTGTACTCAGGAATTACTCCTGGTGTGGCTCAGAGGACAGTATGGAATGCAAGGGATTGAACCTTGGGTTGTCCACATACAAGGCAAACACCCTACCTGCTATACTATTGCTACAGCACTCAGACCATATTTGTTAAAGGACAGTGTGCAGATACTAATTTTCACACTGGAAAATGTCTAGCACATAGCTGACATTTTAGTGATCTGGATAACAATATACCTTACAACTCAATGGCTTAGCACAGTACAGATGGATTTTTTTTCCTCACACTTCCATGGTTTAGCTGTGATTCTTTCTGCCTAGTACTCACTCATGTGGCCACAGTTACCTGGTGGATTGTATAAGGCTAGACTCCCCTAGGATACTCACAGAGCCTCTCTCTCTCTCCCTCTCTATCTCTCTTTCCTCTTGTTACTTAATAGTTTGTACTGAGCCTCCTCTCACAGTGATAAGAGTATAATAAAAGCAAAATCATAAACTCTCAATGCCTTTGAGAGTTTGTCTGGAAGTCATACAAAGTCAGCTTTACCACCAGACACAATTTGTTGATTAAAGAAGTAGTGTGTATTACAAGAATGTGAGTAGTAATTAGCGACCTTTTTTTGTTTGTTTGCCAGCAATCTATTATAACTGTATTGAATTAATGCTAGAGAGGGAGGTAGGGATCATCTGAGAATGAAACAATAAATTAACCACTGACTGCATTAGATGGTGTTACGATTTGGGCCACAGAAGAGTGAATAGGAAGGTTGACTGAACCAGTGACTAGGGCCTAATAGACCTCACTTACAAGCTTAGGCTTTATTCAGAAGACAGAGTTGATAAAGGGCTCCAAACAGGACTGGGAAATAGAAGGTATGTATTTTATTGTACAGGGAAGTCAGCTAGGAAAATGAGATCATAGGAGGAAAGTGGGAAAGGTTTAAATTATGACATCCATATAGAAAACAGAGAGAGATGCAACCTAGCTGAGCAACTACTAGGCAAAAAAAAAAAAAACAGTAGTGTTTCAAGAACATTTTTGTAAATGGATTTCCCATAGCATCAGATGAGATAAACCCTGAGGGAGCTTTGATAGGAAATTGGGAGGCACTCAGCAGGGGTATGGAAAATGTCTCCACCTTTGTACGTAGATTGGCTGGAGCAATAGCACAGCGGTAAAGCGTTTGCCTTGTGTACAGCCAGCCTGGCCGAGCCGGGTTCGATTCCTCCACCCCTCTCAGAGAGCCCGGCAAGCTACCGAGAGTATCTCGCCCACGCAGCAAAGCCTGATAAGCTACCCATGACGTATTTGATGTGCCAAACACAGTAACAAGAAGTCTCAAAATGGAGAAGTTACTGGGCCCGCTCAAGCAAATTGATGAACAACAGGAGGACAGTGTTTTGTTTGTTTTCATGTTGATACTGTAGAAGGCTTACATCCTGCCTTTCAAATCTCACCAGAGAGGAAGGTCTTATTAGGCCATGTTCAATCTATGTAACAAGCTTGCTTGCATTTCTTACTGAGGTTCAAAATCTGGACAATGGGTGTGTAAAATCATCTTCTAGAACTCATTTCATATTTTGGTTTCTTTCTACTGAAAAGGTGAACTTTACCAAAGCAGTAATCCAGGGTGACTCCAGACTTGCCTCGACTTCAGTCTCTAGTGCTGAGGGCAGTGACCCTGTCCTACCAGCCAGACTTGTGCCCACGCTGGTACAGATTCAGTGAAAGCTTTCCAGTCTGATTTATTCTTTTGAGGAGTGGGTATGTGATGGAAGGCATGAGTGGGAAACTAGAAGATGACTGCATAGGCAATTAATGAGGGATTAAATTTGGGTGCCCTATGTTCTTTGCCTCTTGCCAAACCCCCAATAAGGAGTTTGAGCAATAATAGCTCAAGGTACTCCTGGCCAAGGTTTATCTTGTTGAGAGGCAGTAGGCTAAGCTCAGGTCTTCATAAGGACTGTCAAAAGTGTCCGTCTCGCCCCTGTATCACCACTCTCCAAGTCTTGTATTAGGCCAGAACATTCAGACATATGTTGACTTGCAAAATAACTGAAATCTTCTGAGACAAACTCCCCCTGCCCCTCTCCAGATGGATAGACTCTCAGGTGACATGGCCTTATGATGACTCTCACTCCAGAGAATGCCACTTTTACAGATTTCTGTGGAACAAGCTTTGATGACTGGTGGAAGGAAAGCAAGAAAGTAGGCAAGAAAAATATTTGCATCTGCTACATTTGTCACACAAATCATGGGGCCTTTATGTCTAAAGGGAGCGCAGAACCATGTTTACAGAATGACTGTCAAGGAATGGAATGATTTAAGCACGTAGGCATCTGGTTTATTTTAGGTTTGGTGTTTTCCTATAAGATTTGTAGTCATTGGGAATGACGGGTGTGCAGAAGCCTGGGAAAGAAAGAAAGAAAGAAAGAAAGAAAGAAAGAAAGAAAGAAAGAAAGAAAGAAAGAAAGAACGGTGAAGAATCAGTCACTGGCAGTGCACAACGTCCATCTGGAGTTAGTGGGGGCAATGCTGCTGCTCGTCAGCTCTACCATTGAAAAAATCCCTACTATGTGCTGGCATCTGAGTTTCAGCACGTTGCACACATGATCTCAGATCATTTGCTCCACAACTCAGTTGAAGTAGAGATGTTTATTTTTTCTTCTCACACAGGGAACCTGAGTTGCACAAAGGTTAATAATCTCACTCAGGGCCCATAAGTGTTATGACAGAGTTGAGATCCAACATCCTTGCATATCAAAGGAGTTAGATGCTGTTATATACCTGGAGAAAGTTTCAGTGACCAAACTGTCCTGGCAGTATGTGGTAGTGGGTTGGAATCTCAGACCTACTTTCACTAAATAGAAGCTGTGTGATATTGAACAGGTAGCTTAACCTCTCAGAGTCAATGACTCTTCACCTACAAACTGGAATTTGAAATTCCCATCCACTCCCTTTAAGGAATATGTGTAAGGTTACAAGGAAGCAAATTAAAGGCATGTGGGATTGGTCAAGTACAATATGCATGGCATGTCTGAAAGAGTCAATTCTCGGCTTAGGGTTCCATGAAATCCTCAGGAGGAAGGGCCAGGCAGTTGCTCGGGAGCCTCTGACTCCTGCTGTCTAGGAATGGTGCAGATCAAGCTTAGCCAGTCTCTCCTCATGGTACTGAGGAGGCCAGAAAGGCCCAGGAGAGAAAGAGCCTTGCTTGAGGTCATCCGGTGGACAATTATCCATTTACCTTTCTCTGAGACGAATCATTTCATTTTCAGTGTGGGATTGCACCATTCCCATCTCACTGAATTGCATGCTTGCATGATAATCAGTTTGGAAAATTATTGCAGTGCAAACTGAGAGATGAATGGCCATGGCATTTGTTAATACTGTAAACACCATTTGTTGGCAAACGATAAGCTTTATTGATACCCCTAATGTATGTATTAGCAAGAACAATGCACCGCAAAATGTTAACATCTGCCAACGCAATGCAAACAATTATAAGTAACTTTCGTTTAATGCAGAAATTATGCAATAAGAAAAGGTATGGTTGAAAAATAATAAGGCATAAAGCCAAGTTGATGCATTTAGAAGAATAAACAATAATTTTATATGGAAAGCAAGTAAAAGTTCTTTTAAGCATCTCTTTGTCAAAAATGACTCTCTGACACAAAATACAGGGAAAAGATGGGGAATTGAGATGGTTATTAAATCTGACCTTGATCAGATTTTTATTATGTCAGAAAAAATGGTTCTTAAGAGAGAGAGAGTTGTCATGGGATTAGAGTCCATCTACAGCGAGACGTTTCCATGGCAACAAATCAAACACCATTTCCTCTGACTCCCGTCTCCTGCTTCAGAAGTATGAACTTAGCATTGAATAATTAGAGTGAGACACAGTAATGTTGTGTAAAGACAAAAAAGCAGAAGAATCAATCTGGAGGCAGTGCAGTATTTTAAAATGGCAATTAACCCCATCAGTATGACTGTCTACAGCTCATGCTGGCTGTGACAGGTCCCACATAGGTATTTGGTTTTACAAATTGAAGGCATAATTTTTTTGTCACACACAACCTTTGAAAAAAATGCCCAAGCCAAACCATAATTCCACCCAAATTAATAAATTCTGAAAGTTATTGATAAGGCCGTAATAGAAATCCAGAGCTGTGTCTGAGTCTGCAGTAGGTAGTAACTTATGATACTCTACCTGAATTCTCCTCCTGTGTGAGAGATCTAAAAACATACTTGATACCGGTGCATGGTTAGTGTCCCACAACCAATGAGCTATCTAAATTCATAGGCTCCAATGTCACACTCCTAAAATCTTGGTAGAAAGTTAAACAGCCGCACACAGAGCCACTTAGAACTTAAGGAGCGACCTAAGCCTTTCAGTTGCTTGGTTGGCTTGCTGTATTGTAATCTAATTGCATTAAGGACATATTGTTCTTCCTCAGAAAATGTATCTCAGGAGCTAATCTGGTGGATGGCAGCTGATGTTCACCCCTGGGTTGTGCTTTAGCCCAGATGTTTTCCATTTCTTTCAAAGATGTTTCCTACCCACAGGGAAGGAAGAGAATCCATGGTCTGCATTCATACCAGGAGAACATGTGGTCTCGCCCATGTTGGCCAAGTCATAATGAGTGAACTCATCAACATAGCACATCTATTCCACCCAAGTCTATTGCTATAAAGAGTCTCAGTGTGGGGGCTCTGAATTCTTTCTCCCTCCCCCAAACACATACATATACTCTGGTTGTGCCCTACAACTTGTTCTTGCCCTTTTTGCTCTCATCCACTCACTGTCAGAGATGTCTCCACTTCAGCACCCCACCTTCCATAATGTGATTTCTTGGCTGTCCATAGGTTGGTGACATTTTTATGTAGATTTGTTTCCACCTGAAAGAAAGATTTTGTGTACTTGGCCATCTAGAAAACCACCAGTTCAGAGAGATATGGAAAAATATCCTACTGGTAAATCTGAAGCTGGACACAAGGGCAAAATTTGGTTTGGCTGATGTGTATATTTGGATGTTCTTTGCTTCTTTTTTCCAGGACTTCCTCTTTCTGACCTCTTTGTTGCACAAATTTGGACTGCTGCCTATAGTTTGGAAAGGGTAATTGAGCTCTTGAAATTTTCTTCAAAAAGAATAGGAAGCAAAGGTGTCTACTAGTACTTCATTTATTCATTTCTTTTCATCCTCTCATTTTCTTATTCAGAACAAATGTATCCTGTGCTCCTAGATACAAGTCATCCCCAAGGGGTCAATGTAGAGAAGAGAATAAGTCATGAAGCCAGGATGACAAAACAGGTCATGACACCCTGCAGACTTATTTTTAAAAGTGATCATTCACATCTTCCATGGGGTGAAGTTGTCGGATTAGTTTTTCCATGAGGATAGATCCAAGATAATATATTAGAGGCATCTCACAATTTATACAGCTATGAAGACTTGCCCCTCAACTCCTATGTAAGGGGAAAGAACCCAGGTCAAGTGAGCCCCAGTGTAGACTCTATAGAGCCCCCTCAATATGCTTTATTGAGGGAGTTGGGTCAAAGAAAGAGCTTACTCCTAGCTCTGTGCTCAGGATAATTCCTGGTGGGCTCAGTGGACTATATAGGGTACCAGGGTTTGACACCAGGTGGGCTGAATGCAAGGCAAATACCTGACCTGCTTTACTATTGCTATAATCCCCCCATTAGTACTTTTCGTTGATTATTAGACAGCTGGCACAAAAAAAAAACACAGATATTGACTTGAATTCTGGTGTTGTGTGTGTCTCACTGTGTAATTTGAGACAACTTGGGCATCAGTTCCTGTAGCTGGAGAATGGTGTTGATATAGGCATCATCTGGTTATTGCCAAAAGCAGAGGAGATAAACCACCAGGTACACAGTGTGGGACATACCACATAGCTTGACACATGTAGGTAATGTGCCAATGAACTTGTCATCAACTCCACCTTCTAGTTAGACCTTAAAATAATTGATGATGGACTGAGGGGTGACTTTATTTAATAGCTAGTGTATAAGTGGGTTACTCATAAAAATGCATGGTACTGGTATGCCATTTTGATCACAGTACATTTTGTAGCATAAAAAGGTAAGCATTTCCCCTGCCTTTATTTTTCATTTCATTGTATTGCATGACATCTCTTACATACCAAACATTTCATACTTTAAAAAATGGAACAGCCACTCGCTTAGGTGCTTGACCTCCTGCATTTAAATGGTCTCACAATTTCTTTTATTCCAGAACAACTTAAAAGCGATCTCTATGTTAATGGTGAAATAGTTACTTGAGGTCTATTCTAATGCCTTTAATAATAGTTGGCAGTTAGAGAGGTGACAAATGCAAGTGTCCCCAGACAAATTGTGTGTCATGGGTCTTGCTGAGGAAACATTTACAAGAGTTGCCTTTTAGTCAAATAGCTCACTGACAAGCCTCTCTGCACAAGGGTCAGTGTCTCTCTCAAGAAAGAGCACGTACGTCTAGATCACAGAAACCTTTGGACTATTAGTAAGAGGCATGTGTCAGCCTGAGTTTTCTTTCTCTTGTGTATCAAGCAGTAGCTTGTATTCTGTGGTGCCCCATATAGGATTAACAGAAGGACCCTAGGGACAGCACCATTTCCACCTCTTCCCACATCCCATCAAGAAAGAAAAAATTCCAACCTGCCCTCTCCCATCCTCCACCCCAGCTGATTGAGAATAAAATCCACATGAACTTCCTTCAGAAGTCTCTCCTCTGGCCTCCATGTCATAATCTTTGCCTGGTGCTCATTTCTTAGCCCTCCTGCCCACAGATCAGAAGTATCTTGAGATGAGAGTTGACTTTCCAGGAGTGGGCTGCCAAAAAAATAGGAAGTGATGATGAATATGAAACATACAACGTACACAAAGCTCATATTTCCAAGAACCCCTGGAAATGCTGTTCCCACCCCAATGGGCATTCTTTCTTTGGTGCAAGTCAGTGTCTCTAGGGAACCCCTACAAAAGTCCTCAAGACTGACATAGATTTTGTGGGGAAACCCACTCCCACCTTCCTTGCATGAGCATCACGTGGGAACTTTTGGAAGACAGGGAACAGTAGAAAGCACATTTGGACTAAGGCTCTCCCATGTATCTCTAACATACTATATGACTTTGGGCATATCTCTTCTCTATGGGCCACACATGCTCAATGAAAGATAATATCCAACCTGCACACCAGACTTTATGAACATTCAGATGCTATTTTTCTGTGAATAATTTTCCTCTCTGATAGGTGAGAACTGTGAGGTCTCTTCTAGCCCATTAAGAGCAACTGACTTGTTCTTGGTGCAGAGAGTATGAGCTTAGGAGGCTTGATTTTTCTGTGGTGGTTTCTAGTTTCACGTACTCGGTCAAGCATTTACATCGGTTGATGGCCACTGGAGGCAGAGAAGGGTGATCGGACACCAAGAGCACTTTGCTCATGGCATCACCAAGGCCTTGGTAGCTCCATTCATGTGTGCTTTCCAGTCAGGGTAACACCTATCTTCCTCTCTCCCCTCAACAATGCAGAGACAGGAGCAGTCTTCCCTACCATCTTCTCAGTACCTCATTCTCGTATCTTTGTTAGATGGCCTGTGGGTTCTTATGACCTTATTGCTCATCTTTGATTTCTGTCCTTTGATAATACTTTCTGGTAGAGTTTAATTGTATCCCAGCTCAATTTATATTTGGAAGTCATAAGCCCTAGCTATCTCAGCTTGTGACTTTATTTGGAAGTAAATTCTTTGCAGAGGATAACATGTTTAGATGAGGTAAAATTAAGATGAGTGGCCCAACCCAACCCATTAGGATGGGTGTCCTAACAAACAGTGGGAAATTTAGAAGCAGAGATTGGCAAAAAATAGGGAGAAAGCCATGTGAAGATGAATTAGACGTTGAGATGAGGTTTCTATAAGTCAAAAAAGTAACCTTTCTTCTTAGCCTTCTGGCCTCCAGAGTTATGAGACAATGCACATCTGTTGTCAGACCACCCAATTTGTGGTACTTTGTTATGACAGCTCCAAGAAACAAATGAACTAGCTTTCTTCCTGTGCCACTCCAGAGGTCACTTGGCCCTGTATCCTTTGGCAAAGCTCTCAGGGGTGGGATGGACTTGGGTCAGCATGCTTGGAAAGTATGATGCAGGAAGGATATGTTCTAACTTGGACTTTGCTTTAAACTGGCTATGGGAGATCACCCCCTTCTATCTCCATAAAAGAGATAAAATTTTGATTCATGAAACTAGTCAAAACAACAGGGTGAGTGAAATTACGGAGTGGAATTTTTCTTTGAAAACAGCCTTATAAAAATGTTTTGTGGCATAAAGAAGTGTGGACAGAGATTCCAGACCTCTAGGATCTTAATCATTCTTTCCCTTTTGTCCAGCCCTGTCCTGGAAATGTACACTACAGTCCAGATGGTATCCAATATTCCTGCCATTTCTGAAAATCAGAGGTCCTTTAAGAGTAGATGCTGCTATTGTCTCCCATGGCATCTATGAGGGACCACGTTTGTTGCTCTAATGTGTAGAATTCAGTGGTATTCTAGCCACTGCCCAGGAAATCTCAGTCAGCTGTCTGTTGTGATTATATCCATTGATGTTACATATTAGGGAAACAGACATGACCTGAGGGCCTCACTTTCTTGATGTTTCCTGGTGCTATTACTGAGACCTGGTGCCCATGTCAGTATACCATGGGGCTATCTTGGGTGGAGCTTAAGGAAGACCTTGGTCTGCTCTTGACTACAGCTGGAGCTAGAGTGTACGATGGAGAAACGGAACCAAAGTTGTTAAGCATTGTGAGGGAGCAAAGCATGTTTAATCTCAGAGCCTTGGGTCTTTTGAGCGACTTTTCCATGAACTGGGAAGAAAATGGAGCTAGTCTGAAGTCCTGACTCTCCATGACAATATACCTGAGGAGACTGGGCCAAGACCTCCCAGGAGGACAACCTGGGGCTTTGGAGCAGGACAGACTCAGGTTTTTCCATTTATTCACTTTTATGTACCTGTTCTGACCCAGATTTTATGCTGGCCAAGGGGTTTCTGTAGAATAAAAAATAGTGGCTCCTCTCAGAAAACAAATCTGCAATGAAATCCAATGATATGATCTAGGATGTTAGATATTATCTTACAGAGATTTCTCTGAGTGTGTGTGTGTGTGTGTGTGTGTGTGTGTGTGTGTGTGTGTTCAGAGGTCAGATGAAGATACACAGTGGCATATGGAGGAACGTAGTCTTAGCTCCTGGTGCACAGTAGGGGTTTAGTCTAAGATGATTGATACTAATCCCTTCCCCTACCACTATGTAACCTGCTACCAAAATCAAGACCTTCTAAAAGCCCTGCCTTGAAAGATTCATCTAAGGAAGGCACATTCCTAAATCCTAGAGATGCTTCCGAGAACTTTTCAACACAGCCCTCTAGTCAGACATCCCCAAATATCCAGAATTAGAATGTAAGCTAAAGCCTATTTGCTGTTCCTGAAATAGGTGTATCACTGAATCAGTCACTGCCATGAATAAGTTAGTATTCCTAGTTGTTGATGTTCCAGGAGGACAATTCTTGGAACCTCTGATCCTTTTCCAGCTGTCTGAGACTCCCATGGGCCCTGTTCTTACACACTGCCATGGGATGAAATTTGTGGAGTGTATTGTTGGGGAGCAGGACTATGAGAGAGTGATGAGACAGGCTACTCCTCACCAGAATAGCTAACTGGAATGATGATCTCATCAAATAAAAAAGAAAAAATGGTCCCTGCATTACTCTTAAATGGGTGTTTATATGATTTGGGGTAACGAGAGCAATAATGATTATGCTGCTCAAATAATAAAACTCGAGAAGTGTTGCACATCTGAGCTGACCATATGGGAAGCATGGGAAGCATCAGGCCTGGCAGCAGGGGCACTGAGAAGAGAGCTACTGGGCACTCCAGGCCACTGCTCCCTGGCAAGTACAACCATGGTGTAGAAACTACTTTGTCCTTGAAGACCAAGCAGTTCTGCCTCTCCTGGGAAACCTCACTCTAACACAGATGTCTTCTTTTGGGGGAGGGGTGTTGGGTGACACCTGGCAGTACTCAGGAATTACTCCTGGCTCTGTGCTCAGAGATCACTCCCATGGGTTTGGGGACCCTATGAGATACCTGAAGTCAAGTCAGGTTTGATCATATGCAAGGCACACAACCTACTTACTGTGCTACCTCTCCAGCATCATGTATATATTTGTAAAGCAACTGGACCCAGACAGAGGCTCTAGAGTGCTGATGGACATCTCTCTTGAAACAACCCCTTGGTGGCCTTTAAATCTGTGACACAGCCAGGAGGAGGAAAACTAAGGGTACAGAAATTCACAGTCAACACACGGCCTGTGATTGAGTCAAGTATCAACACGTGACCTGTTTCTTCTGCCTCAGTGGACTACCAAGTCAGAGAGCCTACTGGTGATGGGCAGGTCCTAGGGGTACTGTTCTTCCCTGTTACTCAGGCACCCTCCTGCTCTCTGGCCTCCATCCCTTTGCCATTCCCTGCCCCCTTACTGCTTTCCTTGTCTCCATGACTAACTTTTCTCCATGATTCACAGCAAATACATTTCCTCAGGAAATTACGATTACCATCTCTCCCCAGCTCCCTGCCCTAAATTAATTCCCTCCTATACTTACATATACAATCTATATTATATATGTATTATATGTACATTCATATATATTACATATATAATAGGTTTTGAGGGCCCTCCAAGCAGTGCTGAGGGGGTCACCAGGACTACAATGGGTGGTGCTCAGGTGACCATGGGGCACCAGGGGATTAAACTTGGGGTACTATGCATGCCTGTCCTTTGAACTATCTCCCCATCCCCTCTTGTACTGTTTCGAACTCTCTTTAAGAACTCAGTACTTCTGTTTAGACCAAAGGAACTCTGTTCGAAGTCCATCTCCTTCACTAAGCTGAGAACTCCTTGGGGACAAAGAACCTGCATGTTTGTCTCTGGAATTCTCCAGGGTCTTGCTTGAATATGAATAGGGCTTAGAAAGGTGCTGAGTTGTAGCTGGAGCTTAATATCCCAACCTCAGACTTGTTGAGATGGAGAACCCAATCCCAGGCTAAGATGATCACCCATGGCATTGTATGTCTCATCTCTGTTACTGTTTGAAGGCAAGCACTATCTATAGTGGCCTTAAAGTGTAGTCAAAACCTTCTTTGACCAAGCCTAGCTCTCTATTAGTTGCTTCCCTGGATTACTGGAACTTACCCCTTGTTTATGACTTGGCAATAGCCTGGCATATGCCCTGTGCCATCCTCTCTTCTACATAAATGGATGACAGTGTGCCCATCCATAAGTTCCCCACTTGAAGTGTTTGGTTCAGGAAGGGGAATGCTCCAAGACTTTCATATGCCAAGTGATCTCTCTATGGTCCAAGATAGTCACATGTGGCTTAATGAGGGGTATCTGTCTTCACAAGCATGTCATCTGGCGATCTCATCACATGAACATCATAGAGTGGACTCACTCAACCCTAGATAGATTAGAAGGTAGAGCCTATTGGAACCACTGTCATATATGTGGTCCACCTATTGTTGACTAAGATGTAATTGAGTGACACATGAATGGTCATTAAAAGGACTTGAGGTATCTTTTATCTTTTTTCTCTATGTTCTTAAAAATCAAAGTTAATTGACCTGCTACTGAAGTTGCAATGCTATGTAATTTCAGGGCTGTAACTTTTTACCTCTGCGTGTTTAAATCTCTCCACACTCACCACCAAAGCTCTGCTACCATTCCACCATCAGACTGACCCCCTTTGCCCATTCTTCTGACCCATAGTAACCACCACTTTTTAGAGCCCCTTATTTTTCTTCTTTTCGTCACAGAACTCAAGTATTAGCGGTCTCAGAATGCAAGTAGTCTTTTGCCCTGTGGGTTTAAAAAGACAGAAACAGCGAGGAGCCAGGACTTGTGTGGGATCACGGAACAAATCCACGAGAGAATCCCCTGACCCGTGGTCACTGCTTGTTCAGGACATCTTCCTGCTTCTTTCCTGGTCATTGATGCAGCCAGCCTCCATTGGGCTGCAGGTGGGTGTGCCCAGTCGGCAGGCGTGACAATTGCTGGGTTTCATGTGTGTAATTTTTAGAAAGTAATTTATCACGATTTGTAATTGATTAATGTAGAATGCCCTTCAATATGTGGAACAAAACTGCTATAAATAATTCACTTGATTCTCCATTTGACTGAGTATGTAAATTGCTAAAGCAGCTGGAACTCAGAGATTCCAGAGCAGAATGTCAGGAGCTCCTGATGCAGCTCGTCTGAATGATGGCTGTCGATGCTGATGAGACCTCTGGAAGACTGGCACACTGGAATGCTTAGGAATTGTGCAAATTGTAGCAACCCCCTTGAGCTTGCTTTGCATGTCATTCACTGACCTACAGACTGACTCATTTACTCACTCATTCATTTATTCATCCATTATGCACAGGCAGCCCTGTCTCTGACAGAGGCCAAGCACACTGCCCTTTGAAATCCTGCTTCTCCTAAACCAGGCTATTGAGTGGGAATGCCTCCCTCCCCCATCACCAGTGCTTCCTAATAACCCTTGGAAAGATAAACTTTTCTACTCCAACGGGACCACGGTGATATTTGTTAGGAGTGGTATATAGAAGTTACCAATAGGAAGAGTGCTGAAATAACTCGGGGTCTGTCTCTGCTATGTGATGGAGCCAGGAAAGCGTCTGACTACAAAGACAGAGACATGTAAAACGCGTCTGGTCAGTGAGAAAATGCCTTCTACAAAGCAAGACTCTTTTGCTCGTTGGATCCTTGCAAAACAGGAGTGATTGCAAACAACAGGGATTGGGATGGGTTTCTCGAACTGAATGTGATGGCTTTGTTTGGGGAGAGTGGTTGTGAGTCTTTCTCCTCTCTTCCAGGTCCCTATGATGGTGGCTTGATTGATTTTGTTTATTCGCTTACAGGGAAACAAAGCCCAGTGTCTGCTTTGTAGGCAGCTGCGCTGTAGTTTTGGTTCTCTGCCAGCAGATGGAGGTACTCCGCTTTGTGTTTTCCTGCATTTGTGCCGCCAGCAGAAAAAGCCTGGGTTTCAGCCTAGCGGTCCTGTCCATTCTCTGCATTTTTATTTAAATATCTAACCTTGACTGCTCCACCACGAGATGAGCCATGGAAGTTATTTCTGATCAAGAGATTTGGTTTCCATGGAGCTGATCCAGGTTTTATAGGACCTGAACTTATATAATTTGGGGACCCTCTTTGAGAAAAGTAATTTCGAAATTACCAACACAAAATCAAGTGCAGAGGCATGGAAGGGATCCTTGCACATAAGAGCCATTTAACTGAATGTTCATCAGCTTCCCTGCAAATCCGTCGGAGACCGCTGCTTTCTCTCTCACAGACTGTCTTGCTTGGAGGGTTAAGAGCCTTGCTGAGGGAAGAAGGCAAGCTCATTGTGGGGGGTGCCCTCCCTTCATTCTCATCGGGCATCGACTGGTACAGAGTGATTGTCTTTCTTGTCTTCCTAGTCGTATAATTTTAGTGTCTGATAGACGCTCAGTGACTAGGTGCTAAAGGAAAAGAAACGGAAACAGTGGCTAGGTAGAAGTTGATAACTCAAAACCACTGTATAGAAAAGAAGAAGCATGAATGTGGACGCCACTCCCCCCACCCCCACTCCTCTGTGAATCTGAGCTTACTAGATGGCCAAATTATAAATTTTATGACATGAGAAATAAAGGCAAAAGCTCTGTTTTGAAACTAGAAAAAAATCTATAATCTATATAATCATGAACCACAAATCTAAGATGGGATTGTCACTGCACAAAACACTGGATTGTAGCCATGAAGGTTCTATTAGAGAAAATAAAGTCTTTCCAGACCTTGGGGGAGCTGGTAGAGCACCACATTCTTAGAAGAAGTTGGTTTACCTTTAGAACAAACCCAGCAGTCCTTAATTTGGAGCACTGTGATCTGAGCGTGTGCTTGAACGTAGGAACCTGTCGAGTCCTCTGGGATATGTGGAAATGGCAAAGGAGATAGGAGCGAGGGTGAGTGAGAAAACTCACAGATGGTCCGTCTTTGCAAATGGGTAACATGTGGAGAAACACTTTCAGGTGTTATGCAGCTCGTAGAGGCCAGTCTGTGTGCACCAAAAAAAAAAAAAAAAAACGATGAGAGGTTAAACCACTCTGGGCCACTGCACCCACCTCATTTTCTTATCTTACATTAGCAAGAGTCATGACTCAACCCTTACCACACCCCTCCCACATTTCACATGAGTCCCCGAGAGTTTCCTGGCTCACCCATTGTGTTGTTGTGGCCCTTCTTCCTCGTTTTCTTCTGTCAAGTTCTGGTCAAGGAAGATTTCTGTTTCTTTAAGAATAATTAATAATGAGAAAATGTTGCAGGCAGAAATCTTTTCTGGAACCTAAAAGCAGCCTGAAGGCATGAAGGCCTTTGACACAAAAGACCCATCTCAGGAGCCTGGAAAACCATTGAGATGCAGAATTCCGGGCCAGGTGCAAGGAGGCCTCCTGAGAGAGGTGACTGCACCCCCTGGGGGGGAGAGGCTGCACCCTGGAACAAAGGCCACGCTGAGAATATCAAAAGGAGACCATCCACAGCTCCTAGATCTCCCTCTTGGCAACCACCCTAGCAACGGGGGGGGGGGGGGGGGGGAGGGCAGTTGGGGAAAACTGAACTAATTTGGCAGAGGAAAAGGAACCTTTTTGGCACAGGAAAAGAGGCCTTTTTTTGGCACACTGCCTGAGATGTGGACTTTCTTACTTTGGGGTGCATTTGTGGGGTAATGGCCCTCATATTCCCCACCCCTCTCTCTCTCTTCTCCCTCCCACTCCCCTCCCTCTCCCTTAGTCCTTTCCTTCCCTCCAGGGTAAGCCTGGAAAGATTTTGGACCTACTTAGCCCTTCTTCTAAAAGCAATTCCTAGCTCCAGCCTGCCTGCCTTCACCGGTTTCCCGAGAATTTGGGTGCTAGGGACGTTCCACACAAGCGGAGATCTAGTGCCCGATTGGGGCTGAAGGCTGCATCGTGCTGGGACTTCTCAGTGGACTCCCGTAGGCCTAGATTCCCCGGATACTTCCCTTGGGTGGTCAAGCTGGGGAGAAAGGAACTTCCCTCCCCCCCACCCAGGAACCCAACTCATCCGCTAGTGGGAGTCACGTCTTCCACTGGCAACAAAAGGAATACGAGAGCTGCATAAAACATCACAGATGGGAGAAAATAACTGGGAAAAAAGACAAGCTAAGTGTACACAGTCTAAACATTTTGATGTGAATTGGAGAAAAATCATGACTAAATATTTGTCTAGGAATTCAAAGAACTTAACAAAAGAAGTCCTTTGTGAATTAAAAGCTCAATGCCGAGGCAGAAGGACTCAAGAAAGGCAACAGAAGGAAATTAAAATTGAACTTGGCTGCGTCTCAGACACAACGTGGAAGAGAAAAGTAAAATCACAGGAATTATGGCTACCTTGGAAATAGCAGTCACTGTTGATATGGTATCATTAAGCTATTAATTGTAAACAACACAAATATGGATAGTGGCTTTGAGGCCTTTGAGTAAGATGGAATGGAAATTTTAAAAATTATCAGAGGGAAATTATAGATGGAATGCAGGTCAAGGAGAGCCAGCTTAAGCATTCATGTCTTCTTCTTCAATATAAAAAAACAGGACACTAGAAAATATGCAAATGTGTAATTTTAAAACCATTTAAGATCAGTAAATGAACATTTACATTTCTTCAGGAATAGAAAATAGTACATAAATTTTACCTAGTAAAATTACCTTTCAAGTATAATAGCAACAAATAAATATTTCTAAATATGCAAGAATTTAAGGAGTACATCGTTTCCAGGAAGACTGTTTTGAAGAGGCTACTAGAAGATAAAATTGAACACTCTCCCCTTCCGGAAAAAAAATGAATGGGAAGACCGGCGGCAAAAATGAAAAAAAAAAAAAAACACTAAAGCTATGATTAAGCAATGATGTGAATTACCATTAAAAGACAATGTAAATATAGCCAACCAGAATAACAGTGAAGTACTAAGACAAAAAAAAGGAGTATAAGAGCAGAGGTGACAGTAATATTTTTCATAGGTGAAAAAATGTCTCTTCTCCCCTCTCCTCCCATTCTCCCCTCCCCTTCCCTCCCCTCTCCTCCCCCTCCTTGCCTCTCCTGCCCTCCCCTCCACTCCCAGTTTTTGTGGGGTTTTTTTTTTTGCAGTCTTGAGGATCAAACCTAGGTCTCATGCTTGTAAACCATATACTTTAACACTGAGCCACATTCCCAGCTGAAAGATGCTTTTAATGTTTAAAGGAATAAATCTGTTCAAACATTTAGTGTTAACTACTAAAAGAACTAGAGAAATTAAGATTAATCGTACGTCCTACAAAACTGACAGGTAGGAGGAAAGAGAGAGCATATATTCATTACTGTTATTTAAGAGTTAATAGATATTAGTTAGTACCAATTACAATAAGTAAAATTATTCTAACAGAGACATCAATTAAATTTTAAGAGACTACATATGCATCTTCATATAGCATATACTATGCACATAAAAAATCTGTACTAAATAATGTGAAAGGTCAAAGTTAAAAACATTGTAATGCAAAATAAACTTAATATTAATAGAGGAATAGAGACTGTTGAATTAACAAAGCAAGACCCAATTAAATGCTGATTATATAATGCTTATCTAAAATAAAATAGTTCAGAAAAAATGAATATAAAATAATGGGCAGAAATATATAAGACAAATAGAAATAAAGAGATAACAGGCATCTGAAAATTACAATTAAACAGGTTGAGTTTAAGGAAAGAGAGACAAAGTGCTGGTAGCACACATAATGAAGGTCACAGTCACGGTCACGGTCCTCCTATGAATATTTAGGCACTAAGTAACAAGTCATCAGAACTTAAGAAACAAAATATAGAGGAACACTAAGAGAATCTGAAACATTGAATAGGAGTGTTTAAATTCAACTTTATTATTCCATTGATAGGTAGTCAAAACCGCATCATTGTAGAGGTCTTAACCAAATAAATATAGAACATTATTAAACTGCCAGACACAGTTAATAAATTTGGTTTGGGGGGGCACATCTGGCTGTGCTCTAGACTTACTCCTGACATTATGCTTAGGGATCACTTCTAACTGTGTTGATGGGGGGGATAGGTGGTACCAGGGATCTAACTCAGATCTTATGCACTAAAGGCACATGCTTTACCATCAAGCCACATCCCTGGACCATAAAAATTAATTTGAAGGTTTACCTTATCTATCAGTTGCTCGAGCGGGCCCAGTAACATCTCCATTGTGAGACTTGTTGTTACTGTGTTTGGCATATTGAGATACTCTCAGTAGCTTGCCGGGCTCTTCGAGAGGGGCGGAGGAATCGAACCTGGCTCTGCCGAGCCAGCTGCATGCAAGGCAAACGCCCTACCGCTGTGCTATCGCACGGCAGAGCCTGGCAAACTACCCGTGACATATTCGATATGCCAAACACAGTAGCAACAAGTCTCATGATGGAGACGTTACTGGGCCCACTCGAGCAAATCGATGAACAACAGGAGGACCGTGACCGTGACTGTGACCTTATCTATCAGGTATATTCAATTTATATCCTGAAACTAGAAAATAAAGTTTTTCAAAGGTCTGTGGAGCAATCATATAATCTGATTATGTATTTAACGGGCTGGAGTGATAGCACAATGGGTAGGGCGTTTGTCTTGCATGAGGTCAACCCGGCTGACCCAGGTTCGATTCCTCTGCCCCCCCTCAGAGAGCCCGGCAAACTACCAAGAGTATCTCGCCCGCACGCAAAGCCTGGCAAACTACCCATGATGTATTCGATGTGTCAAATGCAGTAACTATTGTCACAATGGAGACATTACTGGGCCTGCTCGAGCAAATCTATAAACAACGGAAGGACAGTGACAGTGACAGTGATATATTTAACAATCAAAGAGAGTATTAATATCAAAATTGATTCAAGATTTTCTGTTTTCAACTTATCATTACCCCCATATCAAACGGGATCTAACTTTCTTGAAATCACTTGTTCTGTAGTTGTTCTGGGATGGCAAGTGAGAGGAGCTCTGATGATATTTTGGAGATAGAGAGAAGCAGAGATGATCTGTCTTTGGGTATAGTGCAATCAGACACAGAGACAGATGAGAGATTCAGAATGGCATATTGTCGATAGTTTGAAGACCACCACTTCATTGCTGCAGAATGGGAGTTTTTCAAAGGGTCTTGAAAATACAGGCATTTCCCACTATGACTTTGAGAACACCCACTTCCATGCTTTAGACTTAGCTCTTCAGTGCACATTTCCCTCACCTTCCATCTGCAGCTACATTTGTCTTCTGTGGTGATTCTGCTGACTTCCTCTGGCATTCCCCTAAATTAAGTAAGTTTGAATTTGTTTTATTAATTCACATGATTAAAATTAATCTTCAGCAAATTTTATCAGCCTTTTTGCATTTGGATAATTGTTATTAACCTGCCCAGAATTAATTTTTATTTGGGTTAGTAATGGGTTAAATTTTCATTTGGAATCCACCCTGACCCCTCATTATAATAATTCCAATAATTACAGATTTAAATAAATCTTAACACCCATAGTAATACTTCTGGAATACTTATGTGGCTCTGTTTCTCTGAGTGAACCCAGACTGATAAACAGTAAAAAAATTGAAGCCAGTTTCTCATGAATATAGATATAAAAATTCTAAGTAAAACAAAATATTAAGTACTTGAATGATTAATTTTGGCAGATATCTTATTCAGAAAAGCTAAGGAAAATACTATTGAAAATAAAAGTACCTAGGAGGTAACTGGGAACAGAATTAATCTACGTATATTAATTATTTCTTTTGAGAATGGTTTGAGATCATGCCCAAAGGCGCTCTGTGCTTATTCCTGGCTGTGCTCAGGGGACCATATACAGTGCCAAGTATCAAACCAGGGTTAGCCACATGCAAGGCAGGGGCCTAAACCATTGTACTCTCCAGTCCCAGCAAATACTAATACTTTTATTCAAACAACAATCAAACTGAAAATATAAAGCTTACGTTATCAAACTGTCATCTGTAAATGACCAAAGAATAAATATTTTTATTTTATAGGTTATAACTATTCAGTTCGTAGTGTAGCACAGAAGCTCTCATAGATAAAACAACATGGGCACTGCCATTTATTTGAGGGCTGGGGTACACCAGGAGTTGCTCAGGGTTTACTTCTGGTTCTGTGCTCAGCGAACATTCCTGGAGGTACTTGAGGGACAGTATGCTGTGCTGGGAATGAACTTGGGCCAGCTACAAGCAAGGCAAGCTCTCTACCTACTCGCCTATCTCTCCAGCCCTTACTATGATTTTTAAATTAAAAGTTTTATTAGGGTAAACATTGCTTACAAATGTATCAACATTTATGTGTTTTAGAGATACTATATTGTCACATCATGCTCACAGTAGAAGTGCCAGTATCCCACAGACCTTAGAACTCCTTCCTTAGATAACTTTTTTCTGTCACCAGAGTCTAAGGGTTTGTTTTCCTTGGATATTATCTCTTTCTTTGTGTTTTTATACAACCTATGGATGAAATAATCTAGTATTTTCTTTTCCATTTAACATATTTCACTTAGCATGGCCCCTTCCAATGGCATCTAGATTGTAGCAAAAAAATACAAGTCTTCATCTTTTCTTCGAACATGAAGAAATATAAAAATGTTATGTGTTTATAGATAGGAAGAATGAACAATATGAAAACAACCTTTCTACCAAAAACATTATACAGGGTTAATGCAATTCCGGCAAGCTACTGAGAGTATTTGATATGCTAGACACAGTAACAACAAAGTCTCCAATGGAGACGTTACTGGGCCCGCTCGAGCAAATCGACGATCAACGGGAGGGCCTTTACTTTACTTACTTTACAATGCAATTCACATCAAAACACTGATGACATTCTTTTTTTTTAAATAGTTTATTTCTTTATTGAATCACTGTGGGAAAAGTTACAGAGCTTTCGGATTTAGGTCTCAGTCATGTAAGTATCAAACACATTTCCCTTTACCAATACTTATTTTTAACCGTGAACCCCAATAGAACCCCACCTCCCACCCCTCCCAATTCCTGTGAGGCAGATGAGTTCTAGTTAATACTCTATCTACTTTGACTAGATACATTGTTTCGATAGAAGATACACAATTATTGTTTAGAGTTTACGACCCCCCCCCCCCAATCAGATATGCTGAAACAGTGTTGTGAAATGATTTGCTTTCTACAGCTTGGTTTAAGAATGAAATGAAGTCGCACGGCGACTTCTTTTGTTGTTTTTGAGTTGTATGAGTTCTTTCTAGTTCTTAGCTATTGCGGCCGCGCGGTTTTGGATTTCTGCTGTTTCACTTATTAACCCTGGAAGTATTTCTATTACAAGTTTGATAGTTAAGAGATTGGTTTCTGTGCTCTGGAGTCATGGCCGTGCCAGAGAGCCGCTCGTGGGGGGCAGCTGGTGACCTCGGTCGGGCGTGAAGGACGGCCCAGAACGCCCCCCTTCCCATGAGGCCCCTGCTGCCCCCCGCCCCCGGCTCAAACCTGCTGTCCACAAGGCTCCGATGCGGCCGCCATCTTTCTTTCCAGAGAGGAGCAGCCTGATGACATTCTTTAAGGACTTATAATAAACACTCCAGAACTTCATACAGAATCATAATATTTCCTGACTAGCCTGCAGAGCAATTTCAAGAAAAAAGATGAGTGGTATTGCACCCCTTGCTTTTAACTCATATTATAAAGCTGTAGTGATCAGAAGAGTACTGCACTGTCCTACACTATCCTGCACTGTCCTTCCATTGTTCATCGATTTGCTCAAGTGGGCCGAGTAACGTCTCCATTGTGAGACTTCTTGCTACTGTGTTTGGCATATCAAATACGTCATGGGTAGCTTTCCGGGCAAGATACTCTCGGTAGCTTGCTGGGCTTTCTGAGAAGGGTGGAGGAATCGAATATCGGTCGGCCTGGTTGGCCGCATGCAAGGCAAACGTCTTACCCGTTGTGCTATGGTTTTGTAATAAAAATGGATTCTCAGACTATGGACTATATTGAAAAATAAGAGATAAATCCTCAGGTACATGGACAAGGGAGTTAACTAGTGCATAAAGCAGAGCAAGGAAAGTCTCTTTAACAAATGGTGTTGAGAAAACTAGATCCTTATCTTACACTATAAACAAAAGTTAATTTGAAATGGGCTAAAGATTTAGGATTAGACCAGAATCAATAATACACATTGAAGAAAAACATAGGCAGAATTTTTTAGATTACAGACCTCAAAGATGTCTTTTATAATTTGACTCTAGTGATAAATATAATACAAATAAAAATTTAAAAAGGGTGGGCACTGGTGGAGGGATGGGTACTCAATCATTGTATAACTGAAACCCAAGCACAAAAAATTGTAAGTCTACAACTGTACCTCATGGTGTTTCACTAATAAAAAAAATTAAAAGGGTCTAGATAAAACTAAAAATATTTTCTGTACACAAAAATAAAGGCAATCTCCCTCTCCCCCTCCATACACACCAATTTGGGCTAAAATCAAAAGGCATTGTACTAAATGGGAGAAATATTCACACACTATAAATCAGAAAAAGGGCTAATATCTAAGGTATATACAAAAACACTTGCAGAGCAAAAAATAAAAGAATAATAACTCCATCAAAAAATTATAAGAGCTAGAGATTTCCCTGAAGAAGACATGTGATCATATGAAAAAGTATTCATTGTCACTTGTTATCAAGAAAGTACAAATCAAAATGACAATGAGATGTCCTCTCATAACCAGTGAGAAGGTATGTAGGGGGAGAAATCAGTCCATGTGGGTGGTGATAATTCCCACATTCATTATTGGTGGGGATGTCATCTGGTTTGGCCTCTCTGGAAAGAGTAGACAATATGGAACATGGTTAAGTCCTTAGACTTCAATTGTAAATCTGGGATTACCAAGTTGGGGGGGGGGGGGAGGGCTGGGGGAAGTAAAGGAAGAGGTGGACTAGAATTGATGTAAGGACAGTTAGTGAAAGGCCTTGGACTGTTTGGGGAACTGAAGGTACAGTAACTTGTACATTAAAACTGTAAAAGTCTACTGAAATCAAAATATCTAAACTTCAATTAAAAATAATTTGTCTTTTCTTAGAGTAGGACTATGTTGTGCATATACACCACAACTTTTTGTTTTAGTTAGGGTTTTTTTTTTATTTTTGAACAACCAGAAGTTCTCAGGGCTTACTCCTTGAACTGCACTCAGGAATTACTCCTGGCTGGGCTCTGGAGACTGCACGTGGTATAAGGTTCATCACATGCAAAGCAAACACCCTTCCCACTGTACTACCTTCTGGGCATAACATAACTACTCATCTATTTTGGGGTACTTGGATTGTTTCCAGATCTTGATTATTATAAATAACATTGAAATGAATGTAGGTGTACATCTGATTTTTTTTAAAAAATAGTGTTTTTATTGTTATGATAAATAGATATTAGTGGAATTGCTGGATCACATGATAGTACTAGTCTCATTTTTTTTGAGAAATATTCTTACTGCTGAATATAGAGACTGAATCAGTTTGCCTTCCCAACAACAGTGTATGCTATTAATTTAGCACTTCTCTCACTTTTTTGATGGGGTTGTTTCTTTTGTTGTTTTTGAGTTGTATGAGTTCTTTCTAGTTCTTAGATAATAGTCCCTTGTTAGTATGAATATTTCATACCATTCAGTAGGATGTCTTTCTTTTCTTTTATTTCTTTATTTTTAATGTTTTATTAGTGATGATATTGTTTTCATTATATACTTTTAAAAAATTTATTTATTTATTTTTATTAGTGAGACATCATGAGGTACAGTTGTAGACTTACACATTTTTGTGCTTGTGTTTCAATTATACAATGAACAAATACCCATCCCTCCTCCAGTGCCCATTTCCCACCACCACGGATCCCAGTATCCGTCCCAACCCTCCATCCCCCCATCCCACCCTGCCTCTGTGGCAGGGCATTCCCTTTTGTTCTCTCTCTCTTATTGGGTCTCTTGGAGAGCCCGGCAAGCTATCGAGAGTATCTAGCCCGCACAGCAGAGCCTGGCAAGCTGCCCGTGATGTATTCGATATGCCAAACACAGTAACAAGTCTCACAATAGAGACGTTACTGGTCCTGCTCGAGCAAATCGATGAACAACGGGAGGACCGTGACCATGACCGTGACCTCTTATTGGGTGTTGTGGTTTGCAAAAGAGGCAATGTGTGACAATCATGTTTGGCCTATGGTCTACTTTCAGCATGCTTCTCCCATCCTGGGAGGATCCTCCCAACACCTTTATTTGGTGTTCCCTTCTCTATCTGAGCTCCCTTTTCCCCTAGCATGTGTGGTTGGCTTCCAAGCCATGGAGTAAAATTCCTGGTACTAATCTTGGCCATTCTTGGGTGTTAGTCTCCTATTCTGTTACTTTATGTTCCCCAGATGAATGCAATCTTTCTATGTCTATCCCTCTCTTTCTGACTCATTTAGCTTAACATGATACTTTCCATGCAGTACCACTTGTATGTAAATTTCATAACTTCATCTTTTCTAAGAGCTACATAGTACTCCATTGTGTAGATGTACCAAAGTTTCTTTAACCAGTCATCTGTTCGTGGGCATTCAGGTTTCTTCCAGTTTCTGGCTATTGTAAAGAGTGCTGCAATGAACAAACAAGTGCAGATGTCACTTCGACTATACATTTTTGCCTCTCTGGGATATATTCCCAGGAGTGGTATTGCTGGGTCAAATGGGAGCTCAATTTCTAATTTTTTGAGAATCGTCCATACTGTTTTCCAGAAGGGCTGAACCAGTGGACATTCCCACCAACAGTGAAGGAGTGTCCCTTTCTCGCCACATCCACGCCAGCATCGGTTGCTTTTGTTCTTTTGAATGTGGGCCAGTCTCTGAGGTGTGAGATGGTATCTCATTGTGGTTTTGATCTGCATCTCCCTGATGATTAATGATGTAGAGCATTTTCTCATGTGCTTTTTTGCCATTCGGATTTCTTCTTTGAGAAAGTTTCTATTCATTTCATTGCCCCATTTTTGGATGGGGTTGGATGTTTTCTTCTTGTGGAGTTTAACCAGTATTTTGTATATCCTGGATATCAACCCCTTGTCAGATGTGTATTCGGTGAATATCCTTTCCCATTCTGTAGACTGTCTTTGTATTTTGGTCACTGTTTCTTTGGAGGTGCAGAAGCTTCTTAGGGATGTCTTTCTTTTCAAATTATATTCTTGTTTCACTATGTGAAAGATTTTTAGTTTGGTGTATTTCCATTTGATTATTTTCTCTTTGTTACTGTGTCTGGCATATCAAATACTCTCGGTAGCTTGCCGGGCTCTCCGAGAGGGGTGGAGGAATCGAACTCGGGTTGGCCATGTTGGCCGCTTGTAAGGCGAACGCCCTACCCGCTGTGCCATATATTTATGCTTTATTTTGCAAATACAGTTGGTGGAACTAGAGTCAAGCAATAGGTCATAGCTTCCATATCCCTGTATAGAGCATGGAAGAAACTGCCATTATTAAATAATATTCTGCCACTCAATGCCTTTTTTGCAGACCACAACACCCAAAAGGAGAGAGAGAACAAAAGGGAATGCCCTGCCACAGAGGCTGGGTGGGATGAGGGGGATGGGGGTAGGAGGGATACTGGGATCCATGGTGGTGGAAAATGGGCACTAGTGGAGGGATGGGTATTTGATCATTGTATAATTGAAACCCAAGCACAAAAATTTGTAAGTCTACAACTGTACCTCATGGTGTTTCACTTATAAAAATTATTTTAAAAAATCATCTATAAGTAGATACTAAAGAAAAAAGTGGGAAAATATGCAATATTTACATGAGGAAAACTAGTGAGTGACATAAAACAAGACTGGATTATATGGAAATCCATACCTAGTCTTTTTTTTTGTTTGGGGGCCACAACTGGTGATATTAATCTCAGTGCCTGAAAATTGCTCCCAGCAATGCTTACAAGGGACAAAGCCACGCGGGTTCCGGGGCCGAGATCTCCAAGCCTACTCGGATTGGAGTCGAGCATCTTCCACCCAGATCCTCCAAATTCCACTAGACGGGGGTCACACCCACCACCTGGCCCCCTGTCGCCGTGTAATCCCATCAACGGCCAAGACTCAGAGACTATAAAATCCAGCTCCTGGAACCGCGCGGCCGCATTTGCGGCTGCACGACGTCTTATCAGGACATCTTTTTATGACATCTTATTATCTCATTCCTACTTTGGACAAACTTGCAGGCTATCGAATGTAGCCTGCCCACTGGGCAGAGTCTGGCAAACTCCCAGTGGCGTACCAAATATGCCAAATACCAGTAACAATGATGGGTCTCATTCTCCTAAAGAGCCTTGAATATAATCTCAGGGCTAGGATGAAAGAGACGTTACTGGGGCCTGCTTGAGGCAGTCGACGAATAATAGGATGATGAAATGAAAAAATGAAATGAAATGCTTACGTGACCATGTGGTGCTGGGGGCTGAATCTGGGCCTCCCACCTTAAAAAAATACACTCAAGTCCTTTGAGTTATCTCCATGACTTATATACCCTAACTTTGTATAGGATAAATTAACATCACCATGAGGTTCAATAACTCTAAATTAACACATACTCTTAGTGTAAATTTTGATGCATAACAAAAATTTAAATAAATATCTTCAATAGCCAATAGTAGTTTATTTTATTTTGGGGAGATAGGCTTACCTGGTTGTGATCAGTATTTATTCCTACTTCTGTGTTCAGGGATCATTTCTGGTAATGGTTCTGGAACCATATGTGATGTTAAGACAAGAGCCAGTTACCCTCTATACTATTTCCCCAGTCCCACTCAATAGCATTTTAGAAAAAATAGACAACATAAAAGTAACATGAGAAAACCAAGTCTCTACCACAAAGCAAAACCTTTAGAGACATTTAGAAAAGAAATAAGGTTGACCAAGCACCACATGGCATCAACAGCAAGAATAGAAGAAAACATACTATAACCTTTTTTTTATATGTAATTCTAGACATCAAACCCAGGACTTCAGACATCTAAGGCAAGGATTCTTACTGCTGAGTTATATATCTGGCACTAGATTATTATTTTTGTTTTTACTTTCTTTTGTTGCCCTTGGTGTGGAGCTAGGGGTCAAATATTCGGTTGTGACATCAGAGAACATACCTAATAGTGCCAGGAATTGAACTCATGGCCTCACATGAAAAGCAGTCACTTTATTGCTGAGCTTTTCCCTGAGCCCTGATAAAAGATTCTCATATGATCATGGAAATGTAAACTACTTTCACATACTCGGAGAAAATGTGCTATATTAATTTATCATGAAAGAAAAACTGCTCAGGTACTTAAAAGATCAAGGAAGGCCCTGAACCACTCCCCGAATGAAAATGACATAATAAAGGGAACCAAGGTTCTTTTAGAACCTTGGTTCTAAAAGAGGCAACACACTTAGGGAGATCATTCCATTAGTTCAGTAAACTTAACGAACACTTGCCATGGTTCCTTACTAGTTCCATTCTATTAATTTATTTAACTCCTCATACTAACTTGATTTAATTATAATCTGCAGGGGTGGAGGGTTGGTGGAACTGATAAAAAGGGTTGAAGGACATAGGCATGTCTATTAACTAGTATATATAAATAAAGTTCAGCCTTGAGAACTACTTGGGTGCTGCTGACTTGTTCCTTCTTACTTGGGTATAGAGAATATCAATAATATTGTCATGCGTTGCTCAATAACATTTCAGTCAATGGTGGGCTGCATCTATGACCAATTCCAATGGGTTCTGCCATATAGCATAGATCTGCATACTATCTAGGTTTGCACAACAAGATTGCTTAAGGCTGTGTTTCTCAGAATGCACTCCCATTGTTAAGTGTGCCTAGCTCAACGCAGATCATGAAGTTATCTCTCTCATTCGTTCATATAGGAAGGAAGTTTGAATGGAGCTGACAGAATCTTAATCCATCAGGACCTCTGCAAATGGCTGGGCACAGGGTGGCTGAGGCAGCTTACTATAGCGTTGATCCCTGTTCACAGGAAGATGTGAAGGTGGAAGCCAAATCCTGGTCTTGGGAATAGTTGAGTTTTCCTGCCTGCCTCAGTCTAGTCACTGTTGTGGGAAAACATATGCCACAATTTCTTTGCTATGTAATGAGCTTCTGCAAATCAACTTCACTTAATCACTTAACTTCCTGTTAGTCGTCGATTTGCTCGAGCGGGCGCCAGTAACGTCTCCATTTGTCCCTGTTGCGTGCTAGTGTAGCCCAATGGCATCTGTTCGATCCGGGAACTACAACTGGTCTCATTCACCTGACCCAGATGCAAATCAACAAGATAAGTTTATCCATCTTATGGCTGAAACTATTTTTTAAAATTTTTTATTAGTGAATCACCATGAGGTACAGTTACAGACTTAAAAACTTTCATGCTTGGGGCTGGAGTGATAGCACAGTTGTAGGACGTTTGCCTTGCACACGGCTGGCCTGAGTTCAATTCCCAGCATCCCATATGGTCCCCCGAGCACCACCAGGAGTAGTTCCTGAGTGCAGAGCCAGGAGTAACCCCTGAGCATCGCTGGCTGTGACCCAAAAAGCAATACATAAATCTTAAAAAAAAACTTTTATGCTTGCCTTTCGGTCATACAATGATTGAGTACCCACCTCTCCACCAGTGCCCATTCTCCACCACCAATGGTCCCAACATCCCTCCCACCACCCCCACCCTGTCCCCTCTGCCCCACCCTGCCTCTGTGGCAGGGCATTCCATTTTGCTGTCTCTCTCCTTTTGGGTGTTGTGGTTTGCAATAGAGGTATTAAGTGGCCATCATGTTCAGTTCATAGTCTACTTTCAGCCCGCATCTCCCATCCTGAGCAGGCCTTCCTAGCACCCATTACTTGGTGGTCCCTGCTCTATCTGATTTCACTCAAAGTCAGTCCTTACAGAAGCTTACTGGATCCTACATGATATTCTCTCCCCTGACCCCTAGGCTCCACTCTATTTGTACGTTCTGATCCATCACACATCAGTCTTTTGAATCTTCTGCAATAGCTCTGTCCTCAGGGCTTTTCCAGATGTCTGTGTGGCTCACTCCTGTACTGAAATGTTTTTTTCCCAAATGTCACCTTGGTAAAGACTTGCAAACCCATCCTATTTAGAACTGTAGCCCTCAAATCCCGTTCTTCCCATCTTTCTTTACCTTGATTTATTTCTCTCTGTGACACTTGACATCATCAGACTTAATGTGCTGCTAATTATTGTTTATTATGTTTCCTTTCACTATATATCACTGCTGTGTCCTCAATGTCTATAACAGTGCTTGGCATATAATAGGAACTCAATGAATATTCATTGAATAAAAATATGAACAGGCAGTTCACAGAAAAGGAAATGCAAATGAATTTTTCTCTTAATTTAAATTTTATGTGTTTATTTAATAGCACATACAGAGAGCTCAAAATTAGTGTATATGTCTGTATCATTGTTTCTAATGGCACAAAGAATGCACACTGGATAGATGCGCTAGATTTTATTGAACTGGTCTACTATTGATGACCACTTATGTTGTTTCCAACAGTGTACCGTTTCAAAAACTTTTGCATTTGTGGGGAAAGAATGGCCCTTTCAATAAACGGTGCTGAAACAACTGAACATTCAAATGCAAAAACTAAATCTTTACTACTACCTCACTATAATCAGAGATTAACTTGAAATAAATCTCAAACCTAAAGGTAAAACTGAAAACTTCTATAAGAAATATAGAAATCTTTGCGACCTTGGCTTCAATGAAGATTTTCTTTAAAGATGAAACCAAGGCAGAAGCCATAAAATAGTCAGATGATAGCTGTCACGAAAAGAAAAATCTCGTTATTTTTAAAAGTCCATGATTAAAAAAATAAAAAGACAAAGGATATAAATGTTCGCAAAGCACATATCTCATAAAGGACTTATATAGAGGATATATAAAGAACTATCAAAATATATAATATGGTAATGAACAGCCCTATTCAGGCAGCCTTGAGAGATTGTGGTTTGTGTTCTAGAGACCTGATGCCAGCAGTCGTGCCATTCATTTCTGTAACAAATATTGTTGACTAGGTGTCCTGGGCCAAACTTTTCACAGGTGCTAGGACTCTAGAGGTATACATAATGATCATGGAGCACTCATTCTTGTGGGATGGGATAGGCAGAAACAAATGAACAGATTGATACATAACAGTAATCTACATAGACTTAAAACTTCCAGATAGGGGCTGGAGCAATAGTACAGCAGGTAGGGCATTTGCCTTGCACTCAGCCTGCCCAGGTTCGATTCCCAGCATCCCATATGATCCCCAGAGTACTGCCAGAGTGATTACTGAGTGCAAATCCAGGAGTAACCCCTGAGCATTGCCGGGTGTGACCTCAAAAAAATTCTAGATAATTTATATCTTTAATTAACATTTTCCGTGGTCACCAAGATAGTACAGAAGCCTTAAGAAGATGACATAACCTCTTTTGCAAACCACAACACCCAAAAGGAGAGAGAGAACAAAAGGGAATGCCCTGCCACAGAGGCAGGGTGGGATGGGGGTGGGGGTGGGACGGGGAGGGATACTGGGACCCGTGGTGGTGGAAAATGGGCACTGGTGGAGAGATGGGTATTTGATCATTGTATAATTGAAATCCAAGCACCAAAATTTGTAAGTCTACAACTGTACCTCATGGTGTTTCACTAATAAAAATTTAAAAAAGAAGATGACATAACCTTCCATGAAGGCAGACATCCACAGGGATATGAAGGTAATCTTTCTTTTGTCTTCATTTATCATTGATATCTGCAGAAGCAACCCCCTCCAGATCTAGTCCATTTAGTCTGTGCTTCTTTTACTCACTTTGAGCCCAATCACACCTCTTTCACAGAATAATAGACATTACTGTGACTTGCAGTTTCTCCTTATTTGTCCTTCTCCTTAGGAGGCAGGACATCCCTCAAAAGAAAGTGGCGGACAGGGGAGGAGATGAATGGTAATGGCATCTGTTTTTCTGTATGCGCTGGTACATGGTACTTGTCTAGGAGAGCCACTTGAGTGTTTCATATCTGTAGTTTCGAAAGCATCCACCTAGCATGATAAAAAGTTTAGAATTGATTTCAATCTTTCCTAACACCACATGCATACATTTTGATATCCAAGAACAAGATTATCCTCCTTCATTCTGATTTCCACTGTTCCTTGAGAATGTCAAGTCTAGTGGACATTCAGCAATTAAATGATTAGGCACCAAACTAAGTTAAACCTCCTCTGCCCAACCCATCTAACCCCTGCAATAGGAAATGTTTCGATCATCTCAGTGAAAACTGGAAGTAGAGAGGCAAAACATGTTTTGGGGATCTCTGAGAGGCCATGTAAACATCCTTCCTCCATGGGCCCAATGTCTATATAGGGTATATATAATTGCTTCATTGTACCTGTATACCTGTAAAGGTAGCGTACTACCTTAGATTAGTATGTCTCTTCGATGCAAGGTGTTAAAATGATGCAAGGTGTTTAACCTGGTGTTAAAATAGCACTTTGCTGATCACTTCTGTCTCCTTTTGGGTTTTTCTTCATAGTACTTCTCACCACTTAAAATGCATTTTGCTTATTTCTTTAGATATTAATCTCATCACTAGGACCCTAGTTCTTTAAAAGCAGGGTCTTCTGCTTGCGCAGTTATTTAGCATGGCACCTGCTTTATAGTAAATACTCAATAGATATTCCTGGAGAAGAAGGGAAGTAGGGTGGAGAATGATAGAGAGGGTGAGAGAGAAGGAACACAGGGGTTCTATTAGCTAAGAGGGCTTTCTTACCTTTTCACTTCTGGCTAATCATGCTGAGTAAACCAATGTTCAGAATTTGGCCTTTTTTTAGCCAAATCCCAGCTTGAATCATTTTCATCCTACTCCTTTGGAAGTTTGCCTCCTTTGGTGTCAGATGACTTTAAGGTGCTGCAACTCCATCATATAGATGAAGAAAAACAGATGTCATACCATCAAAAGGGAACCCACCTCTTTGGGTTTCTACCGGTGACTGCTCAATGCCTACGGAAACAAGAATGCCCATCTTTCCAGAACTCTGCCGATGCTGCATTTCTTCCCTTATTACCTCTCCAACGCTCTGGGTTGGGGCTGCCACCACTGTGAGCTCTCAGAAGTTGACTGACTAGCTAAATTATGCTATTGATGTGGCTTAATTAATACTAATGACTTATCATGAGAATTACAGATATGTACCCGTGTCTAGGAAGTGTCAGTGACAAGAGAATTAAGGTGTCAGTTCTCATAAAACATGAGCATAAAACTCCTCAGGGTAAATGAAGACAGTTACCTTTTCCCCAACAAAAATGCCCTTGAATTATATTTGCACATGCTTTTGAATTTTGAATCTCTAGCTATCTTAAGTTCAGAATGAGCATGGCAATATTAAAGTTCCACATTCTACACTGTCATGGAGTTTGGGATAAGAGGTTAACAAGAAGAATGTGGATCCGGGTGGCAAGAATATTCAAGTATATGCCAGGCAACGCTGTGAAATGGTTGGCTATGCAAGTTGCATCCATGGGTAATATATATCCGGCACATGAATGTATAGATTAGCAACCTGGGGTTAATTTCACTCTGCAGATAATTAACATGTCCTTTTTTTGGAAATAAATGCTTCTGCAGTTAAAATAGAAGTATTTAACTAGTAGAGACATTTAGTTCTGAAATGGGAAGTAAATGTCCTAATGGAATAAATGGTAGTATAAGCATTTTATATTTTAAGTACATCTCTGTCACGCCATGCATGTGAGAAATGACTCTTAAGTTGAGACAACTCATGGCCATCAGACTTCACAACCTTGTAACTACTGTAGACCAGAACTGCCCAGTTGTCTGAACTTCTGTGTTGAGGAATGTCATTCAGGAATGTCATTCCGGCCTGATGGGAAAGCCAAGCCATCTATGCGCTCAATGTCACCTTTGTATCTACACAGCTGACTGCTCTACCCTGCCAGACATGTGTATTCAACGAGCTGCTTAGACTTTCGGTTCATCCTGATCAAACTGGGCCTCTAGTTGTGTTGCCCCTCCAACTATACTAATAGGGACCCTCCCCATGTGGCTCTGCTGCTCATCATTTCTTTTGCTGGCCCTTTGGAAAGTTTGATTCACAACTAACTGAGCTCTTGGCTCCTACATTTGAGTTGGCTTTCAGTGAAAGCCTTTGTTTTTTTTTTTTTAATTTTTTTTAATTTTTTTTCTTTTTTTATTAGTGAAAAACCATGAGGTACAGTTATAGGCTTACAAATTTTGTGCTTGGGTTTCAGTTATACCATGATCAAGTGCCCATCCCTCCACCAGTGCCCGTCATCCATCCCCACGGGTCCCAGCATTTCCCCCCCAACCCTCATCCCCCCCCCCCCCCCGTCCCATCCTGCCTCTGTGGCAGGGTATTCCCCCTTGTTTTCTCTCTCTTCTTTTGGGTACTGTGTTTTGCAAGAGAGGCTTTGAGTGGCAATCATGTTTGGTCTATCGACTACTTTTAGCATGCTTCTCCCACCCTGGGAGGGCCCTCACAACACCCTTCATTTGGTACTCTCTTCTCTATCTGAGCTTCCTTTTCACCTAGAGCCTGTGGCTGGCCTTCCATTCATGGAGCAAAATTTCTGGTACTAATCTCAGCCATTCCTGGGTGTTAATCTCCCTTTTTGTTGCTTTATGTTCCCCAGATGAATGCAATCTTTCTGTGTCTATCCCGCTCTTTCTGACTCATTTCGCTTAACATGATACTTTCCATGTAGTACCACTTATATGTAAATTTCATAACTTCTTCTTTTCTAACAGCTACATAGTACTCCATTGTGTAAATGTACCAAAGCTTCTTTAACCAGTCATCTGTTCTTGGGCACTCAGGTTTTTTCCAGATTCTGGCTATTGTAAAGAGTGCTGCAATGAACAAACAATTGCAGCTGTCACTTCGACTATACCTTTTTGTCTCTCTGGGATATATTCCCAGGAGTTCTATAGCTGGGTCAAATGGCAGATCAAATTCTAATTTTTTGAGAGTCGTCCATACTGTTTTCCAAAAGGGTTGGACCAGCCGGCATTCCCACCAGCAGTGAAGGAGGGTCCCTTTCTCGCCACATCCACGCCAGCACCGGTTGCTTTTGTTCTTGTGGATGTGGGCCAGTCTCTGTGGTGTGAAATGATATCTCATTGTGGTTTTGATCTGCATCTCTCTGATGATTAGTGATGTAGAGTATTTTCTCATGTGCCTTTTTGCCATTCGAATTTCTTCTTTGCGAAAGTTCATTTCCTCACCCCATTTTTTGATGGGGTTGGGTGATTTCTTCTTGTGGAGTTTAACCAGTACCTTGTATATCCTTGATATCAACCCCTTGTCGGATGTGTACTTGGTGAATATCCTTTCCCATTCTGTAGGCTGTCTTTGTATTTTGGTCAATGTTTCTTTTGAGGTGCAGAAGCTTCTTAGTTTAAGATAGTCCCATTTGTCTATCTCTGTTTTCACTTGCTGGGCCAGTGGCATGACATCTTTGAAGATACCATTAGCTTCAATATCATGGAGAGTTTTGCCGACTTTGTCTTCAGTAAACATTATGGATTCTGGTCTGATGTTGAGGTCATAAATCCATTTTGATCTTACTTTTGTGCATGGTGTTAGGCAGAGATCTGAGCCCACTTTTTTGCATGTAGCCGTCCAATTTTGCCAGCACATTTTATTGAAGAGGCTTTCCCTGCTCCATTTCACTTTTCTTGCCCCCTTATCAAAAATTAGATGATTATGTGTTTGGGAGGAAATGTCAGTATATTCAACTCTGTTCCATTGGTCTGCAGCTCTGCTTTTGTTCCAGTACCATGCTGTTTTAATTATTACTGCCTTGTAGTAGAAAGCCTTTGTTTACAGTTCCCCTCATCTCCTTGCTTCTGCCCTGGTTCTGCTTAGTTAGCCTCCTCGGCAAGTCCTTAATCATCTATCCACTGTGCTTTGTGTGCCCATGACCATCAGGGTCTCTCCCTGTCTCTTTTTCCCGAAATCTTGACTTCATCCAAACTGTTCTCCCTACCACTATCAGTGTTCTTTACCGGACCCACTGCTGATCCTGAAACCCCTCTGTCCCAACTTTTTAGTGCCCTACTATTGCCTTTCAACAGAATAAAGCCCTCCATTCTCCATTGGGCCCAATTTCTGTGGACAGGTCTAGGAAATGGAGGACATTTTCTTGTTGAGGCTCTCCTATAAGTTTGGCTTGGAGACTCAGTTTCTCTGTATCTGCTCCCAGCCCTCAGTACTTCCAAGGCACCCCAGGGTAAATTTTTTCAATTCACTCTGTCTCCTGGGCTACAGATTTCTCTTTAGAGCCTGGTAGTGACTGCAGAATGAGGCAGCTTGGTACCTAAGTCGTAAAAGAACATACTTTTCCTCTGGTGCTTCCAGGAGCAACCCACTGGGGGGTTGGTTATGTCTTCTTTTTCTTTGAGTAGTTAGAAACATTCTGAGGCTCCTTGCTGGCGAATCTTCATAACATTCACACATTCAATTCATAGATAGCCCCTTTTGGGTCTTAGGCTGCCAATATCAGTGACTAGTTACAGACCCCAGAAGCTTTCCTAGGTAGCCTGCACATTAATTTGTACAGGTGACATCGGCAAGCCGATGGCAAGAGTCTAAACTAGCAGGACTAGAGAGTTGGGCTGCAGCCAGCATTTTCCTGGAGCCATCAGCCCACCCACAGTTCCTTGGATCCAGTGGAATTTATTGATTTCAAAAATATTTATTGAGTGCCAACTGTATACCAGGTCTGACTTAATTTATGCAGTGGGGGTGGAACTAGGAACAAGACAGGCATGATTATTCAAGTTTTTTACATTATTTTAAACACAAACACGTCAGTTGCTATGTCCCATCAGTCCTACCTAATCAATGGCTCATGATCCACTAATGCCAGCCACTTCTTTGTGTTTGTTTGCTGGCTCTCATCATCCGCCTTCACTCGTCCATTTGTTATCTTGTCACCAGATATGTATTTGTTACCTAGACAGCCCTGTTTTCCTGAAACTTAGAGTCTAATTAGGGGAGATAGGTGTCAGCATCTGACTTCACTAACATTTTAGATGCTCTCAGTTCAAGTGAGAGAGCACATATCTTACATGTGTGAGACCCCGGTTTCTGTTCCCGACACCTCATGGCCCCCTGAGAATCACTGTGTATGGCCCCACAACTAACCATAGCAACAAAGACTTCTTCAGAAGACCAAGAGGATACAAAGGAGAGCACTGTCAGTTTCTGGCCAAGAGAAGCTTGCCATGAGCCAAATGTTCACAGGTGAGAAACTTTCTTCAGCTGTCAAAGAAAATCAGACTTTCCAGGCACAGGGAATTAAAGGGACAAAGGCAAAGGGCAGGATTCAGTTGGGGATACTTAGGGAATGTCCAGTATTTTATTATAGCATGGAGAGAAAGTGGATGATGAATATGACTGCAGCCATGGAAATGATTGAGAAAAAACCTGCTGGTTGCCCTAGAGGTATTTCTGAGAGGAAATGCTGAAGGAGGGAATCAGGGACAGAGAAGGTCAAGGTTCAATTTCTGGTACTACCCTAAGCAAAATCCCTGAGCATGTCTGGGTGTGGTCCTAAAAGAAAAAAAAATAATTTCAGAAAGCTCTCTAAATGCTAGATAATGACAAAACAGTATTAAAATTTCTTTGGGGCTTAGAACATGTTTTATTTTGTGGAAACCATGACACAAATGCTCATTTAGTTTATATTATGTTATTTTTCTCCTTTACGAAAGTTGCTTCATTTTGTTTAAAAAATTTTAATTATTAAAAAAAATTTGGTTGTGTTACTTTATGTTCCCCAGATGAATGCAATCTTTCTATGTCTGTCCCTTTCTTTCTGACTCATTTCGCTTAGCATGATTCTTTCCATGAGATAATGAAAGGTAAAAGGTAAAGGCCCTCCCGTTGTTCATTGATTTGCTCGAGCGGGCCCAGTAACGTCTCCATTGGAGACTTTGTTGTTACTGTGTCTGGCATATCGAATACGTCATGGGGAGCTTGCCAGGCTCTGCCGTGTGGGCGAGATACTCTCGGTAGCTTGCCGGGCTCTCTGAGAGGGGCGGAGGAATCAAACTCGGGTCGGCCATGCTGGCTGTGTGCAAGGCAAACGCCCTACTGCTGTGCTATCACTCCATGAGATAATAAGATGTCATAATAAGATGTCGCATGGCGTACCCAATATGCCAAATACCAGTAACAATGATGGGTCTCATTCTCCTAAAGAGCCTTGAATATAGCACTTTCTTAAAAATCTCAGGGCTGGGATGGAGACGTTACTGGGGCCTGCTCGAGGCAATTGACGAATAACAGGATGGTCGTGATTCGTGATTCGATTCTTTCCATGTAGTACCACTTGTATGTAAATTTCATGAGTTCATCTTTTCTAATAGCTACATAGTACTCCACTGTGTAGATGTACCACAGTTTCTTTAACCAGTCATCTGTTCTCGGGCACTCAGTTTTTTTCCAGATTCTAACTATTGTAAACAGTGCTTCAATGAATAAACAAGTGCAGATGCCACTCTGACTATACTTTTTTTGCCTCTCTGGGATATATTCCCAGGAGTGGTATTGCTGGGTCAAATGGGAGCTCAATTTCTAATTTTTTGAGAATCGTCCATACTGTTTTCCAAAAAGGGTGAACTAGTCGGCATTCCCACCAGCAGTGAAGGAGGGTCCCTTTCTCATCACATCTGAGGCAACACCGGTTGCTTTTGTTCTTTTGGATGTGGGCCAGTCTCTGTGGTGTGATGGGTACTCGATCATTGTATAACTGAAACCCAAGCACAAAAATTTGTAAGACTACAACTGTACCTCATGGTGTTTCACTAATAAAAATTAAAAAAAAAACTTAAAAAAAATTTTGGTTTGCAATACTATTAACGATGGTTTCTCAGGGACGTAATTCCAACACCACGCCCATTACCAGTGTTCCTGAGTTGAGTTGTGATTATTATAGTTCAATAAATGATTAGAACTTTACTTTGTAATCAATCCAAAGGGCAATAGCATGTCCTCAATTTCCTTCTTCATGCAAAAGAACAGAAAGACTTTTCCTCAGAGAACTTTAATACCAACTCTCTGGGTATTTTGTTCACTGCCCTGTTGTGGGCTCTGAGTTTGGAAAGTCAGAAAGCTAGCGAGTGTACATGCTAGAATGGATTCCTTTTTGTCTTATTCTGAGATTCTCTCTTGACGGAGTTGATCAAGAGATACCTATACTAATGGTGCCTCAGCTTTTAGGGGACAGGTCTCTTCAGGCAGGTTAGGTTTTAATAGCAGTAGGGGAGCTGGAGCTTATTAGTGAACAAAAGGAATCTACTCTTGTAGAATCACCTCCCCTGTCCTCCTTGAGGGGCATTGAATGAACCTAACGCCATGGCTACTTTCTCTAGAACAGGACTGTCCACACAACAGACCCTGATGTGAAAGTTCTCTGGGAAAGTAAGTCCCAGCCAGGAAGGTCATACTAAGATGCCCCACTCTAGTACTTTGAAGACATTGGCAATGTGGAAGATAAAGGACATTTTGGGGCTACTGTGTGCTGAGATTTCTAAAGAGTATCCAAAAGAGTTCAACATCTGACATGTACAGGTGACAAAGAGGGTAATGGGCAAGGCTGTTAGATGGAGACAGAGCTTGAACTTGACCCTTTTGTAGCATGTCTTTGAAGAGTCTCTCTAGGAAATGCCTAGCTGTTCTCCATCTGGACTTGAGCTTTCTACTGCCTCTCTGCAGCTGCAGCTGCAGGGCTGGCGCCATCACCTTCCCCTTGAACAGTGAACTTCCTGGGTATAGTATTTGGAGCTCCTGACTAGTATTTGCCTCTGTTCAGGCTCTGTTTTCCATGCTGTCTGGGTCATTTAGAGTAGGTAGCCCTGGGGCGGGGGGCATGCCATATCAATATCAATAGGTAAGGTAAAGGTAAAGGCCCTCCCGTTGATCGTTGATCGTCGATTTGCTCGAGCGGGCCCAGTAACGTCTCCATTGGAGACTTTGTTGTTACTGTGTCTGGCATATCGAATACTCTCGGTAGCTTGCCGGGCTCTCCGAGAGGGGCGGAGGAATCGAACTCGGGTCGGCCATGTTGGCTGCTTGTAAGGCGAACGCCCTACCCACTGTGCTATCAATATCAATATCAATATCAATATCAATATCAATATCAATATCAAGCTCTTATTTTCAATAGCCTTTTCCTTCCTCAACACCTTTCAGTGTAGAGGAACTCACACGAGAATTATGGCAGAAACTCACAAAAGGAATTCACATGAGAGTTATGGCAGAAACTCTTGAGGGTTCCCAATGCAACAGGGTCCTTGAAAAGCTCCTTCACCTGGTTGCATTTTCTGTCTTAGTCTTCCCCATTGGGAGTATTGCTTTAGGCAAATTACAGCTGAATTGATAGACAAGAGTTAGGATGGAGTTGTGCCCTTTCTTTGATTAGCTGGGTAACCTTCACCAAGCCAATTTCTTTCTCTAATCCTAGTGCAATGGTGATTTCTGTTATTTTTCACTCTCACTTTCCACGATGCCAATATTGTGTGTTTCCACCTACCTTCCCAAGAATCACCTATGGGTAAAAGCCACAGATTCCTGGACACTCCTCCCTCCTCACACAACTGAATCAGAAGTCCGATCTTAGGGGATGAGACTTGGGCCTTTCCAGTACTGCCCAAATTCTTCAATATTATAGAATCTGAGAATCACATTTTCATCAAGTCAGTAATGGAGTGGTTTACAATCTTCAGGGTAACAAGACCAGCCACAAAGACATCCTGGTGTGTCCTATATAACATTTTTCTCACATATAGAATGTGTGCATCCACGTCAAGATTTCTAGCTGTAATATATCTATAACTAATGAAGGGGCATTTTGGGTTTTTTATTGCCTATGAAAATGGTACTTAGATTTCTTAATTGGTATAAGAACTTTATAGAGTATCTATACCTGGGATCATGTCTTTGTTCCCCTCACATTTCCATTTTTAAGGCCAATGGTCATCTTCAGTTTCCATCTTGACTTCTGTTCATCTTTGTAGAGAAGAGTCTTTTGCCATAGGCCCACATAGACAATGCAGTTTCAGAGAGCCATGGAAATGGGAATCAGACATGAGAGAATCACTAAAATGAAGACTGAGGACCCTAAGGGTAGGGTCACTTGTGTTGTACTTCTCTTTTAATGTGTGTTGCATAGTACCTGCTGCAGAGTAGGTGTTGATACAGTTGTTGGCAGACTGACTGTGATATTCTTGTTCTAAGCACCTATCCAGAACATGTAGTGTTAAATGCTAAATGCTCCCATGAAGTAGTGTGTGCAATGAAGTTGGTATTATCAGCTCAAACTCAGGAATAAAGGAAGAGAGTGAGACACCAAATTCTGATGGTAAAAGCCTGATGTTCCCCATAATCCCCCACTCACATTCCTACATAATTGTTTGGTTCAATGGTTTAAGTCTTTGGCTGTGTTGGATTTGTGTATACCTTGGCTCTTGGAAATGCTGGGGACCAACTGGCCCAGAATCAATATGAGAGGTTTGGGGCCCTGCTCAGATATCAGGGAGTTGTGGGTCAGTGTCTTTACAGGGATCAACACCATGACAGGCTCCTCTCCTCAGACGATCCTTTGCAATCCCTTTTCTATTCCTGGCAGGGATTCATAAAGACAATTCCCATTAGATCAATCGGTTCCTTGAAAATATGCAGTGAATAGTAAAACCTTAGCAATATCTGTATAACAACTGCCATTTCCTGAAGAAATTTATTAAGTGCCAAGTACAGTGCTAAGTATTTTACAAATATAGTATTATGCATGATATTTTAAAATCCTCATCACGGAACCATAAATTCTAGGATTAGTCTAATTTTACAGATAAAGAACAGGAGGCTTTGAAGGGTTAGGTAACTTCTTTAAAGTCTCATGCTATCAAGTGCAAGAGCCACGAGTAAAGCCCAGGTTTTATCTGACTTGAAGTTTTGTTCTGTAACTGTATTGATGCATGCTATGAAACAAATGATTACACACCTATACATACAAACACATAAGGGTGTATAAACACTACATACAATAGACTTATACAGAAGAGGTGTCTGTCTGTCTGTCTGTCTGTCTATCTATCTATCTATCTATCTATCTATCTATCTATCTATCTATCTTTATCTCTCTATATGTATGTGCTCCAGACTCTATATCTCCAGACTGTATATATCTTCAGACTGATCTTTCTGACACAAAGGAAAGTCACCTATATGCTCATATTTATAGGCAATTGCCAATGAACACACATCCAGCTCACTCAGATATGGAGTCACATTTAAATATATATACAGTGCACACAAATACTGACTTTTTTATATACGGAAGGTTCATAACCCCCCTTTCTCCTAGTACACTTTCACATATCTGTCTAAACAGCACTTTTATAAGGGGATACACAAAGATAATCATACAGCAGTTCAGCACCCTCACAAATACACTATGTATACATCTTATTAACTGAATTCTGGAGTCACATATACAAAAACACATACAGTTCACTGAAATGTACACTAACACCAAGAGACATAGAATCCCTTCACACATAGACCCCCACATTTACACATAATAAACTCCCTCAACATATATTGAGCTCACATAAAGATAACAATTGTTGTAGATATAGTTATGCCCCTCTATAAATACCTAATATGCCTGCCATCACACATATATAAACATTTGCACACAGAAAAACATACTCAACCACTCAGGAGCATATATGCTTCTTTATCAACTACTCTCGCACATATGTACACACATTATTTATTCACACACATCATCTTATGCCTACACAGATACAAAAATGCATACATACCCATGTATTTTAAATCACATACATATGTAAGTTTATGCTTATCAACACATGTACCACCAGTCCCAGATTACTATATATATTCCTAAGTGTAATGTCACAGAAAAATGTATCCATGAATACCCCTCACCTCTATACTCATACACATTTACAAAAGTTTAGTTATCAATACACTCACCATGATGTATGCACTACTTACCCCGCACTCTTGTACATAAAATACACAACCCATCACATGCATACACACAAATACATATACTACATTCACCTTGTACATTCTTAAAGGTACATATACATACGTTAATCCCTCACCCATACCTTCCAAAACTTTTATACATACAGATACCACCACATATGGAGACACGTATAATTACATATAAGTCAAGTCCCAGCATCAGATCACCAAACCATACACAGACATATACAGTAATTTAGGGATATGCTTTAAATTATATATATATAGATAGATATATAGATATACTCTTTTAACTAGAAACTCACTGTTTATATGCTTACTCTCACCCCAACTATATAGACATGTGTACTTGTATGTAGGTATATGTATAAATATAGTGCATGTGTATGTGTGTATATATTTCAACTATACACTCACATTCAGAGGTACATATAACCCTGTGTTCAGCAGTTTACACAGAGGACATAATCATATATCCCATAATAATATGATAATACTCAAATTTAAATCTATACCACTTACCCGGATACTTATAAATACACACATACAAGTACCCTGGCATATACCCACACAGTGACTTATGTACAAGTAGTCTCCAAATTCACATATTTAACACGCACAGATATACATAACTACTTGAAGCACACACACATACACATATCCCTTCTACCATATACTACTGTGTGCATATATATCCCACTGTCCTGTGCATATAGTTCACATCCTTCACACATTTTTACACTGACACACAACCCCTTACACATGTACATTTATATTTCTCACCCATGCATGTATAAACTTATTTCTGTCATAATCTCACTATATATGTACACCTAAACTTCATTAACTCATATGTGTACATACAATTATACATTCTTATGCTTACATTTACATACACAGATCGTAAACTTACATCTTCACCATAATCTAACACATACACAATTTTACTAGCTCCTAAACTGTACAGGCACACATATATGGAGGTGAATATAGCAACCATCCTGTATATCCAAATCCAAATGTAATCATTTATGCTGACCTCATCCAGACTCTTACAAGCACACATAAACATACACTGGCTTTGTGTACACAATTATATATCCCTACACAAGCATACTTACATATATCCTTCACAAACCTACTCAGACACACATTACAAAATCTTATACAGTTCTGTTAAATTATTAACACCTTTGAAATTGCATATGTCCACATACATACTCATTCACTCATATATACCCAGCACTCTTATCACACATTGCACACTCACAGTCATTAGCTCCATTGATATTCACTAACATATTTACCCATCTGCACAAGCATACAGATTGTCAGTATTCATCCATATACTAGGAAAACAAATAAATGCCTCTATGTTTACATATGACATAAACATATCTGTCACCCATACTCTCACACACTCATGCACACCACTGTTACTCCCACAGGAGTTAACCCATGCATCCATGTCACCTGAAGGTGAAGCCAGTCTCTCCCAGGGACATAAATATATAAGCCCTCACTTATATAATCATACACAGAAATGTAGATATAAGCACCTTTAACCCATAACCTTGTGTATGCTTACATATAAATTCCACCTCTAAACCCAGTTACACACATATGCATATCCTCCTCATTCACAGATGAACACTTCCACACTCCCATACATAAACTCATCCCAATTTCTTTATCAATCCCCTCCCATATCTTAACACCTATATATGTACATGTATATCTATACATATATATATCAAACTCCCAAAGACATTCGTATATGCTAATGCAGTCAGTACACCCCACTGACATACTTACATGCTCACATATATTTCCTTTCATTCATATAGTAAAACTTGTGTCCATGTAGATACCAATAACTCCTTACATATTACATACATGTATGTAAACATCCCACTCACATCGCTCACCTTGAACTCACGTACACTCATATGCACAGTCTCTTTGACCTCTACATTGCCTCCAACATTTGTACAAACCTCTTCACACAAGCGTGTGCACCCATCCATACCCACCTCTTTATCTGTGTAGCTATTCACATGCATGCATATCTAATTCTCACACACATTCCTTACCAACACATACCTGTCTAGACCCCTGACACAAACACTTCACAGAGACCTATACACATATCTGTCCCTCCCCCTTTCTCACACACAGGTCTCTTTCTTCACCTGCACAGCTACTTATCTACTCTTCTTCCCCATTCTCCCCAATGTATAAACATGCTTAGACACAGTCTCCTCAAAATGAAGTTTATATTCTGATTTTCTCTCTCACATCCACATGCATGTGTTCACTTACACCTATGCTCCCTCTTCCATTGATATAATAAGTCTGTGTATACACTTTCTCTCTCCCCTTTCCCACCCCCTCTACTTTTTTATACATTTGATTTCTTTTTTTAATTAATGAATTAATTTATTTATTTATTTTAGTGAATCACCATGAGATTGTGTTTCAGTCAAACAATATTCCAGTACCCATCCCTCCACTAGTAGTGCCCATTATCCACCACCAATGTTCCCAGTATCCCTCCCTCCATCCCCACCTCATTTGGTTTCTTGACTGTTCTTACAACCCAGCCGTGTTCATCAAGTTCTCTGTAGGCATCCAATAAAGAAACCCTGTGCCAGGTGGCATTGGGAAATGGAAATGCCCTCTCTTTTTCTCCTCCTCATAAAGGATTTCTCCTGACTTTGGAGCTGCCACAGTGTGCACCCAGAGGCACGCTGTCCAGTTTGGGTAGCTCTGGCCAACAGAATCGATGCTTTCTCCTGTTCTTGGTTTCTGCTTAGAGGTGACAGAGGACCTCAAGTTTTTCTTTCCAGTCCTCAGGATGCCAGAAGAGAGTGAGTGACTTTTCCTGTTCTTCTAGTTCTATTTTTTAATTACAACTAACTGGGGACCAGAGTGAAACATTTTAGCAATTTAATCTTAGTGTAAAATGGTGCATTTTCACTTCATTAACTAAAAGGGAAATCAAATGGCTTATCAAAGGTTGAGCTTCACATTTGCATACGGGTCTGGGATTCATGAAGCAGGATTTGTAACCATTATAAAAGTCCCCCGATGTCCTCTGGGGACCACCGGCTCTATCATTTGGACTATAAAATGACATTTGGACATGCGGTCAGGTGGGTGTGCTTGCTGAGGTCACCATTGCAGGCTGCTGGGTTTCAAAAGCTAGAGACCTAACTTCTCTCTTGACTCGACACAAGGAGAGGGAGGCTTCGGCTGTATATTAGTCATCTCTTTGCTGCATGACAAAATACCCCCACCCCACCACTTCATGGCTCAAAACAGCAAAGAATGATGATCCATTCGTATGAGCCAGGAATTGGGTATATCTTTGAGGGATGGGGATTTAGCTCAAAGTCTTTTATGTTGCTAAAGTCCCAGTGGCAATTGGGTTCACGTCATCTCAAGGCTGAACTAAGGGGAATCTTCTTCCCAGCTCATTCATGGGAGTCTCTGAATGCCTATGCCTTGGCATCATGACGTGACAGCTGGGTTCCCCTATGGAAGGAGGGAAGATGACACATGTATCTACATATATGTGTGTGTCATCTCACAAAAATATGTTGTGGGAAGGTAATTTCTTTTGCATGTGTCAGGTTTGGAGTCAACACTCAGAGACCCAGCTTGACCCTTAGAAAACTTGGGCATTCCCTCAAAGAAGCTTCATCTTCCAAGGGTTTTGAATAGGCACATGCCATATGCGTCAGTCAGAAAAAAAGGTCATCTGTTGAGGGGAATGACTACAAGACATTAGGTCAGAATTTGGGTGAGAGGGGCCTGGCCTTTGGCTCAGGGTGGTGGTTTGGAGGGAGGAAGGGTGGCTGGATGGGAGAAACCAAGGCTGCCTGGGGCTTGATGAACCAGGGGACGGTTGAGATCAGGCAGAGTTCAGGAGAAAGACAGACCAGTGAGACTGCTGACCTGCACCACTGGAAGAAGGTGCCACTGGACAAGCTTGGGAATCACTCGGCTAATCAGAAGCCAGGAGCTCTATCAGCTTTGTTGGATAGTTCACAGTATGGTATTGGCTGAGTTAGCAAATACTAAGCAAGAGACCCAGTTACATTTGCATTCCAGATAAACATTGAATGCATCTTTAAAAAGTCAATGTATATATCTTGCAGTAGGACTATGGAACGTATTTATACTACACGTTTATTCTTTATTTCTCTGAAATGGAAACTGAACAGACATCCTGCATTTCCCCTGCAGCCCTAGTTGCAGAACTGTTGCCTGAAGGGGCAGGTCTTAGGTTTGACTCCCTGACACTGAAGCAGGAACAGCTCTTTTTTTTTTGGGGGGGGGGGGAGGTAGTAGAGTAGGAGTGGTGGTTAACTGCATGTGCTTTGAATTTGGATCTGATGAGTTAAATGCAATTTCTTTTGGGGAAAGTGACTCAAATACCATGAAAAATCATCTCAGAAGCATGGAGAGTGACTTCTCTATTGACCTAGCAGAGTGACTGGGGCTGGGGCAGAAGAGGCAGTGGTGTGTGGTAGCAGGGGCATGGAGAGGTGCTGTAATGATCCCTGTGTGGGTTGGCTATGGATAGTTGTGGGCTGAAGGAGATGAATACTTTGGCCTCATTAAGAAACCTGCTGGCTGGTATGGGATTTGGGGCTCTAATTAATTCTAAATATCAAACAGTAAGCTGCAGCTTTTTCTTTCTTTTTTCTGGAAGCTGGGGGAGGAAAGAGAAGGTACTGGCAGACACTGTCCATGCACTCCCACCTCTGGGATCTCATCTCATCCTACGGAGAAGTAGCCTCCAAACAGTGTGCAGTTAATTTCCCTGAAGCCACCTCTCAGCCAAGACCAGAATGTTGGGTCTTCCCAGATACCTGTGTAATTGTCACATTGCCATTCCCCAAACCCATTTCTGCTCAGCAGCTGCTGAATGCTTTGTGGGAGGGGGGGTAATTTGGTGGGGGGAGGTGGAGATGCGGGGGGGGGGGGAGAGAGAGAGAGAGAGAGAGAGAGAGAGAGAGAGAGAGAGAGAGAGAGAGAGAGAGAGAGAAAACTGAGCTCCATTCTCTGAAAGGGCTTCTCATGCAGCAGGGATCACAGAAATAAGAAAGGAGCTGGGTTCCATCACAGCCTGGCAGTCAAACAGAATTCCAGGGAAAGGGCATATTTCTCAGGAAGCACATAGAGCAGAGAGGGGTGATGGGTCTGCACAGAGACTGTGGGTGTAATTGTGATTTTCCTACAATGCCTGACTCCAATGTCAGGCCACGTGAAAGAAAGATGAAGAGAAGGTGAATGATTGCGATCCCAATTCCTTTTCATGCCTGTGATGTGTAGAGGCCATGAGAAAACCAGTTAGGAACTGCACCACAAAGGACAAACCCCCAAATTCACAACCTGCAGGCAGTTTATCCCCGAATTAGAGTACTCTGAAATGAAACCAGCCAAAGGTGGCCGCACGGTGTGTGATGATGGAGGGGCCATTTGTTTCCTGCTATAAATTCAGTGGATAATTTTTCTTTTTGGGGGGTAGGGGTCACCTGCTCTTTAGATTACCTTTGAGGCCAGTTGCAGGTTGAATTGCAACCCCTTTTTGAAATTCATAATGGGCTTCGGCATGAGACTTTCAAATTTATGACTGCATTTGAACTTGCTAGAGGTGATTTAGATAAAACAAAGTCATCTAGATGAGTCATAGTTCAGTATGACAGGAAATTGGGACACAGACATCTATGCATAGGGGTGGCTGTGTGAAGGCACATGGAGAATGTGATCCTATGAAAGAAAGCCAGGAGCAATGCTGCAGAAGGCACAAAACCCATTGGCATTCTGATCTTGGACGTATGGAACTGTGACAAATCAAATTTCTCTTCTTTCAGCTGTCCAGACTGCAGACTCTGGCCTGGTCCTAGTAAGCTTGGGGTCTCTGAGAGTAAGAGCATCTGTGCTGGATGCTTTCAAGCAGAGTTAGTCAAATACATGCAGGGTTTACCGGCCTGTGCTGCTCAAACTTTTGCATTCATGCCAAGTGGCTAAAACTCTTGGATATAGACAGGCCAATTTCCAGGAACAATAACTGTATTTAGAACTGTGAAGAGAAACAGTTCAAAGTCAGACACTTAATAGACCTATTTTGGAGCAGAATGCCAAGCTTTTGCATGAATATTTAAGATGAAGTTGCCTTAAGCAAAGTTGCTGCTGGCTTCTGGAAGGGGGATTAGGGATAAAATCAAAGAAAATCTTGCAAATCAGTAAAAGGCAACGGGAAGTTCATAAAGGGCTTTGGTCAAGCTGACCTGGGTCAGTTTCTTAGACCTCCAGTTCCTATTTAAAATGGGGGAAGTAAGAAGTTATGGTGCAATGGTCACTGTCACTGTCACTGTCCTCCCATTGTTCATCGATTTGATCAAGCGGGCCCAGTAACGTCTCCATTGGAGACTTTGTTGTTACTGTGTTTGGCATATCGAATACATCATGGATAGCTTGCCAGGTTCTGCCGTGCGGGCGAGGTACTCTCGGTAGCTTGCCGGGCTCTCCGAGAGGGGCAGAGGAATCGAACTCGGGTCGGCCACGTTGGCTGTGTGCAAGGCAAATGCCCTACCAAGGCAAATGCTATCGCTCTAGCCCTATGGTGCAAGAGTAGTGAGAGTAAAAAAGGCAAGGTGTTTTGAGGGTTATTTGGTTAGGTTTATTGTTGGTACCTCTGATGCCAATCTGACAGAGCTGAGGGATTTTCAGATATCTAGTGAAACATTTCTTTGAGTGTCATTGAGGGTGTTTTCAGAAGAGATTCACCTTTAAATCAGTAGACTGAGTTTACCCAATGCAAGTGCATAGCGTCCAAAGTGTTGTGGAGTATGGAGTTGAATAGAACAAAAAGGTTAAGAAACAGTGAATTCCTTTCTGCTGCAAATAAGACATGTGTCTCTTGCCCTTAGACGTCAGTGTTCCTGATTCCTGGACTTTGCCACTCAGACCAGAAAGTTACCCCATCACCCTTCCCCACCAATTCATAAGACTTTCCATCTGGACTGAATTAGACTAGACTATCAGACTTCTTCATTCCCCAGTCATTGGCCTCCATGGCTATATGACCTACCTTCTAAAAGAAATGCCTCCATGTATATCTGTATATGGCCATGTACCACATACCGACGTTTTAGTCAGTGATGGACCAACTATAGAACAGTGATCCTAATTTTACTTCATCTGCGACAGTGTCTTCATGCTGTTAAGACCTTCAAGTGTGGGGCTGGAGCAATAGTACAGCGGGTAGGGTGTTTGCCTTGCACGAGACCGACCCAGGTTCAATTCCCAGCATCCCATATGGTCCCCTGAGCACCGCCAGGAGTAATTCCTGAATGTAAAGCTAGGAGTAACCCCTGTGCATCGCTGGGTGTGGCCCAAAAGCAAAACAAACAAACAAACAAACAAAAAAAACAAGACCTTCAAGTGTGCCAATGAACAGAAACTGTAGGTGTAGTACAAGAGCAATAGGAAGGCCCAGTGACCCAGCTCCTTGTCCAAACTGCCCTCCTGAATTGCTATGCCAACAACATGGAGAAATCCTATTTGGAGGGAACATTTGAAGATTTTCTTATGTTGATAACGCTCTTGGTATCCTCTTTAACTTATTCTCCACTGCCCAATATCAAAGTGGTATATATCACTCCAATTGGCTGCTCTTTGATTCCACCAATGCAACAAAGAGTTCTAGGAGCATCTGAGACCTACCTCTAGAGAGGGACCTTTACCAGGACGTTTGCCTACCTCTGAAGGAGGACCTTTGCCAGCTGCTGTGGAAATTGAGAAAGATCAGAGAAGCTACTGAGTCACATCTGGAAGAATGACAACATCTGTGAGCATAGCAAGCACTTTGCCAAAACTGAGGTGATATCACCAGGGAGTGTATGAGCAGCAGCAACTGGAGGATGCTCATGGGGCTCATCTATTGCTTCAGAGAAGGGTTTGCTATGAGTAAGGCAGCTGCAAAGCCCAGGGAGGCTCTGGTAGAGACTTTGCTGCATGAGGATGACGATGACATTGGGGAGCTCCTTGAGGGGAGTCCCTAGGGTCTAATGAGGTGTCAGAACTGAATCAGGAATGCACAACTGAAGAGAACGCGACAGAGAAGGAAAGCACAGGAGAAGAAAATGAAGTTCAAAGCAAATTCATGGCAACGGGTTAAGCAAGAAATGTGGCAGACCTCAAGCTCATTAAGAACATGGATGCCAGCTGGTCTTCATTCCTGAGAGGAAGCTTCCTGGCCCCTTTTCTGTGTACAAGTGAGCCTAGGAGGAGAAAACCCAAAGCAACAGCAAATGGAGTAAAGCATCACAGTCAGTTTCCTGAAAAGAGCAACAGGGACCTTTTCCAGAAGGAAAGGACATTTCCACCAAGGAAGACAAAAGATGGTGATGGTGACAATTTCCACTCTATGTATGTGTGTGTGTGTGACTCAGCTGTGTGTGTGTGTGTGTGTGACCAACAAATTGGAGAGGGGGCTAGGGACACAATCCAGTGGTTAAGGCACATACCTTGCCTGAGGCCAACCCCGTTCTGTTCTGAGCACCACCAGGAGTGATCCCAGAACAGAGTCTGGAGTAAGACCAGAAGACTCCTGGGTGTGGGACCACACCTGGATATGTAACTACATGCATACATAAGTAAGTGAGGCTGTAGAGAAGCTCATAAAGAGACATTTTCTTGTACAGCTGTACAATGCGGTATTGCAATTTATGTGTTATTGCAGAAAAAGTCAAAATGTTAACAATGAAAAATTTACCAAGAAAAAATTACCAGTAAGCAAAGGTTAATTTGTTACAGAGGAAGAGCAGCCTTGAGTTCTGGAAAGGGCAGTATGGTATGTTCATAAGGCTGTAGCGAGGACCAAGGTGCTGGCCCTATTCTCATCTGTACTCCTACCCAAGCTTCCTCATAGCCACTCCACCCCATCCCTTCCTGTTGGTGCTCCAGGTGGCTGGACCTCTTTCCCTCTGATAGACTCCACTTCACTGCTCCTTTTCAATATCTAGATATGTAGACATCCACAGACACCTCTGCATTCCCAGAGGTTAGGTCTGTGGCAGGTATCACCATTTATGTCTGTGTAACTATGCTCTTGGGTGTTTGCAAAGTAATCAAACCACCTCATGGCACATTTCTGAGAACATCACCTCATTTGGAAGTGACATGATTCTCTCTCTCTCTCTCTCTCTCTCTCTCTCTCTCATTGTTCTATCTGCCTCCCTTCCTTTCTTTTCTATTGGTTGGTTTTCTCTGAAGATCTGACTCATACAGTACCCATGGTTGTAGAAAATGCAGCAGAGTGTTTCATGATGGACTGGATATCTGTTCGTTTTCCCCGTGCACACAGGAAGACTAGATTTCTCCACGGGCACACAGGAAGAGTAGATTTTTCAGCCATCCTTGTGGTCATGTTGGGGGGTGTGACTGGATTCTGGTCAGTAGCATAGGGGCAAAAGGGGCAAGATTAGCCACAAAATCCCCTATACTGCTGTCTTTGCTCTCTCTTCCACTTCTTTAGAGACCTCAGAGGTTGTATGTTCAAGACTACAACATCACTGGTTGGAAAACACTGGATACCTGAATCAGCCCATAGAGGGAAACACATCAATTCACATTATATTTGATGTGAAAGAATCCTCCGTGAGCTGTATTGCGGATTCACTACCAGGATCTCACCATTCTACAAAGAAGTGATCGTTGATGTCAAGAGAGGGGTGCGGCAGGGTGATACCATTTCACCGAAACTCTTCAGTGCCACTCTCGAGAACATCATGCGACGACTGGAATGGGAAGGAATGGGAGTGAAGATAGATGGTCGGCAACTACACCACCTCCGCTTTGCTGATGACATTGTTTTAATAACACCAAACATCAGCCAAGCGGCACAAATGCTGGCCGACTTTGACCGTGAGTGTGGAAAGTTAGGACTACAGCTGAATCTTACGAAGATAATGTTTATGAGAAACAGCCTCATTCCTGATGCCCCATTCGCTCTCAATGGAACAACCATCTCCGAATGCAACAGCTATGTGTACCTAGGTCGAGAGGTCAACATGACAAATGACCTGGCACCCGAGCTGCGCAGGAGGAAGAAAGCGGCTTGGAACGCCTTCAAGAACGTCGAAGAAATAGAAAAGAGGACAAGGAACCTCTGGCTCCGGGCACATCTCTTTGATTCCACTGTTCTTCCTGCATTAACATATGCCTCAGAGACCTGGGCCTTACGCAAACAAGACGAGAACGCTATTCAGGTCTCCCAAAGAAGAATAGAAAGAGCTATGCTTGGAATATCACGTTTCATTCAAATGAGAGAAAGAATCTGGAGTTCCGACATCTGTCGACGATCAAGAATCAGGGATGCTGTCTCATTTGCCAAGGTGTCGAAAATCAAATGGGCTGGTCACGTAATGAGATTTAAAGATGACCGCTGGACTAGAGCTGTTACCGACTGGATTCCACGGGATGTCAAAAGACCGCGTGGCCGCCCACCTACCAGATGGTCAGACTTCTTCGTCAAGATCATGAACGATCGATTTGAGGCTCTTCATGTTCCCGGAGTGAATAGATGCCATTGGGCTACACTAGCCTGCGACAGGGACAAATGGAGAGGTTACTGGCACCCGCTCGAGCAAATCGACGACTAACGGGAAGTTAAGTGATTAAGTGATTAAGTGATTGATGTGAAAAAAAGATATATATTATTTTCACGTAAGATGAGCTTCAGTGCTGAGCTGCATCTCTGGAACTGAGAAATAAACATTATATTAAGCTACTGAAATTTGGGAGAGGTATGCTGCACTAGCTGGGGGCTATTGTACCTGAGCAGTTCCAGGAACAGAACAGGGCCAGGGAGATTGACAAATTATCAGGTTAATACTGAGTGTCCACTGTATTCTAAATAGCATGCTAACTGCTAGGGATATAGGGACGAGCAAGCCAGCCATAAGCCCTACACTTAGAGCTTCCAGTTCAGGGGGCTGGAGAGACAGTACAGTGGGTAGGGTGCTTGCCTTGTACACAGCGAACTGGGGTTTGATCCCTGGCACCACGAATGGACCCCTAACCACCATCAGGAGTAATTCCTGAGTGCCGAAGGAGTAACCCTTGAGTAGTGTTGAGTGTGGCTCCAAAACCAAACATTGAAAATTAAGAAAAGAATTTCTAGTTTCAAGCAGGAGAGAGAAATTAAGCAAATGACTGCACAAATGAAAATAAAGTTGGAACGGTGGCAAGTGCTGAAACAGAAAGGTGCATGTGTGAGCTAAGTCATATGAGGGGGATGATTTAGTCTAGGAGGGAAGAGATTAAGCATGGTAATGACAGCTGAGCTGAGATCTGAGGGCTGTGTGGGCGTTAGCTAGGTAAGGAGGGGAGAGTGGGGAACAGCTTTCCAGGCAGAAGGAACAAATAGCACATGTGCCAAACTGAAAGGAGGCCAAAGGGGTTGAGTGTTTGGTAATTTTTAACTATAGTAACCTGCTCATTAGTCAAACTCGTTTGTTTCTTTCTTTTAATAGCATCCCTTCTTCACCATTAGGGCCAAGCTGCAGAAATGACTACCCCCACATTTCTTATTTGCTGGAGATGCTAAGACAGGGGAAAACAAAAATGCAAGGAGAGAGAACTTTCTGAAAGTAACCCTTGGCATAATCAGGGTTCTGTCTTAATGAGAAAAAAGAACTTGTCATTTGGAGCTATTGTAGCTCATCAAAATCAGAACCCACTCATGGTTTATTGAAACCAACAGCCTCAAAAATGTGTCATGATCTTTTGGGCGACCACCCCCCTTTACTACAGGATATATTGACACCATCAACTATAACAACTTGTTTGGGTGGGAAATAAAATACTGGCATACTGGCATGATATTTCTGTGGCACAATAAACCGATAAAAATCGAAGTTCTCAACTTGACAATGTGAATTAGTTTGTTTTCTTTTTTATACAACAGATGTTGTTTGACCTAGAAGAAGAAATAATATTATAGAAATTGTGATCAGACTGAAGGGGGAAAAAGATGTCTAAAAATAAAATACAAATAGCAGCTGCTTGAATTGTCTTCCTAATATATCAGAGTTGACAGCTTCTACTTTTTCATCGGAGTGGGGATTCATAAGGAGGCACTTGGATGGGAAGATTGTTTCAGGAAGGCACCAGCCATGTGTGGCATCTAAGAGGCCACACCATTTCAGGATATCTCTGTAGACCTGGTGACAAGCCCTGGAAGCCAAAGCAATCTCTGGAATCCACCTCTTTTGCCACGGTGTGCCCTGACATTTTATTTTTTGCCTCATTTCCTATCTGACCTCTGATGTCAAGTGCATGCTGACATGCAGATTCCCATGCCTATATACAGTGGCTGTCCTTCACCACAAATTGATTATTTCTTCTTCAGTGCAGGATCTCAGTAAAATATGAAAAGAAATGGACAATGTAATTATAAAACAGTTTGAAGGATTGAAGGCAGAACATGCCACTTAGGACCAAGAGGGGAGGAACCAGAGTTTTACCAACACGGAGAGACTTTCCAGTTGATAGATGTCTTCATTTACCCCTTGCCATTTGCTGTAGAAAAATACCACATCTTTGTATCACCTTTATTTGTCCCCCTCCACCAGAAAGAAATTTGTGATGGGCCACACTTTTGGGCTTCAGCTTGCTGTTGGTTCTTGAGATCATTTTGGTTGGAATTGACAGCATAGGAGGAGAACAGTGTGAGGTGTGATTTGGGTTCCTCTCC